>NC_134994.1:14646407-15272052 GCF_050947335.1 Megachile rotundata
TCAACCGAACCGTAGCACACTGCTGCAAATCTCATCCTCTGAGCGATACGACTCAGCCCGGCTGGACCAAACCTGGAACCGTACCTTATCCTCTGCTCTGCTCCACCGAATCTGCTCATTTCCCGCTTTCTTTTCTTGTCCCCTTGCCGTTTCCGTAAGCCCTCTCATTTCCTTTCCGCCACTCTGCTCTTTTACCTTCTTGCATTATCTTCTTTCAAGCTTTCTTTCTTTCGACTCGTACCATTCATACCTCGTTCTTGCCTTGCTCCTTTTTCTTGTCTAGCTTTCACCGTTTTCCAAGGAAAGTTGTCTTCGTTTCTCGTACTCTCTCTCTCTCTCTGGCTCGTTTCCATTTTCTATCTAATTGTCCCTTGATTCCGTACCCCTAGAGGGGTTCGTTAATTAGTTTACGATCGGCTGATTATTAAGGAGCGGCTCGTTAGACGTCTACCTGGCGGAGAAATGAAATCGGCATCGAATAACGAAGCGGTGTTTGAGAAACGATCGAAGCACGAATCGTTCCGAGAAAAATTTGATTTATCGGAAATCAAATTGGTTGACCGAGGCGGTCGCGGATGACAAGCACTGGAAATTCACTAAGGAGGCAAATAATTTACGATAACGTTGCATTGAAAGGTTATTGTAAATTAAAAATTTGATGCATCGCGGAGAGAAAAGAAAAGAGAAAGAGAAAATGGGAAGCTTAAATGAAAAATAAGGCGATTATACTTTTAATAATTCTTTTTAAAATGGGGCGCACTATACACGGTCATTTCTACTGTGACATTTAACGAGCTAATTGAGCCAAGTATTTAGCCCTTTCACAACGGCAATAGTTTAAAAATTGCATTCATTATGGAGAAATGCGATAAAATTCTTTGGACTTAGCACACAGAGTTAATTCGACATAAATTTTACACTCAAATTTACTCCATTTAGCAGGTTTCATGCCATTGTTTCCTTCCATATTCATTAATAATTTTTTCCCGCGCAACAGCGAAATTACAGACACCTTCGGCAACGAAGGGATTAAAAGAGGGAAAAAGATTTTGAATATCATTAAAGTATTAACTCGTAATCTGTGTTATCGCGACTCGTATTAGAAACAGGTATATCTACCGCGGCAATCAGCGTGTAACGCGTTCGAATTCTGCATCAGCAATCCGATATTGCAGCGAATCGTCCACGATTTCTCTACCCGTAGAACCGAGAATACTAATTTTCATCATAAATCTTCCTCACGTCGAGATATGTTGATTACCGTTTGTCTTAAAACAAACAAACGTCTCGAGTGAAACTAAAGTTTGCGAAGCTAACAAACTCGACGCTTCGAACGGTCCCGCTTGATTTTCTCCGCGAACTTGCTTCGTAAAAATAATGCAGAATTTATTCGTTCGATTAGTCCATTTGCGTAATTGTGCCTCGCGTCAGGAGCCAGGCGTTTGCTCGGGCATCGCAATACACGGATTAACTGTACAGAAACGAGAAATGCCGGCTTCACGTCGTATCGCTTCCCATCTCCGACTGACATCGCATCTGATTTCGTATCTAATTATTCTCCTGGACTATGGCCAGAGCTTGTTACGTTCTACCTCGCGAAACTTTCTCGATTGAGCAACAAATTTGATGGAACACGCGTTGATTGTCTCGCATTACGTTATCGTACGTTCACGGTCTCTAATCTTCATTCGGATAGATGGCTTTCGAGGACCATTCAAACGATAAATTAATTTGCCTCTCAACGTTTAAAAATTTTACAAAACGACAGAGGATTACGCGATCTTTCAGATAATTATATCAGCGCGCATTAAGGCATGCTTAATTTAAAGTTTGCGCGCTGCCTACAGCCCCTGTAATCCGAAGAGGGATTAACGCGTTCATTGCGGACGCCGCGTATTCGCATCACGCTCTATTAATACCATTCTTATTATTTTTAATGTTATCTAGAGATTCTGGGATTACGCTAGAAATATATTAGCTACCTCGAAAACTCAAATGAAACTTTTCGGTAATGGAGTATCTAATCTCGATATTAATTTATGACAGGAAGTAACAAGAAATATCAAAGTACAAGTTGCTTATTAATGTTGGCAACAGTTATCCGTAACGCAAGTTATAGATAAGAGGATTGCTGAATAGGAGTTGCATGGAACAAGCTAGCAGTTTCCTACCCCTTTCACCCTATCGTCATTTCGTACACGGATAGTACACACCGTTACACCGAATTCAGCTTTTGATATTTCTCTATGAGAAGCGTATCTCAAAACGCAGGAAATTTCTCGCTTCTTTGCCTCCCTGTCCAAGAACTCTGCCTGTTCGAGTTTTGGAGTCCCCATTTTCTGATTATACAAATTTCCATGTACTTTTATCAACGTTTGTACGCGTCATTATCAGCGACTCTCCTTGGCACGCTTCTATTTAGCGAACGCCTTTCATTTGGAAGAAAAGACGTCCGCGATGAAGAATGTTGAAAGTAACGCGTGAAAGAAGACTTCGCACCTGGAACTGCGATGCATTTACGCAGAGAGAAATGCAACGTACAACGAGGTCTCGAAAAAGATTGTATTTCAACGGCTTTTTAATGATGGCAAAAAGACGGTCCGTCTTTTCAATCCGCGAAGAAACTGGACGAAGATCTTCTTCGAATGCGTTAGGACGTGCACGTGATAATCGAGCTTCCAGGAAAAAATTAACATCTCCTTAAAAGGAGAGCAACTTTTTACTAGAAGACGTTTCCGTTACTTCGTCATTTTCGACGCAAAGCGTTTGGCCGTGTTTCCACGGTGAAGCGAGCACTCGAGACACGACGAATGAAAGCTACCGGAGGGGACCCGAAACGGAAGCGAGTAAAAAGGAAACCCTCACGGTTTCATCGAGTGTCTCTAGAGAGCATATAATTTCTTAAAAAGCCGAAGGCGAGTTTTACTTCGAGAAGAGCCGAGCCACGAACAAAAAAGGGCAAGGAGCTACCTACCTTTTCCATTATCAAATTACTATCCCCCGCGAAAGTACAAACTGGTCCCTTCGTGACGTAATTTGAATCGTGGCTGTTTTCTTAACCATTTCTTCCTTTCTTTCCCGTGTCTTTGATTCGTTAAGGAGCAATCATATTTTCTTACCTCGTTGGTCCGTAATGTGCCAGATAGAGTGGGCAAAAGTAGACTTTTCGTCCTTCTGTTAACCCTTTACGATCTTAGCTACTTTCATCGTTTCGTTTGATCACTTTCAAGCAAGACGTTCCGGTTAGTAGAAATCGTAGAAAATTAAAAAACGTTCTCGGAATCGCCAAGTTAGAGATAAACCTGTGCGCAGATGATAAACCCTGATAAGTCGCAAAAGGACGGAAATATTCTCATGTTGAAACGGATAAAAAAGATGCTACAGCGAGTCAAAGGGTTAATCGCGTAGCTCGAGAAAAATATAATCGAGCCGAAACGAATGTGCCAAGTATGAAAGTTGAAAATATCGGTGAAGTTTCGCAGGGTCGACTGTACAGTTTAAAAATATAATTACAGCAACCATCGTCGGTTCTATCGCGATAACGTAGCGAATGACCATCGCGTTAATGTTGGAACGGGTGAGGTTTTACAGAGACCACAGAGGGGTGGAACCGGAACAGGGTTAGGGGAGGGTTAATTTCAGAGGCTGGAGACAAAAGTTTCAACGACGGTGAACTTTTAAAGCATTCGACATAAAGACAGGAGAGACGACGGTCGGTCCTTTACTCTTGACGAAGCTGCGCGGGCAGAAAAGAGGGGAGGAAGAAAAAGTAGATTGGCCCGGGGGTAGTTTGGAACTTCTAAAAGAAAAATTGTACGAAGGGTCACACTGCGGGGAAAAAGGAAATTTCCATATAATAATTAGATCCTCAATTACTCTAATAAAAGAGTATGATTAACCGGATGTCTACCGGCTACCTTTCCTTTCCCGACTCTGTACTTTCTTTCGCCTCGTGGCCCAATGACTCCGGCACGACACGACCGGAGATAAAAAAAAACCCCGAGCACGACTTTCCTGGGATTTTTTACGACCCCTGTAATGTCTTTGGGTCTCGTTCTTCGCGTTCCCTTACCCGCGGTGAACTTCATTGTGTCGCGATGAATTATCGGTGAACCTATTCTTCGAAACATCCCGTTCGAAGCACGTATCTCGATCGGACTTTACAAATTTTAAACACTACTGCAAAATTTATTTCCTCTTTTGTTTCGTCACATCGTGCGCACCAACGGGGTAATGTAGACACTTTTTAAAGCTGCACAAAAATGGAAACAAATTTCGTTCGTCCGGCACGAATCGATCTCGGGGGCGTACATTTGAAATCATTCATCACCGGCAAATCAAAAAACACGGTGTGGGAAGATATACGCGCGCGGAGCACGTGTCATTCGTAATTTATTTAACGGGAATGGGAAAGGGAGCTAATGATACACGATAAAAGGGACACAATACCATTAGCGCGTAGAGATCGTCGACATAATTCAGCGAACGCGAGTCGCATGAAAAAAACGCGGGGAAATTGTTCGCCGCTGATCGTGCGTGGAATGCTAGCCACGTTTTCGTGTTTAATTGACATCCATCAGGCGAATAATCACCCGGACGAGCATAATAAACCCTGCCGCTTCGTGCATTCCTCTTTCGTGTCCATGGACCTGCAGCGAGCTGGAGAAACGAGCGAAAAACGCAAGGAATTTGCTGCTGCGAGCTTCCTTTATTCGACGTAGACATGAATTTTAATAAGAAAATAGTTTCCCTGCAATCGTGCAACTTATTTTTGAAAAGCTTCGCACGAACGATCTATTTTTATTACTTAAGCAGAAACGGATAATATCCTCCATAATACGCAACGATCA
Organism: Megachile rotundata; assembly: GCF_050947335.1. Taxonomy (NCBI): domain Eukaryota; kingdom Metazoa; phylum Arthropoda; class Insecta; order Hymenoptera; family Megachilidae; genus Megachile; species Megachile rotundata. The sequence goes on from NC_134994.1 coordinate 14,651,258, forward strand.
CTCAAAACGAATCATAGAATTTTAATAATTCCATTTCCACTAAATTCAGAACTTTCGATGCGAAAATAGACAGCGCGTTCATACTTGATGCGAATGAGATTTTATTGAAACTATCTACGATAAAATTCAGCGGTTCCGATCAAAAATAAGACGCGATACAAAATTTAATAGCCAATTAATGGTGTGCAAAAATAAATTCATCGAGAAACATCCATTAGATGACAGTTATAGCTCTTATTTCCATCCAATTTAGGCTGAGAGTCGTGTAAGAATCACGAACACGAAGGACGTAATTTGAAAGGAAAGACGATTGAAATTTGCATTAGAATGGACGTTACCACGATAAATCTCTGCCCGTTCCTGGGTACGTGACATCTTTACCAACCTCTCGATAATTATTCAATTCCATGACTTCCCCTCCACTTCTTTTCCCGCGACGCGACGCGATAATTCGATCATCGTGAATGGATGTCTTTAGCGAGTTCTTCGACAACGAATTAACGGAATTTTGACGGCGTTTTAAATTCCGTCACCGGAATTTCCACGATCAAACGCGACGGCGAACGCCTCGTCGATAATCGGCGTTTTTTCGTCGCTCCGTCACTTCCGTCCTGGCACGAACGCTCGTTAATTTTCCAGTGTTCTTGCACGATCGACGGTAAAATCAGTGACGGTATAGTTCGAACTTGAGCAACGTTGCCTCATGTATTTAATAAGTCATTAAAAGGATAAATGGAGTTCTCGTTGATACACCAACATCGTCGTATTAAACTCTCATTCGGTTATGTAAAAGCATCGGAAATAGCATTTATAATGCATTTGCACGAAAATAACTATGCAAATTTTTCATTAATATTTTCAATAGAAAATGGCTGAATCGATCTCGAAGCACTGAAAATTTCACGCGAATCGATAATACAAGATAGCACTTACGCTACGTCAATTAGTATAATACGTAGCTGAAATGAAAATAAATTCGACGTCATGTAATCCATTCATTAATACTTTCAGTCGTCGATTTTGAAACGTCAATCGCCTAAATGAGACGAGTTTAATGGCATCGATCCATCTCGTATTTCATAAGTGTTACTTTCGATACTTTTATGTCATCAAACAGTAAGCTTTCATTACGAAAGCAACAACCTAATGAATGATCAACAAGTTCAATAATGCAATCGAGTGTCTCATTTTCACGTTACAACGTCAGCTGGTGCGATCGTGCGAAGGTGCGCCCTGCCGAGTGCTCGAGTGAGTAAAATAGGACGATTTTATAAATTTTTCCTGCTGCATTTCGTCTGCTGCACGCGTTCGTCGAGGCTGGATGCGTCGAATTGGATAAAACGTAAAGGGGATACGAGCGAGCCAAGCACGAGGACGTAAATAAAAGGGGAGAGGTAACTTTCGAGAGGATATTTTCCGTCGACGTTCCGGGGGAAACGTTGCGCGTAATGCAGTCGAACGGGAGCAGATGCTTTTTCGGGCATTTTCGGCGATTCGAAAGTTTAGAGCTGCTCTGCTTCCACACACCGCGAACTTTCCTCTCGATTTACGATCAATGGGTTACGCTGAGATATGAAGGAAATTATTCTTCGCGGTATCTCGATAGGAGATTCCACCAGGGGCCAGTATTTTTGGAAGATTGCTCTTTTTCCGCGTTCTCATACGAGAATAGCGTCACGGCGAAAAAAAGCCCGGGAAGATTGGGTGCGAAACTCGTCAGCTCTTTGCACGCCGTTGCTTACATATTTAAAGCGTTCAAATATCCCGATAGTTGGCTCGGCTTGTAGTCCGTTTAATGCAAAGCAATCTAGTTCCATCGAAATTGCACATTTTTAAGTATCGTACTTAACTATTGTGCAATCGTGTTAATACCGTTATAACGATTAAAAAGCTTAGGAAACGAGGTCGTCGGAGAACGTCACATTCGGTCCAGTACGTTTGAACGCTGCAGCAATGGTTATAAAGATATTATATATACAATTAAATTGCTTTATCGGGCACTTTCCGTTGAAAACGATTATTACCTGCTCGTAACCGAGAGGTTGAATCGTGCGAGATCTCGTTAAAGGAATTCTAAAAAGATACTTTCCTGTAATATTCCGCCGACCATATTAAAAAATATCAATCCACAATTCCTGGTTTACATTATCCGTTCCGTTAATTCGTTTGCTATGGTAGAAATTTAAACGCTGCCGTAATAGGGAGCAATACGAGTCGCTTTTTTTCTTCCATATTTTCCTGAGCAACAACGATAGCTTGCTGGCTAATTGACATTCTGAAATGTTCGCTGCTGAGATATCGCTGCTTGAAATTCAGGAATTCTTCCTCATCCGATGATACCATGTAAATAGTGCACACGGAATATTTCGCGTGTCGATGCAAATGAATAACACATACGAGGGATTAAATGCAGGGAAACGTCTGAAATTCCACCGTCAAGATCGGTAAATGGAAAATTCCGTAATCGATGTATGGATCGGTGCTACGAATTTAATTTAGTCGGGTAATTACACGGGGAAAATAAATGGAGAATTCTCGACACTATCGGAATTACATTAGGAAACTAATAACTAAAGCGACGGATTAAGAAGTTAGATCTTAATATACCTGATAATCTACGTTATCGTGTACTATACTAAGCATGGCTGTTTCTGCCGTTCATCCTATTAACGCGTTCAGCCCTGATGAAGCTTTAAGGTATCAGAAAGGGTAAACCTACCATTCGGATAATGCTCCAGGGCTTCGAGTTTGGGAAACCACAGACTAGAGGGGTTAAATCAGTCAGGCGTCAAAGTAAACAAAATTCAGCCGATCTAGGTGGAATTAGAAGGGGTCCATAATTTTCGTCTAAAAGTACGCGAACAAACGCTTTATCGAGTGTTAGTTGACACGAGATTCTTAAACTATCGTTTTCAATCTTTTATCGTTCGAGTGAAATCAAACGAGAGTAAACTAATATCGGGGCACGATCGCGAGATTAGCGTTCGTATCGTTCGTTCGGAACGAAAGTCACTCGCCGATAAGACAAGCACTCGACTAAAACTCGGGGGCAATTGCTCCGAACATTGATCCAAAGTTTAAGTCGAGTTCCTCGCGAACACGGGAACTCCGAGCTCCAGCTTTATCCTACTTCGAACGACGCGAGACGAACGCGAGGGGAAGGGTGGACTGCATGCAGCCTTTACGCTCCTTCGTTGGCTCGCCCGTTGCGAAACGATCGCGTGCGAATATCTGGACCATTCTCGTCCGTTGGTCCTGGCAATTCTCCAGCAGCCTCTCTTTGCCTTGCGTATCGGCCGTCCACGACCGTCCGATCGAAAATTCCGGCCAAACTCGAGCTTCTTCCAGATTGTGTTCACTCGCCTCAAAAATACCCCTCTGCTTTCCCTCGCGGCCCAAATAATCGTTCTAACGCCCGAGCATTGATTGTCTTCTCGGACTCTTTCCAGCTCACGAAAGTTTTCGATCGGTCTTCCGGTTCTTCCGGCTACTCGCACAAGAGAACATGTCTAGTTCCGTTACATCGGATCGTTGTACGCTCCTCTCTTGCGGAAAAGTACCACAACGGTCTTAGTTTTATGCTGGAATTGAAACCCGCTCACCCGTCGCTTAAGGTTAACTTTTACGAAGCACGGAGAAGAATTTATTCGCGATACGGCGGTGAAAGCAATAGGTAAATTTGAGGATTTTTCGCAAAATTTTTCGTACTGAAATTTTACCTCGAATACGCGTCGAAGCAGCTGACTTCGTTATCGGAGAGACCCGGAGCGACGTAGTCGCTTTAAGAGCGGAACGTCTGGAGTAGTCGGGCAAATAATTGCACAAAGAACGAGGCAAAATAGATAAATAGAGGGTCCGTTAAAAAGTACGATTTGCAAGGCAGAAAGTGCTCCGCTTTTGCCGAGGGAAGTTGCATTAGGCCCTCGGACTGTAACTGTCAAACTCAATTTACTATCGTATTTTAAACCGTGAGTCGAGGGACAGGCCTGGCGAAGTAGAGAACTGTGTAAGCAGAACTATTTCGTTATTTAAATCAATTCTTCTAATAGTCGGACGATAATGCGCTGAATTAATCATAAGGTTTCCTCCGTCCCTTTCTTGCATCTCATTCTCCGGCTTCACTCGCAAGAAACGAAGCGACGATTAAAGTTTCGTAACCGCCCTCGAAAGATCTCAACGAAGCTAAGCTTTCAGTCTTTCCTCGGTTTTACTTTTTTCTCCCTGTTCGACGTTCTTCACGCTCTTACGTTCTTTAATCTTTTCTGATTAAACGTTTTTATCGCGAGACCTTAATTTGATTAATCGAAAACCCGCTCGCTCTCTTCCTGTATGCCCGTACGAAATAAGAAGGCGACAACCGTTTTATCGGTTCCCAAGAAATAACATGGTACTAACGAAACGACTTAATAAGTAAAAAGACGCGGTTACGCGAGTATACGAGTCGGTATATTTCTAACATTCCCGGTGTGTTTCGTATATATTTTATAGTCCTGTTACTCCGGCAGCCGTAGAAATATCCCGAGTTTCCCCCCTTATTTCCATGTTCTCAAACATTCCATGTTCTCATTTCTATAATATTATTCCAGCTGCTTTATGTTTCTCAAATATTCCAACATTTATCCGGCAGCTCGTTTCTCGAGCCTCAGGGACTCGGTCATGTCAAATAGTTGCTTAACAAATGTCGTCACAGTCACGCTCGACATCATAGAATAATCTTTTCCGGGATCCAATGTCTAACTCCGTTATGTTATCTTCTCTGTTTCAGGTACGTATGCGCGCGGAACGATATTCGGAGTCCGCGATTCGATTTCGGCCCCGTAAGAGTGGCTTCATTCGCATTAATCACTATCCGATCGATGCCATTATCCTCCAATTAGGATGTGTAACGCAATTATGGAATCAGGTCAGTGTAAAATATTTCTGACTTAAGCGCGCTTCGTTCGGTTTAATATCGTTCAATGTAATAGCACTTATTTCTAAAATCGCGTGAAATCCAGCACGGTTGGAAAATTTTCCCGATTAACCGCGACGGATTCGATATATCAGTGTAACTCAACTCGCGTCCCATCTTCTGGAAATCTCCGCAAATATTGATTTTCTATCCTTTCTGAATATAGCTCTGAGATTCCGTGCCTTAACCTCTATTGACGTCCGAGCGAAAATTTCTGGCTTCTTAAATCGTACAAAGATTTACGGAACTTATATGTACTGTATGTGTCTTCGTCCAAATAAAAGAAAAGGAGTATGGATGAAAAATGAATCGTGCGAATAAATTTCCTACGATATCGGCGAAAAGCGGAGGGAATATTACATGCAAACGTAACTCCGGTTAAGCGCGACCAATTTTCGATTCACGTAATTTAATGTTCAATTAACTGAGCTCCGCCTTGGGAGACCGCAAACATTCCTCGATCGTACATTGCACGTGAAAATCAGACACCGGCGCGGGATGATATTAAATTATGGTGCCACTAACCAACTTAAGCTGTTCCAATGTCGACTAGAAAATCGCGGTCGTTAATTTAGTGTCCCCGAATAACGATATCAATTATCATCGAAATTCGTACGGATCGAAAGTTGCCTACTAGGAATTCTTTACTCGCGTCTTTCTAATGGTAGCAGTGATTCATTTGCAGCAACAATGAGCTAGCTTTGTTAATGAAAATAAATGATAAAAATGGCATGAAATACGATAGAGAGTTTAGGAGAGGAAATTCCAGTAGCAGGGAAAGTATTCGGGATTGAAATAGCGTACCTCGTCGAGATGCAACGCACTCGCCGTCTAATTGCAAGCTCTTCGCGAAGGTTTTAGAGGCTAGCTCGGTATAACGATGATTTACGTCGCGATCCTGCCGAGACCTAGCCAGAGGTGTCCTTTATAGCCAAGAAAGCCCCTCATTGTCATCGTCCCGGCGGTGCACGAAGCACGGATATCAGAAGCTTTTCCGTCCATTGTTCCGGCGTGCACACGAAAGCGTCGTCGCGTGTGCTTTGCCGCTCGCTCGTTCGCACGCACCTTTCGTGCGAATACATTATCTCCTCACCGCCTGTTTTCATCTCGAGCGGGAGAAATTGCTCGGTAACGAAATCACGATTTGTTAGAGCAAAGGCGAGGAGGCTTACGACGACGGAAGTATCGTTGAAATTTGACCAATGGCGGTACGTATCCTCGGAGAAAAGTAATCATCCTCGAAGCGTTACGAATCGATCCGTTAAACTTGCTCGCGAGAATTGGATTGCTCGAATTAATTCCGTCAGTTGGCAGAGGGAATCGCGAATTACAAATGACGAACGTCGCTCCGGGCAACCGGGAGGTAAGACGAATCGGATACCGGGAGAAAAAGAAACTGGACGCGCGTGTTTGCGTTTAATTCAGTAATGGATCGTTCTCGAAGCGGAAGGGATCCGATCCGGAATGGTATTTTTTAAAGAAACATGAATCTCGGGGGTGACGCGCACGGTGAACGATGAATCGACTTGTTCTCTTTAAACGTAAGAATTAATCGTCCTTCTTGGATTTCCTTCGAGAGTCGGTCCTGCTTTTACAGACCAGTTAATAACCTTTCGAAGCTATTACATTTTGCGGTACGAGAAAATTTTTATTGTTTTATCGTAACCGGTCGTTGAAATTGATATCGCTGCGCTTTTAGTCCGTTAACTATTATGTCGAAAGCACTCAAAATCTTACTCGATGTTACGGGCTCGATGATGTTTTCAAAGTGTTGTGTCCTATAAGTAAATACGAGGTAAACGTATTATTTTACGTAATAGCGGACTACGTACGTTTCGTAACAAAGTTGCGAGTAAAGATTTTACGCATGACATGGGTTACAATCGATTTTCCATCGCGGTACACGGAAGCTCGCTGTGTTTATCTTGTCTAGATGGCTGCGTGGGGTTTATTGTCTGCTAATGATTGAAGTTAATATAAAAAACAATCACGTAATATCGTTATGTCCGCGATTTGAAATATGGTCCTTGTATGTAAATGGAAGATAGTGATCGATGTAATGCAAGATTTATTGCAATGTTCCTGATAATTTAACTGACGCTTCGCGGTATAATTAATTCGTTATATCAGTTACATAAATATTTCGTTTTGCATAAAATTACGAAGGCGTGAAAGTGTAGTAATCTCAAGAATCACGAGGCTTTTAAAATCTTCGTGATAAAGCGTTCGCAGTCATGCTTCGTTTTTCTTCTCATTTTAATCTACAAAATCAATTTTAAGTTTCCGCCTTATCGCAGAATATCTGACGGCTTGTATGCACAGCAGCTAATTAATGATGAACATACTACTCGATCGTATTCTTAATCTTTATGCCAATGTAAGCTATGGATCACTCGAATCCTTTCCTAAAGTTGCAGCAATTATTAATAGCCGTATAAAAACGTTATCCTGATCGCGATACGCCGATTCTTTCGATAATTACAGTTCACGGTGAGAACTGTAATTTTGCACGCGCACGTCTTTGCGCGTGCATGTTCCGAAATCACAAGGTGCGTGAAAGGATTAATACGTCAACGGCGAAAACAGCCATTAACTTCTTCGTGATCGCAATTAGTCGCGGAATGGCTGGTGCAGAGTTTACGCGGTCTCGCGACAAGTTACGCCGGTTCGCATTTTTCGTTTATCGTTGCAACTAAGCACGCGTTGCGTCCAAGAGTGATAGACGTTTCTCGTGCTACATAAGAGCCACGGTTTGACGTGGAATTCCAGTAAATTGCCGTGATCAATCGCGCACCGCTAAATTGCGGGTAATTAATTGGCTGGCGCACGGGACACTTCGCGGCGAATCGATACGGGCTGCTTAATCGGTCCGCCAAACGACGTGCGAATAATTTGCTTTCTTCTGACGTCGTTAAAACGCGTTCTAGTTGAACGCTGTTATTACGCAGATCGATGAACGCTGTTTTTTCTCCCCAGAGTTAAACGATGCGACTTTCATTCGGTTAATTTACGATCAATATCGAGTAATTTCGTTAGCCGAGGTGGAGAAATTTATACGAGTTACAAGAGAGAGTTTCGGTGTTTATTCGCGTTTAAATAATCGGCATTCTATTCACGAAAGACACAGTGTAACAATGGCCTCATTGAAACGTTGACTTTACAAGCTTGGTCGTTTCTTCTCGCAGTAGAATGCAAATGTATTATCGCGTCTAAACAACGGAGCTGTTGATTTCGAAGCACGTATTTTTCCTGAAGATTTCCGCCTTTTGGCGCACACACGACGTGGTCAACAATCGTGGGCATAGCCGGATAGCACGAAGCCGAGCACGTTCTCTTCTCTTTAACTTCGTTACATTCGGTTTATATTGCGGCTTTTGCACCGTGCAAGCGCTATACACAAGACACACACACACGAACGCCCGGACGGTGGCGAACAGGTTTTCCTGTGGATCTTTCGCAGCCATTGAACGTCTCTTTGTGGCTTGGGAGCCAACCGCGAGGAATCGAGAGATCGAAAAGAGCACAAAGTGGCCGGCAATAATACGCTCCGATGGAGAAACATCGACGGTCCGTAGCTGGTTTAGGCGGGTCTTTGATGTGTTTGGCAATTTGCGCGAACCGAATTTGTCGCGAACGTGGACTTCGCGGCGCGTCATCGGACGGCTGCCCTCGGGAAACGCGATTCGCGAGCAAGACGATCCATTTCCTGGAAAATCGTCGACAAAACGTCGCGTCGGGTGGGCAAACGTCGTCGACAGATTCGTCGAGCGTCAGAGAAACTCCGCGTTTTCTACTTCACCTATTTCTCTCTAGTCAAAAGATATTCGAAAAGATGATTTTTCGGGGCACGAGGAGAGGACGAGCGACTTCACGAATCGTTCCTGAAGAGCGTTCAGCCTCGGGTACGTCCGGAAAGTCGGCGACAATAAATCATGAATATTAAAGGAAGGAACGGTAGCGAATTCTCGGTCTCTCTCGTTCTCGTTCTTCTGATAAGATTATATTCAAAAGGAAAAAGGGACGCCGAGCTTGGAACGGATTGAGGCTACGGATAAATTAAAAGCGGTCCGTATAGGTAGAGACGATTCTATAATTTAAATGCAAATCAGTTTTTAGTCAATCGGCGAGCCACGTCGTTCGTTTAACCGAGTCTTCGGGAACGCGTCTCGACGACTCGATTCTTTCGCGTCGAGCGCGTTCCTCGTTCGCGATCTCGCGGCTCCCCGTCGTCTTATTGAAACTGAACGTAATCCTTCCGCCTGTCGAGCATTTGCATACCTTCTCCGGCCGCCCCAAAAAATTATACTTCTAGCTCATTACGATCCAACAGCGAGCTTAAACGCGATCCCTCTCTGGATTCGTTAAAATATCAAACCGAATTCTGTCGAATCCTATCGATTCTCTTCTAATCAGCCTTAACGTCGAAAGGAGCTAACACGAATTACTCGTAAGACAATTTCGACGAAATTCATTTATAAAACAGTGAGTTCGTTTTCGAACCGTGTCGCGAATCGATATCAATAAAGAAAGAAGCACGAAAGCCAGCAATCTTGGAGCAGCTCTCTGTCGTTTATCGAATTCCCAGGCAGTTCGCAATCTACCGAAATACGTTTGCCCGTCCCTCGCGGTGGCCCTACGAAAACCCTGACAAGACGAGGAAAGGGTGGACGGCTTGTCGAAAAAATGGGAATGGAAAATCGAATTGATTAGAGGGCGTGTTAACTGCTTCCATTCTTTCGTTTCTCTCGTCCCCACTAAATCTCGGTTTTAGCTTCTTCTTCCTCCCGACGGGGCCAAGTATAAACATAATTCTTCGAGCACTCAATTTACTAGACACTTAGAATCGCCGAGAATGCCGACAGCTATGGTCTGGCTAAAGTAAAGTAAACGAGAAGGAACTGAACTCGAGTCTTCTAAAGTCTTTTCTTTCTATCCACCGCTTTTTTTTTACTGTTTTTCTATTGTTTCCCTCAACTACTCCCAACTGTTTCTCTCTAGCCACCTACTTTTACCCTTGTTCTTTTTATATCTGAGTAATCTGTATCCTTCCAGCTTCTTTATTTGAGAAATAATCGCGTGTCACAGTTATCGTTTCGCGATTTATGCGTTTTTTCAATTTATTATCTTCCAACTGGTGTCGCGATCGATTTAAATTTTAACGCGGCTCCCGGCGTTCTTGGAGTTGTTTCGAACCGAGCGATTTCGTCGTTGCAAACAGGTGCGATTAGCTAAAACGACGAGCATACATGCGCGTAATAATTAAGTGACACTGAGCGGCCGGAGCCGGTCGATGGTAGTGTTTATCTTCAGACGCAAAACGAGGCAGTTTGCTTTGCAGAAACGTAGCCAGGTTAACTCGCAGCCTGTGGCAGTGTCGCGTTTAAACACGATATCCACTCCGTAGCGAGGATCTGTCCTCAATTCCAGTCGTTTCTGCTTAGTTGAATCTCGAGTTTACAGTCTCGAGTTTACGGGAAATCGTTAATCGGTTTGATTAACGGTTCGAGAACAAACCTGTTGGTCGTCCGTACGTTTCTCTTGGCAACTCGGTTAAGGAATAATCATCGGAAAGAATTCTGTGATAGCTGTTTTAAAGTCTAAGTACATTAGTCGAGGAAATTTGTATTTTTATTTTAAATTCATCTGTTTTGGACACGCGAAATTAAGCGTCACGTACGATCGATTAATTTGATGAAAGTTCCTGCTTCGTAATTAAAACGAATATTATTCGGCGTACGATTCGAAACCGTGCGGGAGTAGATACGAAAAGTTTCATAATATTGGCGAAATAAAAAGTGAACAATATAATGATAACTAAACAAGGACCAGAGAGAACACTGTTCAGTTTCGAAACAACGATGATTTAAACGATAACTAAAATTCTGCTTTTTATTCGTTCTCGAACTTTCGTCGAAACGATTTATTTCGCTTTTTAGAAAATAAATAATCCTGTTTTGTATACTGCGCGTACGTTGATCCTGAAATATGACTAAAAAATTATCGTCGCGTTCCACTCGATCGGATGATGTTCGATTGATCGAGCGATTAAATATTAAATTCGGATAATCGTCAAACATGAAACATGTTCGCGATTCGTTGTTTATTTCGAGCGACTTGATCCTTTCACCGATAAACGTTACAAAGAAATTTGATCGTATTAGAAGTACAATTTGTCCACGTACGAGGTAATATTTTTCGGGTAACCTAGAAAAGTTCAGAAACGCTTGTCATCGTTTTTCCATCAGCCGAAGTTTGCGTGTCTCCCAGAAATCCAAGATGGTTGCGGAACGAGAACGAAGAGAAAACAACAAGCGAAATATCCATTCTTAACCCGATACTTAACTTTAATACCTTTCACCGTGATATCCTCGTTTGCACACAAGCTTGCCTCCATCTTCCCGTAAGTTTTTCAATTCCGCTTTCATTGAAACTCGCCGGTTTCGAGTTAAAAGGCGGGAAGGCAGAAAGAAGAACAAGCCGAAAGAGTTTGCCACCAACTCGACGTTTAATTCGATCCACGGAACTCGGAACAATTCCTTCCTCGTTAACATTAAAAAAAGACGAGCAAATTCGTTTCTTTTTCCTAAAAGCGATACAGAAAATCTGTTCCTTCTAATCGCGATATCTCGCAGGATTTTTATGGAACATTTCAAATATCTCGTAATCTCTACATTCAACTGGTATGTTTCCCATCGATCCTGCGACAATAGAACAGAGGACACCATCGAGGCGGCAAAACTTCGTTTATCGGTTCGAGTGAATCGCGTCAAAAGTCTCTTGCGTGCCCGCAAAAATCAAATATCTTCGCGTTAGGCACGAGTCCGCAGTTTCAACGCGGTTGCACACCGGTTGTCCGCGTATTCGGGGGTCGTGTTCGTTTGTGCTTTTCGTCGAATCCTATTTTTCTTTCTCGTTTCATACTTTTCCATTGTCTCGGAGCGACAGCGAAACCATGGGAAAATCGCAACTAAACAACGGCTCGAACAAAAGGCCGAAAAACGTAACTGCGAGAAAAGTTTTAACGACGCGGTTAATTAAAATTGCGGTCTGAATACTCCATTAATGACAGAGCGTTCCGGTGAATATTTATCGTATTCAAAATTCGGCTACTCGGATAATCGAATACTACGGGTTTCAGTCCGGAACAGTTAGAGCATTGGAAAGTTCTAAAACGAAGTTACGATTCAAAAGGGAATAAAATTCCTTTCACATGGAATCACGGTGGAATTATAGCGAAAACACGGTAGAAATGAGCTATTATTACCTCTCGATGATAAGGTTCTTCTTTCTCCCAGCTCGGAGAGCGATATTGCTTTACCTGGATTGTTCCCCTTCGCGAAAACGTGAAAAATAACAGGGGCTGGAAGTATCCTGTGGGACACACCGAGCGGCTATTTCGAGAGTGCAAAACTTTGTAGAGGAGTTTGCGTTCCGTTTCCTCGTCCCCTCTATCTCTTTTTCCTCGGCCCTTTTGTTCATCGGTCGTGCGATACGTTCGCTTTTCGAGCGAGCGGAAACTGAAGCAGGGGCAGAAGAGGGATGCAACTTTGACGCTCTAATTCTGTGGTGCGTGTTTAGCGTGAGCTTCACCCTTTGACAGTATACGCTTGGGATTGTTGCGCACGTCCTTGGTATTCTGTTCGACGACGTCTCGCTTTGAGGATTATGTAAAATTTCGTCAGCGTAAAACAGTGTCAGATGTTCGTTAATTATATTTCAAGTGAGATAAGTCCGCCGGAATGGGGCGAGTTTTCACATATTTTTCCCACTCTGAAAATATTATTACGTTTACGAAATTGTGTTTCTTTTTCTGCTTCGTGTTTCTGCACCAAATATTTTTTTAGAAGAAACAACGATTCTTATTCGATTTCCGTAACGTTTAGAAAGGAAGGTTTTAATCGTTGACTCGTACCACTGAATCGATCAAAGACCATCCAGCTTTTTCTTCGCATTTTTCTTTTTGCCGCGTCATTTCGAAAGACTCATTCTTGTCATCCGAAACGTCACGTTAGCCGCGTTGCAAACTTCACGAACCTATTCTCCTGACATCCAACCTGACATCGTAATCTTGGAGTATGAATTTCCTTTAAAACGATGGTCCCTCAGTTGTCATCCGAAGCGAGCAAAAGTATCTGTGTCAGCCGATTTATTTTTTCGAACAGAATGAAAATAGAGAACGAGCGTAGTAAACTTGCTCGATTACGCTTGGTTACCTGAACAACCGTTGTAGCGACGTAACGGAAGAAGCAACGCGTGCAGTTTGCAACGTGTCAGGAACACGTCTCTCGATCTTCGTCAGAAACGACGAGTCCGGTGATTAACGAGCCGGCATTTAAATAAATTAACAGGCAGCGTGACGCTTGGATGCTTATCGATAATACGTGGCGTAACGTGTAACGCACGGAAAATCAGCCATCGGAGAAGAATCGCCGGAGTCCGTTGACCCAGATGCGTGTAGCAGGTGGACGGAAGTGGCGTCCATCGTCGGGGAGTTTTCTTTCGGCCGGTCTGGAACGTGTTCGCGCCACGACGTTAATTTTTTCCCTCGGAAAAGTATGTTACGACGGCGACGGGAATACGAGCAGCACACGTAAGAAAGAAAATATGAAGCGTACACGGCGGGTCGAGTCTGAAATTGATGAAGTAGAGGGTTTGAAAAAGATACCTTAAGCGTTGTTCTCCTCTTTGTCCACCGCTTCGGATCACTTATCTCGGCGTGCCCTACCGTAACCAATGAAAACGTCGTTTCAATCTACCGAGAGGAAGAAAAATTATGTAGCTCGTGCGGAGGAGGTATTACTATTATCCCGATATTGGCTGATCAATGCATACATCATTCAAAGAGTTTGGAAATTTAATTATCGGCAGATTCGAATTGTTAAATCATGCGCTGCATCATTCTTACAAACCCTCGAATTTACCTGCTTTTCTGTTACCGAAAAAATTGTGCATGTTTGATAGAAAAAAATAATGAACCTAACTCGGAGTCTGTTTTTCTACAGTACGCTAATTATATTCTTTCGGTATTAATTCCGAAATTGTTATACTGCGTGGTTTCAGAGCTGCATTTTGATATATCTCTGAATGGAGGCCGAATTTTCTTTTGTGTTCAACTTTTAACTACATTTCAGCTTTCGTTAATATTAACGTAACAAATCTAGATTTTCGACATATCTGTAACGAGCGAACAAGCCACGAACATTTTTGGAAGAATAATTCTCGGAGACACAGAATTTTGGCATTATTTCAAACAACATAACTCAAATTTCGATATTTATGATTTTTAAATAATTCATTCGAGCGAATTTATATCTCCGATAATTTATAGTTTCGGAAATTACTCGAAAATAACACGAGATTAAATCTCGTTCGAAGTAAAATCTGATCTCAAATATTTGTCTCGTTTAAAACAATACCGAATCGAGTGCTAAACGGTGAGAGGAATTTTCGCGGGAGTCACTATCGTACAGTACACTATCGCCATAGAAGTAAACCTGTTAGCAATAAATGTTCATTAAATATCGTTATCCAAACAGATATCCAAGAAACGGGTATCGTGTCGCGATAACGAAACGCAAACTCGTTCTCTCCGTGTAGATTGGTTACTCGTTTGAATTAGGTTTCCCTTATCGTCGGTTCTATTAACGATAGCAGCAGAATGCGAACACGTTAGCCTCTCACGACACCGTGTCACGTACTTTAAATGCAAGGAAGGTTTGTTAACCGCGACGCGCGGTTAAAACGCGAGCGTCGTACGGTCGACGCAGCACGCCGCTTAAGCTGACGCTCGTATAATTCCATCACGATCTCGCCGGAAACAGAAATTTGATTTTCTTGATATATTCTAAGGCGGCTAGTTGCCGCTCGTCCCGCCTAACAGAATTAAAAAGTGAACCGACGAACGAAAACCGCCATTGAATTCGCGTTGGTACACGAAAAACAGGGCTTGATGGCAGCCGCGCCGTTAGTTAAGCCAAATGAAATACTTGCTCGTCGGACAGATACGTTAATTATGGTGGATTTCGGTCGAATCGAAGCTCGGTTTTCTTCGCTTTACGAGGGTTGATAAATTAAAAGCTTCGCGGGGGAAATTTGAAACGTTGAAAGCTGTTTGCAGCTTTGTGTGTCGTCGCGTCGGTTGCATCGTCGGAAAGCACACGAAGAAATTACGCTGCGTGACAACGCGCAGAGTGTTGCCGTGGCATAGCTAGAGAGCGTTAAGGGTTTTCACGGAAATATCACCGAAACGGCATAATTAATCGCGTCGGAATTACGAAAGCTCTCACCGGAAATCTGGACTCGTTGCTTCTCCACCGGATGGATACAAAATTTACGTGCCACGAAAATTCGTTTACGTTCAATTAACGGTTGCCGAGGATGTTCTTTTTGCATTATTAAAGATTATTAGAGACCGTTCAAGCTCGTATTCGTCTTCGCACGTTTTGTTCAGACGCAAGGGATGCGATTTTATTCGCGAATGACCCAGGTACCAGGACAAAGCAATATTTTCCGGTAGTATTAGAACGCTTTTATGAAAAAAGTCGGAATTCGGACACTTCTATTCCGTTTTATTTTATTCGTCGACGGTTCGCATTTTATCCACGAAGCTTTTGTGCCCGTGGAATGCGTATATTAAAATCTTAACACGATACAAGCCGATAAATTGGATCGCGCTCATTCCGCGCACAAGGGAAAGAATGTTCGCTGAGTCTTGCAATGGCAAATCATCGTTTATTTCGCGCGCACGTGTCGAGAACTTGTTTTACGAGCAACGAGGTTGTTACAGCTTCCATCTTTCCTCCTGTATCGCTGTTTGCTGCAGTTACGATGCATTAATACCCCTTGCAGCTTATATGTCTACCTTGAGGATAGCAGAGAACGAGCTTCGTAGGTTTGCGAGTAACAAATTGTACTGGATTGAGTTTCCAATATATCCTTGTTACCGTTCGCGCACGTTCTACACTCAAGGGGCAATTTTAATTGAAACAACAGATCTTGATGTATGTAATTACAGCTTTGTTCGTTGGACATTATCATTCAACAAAGTGATACGGATTTCTGGTGACCGTTCCATACGGCTTAATACGCGAAGTTACACTCGTGTGTTTGCGAGGTATACCAAGTAAATGACGAGATCTGGGGGTCAACTAATGGACAGAGCGGAATCGCGCGAAGAGACATTTCTGTTAAGCAAACAATTTACTCCCGTTAATACATCTATCACCTAATTCTCCTCAGGGAAATCCGAACACGATGCGATATACTGTTCGAAACGGAAACTTAAAGATTCGAGCGTTAGATTGAGTCGCGACCAAAGTCTAAGAAGATAATATGGAACGAGAAAGAGAAATTAGGTTAGTTGTTGGTGGTCTTCGCTTAATTTCCCTTAATTCCCCGCTGTTCGAGCTTATTTATCGGTCTCGCCGGATCGGTGCACCGTTTAATTCCGATCGATCCGCCGGGCCACTTTGCCAAGCGCATTACGCGAGCCTTCCTAGAGCGTTGAAAGGAATTACGATGATCAGAAAGACGAACCGCATATTATTTCGTACCGAAGTGTCGCCTCGTCGAACTAATTTCATTACTGTCCGTTTTCGAGGCGGAGGAACGAAGCGACGGAGAAAGACAGTCGGCTCGAAAATGGGTCGCAAGATTCTCTAATCGATGATTACGAATATCTCCTGTAATTTTTAACGTCGAGATAAATTCGATATTTCGTACATATCGACTAATATAATTTAATAACCGTCATAGAATTCTGTCGATTATAACGTCTTAAAATGGTGGGCAGGATATTCAGAATGATTGCAGAGGCTTTTGTTCGAGGTAGCACTGTTTTAATTCCCCGACTCAGTTTTATTAATGATTCGAAGCTGACCGTGAGTCGGTCGAATTGAAAGAAAGTAACGAACAAAAGGGTGGCGGTGTTAAAGGAATCTGGAAAACGGAAATAAGTGCTCTGAAGGCACGCGGTCTGGATTCGTTCGGCGTTCCTCTTTCAAAGGCTGTCTCCCGTGACGGCATTCGTGTCCGCCTTAATTATACACCTTAATTAAGAGCTTCCGTTACTTTTAATTACATCGACCGCTCGGGCAACTGGTGGCGCTACGGTATCGCGAAGCAACCTTCGGCCTACGCTGAGAATTTACAGTTTGATTACGCGTTTGCACGTTGTCGCTGATATAATTAACCATCGGTAACTGTCGGCAATTAATAATCGTGACGTGATCAAAGAGGATACGCCCGAGCGACTAGGGCCTCGTTGATACTTCCGTTCCGCGTGATCTCGACAATCGCCGAGAGCTGACATTTTTCTTGCGAAAAACACCACCGTTTCATTTAAAATGAAACGTTGCCCTCGGAACAACAGTCCACGAACGAAATGAGTTTCTGCTAAATACATTTTACTTGGAGATGCAGCACAATCACGAGAAAGAGATTGTTCGAGCATCCCTTATAAAGGTAAATTTCTTGGGAACAATAGATATTCTACCTGGAAAAACAGATATTCTACTTGTCTTATCACGCACAGTCTTAATCTATTCACTGGTGTGTACATTCTACTTGTCTGCTCGTGCGTTGACCACCTCTACTGTCTGCTTACACGCTTACCCATTCAGACGTACGTTTACTTGTCTGTTCACGTACCGACCGCTTCTACTTGCTCGCTCTGTCGCTTCGTCTTGTCTGTACACATCTTTGATTTATTTATCTAAGCATTACTTTACTCGAATAATTTGACGAAGCTGCATCACGTGCATCTTAGTTATACTTTTTAACGTAAGGTTTCGCTCGTATTTCTTCGGCACGATTCCCCGACCGTTTCGATCCGTTCGTGGCCCGCCGTTATTGCGTTCATTAGCGCATTTCTACAACACTGCCGTGGAGTTAGCTTCGAATCGCACGTAATTAACCGTGTTACGGTGTAATTAATAGTCGCGGCCTCCTGTTTCGCTAAATTCGCATGCTCGCCAATTGTAACGTTTGTAACATGGGATCGAAAACATAATGAAATTGCATTCTCCCGTTACGGACATATAAATCGCGTTCATACCGCGCAGCGATTTACAAATAATTGGCAAATAAATAAAAACGTATTGATTTCCCCGAAGAGAAATTGCGCCGAATGAAAAAATATATATAGCGGGATCGTTTTAACGAGGATATATATTCGGGCGTAATTTAGAAATCATTATTCGGAGAAACGAGAAATTTAATGAAAGTGACAGTCCTCTTGACAATCTCGTTTAGCCCTTATTATTTTTGAATTTTTCATCCCCAACGTGTTTATGAAAGCCCAGCCAGGTTAAATTACTTCCTGTAACGTTAACTACCGGCTCGATGCCCCGGCGAAGATAACGCTCAGAGGGTTCATCGGATACACGGAGCGAGTTTCCACGCACCTGTCGTGTTTCCCACAATTTCGCGCGTTGCTTCGCTCGTTTACAGACATTTCAAGAGGGCACGATACGCGCACGGATAGCAAAAAGGAACTTTCCTCTTCCTCCCGGATCGAGAATCGTTGGAGTTTAATGCGATTAGAGCAACCCAGCTATCATCACGGCCTGTTTGATTCGCCTTTTTGCCGCGAGTCTCGTAATGTCCCCTTTCTTCTCGTCTCTCGTCTTTCGCTGTTTCTCTCCTAGTTTTCGTACGCCTTGTTCGTTTTTCCCCACTGTATCCACCTATCTTCCCTTCTTCCATTGTTCTCCATAGCGCTAATGGTCGAACGCACTCGATCCTTTTGCTTCTCGAATACGAGCGACTTTGCCTGTACCTCGAATTTTTTTCGATCGCTAAGATTTCGAAGCCGCGGATCATCAATTACAACGATTTTATTGCATGACAGGCATCGCGACGTGATGAACAGTCTATAATTTCTCATTCGCGTCCGACACGACGCGTATTACGATACCTATCTGCCAGTGAACCGAAGCACCATTCATCTCCATTCCGTGTTCAACGCCGCTCGAGGTAGATCAAAATTATCAAAATTGTCGGGAAATATCGACAAAGAAGTGAGTACAATGTCGAGAAAAGTAATAGACTTCGTTCGAGTAGACTTAATAATTTACTTAACATTTATAACATTCGATCATTCTACAAAATGGAGTAAGCTAGTTGACTGTAGAAACTTTTCATGACAGTTTCTTGAAATTCCTTTCCAAACTTGTCACCTTTGGAGCGTCGCCATTAAAAGATATCATCTTGACACCATATTCGATATAAGAAATGATTGAATTCGAGCGGAACTTGATTTACGACATAGGCACTTATTCTGAGAAGCCTTTCGAGTCGATCCGAAAATGGCCAATCGTTCAATTACACTGGAAAGTGGTTCGAACGCAACGGGAAGCGCTATTAATCAATGAGATTACATCAATGATTGATCGTGGATCGGACGCGATTGGCGCGCATCAAAATCATTGCGAATTAAACCGTTAGCTAGAAAAGAAATCGGAACAGAAGGATAGCGGAGCGTTGAAATTATAACGTTTCCCGATAATCGCTGTTTCGGCTTTTCTATCGTTCGTATTATTTATGTAGTCGATAAATTAACGCGGAATCGCTAATAGGGAAGAGTAAAATTTGAATTGCCGATTCCACGGGGTCGCCAGAGCCATTTCTGGTATTCCTCTCTATCGTTGCGCAATCCCATCTATTAGTTAAAAATGCGTAATGCGTCCCCGGAGTATTTTTATAGTAACCCTGCATTAGTACGCGCCGCCATTAGCGCGATCGTATTCGATGCACGAGTTGTGCGCAGCTGACAATTTCCAGAACGACCGAAAACACTGTGCGGGATAAAAGGAACAGCCTGTTAAGTGGCGGGAAATTGCTTTCTCTTCTTTCTCCAATTTTAGAAACTCGTTGCTGGACAAAACAATTAAAAACCTGTTCCATTTACACGGATATTTATCAGGCGATTCGATCATGAAATTCAGTGATCACTGACGTACCCTCGCAGGCGTATAACAACAAAGATTTGTCGAGCAATTTTGTTAACGAGGTACAATTTGCTGGTTCGTCGATATGATTGCGTAAGAGGGTTTTGACAACAAAAACATCCAATTAATTGATCGAGTTGATTCGTAACGAACAAGAAGAGAATCGGTGTCAAGATTAACGAGAACCCGAAACGAGTGTAAACCGATATTGTAATTTTGTTCGCGCTTCGAGATGAAGCCCCGAGAAATATAATCGTTACACCGCATCCATCGGCAATTGTTGCGAACCAGAAGAAGTTCATCGTAGGCAACCGCTCAATTAGCGCGAATAAACAAGCCGAAACCGATACGAAGCCGTTTCGATCGGGAGCTCGAATAAACAATAGCTCATCAGCGTCGAAACTAGATTTCGTTTTGATAATCATCGAATCCGGCACTTCGTGTAACGTTATTGTTTTACAATTACACCGCGAAACGAATCATAAACTAATACCAGTGTCGCGCTCGTGTAACTACTTGCCGATACTATTCTACCGCCGCGATTCAATCAAAGCTATCGCGAAAATCATGTTTCGCGTTAATTCGGTAGTCGGATGATTAATTATGCTCTGTAACTTAATTTCGCGTAATAATGTTTATTTGCGCGGCCGATGCGGGCTTTAATTTAAACACGATAAGCGAGTCATCCTCGTTTAAAAACGAATAACAAGCCGCGAATAATAAACGAAGCCGTTCGAAAAACGGATACGTCACGAACGGCGCACAAATTTCGTTGCGATACCACTCTCGAAATGGGCTCGTAAATACATCGGCCGAAAGTTCTCCACAAAGTTGTTAAAAAAATCATGCCGATAGATCGAGAACACACTCGTGGCGAGTTTCCAGGGTACGAAGTTAGCGAAACCGGTATAGCATTCCCGAATAACTTGGGCTCGCAGCGAACTTTGAAATGGCAAGTGAATTGCCATCCCTTTTTATCTAGCCTCCCCGAGTTCTTTCAATGTGGCGGTGGACGAAAGGGCGCGATAAGAAAAGTCTTGCCACAATATGGCGCAGCACATTCCACTTAAATCCTCGCGATTCTTGCCATCGCGTTCACTCGCCACCCCTCCATAGTCGCATGAATTCTTTGTCGAAGCCTTTGATCCCCGTTGGCTTATTTATCCGGAGCTATTTACCAAAGGAAGTTTCTTTGCCGACTTTCTCTCGCTAAATTGCGTCCTGGCGATTCAAAATTCGACGCCTTTCTTATCTGCCGATGGCCCCACTCGTTTTCTTGCCTCCGAATAAATTTCTGAACGTTAGGGAAAATATCACCGAACCCTCACCAACCGATTCTTTCTTCTGTTTAAATCCATTAGAGTATACTGTTCTCCGTTTCGATCGAAATTCGTTATTCGGCTAACAGAATTCAAGAGGAAAGCACATACTCGTGAAGTTCCGACCGCGACACGAATAAGTTCCGGTAAACTAGCAGCTGTTTCGAACAATCAACGAATTAGCCGGTTTTCCAAGAGAATCGTACGAGTCGTGTTTGCGGTTTCTGGCTCGTAAATCGGTAAACCATGGACAGTCTCTTTCTTCTCGGGCAACAAGACCGGACACGCAGCTAGCAACTTTAAGCAAGTTCTCTGATTTACAAAACAGCCTGTGCTCCGGTGGCTGAAGAACGAAGCCGGATGGTCGTGACGAAGGGAAGCGTGCATTGAAAAACAGGGAGGAGAAAGAACGTATACCTTCGCAGACACGCATTGTTTGCCCTCGAGATACCGGCACACCGTGCCAGCGCAATAACGATAGAAAGGACGAGGAGAGTGTCGCCTCAGCTTGGAAGCTTCTTCCTTTCTCGCCTCTGTTCGTCCCTTAGTTACGGAAAGAGCCACCAGACACTTTTGTGAAACTCTCACAAAAGAACACCCGACGGTACACGACCGACGCGTGTCGTGCACCAGGAAGCGAGAAATCGAGATGATTAGCGTATTCGACTGCAACCCTCCAAATCTTCTTGATGACTGTATTCACGCACCATCCGTTTTCAAACAAACGCATATTTTCAGAAGCTAGAGTAAAAAATTACTTTTATATCATCGAAACACGATGTCTTCCACGAAGACCGTCAAGGAGATAATTGCCTCGCAAGTCCATAATCGTGTCAGGACAGAGACTTTGACGCGTGTGTCTCGCAGACAACATTGTTTGAAACAAGTAACTTCAAAGGCGCGCATTGCGTTGATTATAAATTGACGATGAAACGAGGCTGAGTGCCTTTGAATGACCGGTCATCGAACTCGTTCTATCGATCGCATCATCGCGCGGTAGGGCATAGGATACAGTTAAAAAAAAGCCAGCTCGTCGAAATCTACGCCGAGCTTACAATTTGTATTCATATTCGATCCGGAAACTTCCCTCGACTCGAAGTCGTAAAAAGTGTCTTTCGGAAATCCGAGGAGGATTCAATCTTCGCGATCGAAGAATTACAAAGATATAGAATTTGTGCACGTTCCAGCGGGTTCCAGGTAAACGGTTTCATGTGTGTAGGCTTGGAAGAAATTGGTCGGATTGGTCGCGACAGAGAAAATTCTTAAAGCAGTTTGGAAAGTGCCGAGAAGACAGAGGGAAGCCGGGATTTCGACGATATTCGTGGTCTCGAGTTTGAAAACTGTGCAGTCTGCGCGAATCGAAGCCAACCTGTTCCGCTGAACGGACCTCTGAAAACTGTTCGACGAGATTCCGGCGAGGGGACGACGTTTCAAGGATACCGAACTGAACACTTTGCTTATTTGCTCGCTTTTCCTTATCTCCGCTACGATACGAATTTTACTTCGAAACTTCGCTTTTCAATCTTGCCCCAAAATAACTAACGCTTCCCTTCTCGAAACCGAGGGTTCACCGGATTATTTTTCACGAATACGTCGTCGATGAATTAATCATGAATCGGTAAGATGGACGACAATGTCGGAGAAGAGAATGCTAGGTTTGTAGATGTATCCATTTCCAATAGTTTACTCGATTACGATGCCGTTGATTCGGCCGCGTGCACACGAGCTAACCTCGCCGCTGGTTACGCGAGACCTGACACACGAATGGGATTCTGGTCGAGTGTCCTGGCCATCAGGAAGCACGATCGAGTCTACCAATCCTGCTTGACGCGTACAACCGCCTCACCAACCGGAATTATCCGAAGGCGTCAGAGTCACAATTGCCTCATTGTCTGAAGTCCTGTGCGTTTGATCGATTCTCTATACCTATTCGATATCACAAAGACGCCGCCTGTCACCTAATCCCCGTTCGCTTACCGCTCGAATCTCTCGAGAAAGCGCGTGGCTTATTTGCAAACACGGAGCGTACCCGCCAGACAGAGTCGGATGCTTCGGCGTAAAAAATTGATTCGACGCTTCTGCTCCCGTAATATCCTCGAATCGGAGAAACCGACGAATTCCCGAGATTTCTAGACTGCACGGAGCAATCGGATCGGCAATTTAGTACCGTCGTAAACCAACGGGAACGTCCAATTAGCGATTCATTCGAGCGTCGATTCTAGATCGAAACGTTCAAATTTCAGGATGATCGGGGTTGCAGCGGGTCGAACGTTCGTATGAATTACAGCTCGAAGGAATGGCTAAGTATCCGGGTCAACGCGATAAACTGATTTACTGCAAAACCGGAACATTATCTGCGCGGAAGTTGAACGCCCCCTCTGTCTCTGTCCAATGAGCTACGAGGGTATTTTTCGAGGAACAAAGTCCTCTGGCTATCGAGTGTTCGGGCTGTTAAAGTTGGACGTTATAGTCGCGACACGGAAAGGAGGTAGACCCAAGTTGGGGCTATCGGTCGGTGGGATTTAAAATTATTCAGAACGGGAACGGGAAACACCTTGGCTCTGGTCCGGTATCAGCGCAGAATGTTTTTGACTCGGTATAAGAAGGAGGACGGGATACGGTAAAGCTGCTGACATTTTTATACGATCGAGGATCGGAAATCGCATCGACATGCAACACGAATCCATTATGCATGCTCTCTCCCGAATTCGCTTTTGCTCTTTCGACTTCTTCTCGATCCGATCGCTGCGTGTGTCCAACTCGATGTTCTTAAAACGATCGCACAATGAAATCCGAAGATGAATCGCGGTATTGTTAATTCACGAGCGTTCCTTTTATGCGGAAAGACAAGGCATTCCGCTATAAGTCACGTTACTCGTTTCCGGCTCGGTACACGCCTCTCGGTGATCTCGACACGTTGGATAACGATCGCGAAAACAAATATCTACCGGCTCGAGTTTCCGTGCCGATTCGTTTCGACGAGATCGGTTTCTTTAATTTTCGTAAAACGGTGTCGGTTCAGCCACGATGCTCTCGAACTTGATACCAAAATTGTTCCAATCTCGGGCGGAAATTACGGAAAGCTCGGTTTTCCCGATCGTATTTCCAGAAATCCTTCTATTCGATTTTCTCCGCGCGGATAGAGAACTATTTCATAATTCCGTGTAATTTTATCGAACGGATCGATAAGAGCTCGCCGTTTAAGCACCCGTAGCTGGAGAGTCTTTTTTCCAATCCGAATTGGATCGAGGCAAGCAAGGATTACAAGATAATTCCCAATTATTTCGCGAGCGTAAAGCGTAAGCCGTTCGATCGCATCGCTTGGTGGAGGTTTATGGGAAAGATAAGCCGAACGGTAACGCGCGATGATCTTTCGCCGCGTTTCAAATGCCTGTCGTGACTCTACTCGCTATCGTAAAAGCTCAGCGTTGTATCGGGATGCCTTGCACGCTCGTCGTCGAGCTGTGGTCCTCGTGGCGGCCGTTCCGATATCATCCCGTCGAAGTTTTTGCCCCGAGCGTCCCGACCGATTCGAGGTTTTTATGCAACGCGTACTCGGTAAAACCGAGCCGAGGACACGCGGCATATTAATACCTAAAACGAATGAAAAATTCATCCGTTCGACGCGATATATTGGACTTTTGACGCGGTTCCACTTTGATGTCGGCTGGAAATGGAACACGATTGATTCCGCGCACTGGCCCGATTCAAAATTAATGATCAGGAGCACGCTGCTTGCACGGGAAAAACTTTTACGCAACTCTCGATGAAATACGACGAGTCGGTAGTACCGTTGGCATCGGGTCCGCCCGTATAATCGGGTTCGTGTCGTGGCCAAGATTGCTTTCTCCCGTGTACGGGACCGGAGCAGTCGACGATCCGACGAAGATTTGCAAAGGAGACGAGGGTTTAAGTGCGAATCTCCAGGAAATCGGTCGCTCGAAAACACCGAAAGGTAGCGCGGTGAACCTGCGAGATTTAAGGGGACCTCCCGCCGCTATCTTCGTTCGTTCCAAGAATTTAAATTATTCTCGGTCAAGGGTCACAGGATTTGCGCGCCTTCAACCGACCGCCGCTTCTTACCGGGTTCGAAGGATAAATTAAGAGTTATGTGTTCTTAAGTTAGCGCGTGTATCTCGTTTCTTCCGATAAGAGGGAAGAAAAAGAAACGTTTCGAGGCTTTTTCTCTCGGGTCAACGTGGAAAACGAAGAATTACGAGACTGCGAGGAGACGTGTTCGCGAGCCATTGGCACGGAAAAAAATTCGCGTGGACGAATACGAAATGCAACGCGCATCGAACAAGCCGGTAGGGTGCTCGCATGTAAATGGAAAAGATGTCGGAGAAGTTGTTGAGCTTGAGGGGGTCGAAAGGGGCTGCTCGAACGGCGCTCGGGTAGATATGATGCATGGGACTGGTACGTGAGGATTCGCGCGAGAGATCGCCGCTATTCCTTCTGTCTCGTATATTACGAGTTTTATGTTCACCCGTCGGAACATTTATTTGTTTGACTGGCTCGCAAGAAAGCCAACTTTCTCCCCGGACGTTTCGCAATTATCAAGCGTTTCGGTATCGCGACGCTCGTCCGGCCCGATAAGCGCCGGCTATGTACGGGTATCAAGAGAAATAAATAATAACACGGTTGGCTAGAGATTTCGATCATCACGCGATGTAATTAATTCCGGCTTAGCCTACGGGGAAACGCGACAAATCGTGTCCCGTTAATTCTTGCCTTTCTATGCTATGCAACTCGCGCGTATAAACTTTTCTTTAATGTCTACGACTAACAGAGAAGATAATTAAGATGATCAAAGTCAACGAATCAGCCTTTATAAAGAAATTTCTTGTGTGACTCGATACGCCTACTCTCGCACGAGTCTAATTTCTGAAAACACCGTGTAAAATCTTTATCTGGAATGCTGTCAAAGGCTGTCACCGGTTCCCTTTGACCCTCTGTAACGGCAGCAAAACACCGCCCTTTCAGTTGCTGTTTCATTCATAAGAACAAAAAACTCTCACCTTATACACCTTGTCAGTAGATACCTTTGCAGCTCGACTTTTTTCCACCCAAGTATTTTTCAAACAGCCACGATGCTTTGTACTCCCGTGTTTCCATAATAAATTGCAATTAATCTGCCGTTAATCAAGGTGCAAGCCTCTAAATTTCTTTTTTCACAAAAATTAGAAACTTCTCTTGTTCTCTCTACTTCTGACGCGATGGACGTTGACCATCGATCTTTGCGCAATCGGGAAAAGAAAAATCTTCCTTGGTACTTAACGCGTTAACGCGGAAACGCGAGACGAAGTCGGTCGAAGAAGGAGAATTCGCGCAGAACGAGACGAACAGAGGGTTGAACAGCGATACGCTTGGCGAAGTCAGAGCACGGTTACGGTCTGAAGTTGGTAATAAGGAAGGTTGGAGAATTTCAGCACGACGAATATCTGCTTCGTATCGCAGTAGTGTGTCGAGTAATTTATTAAAGGAAGCATGTCACCGTGTTTGAACGTTTCTCTCGGAACATTGGTTACTCTTCAGCGACAACTTAGCATCTCGGACCTTCTCTAACGAGCTCGTTTGCAAAGATACGAAATGGAATATGTGTCGTTATCTACTGACACGTTTTCGTTGATTTCAATTAAAGAAAAAAGTGAAAGAAGTAGTAGGAGAAGAAGAAAGAAAGAAAGAAACGGAGGCGCGATTCGCGTCGCTTTCCCGTGGCAGTTGATCTTATTCAAATCGCAACGAGCCAGTTCTTATTTGAATTCGCGATAACTTCGTTCCTAGGCAAACTCGGGACTTTCTTCTCTGCAATCAGCGTCCGTCGAGCTTTTATTCCCTCTTCATTAGGATACGTTTCCGGGCGCAACGAAATAACTTTGGAATGAAAAGCGACGAGAACACGTGATAAAGAGGAAGAAGGGAGAAAAAGAGGAGCGTGTGTACGCGCCATTTAACAGCGAGCTACGGAGGAGAAAAATATGCTTGGACAAAAAATGAAGGACTGAGTGTGTTTTACGCGTTCCACCGGCGTTCACGTGGCGAGCGCCGTCGAGATTTATCTTTAAGTCGCGAGTTAGTACCTTCGTGACCTAAATGCTGGTCCCGCCCCTCTTCTATACGTATAATCACCACGCCCTCGCTTGAATATTCATTCGAATTTCTATCTCGATGAATATTGAACGCTTCGAATTGTTTAAACGAGCAGAAAAATCGCGAGTCGAAACGAGATCCCGTGAAATCGCTATCCTAGACCGAGTAACCCCGAAAGATCGCGGCTGGTCATTGAAACTCTCGTTTCGCTTCGGGAATCCTGTTCCGTCGAACAAAAAGTTACGGATCTCGGCATCGCGCGATAAGGAAAGGCGAAAACCTATCAGTCAGCTTCAATGGCCTCGTACGTGTTCTACGTAGAGGGAAACGTCCGTGTTAAGGGCTCGATGTAAATGGCTGATAAAGTTGGTGAAAGAGTGCAGGAACCTCTTGGTCCTTAGTCCGCTGTTGGATAAACATTGCGAGGCGAGCTGATAACATCTGAAGCCATCGAGGCTACGAGAAGAGCTCGAGGCTTTCGCTTCTTTTGAGTGCTTATGGAAGCTCTGGATAGAGGACGATAACAAAGGATCACCTTAGCGGAGCAACAAAGTCCTGGACAACGACACTACGTTCTATAATACGTACCGTGCTGGACGAAATATTTTTACGTGCGAATTAATATTCTCGTTGATTCGTTTTGTCGAGCAACGGTGCTTTATTAGTAGTACACTGGAATTTAGCCTCTGAATTAATTGAGTTTTTCGTTTATTCCCTGTCATAAATAGCAAAAGTATACGTCAAAGCGGGATTTCGTAGAAATTGTTTAGCGTAAACGCGGAAGGCGTCGATGCATGGTGTGCAACGACACACGGGACGCGACGAATCATTGTTCCGTTGAAATCCACCTGTAGGAGAAGTCCATTACGAGGCTCACAACCTCGAGATCCCATTATACGTCGCTCGACGTGGTCGTGCAGAGGGTTTGCTCTTTCGCACGGATGGCAGTATTGTTCGTGGAGGAATAGCGTTAATGAAGAGCGGAAATTGAAATCCTGAGGCGTGTCCTGTTCCACGATAAAAACAATAACGCCGGCGCCTCGTTATAACGTCTTAGAAATACCAGGCGGATTACAGGCTGCGTCCGTTTCTCAGAGACGTGCAATGTACTCGCCTAGAGAACATGCTCTTTCCTCCCCTAAATTTGAGTTTGCGTTAAATCCGCTCCCGAACGTGATCATATTCCGAGAATTGAATCGAACCGACGACTAAGAGTTAGGCAACGAATGTCCTTTTACGCGCAAAAAGTAACAGCGTCGAAATGTTAAGGAAAGTAGAATAAAAATCAGTTCTTCCGCAGTTTATTGTTTCGACGGCGAGAGAAACGGGTGCACAAAACAGTTTTACTCCGATGCTACACGTAGCCAGCAGGTAAATAGCCCAGTAGCGAGCGGAAAGGTGAAGGAGGAGGGAGTTTGAAGCGTGCCAAGGAGAGAAGGAATAAAGGCAGAAAGCTTTAGAGAGAAATAGATTAAAGGGAAAGACGGAAAGGAGTGATTGTGACGAGGAGGTGACGAGCATCAAGACGAAGGCAGGTAGGTGGCTAGAGAAATAGAGAAGCACGAGAAAGATAAGGAAAGGAGAAACTTGAATACCCCGGGTCTCAACAGCAATTAAAGTAAAATTATACAAAAGTGCATCCAGAGTGGCGCGTCTAGCGCGTCAGGCAGCCTAGAAACAACTGCAAGAGACTTACTCCTCTCTTCAACCCTCTCCGGGTTGTTGCTCACCCACCCACCTTCGCGTCCTCTGTTCTTCTTTTTTTCTTTCCTTTCCTCGACGTGTAGGAGCTCGCTCCACGAGAGTCTCGGCAACGAGATCTCTCATATTTAATGACCCAGTTGGACTGCCTCGGGCGGCAAGCTGAACGCGCTGAATTTTAACACCGTTTCTCGAGAAAAAAGAACTCGTGTCCTCCGCGTAACGAACTCGCGTCGACTTTGAACTTGATTTTCCCCCGTTGTCACCGCGCGAACCTTATCGCGTAGCCCCTTCTGAAAACGTTCGAACATGAACGAGCACCGTTCGCTGCAACGCCATTGTTCTCGAGCATGCATCAAAAAGAACGCTCGCTCGCAATTCGCCGCGTTGCGATACCGTTCAATTCCGCGCGATTTCGTTCGGCAGCTGCTAATTTGACCCGATTCAATTCGACAGGTTGCAATTCAACGCGTTCCAGCTCGATGCGTCCCAGTCTAACGCGTTACAGTACAACGCGTTCTAATTGAACGTGATTTAAGTCGATGCGATACAATTCGATGCGTAACAATTAGAGGCATTTCGATTCAACGCGCTACTATTCGATTCGAGTCAATTCGACGCGAATATTCGAAAGCCCGATTTACACTTCGAATTCTTTTCATAATTTCAGCGATGATTACCAATGTTCAAAATATTGACGTAATTGCGGTTTTCGTGGCCAGCAAAATGCACACGATCGGTTTAGCGGATTTTCCTTGGTGGTTTATCCGCCCCATCTGGTTCGATCAAATATTTAAACTGCAGTCGAACAATAAACATTTACACGGATCCTTCTACGTTCGTTTACTTGGTTGTCTCTGCGTTCTTTTCTCTTTGATACTTATCGAACCTGCTGATTTAAGAAATTATCGAAGGATGTACTACGATGAAGTGTGATTTTTGTACTTCAACTTGAGCGTATCTTTAGAACTTCGTAACTGTATTACATTTCTGATTTATCCGATGTAAATCATTCTTCTCTTTTTATTTGTTACGTAGATATTCAACATCGATCTTCCACGTATCCGATAGATTAATTAAATTCACCTGTAATATAACATTGTCATTTTTATCAAACGTTATTAATCGGAAACTAATTTAATATTAATTTATGAATTTAGTTGACAATGAAATATCGATTGCGTTCACACCTGCACTAAATTGTTAATTGCAATTAATAATTCAGCGGATCAATTGTAAACAATGGTAGCATAATAATGGTATTAAATATTGCCCGATATTGTTCTATACATTGCTGTTATTTACTTCCTTTTACTTCAGCTTATGTTCCACGTTATCGATTTTATGCCGAATCTCGCCTGAAATTAATTTCCTCCGTAATTTCGATCGCCATAAAATAGTTTGCAAAATATCTGAACTGTCTTCGTTGAATCGCGACAGCCTTTAACAAACTGTTGTAAAATACGGGTGGAACCTTTCTGCTACATTTTCCGATGTTTCAGGGAAGCAAGAACCGTCGAATCACGCCCGATGAGTTTTAACACTTTGTCCCTATCCTACGAACAGCGGTGAACGCGACTCTTTCATGGTCCCTCGTGCTGTTCGACCATTTGCTCGCCGCACGTTCTCTCGACGATCTCTTTCCAGTGAAAACCGTGCTCTAGCGACCATTTCGAGCGTGTGCAACGTCAATAGAGGGGACAGATTCGAGATTTAGAGGACTGTTTTCTCTGTACGCTTCCCTTCGTCTGTTAAACGTAAAATCCGTTAAGTGGATGCAAGCCCGGCTCGTCGTGGCGGGACTTTAAGGCACCTCGTCTCGATTTATTATACCTGACGGTAGGAACGTTTTCACGAGGAAATGTAGCTTCGTGCGGAGTATGAGGAGAGAATCGGCGGTAGGATTGCATGCTTTCGTGGAAAGGGGTAGCGTCACGCGAATAAAAATTCTATTAGCAGGAACGTGATCAATTTCCGGCTTTATGGGTAACGGATGCGCTAAATCTCGAGAATTCGGCGAACATTTTCAAATGTTCCCGATACGATATCCGAAATGTCTCAAAGCAGTTGTACGGTATCCTGGAACGTTCGATTTTTAATTGACAGAAATTTCATTCGCGACTAATCTATGGGTCATTGTCCAATTGATACGCATTGAGTTCGATCGCGTCAGGCTGGAACGAGTCGAATCGGAACGCGTCGAATCGGAACGCGGTGAATCGAATCGCGACGAATTCAATTACGCCGAATCGAAACACCTCGAGTCGAATCGAATCGCGCTAATTAACCCCTATCATTAACCCTACGATTTTCTGTAAATCAGCGAGAACGTATACGGTACGAAGTAAAAGAGAGAGGTTTGTCGGCGAAGCGCAACGAGGAAAGGATAATCGTTTATCTAACTCGGCCGTCTAACGCAATTGTCGCCAGAAAGTCGAGTCCGATTCGAAGGGGACGTGTTCCAACGTCGTGCGGTAAATTCGCAATAAATTTCGCGTATTTGTAGAGCAATTATCGTCCGGCGAAGGGTGCAGTTAATCACACGGATTTCTGGCTTGGCTGTTAGCGGTGCGGCAGCCGCAGATTTCATCCCTTGCCGGGCACAATTCCTATAACAAATAAGGAGCATTATTTATTTGGACACTCGGGGTGTCGGTGGTAAAGTTGAGGCTCGTTTGTGTCCTCGTCGTCAGCAACGGTTGGCTCTCGCAACGGAGAGTGTTCGCCCTCCGGCTGAAACGCGAAATAAGGGGGTGGAAACATCCCTCCCGGATAATATATTTCCGGTGTCTTCCGTCGCGGCTCTACGCCGTGTTCTCCGCGAAAGAAACACTGATGCTTCTCACGTCTCCGAGCTAAATTTCCTGCGCTCGACTGTGCAAAAAACGTATCGGAAGGTACGATCGTTTAAGTCGTCGACGAACGTCGAAAAGTATTCGCAAATATTTTCGACATTAAATATTGGCATGTTCGAAATTTTTAAAAAATTTCTTCATCGAAACTATACGTTCGGTCTGTGCTTATGTATGTGTTCGTGTAAGTAAGTAAAGAGTAAGAAAAATATCGATTTTCTCTCCCGGAGAGTGGAAATTCTTTGTAATCAGTCGTTGTTCGGCGAGACGACACCTTGAGAAACGTAGAGTAACCGTGCACGCCGGGAGAGAGTTCGTTTGAGAAGAATCTCGTTCGTTTATCTTATTTTCACAGCGTGCCAGCTCCGGGCGGTGAAACTCCTCGGTCGGAGGTGAATTCAAGCATGTTTCCCATTGAAACACAGTCAGAGGATACTTTTTATTTCCCGTGAAATCGAGTGGCTGCCTAGACCGATGAGAAATACTCGCAAAAGAGCAGTCGTACAATGCAAACTGCGCCTGCTGAAAGTTTAAACGCGTGGTACAGGATTTTATCTCGTTGAAAAATGATTAAATTCGTATCCGTCTGTTGCGAAAAATCACGACATGATAACGCGCGAAAACTTTAATAAATATTTCGGCGGGAAACGAAACGAGCGCTCGGCGATCTCTCTTGGAAAATAGATTTTCTGTTTTTTCCCGTTTAATACCGGCCGTTTCATATCAAAAACAATACCATTTCGTCGCGAACTTGTTCAACGCACGACCATGATGAATTCATCGTTTCGCGAAAAACCCTTTCGACATGCATCGGTTTTACTTTGCGCGCCAATCTCTGTTCGTGATATTTTCGCTGCTCGGCTGCAAATGCGGTGAAATCCGTTGCAAGTGTAATTAACGGTAATTATGTGTTTTATACGGTATTCGTAAACGAACCGAGTTCGATTTCACGCGAACATTCGCGCGCCCGCTCGAAATGACTTTCCTGTTTTGCGGTACGGTACAAATATACCTGGTACAATATTTAATTGTGCGTATTCGAGAAAATACCGAAGGGAATGAACGATTCGATTAGTCTAGTAAAGTACACCATGCATAATCCCGTTCAATTCGTTAATGCCAATCGTGCAAATTTCAACGATTCTGTCCGCGTATCGGAAGACGCAACCACGGGATCCACAAAACAGATTAAATTGTTTTAAGTCTGCGACTTTTTTCGGTTCGCTCGTTTACGTTCCTCCTTTTTCTCCGGAACATTCGTTACGTTTAACAAGGTGTGCGGACCTTCCCGCGACGAATACGGGACAGAGGTTTAAGGAACTTTCTTGTCCACAATCTGTTCGGCAAAAATCGTCGAATCCGAGATTGGAACGATCTTAAAATAAGGCGAATTTGTTCGTGTCCAAAGTTAGAAGCTTCTGGGCGTTCGTGGAAAGATCTGTCGGCGCGAAATCTCGGTCAAACCACCTCCTTCATCATGGTTGTCTGACCAGGTAGTCTACGTGGAAAGGCAAACGGCGATGAAAGGAGTTTCGCGAACGACTACGATGAAAAATCGTCGGTTTACGTGCTAGGAGATACCCGTTTATCCGACTGGAATCGTCGTGGCGCGAGCTCGCGGAAGATGATCGATTTAATAAACACCGAAATCGTTATGCTCGTTAAAACTCTGCCAGTAACACGAAATTTCCTCGAGGACCGTCCATGCTCGATATCCGTTTCCCTTTCGATAATAACTCTCATCGATATTTAACAGCCTTTTCACTTGTTTCTCGCTGCAGGGGATATTAAAGAATTTTTGCCCATTCTTCGCCTAAGGGGAGCCTAGAAACTCAGTTAGCGGGAGAGAGTCCACAAAATGTCTAAAAAGACCTAGGATTATCTTCGCGCGACACGATGTGTCTTTATATTTTTACGCAATGGGGTCGCGGTATTTCATTTTTTTGCACGTGTATTTCTCTGGCGCGAATGTTGGTGACAATGGACGCTAAAACATTATTCTCTTTTCTAGAAAACACATTTGCAATGTTTTCTCGAATTCTTTGAAATAGGATCTGGCTCGTGTCAGGTAAACACTGGTTGCTGTGAAAGGTATTTTCGAAAATCCGTTTTCAGTTCGCAAATCTCGCTACTCCTCCTTTTTTCCCGTCGTTTTTTATGGAAGGAATAGAAGTACGGATTCGATTTCGAGGATGATCGAACGAAACACTGCCAGGTGCAGCTGGACACTCGCGAGACCGTGTAACGTCCATCCAAACACACCGCTGCGCGAGCGAGAAAAAAGGAAAGGCAGACATACACGAATTAACCGAATTTCGCGACAGAGAGACGAATAAAAAAGTTATCACGAGTTATCCCTGTCGGACGGCGAGTTTCCCTGTGGTTATACACTTTGAAAAGTTTCTTTCCAAGATGGAAAGCATTTTCCGTGTAGTTCCTTGAAAAATGTTGCTCCTCGCGGAAATCTTTCCGTGTTCAACCCCCCCGAGGGCTTCCCTGATTCCATCGACCTTCCGAACAGATAATTCAAATCCTATTTATTCGCGTTTCATTTAAAATAATTCCACTTCGAGAACTTTTACGAGCATCGGATAGAAAATTCATCGTAACACCTTCTCGAAGAAGAAGATCCGACTATGCATAAATTCGAAAGAGCTTTCTTTTTCCAAAGTTCCTTATTCCGTCTCGTCCTCGGCGGCGTTTCGAACTCACTTACCGCGCGATTATCTGTCAGTCGCGTAATTTATGATACGCGGGCGATACGGGCAACAGAGGGGTGCACCGTAAAGGAACGAGGGATTCGGTGGTTACAGGTGAAAGGGGCGAGGCGGGCCGGGATAGACAGAGAGAGGACTAGACAACTCATTACCGGTGCTGGCAAACAGAAAACTAGGTTATGCAAGCTCATACGTCATCGGAATTAGAAGCGTAGTCCGCTCGCTGTATCTCAAATGTACACTATCGCGCGAAACATGTTCCATGCGCGTCCCTCTTCCCGTTTTACCCCTTTCCGGCCGCTCTCCCTCGGTCCCGGTGTATGAATTTATGTAATACGCGCCAGTTCTAGATTGCAAGGGAAATACGAGCTGGATACGTGTACAGGTGTGCACGTGTGCGTGCGCGTGTGTACACGTTTCGCGACTATAGCGCGCGACTAAAGCGCACCCGATGTTGCACGGAAGATAATGCAAGACGCCCGACCACAATCGATACGTTGCGGAAATTTCGTGCCCGCTGTCCTCGCCAGAATCGTTCCTGTCTCTCCGAGACTTAGTCTCGAACTGCGCTGAAAGAGGGTGGCCGTCGCAGCTGGACGTCGCGACGAGCTTTCTTCGGGGATCGTTGTCGAGGGTTTTGATCGGGTTCCGGTGGTTTAACGCTGACAGGGATTCCGTTTCGAGCCAATTACCCGGAATTCGTGCGGAGAACCATCGATAGTATTTATGGTGTTTCGTCCGGGATGAAACTGCGGTTGCTTTTTGGAGAACATCGGGGTTCGACTCGAGCGAACACGCTCGGAGGTTTGTTTGGATCGTTAAACTTCTGATTTAACCTCGTCGGAGATACGCGCGTGTGTACATTTAATGTTTGAGAATCAATTAACGAAGGAAAACGGGTGAACAGCGCGAAGGTCGTTAATGAGAGGGCAATTTAGTCGAATAATTATATACATATTGAACCAAGGAAGAGAATTCTGATTGGCTAAAAGGCTAGAACTCGACGAGTTTTACCCGCGTTTAAGACACTTTGTTCTCAGACTCTTGACGTACAATATTTCACGGCGAAAAACGCGTGATAAACGCGAAAACGAGTTTGGATGTTTTAATTATAACGACGGACGAAACTTTCGTTACCCTTTGTTTCCGTTACACTTTCCCTGCTATGAATAACGCTGTTGCGTTAATTAAACTTATTGGGGAAGTGTAAACACGAATTTTCCGGCTGAAAATTAATCACAGGGGTGAACAACCATGGCGAATTCCGTTTATTACAACGTTTGTTTACCTTTTGTTGAAATACATTGCATAAATTTGTCATTTAAAGCCACGTGCTGCGTTGTCGGACATATGGCTGACTGGTACTACCGAGCATTTCGTTCGCGATCCGTTTAATTCAACATTTCCTGCCGCCAAGATGCATCGGTGACGTACTATTGATCCTTGATTAAAACAAAAACTGACGCGTTCGCATCTGGATCGTCGGTCCACTACAAAGAAAATGGGTCGAACGATAGCAACTGCTTCGGTTCGCAAAAGTTTCGGTCCAAAAACAAACGAAACCACGACTCGTACGCTTCCTAAGTACCGTAAGTCGTGGTTGTTGCGCGGAAAAGTTCTATCAAAGGCGAAACGAAGAAGAACGAGCGGCACAAAGAAAGGGCATTCTTCGGAAAAGAGGCGAAAACGATAACGACAGGATCGGCGGCTCTCAGAAGTTTTCCAGAATCGAATCTCTATCGAGACGCGGCTCGACCGAGCTAATTCAGCGTCGAGCCGCTGCTCGTGTCGCGTCGAAAATTGAAAATCAATGGATCGGTCGTTAGGTATACTTTATACCGTCTACGATTTTCTTCCTGGCTGACTACGCGTCAGCCTGGCGTATTTTCTTCCCGGCTCATGAAAGTCCGCTTTAACGTTCCTTCGACGAGGCAGGGATTCCCGAGCTCCGGTCACAGCTGCTAAACTCTTTTCTTTCGCGCTTGTACTTGTCACTATTGTAATCGTTGCCCAAACAAACGAGCGTTTGTCCATCGAAAGCGCATTTGCGAGCGAACAGTTCCGTCTACCCTGAAGTTTATCGCTCGTAACGTGGAAATTAAACGAACGAAGGATATCTAATCGAAATATCAACCGAGAGGAGCACTTTGTCGAGCGGCGACACGAAATTCCTGGAATAGCATCCATGAAAGAGGAATTTCTGCCATGGACGTTCGCTTCGACGCGAGCTTGCACGGCCGAACGCTTCCTACCGAGATTCTTGTCCAGAACTCGATGCTCTCGATTCCTTGGGTTAACAAGACGCAGGTGTATTGACTTCACGGAAACTGCTACTTCGTTCACGAACGAAACTCGATCGTGCTCGGAATCGTTCAGCCGATTTCCTTCGTTTAAGCCGTTTTAAATGGACGTACATCGGGATTGTATAAACGAGTCGAAAAGATCTCGTGTGATTTTCCAGACACAATTGGACTAGGAAAAATTTGCCCGACTCTCTTGTAGAACGTTATTTTATTTAGAGTAATAGAATTTCGATCTTACGAGATCAATGATTCGATCGAGCGACGAGAAAGCCACAGAAACGGATAATAGGAAAAGTTTGTAGCAGAAAACGTGAAATGACGTTTTCGAGCAGCGAAAACGCGATCGACTCTTTCGATAATTTCTCGCGCAAGCAGTCGACGTTTCGCATTAACGAGTAATTTATTCGACATAATTTTCGCCGACAATTCCTCGTCGAACATTCGAAATCGCGGCTGCAATACGTTTTCTTTGACGTACGAACTAATTTCACGAATACGTCATCAACAACGGCTTTTTCGACAGCGTAACTTTCATTTCGAAAGGTAATTGCTTGCATTGCCGTCGAGCGCAGCCATTTTCCGTGAATGTATTTCACCGACACGATGCACGCTACGTAACCAGCACTCTCGTTAACAAACAAACAAACAAACAAAGAAAAAGGAAGAACAGAGAGAAAAAAAAACACGACAAATACTCGTTTGTTGCGAGCGATGATATTCGCGAAAAATACGTGCCAGTGTCGCCAATTGGATACGAATATTTCCGGTTCTGGGAACGAAACAACGACATTTTGAAACGGCCAGCTAACTCGTACCTTTTGGTCCGTGTAATTGTTAAATCGCCTCGTAGCTGGACACGCAAATATTTGTCCCATCTTGCCTCCGCGTGTCGTAAACAACGACGCGTGTAACCAGCGCTAACCGTCAACCTATGGCCGGACACGAACGAAACGAAAAGCAGCTGGCACGTGTGTTGTCATTGCCAACGTCTGCTATTAATATTGACGTTAGCCGGCAATGTAACGTAGCTAGTTACGCGATAGGAGGCGAAATCGCAAAGCCATGCGGCTCCAATAAATCACAGCTGTCAACGTCATTGGTCCTTTGGACCGGGTTATTGCCTCTGTTACCGAGTTTCTTTATCGGTTTGCCATTCTGTCGCGTTCGGTTTCGTCCAATTGCCGAACGGTTCGCGATTATTTGCGGTCGACGCTCCGACTCTCGCGATATTTGCGTGCAACCGGCTGTACGGAAGAGCGGCGCACGGAAACGCCCATTAAAAAGCTATCTATAACCTTGGCAATTTTCCTCGGCGTCGGGGTCACAACGTTTAATGGGTATAACGTCTGAGCACACCCCGCGCCCATCCTATCGGACCAATATATCAGACCCGTGAGCCGTGCTTGTCTCCTGACGAACGAACAGAGTAGAAGGAAAAGGAATTTCGTGAAAAAGTACCCGAGGGAAAGTTTCGTCGAATCGACAAAATCATTCGAGCGAAACGCTCTTCCCCATCGAAAATCCATCGGCCAAGGATCACTCCTTTTTCTGCCGGGATAACTGGATCTTCCTGCTTTAAACGGGGTTTACACGCTCGTTTTATTTACACCGAATAAAATAATTCATTCGATAAATCTATTTTCGCGTTCTTACGACCGGGCAATTTTACCGAAATCGGTTCAAAAAATACTTGTCCCCCTTCGGCGACGGAAACAGTTTCGTCCATAAATATCTTTCCTACAATAATTATTTAAAACTTTGTGTTTTTTTAATAGCAAACGTTGTAAAGGTGCTTATTCGAACTTGGACGTTTTGCAAATTTTATTTTCCCGTGTCGATAATCCGATAACGAGTATCGAAGAACACACTCGACGCGATTTAAAGCCGAATCGTTGAACGTAGGCTTACCATCGTTGCTTCCGCTTGAAAAGTTGGCCAAGTTACGAACTTGAACGTCTAATTGCGCAAGTTCGCTGCCGCAAAGTAGTGAAATACTCGACCGAGAAGTTTTCGAGGAAATTAGGTACATTACCCTCGGGTACGCTTAACGATGTACGTACAACTTTACCCGCTAACAAAAACACCAGGTTCGTAAACATCGCCGAATCGTAGGATTATTAAGCACCGAGAAATTTATCGATGCGACTTCGATAAAGTTCCGTGGCAATTTTTCAACCGCGTCCACGCCGCTTTCTTCGTCGAAAGCGAAAGTAATAAGGTTTCCCCTCGAACCGTACGCAAGTGGAGATATCAATAATGGTTGATTCGCACGGTCAGCCGATGTGGAACCACTTATGTGCACGAAGTGGATTGAACAGCTCGCGCGTAAGTTCCATTCTCGATGCTCGAAACGGGTTAATTGATATCGATTGAACCGCGCTACGTGTATCTAGCGTTCTCTGTCGGCGCGATCGTCATTTTTAGCTCTCGCAATTTCGGTGCGGGTTCATTGATTCGCGACGATCGAGAACATTTGATTATATCTGGATGCTCGACGGAGCGAGTCGATTTTCCGAGCGAGTCGAAGACGTCGAAATTCCGAGGGAAAACTGCATTTTATCGTACCGGTTAGAGCATTAATCTTCCAGTAATATTTTCAACCGTGTCTATGATAGATTATCCGGTTCAACTGGGTCAAATTGCGTGGGTATTAAAATCTCGAAAGCCGTGGAAATTCAAGAAACTGAATCCACGATAACGGCGCGCGAGAAAATCTCCGGGGAAATTTCGAAAACTTGAAAGTTACCGCCGCGACAGAAGTTGCCAGCGAATTATTATGACATTCTAATCCCTCCTGTCGTCGATTTTTCTACCGCGAACCAAAATTTTCACGCCAGACGCGCCAGCTGGCGCGACAAACTAGCCGAGCACGAGGAGTTCGAACTTTTGCGCCGAGCCAACCGCCCGACCCCACCTAACGCCTGTCTAATTAAGACTAAATACATAATTAGGGTGTTAGTCACGTGCAGGGCGTAATTGAACGGTCAGCTTTCTTGCGTCGTTCATGGGTGCAGGGAACACGTATCGTGCAGTCAGCGCGTTTAAATTTTAAGTTTCGACAAACGATGTACCGGTTCGACTCGTCCTCTTTCGGTTCTCCGCTCACGATGCAGCACGGGCGAACTTTAATCTTGCAAATTTACGGATATCCACCGGGATTGAAACCGCTTAATCAAAGGGAAACGGCACTCGCTAGCCACCGAATCAATTATCCAATCGCGTTATCTCCGGCTTATCTCTCTGCCATCTTTCGATTTCAATTTTTCTCCCGATTCGCTCTGCTTTTTTCCCGGTAATAATTCGACGTATGAAATTGAAACGAAAATTGATTCTAACGGCGTTCGAGTAAAGAATTTAAAGAGTTAAAGAGAGAAGTTTTTAAAGAGATCGTCCAATTTGTTCGAAGCGGACAGAATGCAGAGAACTTTGGTAGAGGATTCAGCGCGTGGCTACCTGTGTAAGGTGTTGAAACTCCGAAGAGGATGACACTTGATACGAAATGAAATTGATGTGTACAACGCAAAGATATCGCGGAATTTACTTAAGAGCTAACCACTGGCCACGTTTAATCCGCATATCCGAAACTATCCTCAGTTCGTGAGTCAGGGAACCACGTTTATGTTGGCTGAGTTATGCGGTTTGCATGTTCCCGCCACCGCTTTCGTCTAATCTGTGTTTCCGTGAATTCCTTGGATAGTTTGTCGATGAAGTGCCATGCAAATTCTTCGATTAAGTATTAAGCAATGCGCTTTAACTTATTCAACGATGTTCCATTGATGCGGTTGCGAAGCAACAATACCGACGCGTATTCCACCGTCAGAAATTTTCGTGAAATTTTTATGCGCTCGACTCGAATCTCCTACCGGAAACGTCGATGGAATTTTCTTCGGTATCACGAGAATTTGACAACGAATTCTCGGCGCATAATATTTGACTTGGTAATAGCCAACATCGATTATTCTAGACACTGATATACTCCATCTTTGTCATGCAACTTCTGGTATAAATCAATCTTGTAGTGGAGCATGTTATCGAATAATCATCGTGGCTATGTATAATAATCTCGTAGCTCGAGTTGCTACTTATCGCTAATTCGCGTAATTGTTCTTCATTAATCGACACTGGATCGAAGTCTAGCGAGGTATTCGATAACCTCTTATTCGCGCACACTTCAGGAGAACAGCTGAAACGCTATGTATATCTTATTAAACGTGAATGATAAACGTTTCTATCGATTTTACGAATTCTATTTTGACCCGAAGAGGTCCCTGAAAAAAATGACGAGGTCAGTGAAAGACTACGGCAACACCATTGCGCGACTAAACGATTTTTGATCTTGACTCAAGGTAACAGATTAGACGACGAATATGTACGTCTAGGTTGTATTAATATTTGCAGATGGATTGAGTGTGTTTAGTAGGCGGAGACGGGCAACATGCCGCGCTTAGGCACGAACTTAATTAGTATAATTACCGTTATTGGTCATCGGTCGCGGGGACACGTGTGCACGCGTTGTAACCGCAAATTAATTACGCCCTATCCGACGAGAACGACGCGGTGACCCTACAATTAAGCACACTTTTCGTTGAGAACGTTAACGATCCTACGAGCGATCCAGGCCGAGATCGATCGCCTCGCTTCACGAGAGACTCGTGTCACAGACTCTGACAACATTCATCGCGATAACCTTTTCAATGCATCATCGTCCATGTTGCTACTTGATTCGGTATTTGACCCACTAGTCGAATACGAACGAGCAGCGTCGTCCTGATCAGCTCGAGCTTACAAAACGAGACTCGATCGACAAATTAAATCGTTTCGATACAGCCATTTCGCAACAGGAAACTATCGTGAATGATTATTCGATTCGTGTATTCGAATCCATTTCGAGTCAGTTATCGGGATGTAGAAAAGGGAGCAACCGATAGAGTGGTCCTCCGCTTTGATCAGTGGAGGACCGGAACGCAACGACACGTGAACGCAAAATTTAATTGAAGGATAGGTTCGTTAAAACGAAACGTTCGTTCCGTTGTTTATTAGAGCCATACCTCTTAAGGGACAAAGCAGGACTGGTAACCAGGGTAACGAGAAAAGTCATAACTGGCGACGTGGCAGCCAAAGGGAAGTTGCTACTCCAGTAAATAACGATAACGTTAGTTCGCGACAGTTTGTAACCAGTTTAGATGCAGAGATCGCGCTATGGGGGAAAAAATATACAGGACGAAGCTGGTCCTCGGAGCACGAATCGCGATAAGCGAGGCCAACGTCTACCTCATTATATATCACCGACTGTAATGAGGTGTATTATTAAGTACGTTTAAGGGACATTTCGCGCGAGTTGAACAACTGCTGCGTAACGCTCGTGACTATCGATATCTTGGATGCACGTACCACGGGTTCAACAGGGAATACCAGAATACGGGAATGAGTTATGATTCGAATTTTGAACAGGAGCCACGGTATTTACGAGAACAATGAGAAAATAAGCGACAATGAACTCTGCGAGGATGCACCTTTTGTTCTGTCCTTTATCCGAAACGCGTACGCTTCCGCTTCATCGAACGAATTCAATGTCCGACATTTTTTCTCAATTTGCCTGCGTTTTTTGCCTTCTGCCGAGCTTTCCGTGGACTCTTTGTAATCAGCCTTTTAACAGGTGCCGTGTCGTTGATTGTAAAATCGAAGCACAAACGAGCAGAACTTGTCGAAATTCGGCCGAGCACTCGACAGTCAGGCGAGTTTAAATCACTACAATAAACCGCTTCGATATCCGCACGTTCCCACTATGATAGCAGCCTTCGATCAAGCCGCAAAAACGGCCTGATATCTGCACGTTGGCGAACCGCTTGGCACTTATAGCTCACGAGGAACCGATTGGAACCGTCCAATCGTTTGATTGCTTTCTAGCGTGCCTTCATTCGGAGATATTTAAAGTTGCGGTGTGAAAGTTCAACGGGAAATCGGCGCTGATCGGTTGTCGAACAACGAATATCCTCGGAGCCCGTGTGCACACGGGACCGTCGTTTTATTTCGTCGTCGAGTTGCAATCAGCTGAAATGCAATTGGACACCACCGGGCGGCGACGAACGAGGAAACGATTGAAAGGATAACAAATGTCGGGTGTTAAACGAGCTGTTATCGGCGATTCGATAAGGAATCGTATATCCGACGATCGACAAGACGTTTTCGGAAAACGTCGGAATTTGATACGGATCTTTTCTTTGCTAGAACTTTCAGCATTCGTTGCTTCTGCAAATTTCGCCAGTTAATTTGTTAAATTCGTGCAATTATCGGACAGGAATTTTTTAACTCTGTTGACACACAAGATCGTTCGTCGCGTATTAAACTTTAAAACACGATCCAGTTAATCGAGACTCGTTCCGAAGAAGCCTGTCACTTTATCGTTTGCCCCTTGATCGTTGATTGCCTCTCGAAGTGACGAGTATTCTTCAGCAACGAGATCAAGAGTCAGCATTTGACCGACTAGCTCGA
Organism: Megachile rotundata; assembly: GCF_050947335.1. Lineage (NCBI taxonomy): Eukaryota > Metazoa > Arthropoda > Insecta > Hymenoptera > Megachilidae > Megachile > Megachile rotundata. Next base: position 14,694,631 of record NC_134994.1, read on the forward strand.
TACCAATTTAAACTTGTTGCTGTCACGATATACGTGGCATATCATGATATTATTTCAACCGAGGTACTTCTTCGCTGTAACGATCGATAGAAATGAAATTCCGAGTCTTTAGCGTGATCATGATCTTGGCAAATCCGCGAGCCAACCATAGCCAACGATTCTCGACAAAATCCTCCACTCTGTTGACTGCTTTCCCTCTCATTTTCCTTTCTTCGAGAAAACCAGCTTGTTCGTTACTCGTTATTGCACCGTCTTCTTCATAAGATGTCAGGCAGATCGCAGAATCAACCGAAGACGAAGGTTTTTAGGATTACCCGGATCTCGGATACCCATGTAAGTGCTTATGTCGGTCTTCAACTCGAGAACTGTCCACGAAAAGCGAAGAGAAACCCAAGTGACACTTACCGGACATAAAACTCCTGGAACAAGCTGAGCCTGATAGGACACGACCATAAATGTGTCCCAGCTGTAACCGCGTGTACCTGACGAGCGTAAGGCATTTCCCGGCACATTTCTCGATACGTTGCCGTGTGAGATTGTTAGAAGACTGACGTATCTTCGTGAAAGAGATATTTGCGGAAGGTAGACTGCAATGTAATTTTTCACTTACCTCCATCGTTCTCGCTTTAACGCCTGGAGGATCTATTTTTCTCGGTGGGGGACGGTTTTATAGATTCGTGCGACGCACCGAGTCGAGGGAAGCTGGAATTTCTCCGCTAATTTTTTGGCTAATCAGAGAAACTTTCGAGCGTTTTTGAATGAAGATAAGCACAATGCCATGGCGATACGTCGAATTTCTCGCGAGCGAACAGTCGACAAGGTGTCACGAAAATATTTTTTCCCCTTATTTCTCGTCGCACCTACGAACGTTCTGGCGTCGAACGTTCCCCAACGATATTCGACGACAGCCTTCAATGGCACGCGACGCAGAGAATGAAGAGGAAAATTCGGAGCAAAAGTAAATGAAATGCAACGGGAAAGGGACGTGGAAGTCGTCGAAATAAGAATATTTCGCGTCAGCGCCAAAAGCCGAGTACGAACAACGTAAACATGAATCTTTGCGAATGGCAGCTGGTCGAGCGGTTTTCGCAATTTTTGTCGCAACGAGGATCAATAGATATTCTATGGGTTATATCGCCGATCACGGTGCTCCTCTGTCATCTAGTTTACGAAGATTGCCGAAGGCTATGCACCGCTAGCAATAGAGTCAAGACAGTTAATCCTCCGGATGCAACGCAACGAGAGTTTATTGCATTCGGGATAGTTCCAGTTGCTAAATCGATCGTCAAAGATTCGGCCTAGAAATTTGACGGTGTCGAGAAATATCGCGTTGAAGCCAGGGAAACACGCCCCAGAGACGGCAATCCGGTTTGGATCCCGATGGAGACGGGACAACCGTGAGCTGGAAAGACGCGAAATAGCTGAATGACGAGAGAAAGTAGAGGTCGAAGATGGAAGGGAAAAAGCGAGTAAAGTGTTCGGTGAATATTCTCGGTTCGCTCGTAAATTGAGAAAGGTAAATAGAAAAATACGCGCGGTATCGTTACACCGAGATATAGAAGACAAGAGGGAGGGTCAGGAATGGCAGGATGTAAAGGAGAGTCTAAGTAAAACTCTATATATACGCGTATTCTCTGAGAAGGTTCTTAAGAAGAAACCACGTTCCGATAGAAACGTCAATGCTGCGGAAATGGATGGGACTCTAGCGAAGGGTTGAACCTTCTACTGTTGTATTATATCCGCTTTGTCGAATAGAAGTAGGTTAGTGGCGTATCGATGCAGAACCTGGACTTCCGCTAGTCGAAGGAGCAACGTGCTGGAAGGTGGAGCGTTGTAACCAGCGGAGACAAGTAGCGATTGATTTTTTCTGATCGAGTAATCTCGCGAAGTTAAAGAAGAGATCAAAGTTGAAAGAAAGAATTCTTTTCGACTCGAAAATAAAAATTGACAATATTATACACAGCTTAATCTAAGGGTTAAAAATTCCCACCCGCAGTTTAACCGCCGTAACCTTTCCTTTCAATTCCTGTCGCTTGGCGAGCTCGTAAAATTCCCCGAAGACGATTAAACTGCTATCGACTATCGCCGATGTGTTTCCGCCGAGCCTTGCGAGGTAAGACGCGATCTTGATCCCTCTGGAGACGTGCAAGCAGAATCAGACGCAAGAGGAACTGGCTGCCAGTTTAATCGAACGAGAATTAGAAAAAATGCGTGTCCAGTTGTTCCGAGGCATCGGAAGAACGTAAAAAATTTAGTCTAATTCGGAGCCCGGTAAACTATTGGAATTCCCAAAGGTCGTGGAGCTGGGTTCGAGCACCATCTAACTATATCTTCCCTGCTGGCAGACGTGCAGTTCGTCGAAGGAGAGATATAATCCGATACGTAACTACAGAAGGAGAAAAAGGAAGATAACAGAAGCGAGGAGGAACGGTAGTAGAAGCCTGATACGAGGGAAGAGTATCCCTTGGACAGGTTAGCATCCCCAGAGCGGACCAGCCGATAGATCTAAAGCTTCTAACACGGCTAGCAACTGTATAGCCGGTGGCGAGCACTGTTTCTGCGAACTGCGAAACGGATCCAAAAGTAACACGACCGATAAATTTACTGACCTTCCGCTTCGAGAGAGTAAAGCCTTATTTCCAGGGACGAGAAACGAACAAAAGGAAGCGACGCTACTCTGGTTATCTGTCTATCGGTTCCGTTGGATATTAACTTTCCAACCAGCTATTAGAATCCAGCTTTCGAAATTAACTTTAACTGGAAATTGTGTTTATTCCCTCAAACGTTTTCTACCGATTCGCTCCTAACTCTTACAATTTTATTCGAGTCTCTGACTATCCGTTGCGAGCAAAGATACGCGTGCTCGAATAATTCTGTTCGTGAATTATGACCGAAATCGGCGTTCGAACGGTTCGATAAACGAGATTCGAATGGCTGGATTTAAACATCATTTAGCCTTTCGCGTTAATGAATCCCTTGGCGCGGACGGTGACGGACTTCTGGTTCGATTTTTTACGGATCAATTACACGAACGATGCAGTGAGCAACGATGAAGCTACTAGAGAACGATGATCATCGGATTCACCGAGGCAAACGATGTCGTCGAAAACGCGACGCGACAGCCGTCAAAAATCTCGTTCCAGTTCAACGACGAACGGGACAGCGCAATCCGTCATGCGGTGCGGTGCATGCTCAAGCTCGAATACTGTATACGGGCCTATGCGCATTTCAAGCCTCCTCCCCGTCCACCTTTGACAGGCATAAATTCAATAACGTCGCTGACGTAAATCGAACCGATGCATCCCTGCTAATCAAAGCCCTCCGATAAACACAGCGTGGTCAGGCCGATGTCTCGCGATCAACCGTTCGTTATACCACGATGTTGTCTCGTGTTTTGACGCGTCCATCATGCTAGTCGGGAAACTTGAGAAGAACGAGGGAACCTGAAGAAGCTTCATCTGATATTAACGCTCTCGTTAGTACGCCGGAGATTCGAAACGTGAACAATAGCTTGAACGCCCGGCACAACGGGCGCAGAGATTAACCCTTAATATTGTGCACTTGGGTCCGGAAATATTAAGAAGTTTAAACAGAGAATATTCGCTAACTGCGAGGGTAATTACACGGTTCAGTTTTACCGAAAACTTTGTCTGGACATTGCGAACGAGTGTTAAGAAGTTTAATCGTGCAAATACGAGTTACGCTCAAATTAAGTCTATATTCGCTAGCGAAATATTCGATTTCGAATTTGGGTACAATAATCGATCAAACATTTTTCTTTGGGAAATTTTGAAAGGAGTAAATTCCGGAAAGGTCGTAGAGAAAACGAGCGAGCCCCGACAAAGAGGAAAGTAAGTTTTTACAGTAATATTTTTCCGCGTTCCGTTCCGAGATATTTTCTCCAGGCTATGTCGCAACCCCAGCGGGTAAAACGTTCGGAATAATCCTGACGGTCTTAATTGCAGTTCGCCCGCCGGTTTTCGGACTCAGGTTTGCGTAACATTAATTAACCGCGGCGAATGCTCTTAATAACTCAGAACGGCTGCGACTCCGTTTCTACGAGTTAAATCTTCTCATGAAGTCGATAACCACCGTAACGGGGCTGCCCACCATTCTCCTCCTTTTCTTGGATTCTATTACGATTCTCGCGCTTCCGGAGGATACCGGGAATGGAAGAGAAACAAATGGCAAATTTACTCGGCATAAACGGCCGAGAGAAATGGCGGGAAATTTACTTAGTTCCCACGGTGCCAGACCGATTCAATTGCATAATTCTTGCAAAGCGAACCGGAACAGTTTCTTGGACGTCAGAAATACGGACAAGTTACTACTCGGGGTCCTTTGCCGAATCTTTTTGTCTCCCGGCCTCAAGAACTAGTTTCGTTACTCTAAAGAACCTTCAAGCTCTCTCCGAAACGGGATGCACCTAGCTGCTATTGTTACTACTTCGCGGTCCAAATAAATTCGTGGTCTTGATATTTTAAAGCTGCAAAGCGATTAATTCGTAATGGTCAGAAAACTTTTTCGTTCACGAGTTATTATGCTGCACAGTGTCTTCAAGTTCCGGAAGTCGATAAAATCGGCACGGTCAAAGAAAGTGCTAAACACTTCGGTGTTAATATCCACTACCAAACATAAACAACTAAGCGGTCTTGCGCGGATTACCTACGGTGTAAGCGAAGTAAAGCGTCAAAGTTAACTAGCATTAATTTACTCAAACTTTCTCAGCCGGTCGACTTGCTAAATTGATCATTAATTAAGGATCGAGTTTTCCCTGAAACGAGTTTACTTAGTACATACCAATGAAGCGCGAACAACGTATTAATAATAGCTCGTTCCGTCGAGATAACTTTTAATCGAGCTTTCTTTATCCGCCACTTGATTATTAACTTCTATCACTGACCCTTTAGTTATGCTTGGGATTCAAGAAATCGGTAATATGTATATTAACGAGGTCTTTAAAAAATTGATCCTAATTGTAGTCTAGACGACGGCGATCATTTCAGAACAGATACGACTGTTCGACGTCGCGCGAATTTGTTCGAATTACCGTGTCTGTGATAAAGACGAAACATTATCGGACGGCGTTCTATTTCCTCGTGAAAACGAATGCCTTTGAACGGCAAGAATATTTGTCCTTTTTTGGCACACATCGGGTGACCACTGTTTTCCGAAATCTTGGCCCGGACAACCGATAAATTTATTCGTTGCTTCCTTTTACGTAACACATGGAGATAAAGCTGCGATCAGATAACCTTGGCAGTAATTTTTCAGCGGAAGGAACTTTATCGGAGACTGGTGTATAACGTTAAGTATGATATACACACGCGAGTCACACGCTACCCTTCTGGTTTCTTCATTTAAGCGCAAACGTGTTAATGGTAGCTCTCGTAATATATGAAAGGAGTCTGAAGAAGCGTGGCAAAAGTTTAACGAATAATCGTTAATCAAAGAGATGTTTAACGTCCAGTTCGTAATCGTATAATCGAAATTGCCCTATCAACGCACAAATCTTGTTTTCGACGAACAAGCAACAATCACGAAGGACGATAATCCTGGACAGAGGTGTCTGTTGCCGCAAGACAAAGCTATCAGCGGTGTTGGTCATCGTGATTGAACAGACAGATCTGTTACACACGCGTATACGTTACATCTAGAAACAATGATCCTCGACGGGGATTAAATTTGACGAGATCGAGAATTTCTCTTCCCGATGGAACTTTGTTCCAAAGAAACTGACACTCGCGTATAATCAGCCAAGATCAGCAACACCTGTTAGTGCATCTGCCCCGACCTTCCATGAATTACTGATTACGGCATGGAGGACACGTGTTATCTCGTGAACGGAAGATCATATCGCAAAGGATCGCCGCTATTAACTCGACAGTCCGAGTAATTATGCAGGTCTAAGCTGTCGCGTGTATCCGAGATCGCGAATCGGATACGTTCGATCTATCTCTCCCGTTTGTTTCAAAGCCTCGCATTTGTAGGCCTTGCGCCTAATGGATGAAATAGCTCATTCAAACCAAAGATCCGTTCTTGGTTGCGTTATACTCTTGATTCCGTGCTGATCAGACGAGGATTTACTTGAGAGGTCATCCGCCGTCATATTAATTTGTTTGCGTTCCGCGATAATCACCGGGGAAGAGGATTATTTCATGAAAAGTCCAATACGATCGCGATAATCGTTTTCGTATACCGAAATTTAGCAGTGTTAATCTGAAGACTGAATGGCAGGGCGAAGATCGAATCAGGTTTATCACACTCACGATAGAGAGATCATTCGAAAACGATCATCTGCCCGTACTCCGTGGCGATTGAGTTGTTCCAAGTTTGCTAAAGGACTCGTCGATGAAGTCGTGTGTCTCAGAACTTGGAGTTTGGAGGATAAACTTGTTTGCTTCCTAGGGTGTTAATACAGGACGTAGAAAGGATTCGGAGGAAACCAGGGAGAGTCTAGAACAGTTTTATGGGCGATCTAGACAGTATCGTAAAACACGGTAAATTATTTGTCCCGGTATCGTATATCGTAGTTCCGAGCACAAAAGAGCGAGGTACCAACAGCGACACGAGGAAGCGTTAAATGTCGTCGCGACGACGCTGAAGATTTCGCACGTATTATTGGCTGGACGAGCGTAATCGGATTATCTGGAGCACGCGCCGACGGCCAGCGAATTCCGAACACTGACGAGAATATGTGAGCCTGCAGGGGTTAAAGTTCCGCCGGCTCCTCCGGCAGAATCGAGTTATATTGTCTTGGAAGTTGAACGAGGTCGTTCAAGTATGAGGGTAGGTCAAGAAGACCGTGGTCAAATTGAAATAATGAAATGCGTGCGAAGATTGTGCGCGATATGGAGCAGCGGGGACAGAGGGTACGGCATAAAAATAATTACGTTGATAGAACGGTGGCACGTTGCCAGCCGCAGTATGGCGACCGTTGCCAAAATCAGATATCGCGTTGTTGCGTCCGGATGCATTATTCGACGAAAGGGATGCGAACAACAACGGAGGGAGACAGCACGAGTCACCCAAGACGAATGCACGCGGTGCTAGACACACCGCGAGGATATGACGAATCATCGTTTTTGTCCTGGCTGGTAATCCGTGTCCGCCAGTTTTATCCACGGCCAAGATCTTGCTGGCGAGCTTGGCCCTTCTACCGGCATAATGAAACGAGCCACGAGACGGTTTCTGTTCTTCTAACCCTTTGAGCTCACGCGTTGTCCTCGACATCGTGAAATATTGCCGGAGCTTTACCGCCCGGGTATCGTGCACGCGGAAATTTATTATGTAGGAAAGAAGAAACGAGCTTTTCTTGTCGCGACACTTCCGACGTGGACGGCAAAATAAATTTTCCTTTCGTTTCCTCGAGAATAACGCATCCGGAACTAATTGCGACGAATACGGAAGATACCTTTCCAGCTGAAGTATCGAAATTCAACCGGTTACTTCGTTCGGTCACGGGGACAATCGGGACAGGGTAGCCAATAAAACTTCTATCGGGAACTAATAAACTCGTGGCTGACGTATAAACGGCAAGAACAATACGACGAAACCTTTAACGACAGTTCGATATAAATTGTCCGATAGCGAACCGCGCGTAACCGCGATTCAACACGGTCAACGCATAAACGAGCAGTTTACTCGAAAATATACATATCGCGTTTACCGTGCTCGGCGAATGACTGAATCGTTAAACGAGAACAGATCGTGACAAGCGACGAAACTGAAATCCAAAACGAGATCTTCCTTTATCCACTTTCGCTCGATTTATTTATTAAGAACGGTAACAGACTGTCGCTTACTAGGCATTTCCGCGCAAGTATTCTCCGTTTCTAAGGAAGCTTTTTGCTCTCGTATCATTTTCCCAAGAGAAAGGTTACGGGCGAGAACGCCACGGAAGGCAACGAGTGACGTCAATATCGACTTACCTTCAAGAGAGCAGCGCGGTCCTAAATTCTCCCAAGACTCGCTTTGTGCACGGCTTGCTCCCTTTTAATTTCGACATTTGTCTTTGACAAGGGTGCATGAAACCGAGAGAGCGCAGGAAATTGACTGTTCGTTTTGGTGATTCCGCTACGAAACTTTAGACGCACGTTTGTCTTGCCAAATGGCCGATTTTTCAACGAGGAACCCTAACTGGAGTATATGAAAACGCGTGGCGATCGAACGCGTAGCTTAGGAAATGATTCAGCATCGAGAACGGACAACTATATACGCGGAAACGGAAATACGAACGGGAAGATCGAGTCTCTTTGCTTTTGATATTCGATGCTCGCGTACCTGCTTGCATCAAAAACTGCTCTTTCTTGTTGGACGTCGAGAAACGTTATCGAAGGTTTCCTTCGAATTCTTGCAACGGAACAGAGCGTCAGATTGTAAACACGATTCCGTTCGACTTCTTTCGAGGTATTTCACTTTGGATAAGTTGGACGGACGATTATTCGTCTCTGTTAGGTTTCGACTTCCGTTTGCCTGGGATCGTGTCGATAACGAGAGAAGTTCGGCCGAGAGTGTTTTCAATTAGAGAGGTTATTCATAATGGACTTATCGATTTATTTTTATCTATATTTCAATCGTACCGCCTCGAAACATTCGACCATTATTCACGTTTTTATTTTTCGCACATTTATTATTCTTTCGAAAGGTCATTTTTTACCGAGAGATCGCAAAAAGCATCTTGAATGATATTTCGACGAATAAAAGCAAATCGTGTGTCTCCATTGATAAGTGCCGAGGGTATAAAAATCACTTAACAATAGAATCGAACATAGTGAAGGCATTCCCGAAAAAGGGGCGATCGAAGCAGAACGGTGGGGGTAGTTTCGACCCATCAATGAGCAGCTGCCAATGATTAATTGCTCGTAATTAGCCGATCCCAGAGCGTCGATAAGCGTCGATGTGGACGTCGACCAGCCACTTTACCGCCCCTGGTAATTTATCAGCGATTTATCCTACTTTTAACGTTATTTCGGGAAGGCGTCGCGACGCCTTGGAAGTCGGGCCGTAAAAGAGATGTACGAGCGACCATATCGCGTGCGTAACGCACCAGAATGTAAATTATGAATAATTACTAGGTCGTGTAGACCACGACAGTTTCTGTGATCAGCGAGGTGAATAGTTTCGTTAGAGATTGAGATCTAAATCTAACGCCGTGTGGCAATAAATTGCTGGCAAGGTTACGTCCATCGTGTTCACGACGCGAAGAATACGTTGAAAATTGTCGAATAGAAAGAACCGGCTGGGGTGAATCGAGGGTTGACACGGTACGGTGTATTTTCTCGTAGGGATGAATTTCGTGTGACTACCTTCTCCTGGTCGATCCTTTCGAATGGGAACAGACGGGCGGGAAAAATAAGCTAAACCCCTCGAAAATTGGACGGGGGTGGCGTTATGAATACGGAATTATACGAGACAGCGTTGAACAGGGGTGGGGAACAATAAGAAACTAAACGAGACACGTGTCTACATCGAGAACTGTTATTTAACGTATTGTCAGCGGCTGATTGCGGAGAGAAAGAACTCTCGTTTAAGCTGCGAGTGAGACTCTAAAAGTTAACAACGCGAAAGAAAAAGTTAATAGTTTCTTAAATTAGAAACTGGAAGACACGAATCAGCGGTGTCGAGTGTACTATGAACAAAGACAAAGAGGATGGAAGAAGGAGAGGAAAAAGCAAATTCCGTCGTAAGCGCAGAGCCGTTATCCATTGCCGAAAAGACCACGGGTTAATGAATATCGAATTAACGCGCGGCGGAGCAGCGTTCATCCCTCGGAACGAACGATCGAGCCTGATGGTCGGGCAGAAAGCACGAGAGACACGCGGAGAAGTTTTTGAACGGTGTACGTGGTGACCGTCGGTGGACGTGGACAAATTTCCTAGAGCCGGGAACAAGTTGAAAGCCGTGGGTGGCTTAATAGAGAAACTTCGTGTCGGGAAACGGCGCCCGACCGCTTTGATGTACGCGACGAGAGCGGAATATAATGTATCAGGATCAGCAATTGGATTTTCTGATCAATTAGCAGTTAAAGCCAAACTAAGTGTCTGTCGCGATGGGTTAAAGTTTTCCGCCGTGGAGTTGCGTCGCTCGCGATTGGTTAAGCCGGCCTATCGATATCGTATCGACTGCAACCCACCACCCACCGCTATCCAACACGCTCGCCCAACCCTTCCTGGATTATTCTGTGCTTCACGATATCGTTCGGCAGTCGCTTCTTCGCTCGATTCAGAATCGACGAACCGTTTTAATTCATCGTCTTATCGGTTGCTCGTTCATCCCGTCTCTTATTCCGGAACGACGAATAAATATCCTGTCCGGGGTTGAGGGGATGGGACAATTTGAGCTAGAAGTCGTATCAGTACTCGTTTATATTTACTCGACCTGTGTTCGCGAACGTGATCATCGTGAATCGCGGAACCAAGTCCGATACGCGAATAAAATATCGAGGAGCTTGCTTTCGGCTTTATCGTAAGTTCGCATCGAATCGTAAACTCGCGTCGATAGGTAACGAATACTTTGATACGATACGAGGAACGAAACAATGTAATTTTGGGTCAACGACGACTAATTCGCTTTTGACAAGAGATCTCAGCTGTTCGCTTCGACGCTTGAATTTTCCTCGGGCGAAAGGCAAGAGTCAGCCGGTTTATTTACGATTTTGTTGACACGAAAGCGATGACGAGCGACGCGAGAAATTCTGTTCCGGATCGTTCGCGGAGAATATAATGCAGCAGACAATGGCGTGTCGTGTGCGCTCCGCTGCGTACAGCCCCGCGTTTTGCGGCCGTAAACGGTTCGACTGGGTTTGGCGAACCGTGATTGCTCGACCAGCCGTCTGGCCAGCAGAAAATGCGTGAATCTGACCGATTGATCTTCCCCGTTGACTCGCCTCGCCGAGATCCGATATTATTTTATCGCGTGACTGTTGGCTTATGAATTATTCACAATTCGCCAATTACGCTCCATCGACGAATTTCATCCGATGAGTTTTTCAGAACAAAGGACGCGAATCTTCGGAGCGAGAGTGTGTTTAAAAGTTTCGAGAGAGAATATTCATCTATCGAATCTCCGATTCTTGTCCGACGATTCAATTGGTCGAGTATCGTCTATTTCTAACTATAAGAGAAGTACGACACTGGCAACATTCTAGAGAATCGAAAGGCAGCGATGATATTCTGAGAACGACCACTCAAGATCGGGCAGGTTCAGATTCGACGAGATGATATCGAGTCGAGAAGTTTCTGACCGATTGTTGTTCTTCCATTTGGCCGTTTAATAATCATCGGCTCGAGGCCCGAACGGAGCGTCGGAATTAACGAGCGCAAACTATCGATTCCGTAGGTCTGAACAAAAATAGCGGAACGGGAATCGAGGGAAATTGAATGCCGAGTTTCTGCATACGCCGCACTCGGCGTACTCTTGATTTACTTTGGCCAGGAAAATATTTGAAAATTTACGATTCGACCACCCCCTTCGAGTACGCAGACAACTGCGAGAGCTGCTGGCTATTCGATCCTCCTTCTCTTTCGATCAGCTCGAGCCTCTTCTTCTCTTGCTTGTCGTCTCTTGCTGAGTCGACTCCGGCAACTCGGAAATTACTCTTAGGGGATCGTTACACCCTGGGAAACAATCCTGCAGCTTGTACGACAGAAGCTTGCCACCGGTTAGGAAACTTGATCACGAATAACAGTCGACCAACGCTCAGCACGATTTCGAGCCCTTTTCACGTCGACGCTTTTCACCGGATCTAATTAATTTCAATGCGATTCTTTAATCGCGTTGAATTAGACTTTCGATAGTACAATTACCTTCCCCTGTTCCTGACGAAGAGGGAAACTAAGGGCAGATATTGGCAGAGTACCCGAGCGTACTTAATGCGTTACCGTTTAAAATAATACTCCAATTAACGATCAAGGGGGGTTCGTAAAAATCGAAGCGTGAAATGAAACATCGCTAAAAGTTTTACTTTCCATCTATCGCTATTTCGAATAAAAATCTCTTACAGGGCTTCGAGCGCGGTTATGGTAATAAATTGCAGTTGGAATCTACGGAATAATAAAGTTTTGGAACGTTTTCTCAGCCCTGAGAGGATTCAAAATTGAACTAGCTTCTTCCAATTACCGATCTCGCGTCGAGGAGGACGCATAGACGAAACAAGCGGTGAATCGATACGTCGATGAAATGAAGTTACACGGGAGACTGGCGCGTTGAAGCTTCGGAGAACGTCCGCCACCGGGGAGCTTCTTAAGCGAATCGTGTTTGCCAAGCTCGGTTATTGATATTCCCGGATCGAGCCGGCCGGAATATCAAATTTGCTTTTTAAGTGGGAAACGTGTAATATATTTCCTCCGGGATGGCCGTCGTGCTTGAGCTCGCGACCGCTCTTCAAGTATCCGGCATACTGCGGGATATACGTGACGGCGCAGAAAATGTCTCTCGGCGATATTTGAAAGGCGAGCGAGGGCGGTATCTCGGCCGAAATCCGACGACGGAGCCGAGAGGATGGGCTCCTATTGAACCATGCATCGAGTACGATCTTCGAATTTTGACGCACAACGCGACTCCTGAAGGGAATTTGAATACGAGATATCGATCTTCGTTGCTCCGATGTGCGTTTAATCCTCCCCTTCTTTCAAACTCTACTCGACTCCACGCTGTCGCCTAAATTTTAAATATTCCTGTTTTAACCTGGCGTTTAAAAATCTGATACGGTATAAAGATACGCATTAATAGTTAATCTCTTGTCTCTGATTTCTCGTGAACGATACATTCTCGTAGCGAATCTCGTCAACTACCACGTTGAAATCGGCAGAACGAGTAAAGTGTATAGCGATGGATCAGGCTACGTTATGAGTACGGCAAATTCGGTACGTGTGAGCGTGCAGTTGTAACGTCTACATGTCCGCATCATAGTTCGAAATCCAATATCAGCGAGCAGCGTTATAATCTAGTAGTATAACCGATTGCAATGGGGATAGGCCAATAACGAGCCAATAACCCTCTAGCTTAGCATCCACGAAATGCTACGAAATTAGCATAGATTCTCGTGCCGTGAAGATCAGCCGCATGTGTACGACGTGTTTCTGCTAATGCAGTCAAGGAAAATCCGACATTGGTGTTTGACGACGCGTAAGCGGCCGTTTGCTCTCGCGTAACAACCGTTTGCCTATTCCTGAAGATTTAGCGATTCGACACATCGGTATCCGAACGCCAACTATGACTTTGTCCGAAGGCTGTCCTCGTTCGTAATATAAAATGTTTTTGTTCGACAAATATTTCATTACTCCCTGGAAGAAAAAAGTGGCATACTGACGTTGTCGCATCCGCACGTTCGTTGTTTTGAAATAAGTTTTAAATGAAATGAAAAATGTCGAGAAGTTTCAACGAAATGGGATAATGCATCGCGACGCATCCCCGGGCGATTTGTTTAAACTGCATTATGTACTACCGCAGAAAACATCGGAACTTTCTTCAAACTCATGACCAACGGAAAACGAGCTACATGAATAGGAACCCAGTGACGTACAACTTTTATCTCGGATATAAGTTCGGGAAAAGGAAGCACATATATATGTATCTTATCAATAGCGATCTAACAAAGATCTCGACTTTCTTAATCGCAAAGTACCCTGATCAGTAAAAATTTGTCGAATCAATTTCATTCCCAGAAAGGGAGCTGGAAGTTAACCATCGCGTCCCGTAACGTATCGTTTAGCTTAAGTGCTTCGCATCAGAAAGTTAGAGCAACATTCGAAATATGTACGCGTTTCCCTCTAGTGGGACTAATATTCGCGTTTCGGATTTATCGGTTAGTCCGTCGGTCCGTTGGGACTGACAGCAACTTTATTCCCGTCGTTTGCAAGTTTGCCTTTTCGTATCTATTACGCCAGTGGCCGGTTCCGACCACGACGAAAATGACCGCTTTCGAGCGGTAACTTCCGCGTTAGCGGCTGTCCTCGGGGACGTGACGGGGCGTCGAGGGGTTGGCTCGATTAACGTTGCAGTCCTTGCGGGCCAGGCACAACTTCTGACGAATTCACGACGACGATGCCGCACGTGGTGGACGGTGTGCATCGACGTCGCGGCGCATTACGCGACGACACCTGCAGCGACGCGCGCTGGACAGCCGTCGACGTTCCAGATGGATTCGGTGAACGCGTTTTGGCAGGAAACCGTCCAGGGACAATTTAGACGTCGTTGCAAACCGAACAACGTGTTGGTGTCGCTAGGCCGCTCAGGGTTTCGATAATGATGGATGCAGCTGTTTCGAGATTACCGGTTAAAGACCTAATTCCGTCCAACAGCGTTGTTTAATTGTTTTCGATAGCATCGGCAATCAAGGCCTTTCTGATTAACTCCGCTGTAATGATTGTCCTCCATCGATCAAATCAAATAATTCTGGACCGCAAGAAAGTTCGAAGGTGGCCTTTTTCGTAAAAGGGAAAACGGGCTATCAATCAAGAAGCGTCCACATAAGAGCGTACAAAGTTCTGTTCTCTCCGGAGATCGGGTCGTTAATCGTCCTCGATTGCTCGACGCGGAACCAGCAAATCCTGGGTATCGCTAATTAGTCCCGCAACTCGAAGAAACTCGAGTCCTCGTAGAAATTCCCTGGGAAATCCTTGGCACGACAACTTTGTCCAGGCTTGACCTAGCCACCTGTAATACGCTAATGGTTTCATTTCGTTACCGGCTGGTCGATAAGCTTCGTAATTAAAAGGCGGGGACAATCGGAGCGTCAACGGACGGACAAAAGCACGAGAAGGGAGCGGTCTAGGTAAAACGAGACGAGACCAGACGATCGTAGGCACGCAGATAGGGAGGTGAACGATTGGCCAGATGCACCGGTGCGGTGCACGCAATAGAACAGATAGAATGCAGCTCATTAATGTTGCGCCGCGATAGCACCTGCTCGCAGCTGATAAGTTCACATGTGTTCGACCGCGGCTCGTACACGACTGCCTATCTGCTTCTCTTTCTACCGTGCGTAGCCAGCTTTAATCTCGTCTTCCGCGATAGCTTTGCTTGTTTTCGCCTATTCTCACACCCGTCCGCGCACGAACCATTCCATTTAGAGTTATAATCTTGCGTACGCGTGTTTCGTTTCGTTGAATGACTCCCCGGATTTCATTCGCTTCTGCTCTAATCCTGATTTCGTTAGTAACGGAGTTATAAGATCCTGCTGTTGCAGCTTTTACACGTAAACTCCTCTCTCCGGAGTTTGTCGTTGCGAAATTATCAGTTGCACTGTTACAAGACGTTGTGGTACACGAATCGTAGTCCAACACGAAATAGTTTGTCGGATAAATAATTTATTTTTTAAACGCACATTATTAGACGCGAACTACCCTTAAACTTAGAGCGTTGCGTTTTGATTTTAGAATCGTAATAGAAACGGTGTCCTTTTCTAACTTATCAAATAGGCAGAGAGATAACAATTTCGGCTGCATAACGTTTCAGTAATTACCTGACACGCATCTAGCGACCTCCTAATCTAAACATCAAAACCCATAGTCCAACGTGAATGCTGGTTGGTTATCACCCGTCCGGCCAGTTACCTTCTCTCCGTGGTATACATGACGTTTGGGTAGTATGCATAATGTAGCTGTGTCAACCTGGCACGATTATTAATTCATAAGTATTGGCCAGAATTGAACACGAGACGCTTGCTAACGATGCAATTAAATTGTGATCGAGAAACCGGATAGAAATAGAATCAACTATCGAAATTATCTTTCCTTGGCAGTCGATATCGCGTCTATAGATAGACGCACGAACGATAAATGTGTCGAAACTCTGGCATAAAATAACGGTGTTATACGGTCAAAATTCATGCAAACATTGGAATAAGATTTAATTAAATTCTCGTTTCAAAAGTAATGTACAAAGTTGGTAGAACGTTGGGGAAACTTGTGTAGCGAAGAAATTTTTTCTCCGCGGAAGCCCGAATATTTTTGTAATAGCAAACGACGATACGAAGTTACGCGACGAGTTACTAGAAACGGGCAAACTTCAGGGATCGGTTGCAATCCGACATCCATTCAATTAAGCAGATGCGAGACGAGCACTCAGAGACCTCTGTTGTTCGTTGAAATATTCCGGGCTTCTTTGTCGAGCCACATATCACACGCCCCTATGCCGCGTTCACGTAACATGGGGTAACACATATTACGCTGCGGCGCGAGTTATAAATTGGACCGCTGCGTTGCATTATTCATGGTTCCGAAGGGCGTCAAAGCTCTTTGATTCATTTCGTATCCAAACGGTAGACAGGTGAACGACTACCACGCCTTCCAAGATTCCTGTTTGACAGACGTGTCGACTACATCGATGTGCAGTATCGTGTTCCACCCTCGTGGCGATCCGCGCGAGATGCGCCAGACACTAGGACGCGCCAATATCCTGCTCCATCTTGTAAATTACGTGTTAATCTGTTAACCGAGCCGACCATCGATGTTCTCCGCGACAGCTCACCTCTCGAGAACGCGTGTAACCAATTTTTTGCTTCTACGAATCACTAATCAAATTTCCTGACAATCGCTTACTTTCTCTTCCCGATTTTCAATTATCCGATGTGATTTAATTCGTCGAAACGTAAAAGCCTTTATAATTTTTTTTCATCTCGTCGTCATTTCTGCCTTTGATATCAAGCACGAAACATTATGGAACGAATTGGAGGAAAGAATTTTCGAAAAGCAATAATTAACTCGATCAGCTTACGCTCGTTTCGCGTTGCTTGTCAGAGAAACGGAAATGACTCGTAATTGATCCGTGTTACAAACGTAATCCTATTAAAGAGCTTAATCGAGTAGCAATCGAATTGCGAATAACGCTGGAAATTTTTATTTTACGAACCTCGCAATCGGGGGATACTGTCATTCTCGTGCTTCATTGCTATGAAAAATTTAATGGCCCCGCTATTTTCACAACACGACGAACGAATGTTGGAACTGGCGAAAAAGGACGAATAAAGACGTCAGAGTCTTTCTGCATCGAATTTTGTGATTTCTTTTCCGCCGATATTTACATGTTCGAGTGCGAAGAGTAAACGATTTCCAGGACGGTATTCGATTTAGGGGGTTCGCGAGTCGTTTCTCCCGCGTTTCCCGGCATCTCAGGACGGTGAGTAGTTTCTTAAAGTCCGGTAGAAAAATAGACAGATCGCGGTAGGGGCGGGTAAGGACAAAATTGTCTGCGGGACAGCAATCGGTGCTCGATAAAAGTTGGAAATCCCGGACGATTCGACGCGCGAGACTTGGCAACTTTTCGACGTCCGCCTCGGTTGGCTGACGCTGGAAAACTCATCTTTGTTTCCAACTGTAAGCTCACGCATTCTTGGAATTGAATGTCGCGGATCTTATCGATATCGTTTCTTTCCAAAGAAAATTCGAATCCACCCGGTAACGGGTTCCGACGTTGGCCGAAGATAAGACGGTTCTATATTTCTTCGGGATCTTGAACGAGGATTTTGTTAATCTTTCTCCGATACTTACCCGGAGCTCGAATTCACGGAGTCTCTTAGTTAGATCCTGAAACAACCTCCGAAACTTAAGTCCGAAGATCGAATCAAGAACTATCGAGCTACAGCGAATCAGGAAGGCATCGCTACTTCCTTGTTATACTGAGTCGAGACGGACCGAACTGCATATGAGTTACCGTTGTGCAAACGTGATATTTCAAACATGAAATTCCAAATGATTTATACGATGTAACAGAGGCGCCATCTATGCAACTTTTATCCGCCGCGTTTGTACAACGTGCAGGCGTGCTTTAACAAGCATCGTACGCGCTTTCGCGAACGGATTAACGAACGAAGTTTATTAGGACGGCGAAGGAAACGCCTCGCCATTCATTCTTCCGGCGAGCAGAGCGAAAGTTTAATGAACAGAGTAGCCATTCAGTTATCGTTCGGTGCAACGAGGAACAGTACCGAAAATACGAGCGTCTGGTCGAGCCCTCATAATTCACGATTCGGTATGGAACGTCCGGTGTTCCTTTTAGCCGCCACCGACGTTCATTTGCATTAATTATAATCCGTTGGTGCGCGTCTAACGAAGACGTTGCGTGCATTCGCCTCGTTCTCCAAGATCCTGTTCCTTCGTGATACCTCTTCGTTTCTTCCTGTTTCGTTCATCCTCTTCACGACCAGACAAATCGCCCGGATTGCATCGAATGCTGCGCGCCATCATTTCGGATTACACGCGAAAATAATTACAATTAAATGGGCGGGTCTTGGAATCCATTTGCAAATCGTAATGAGAGCGTAATGTCTCAATATAGAAATAATTGCATCGCCAATAACGTTATACCGGCTCTTTGTATTCGTTATCATATCACGATGGATCATTAACGTTGTTATTTGCGTATTATTCATTTCTATAGCCGAATTAGGTAGTTGTTCATACGAGAATGTGTACACGCGTTAACTATACACAACGTACGTTGCTCGTGTTTGTTACTTTACACCTAGGAAACACGTCCGTGTACATTATTGCGTTTCAAATGTTCATCGAATCGAAATCCGAACAGTGGTTAGCGTGGAATCGTCTGCGTTGAGTTTTCATTGTCGGACTCAAGTTGTCAGAGTGGAATTATCAACGTTGGATCGTCATTGTCGAGTTATCACTTTTGAGTGGCCAGCGTCGAGTGGAAGTAGATTTCGGAAACAAAGCAGAAACCAAACATTGTCTGGCCAAATCAGATTTACCGACCAATCACGTTTCACGAAAGTTAATATTTTTTCACAGAAAACACACCGCGCTGGTTGTATTTAGCAGGAATCAGTGATAAATATATTGGAAAATTATAACGAATGCGAACTGTCAAATATTTGGTCGCAAAAAATGGAGAGAATAAAAGCCTGCTAGGTCATGTATCTCGAGAAACATACGCGTTTCGTTCGTTGGTTTTAAAATGTAAACGAGGGGGTGGCTTTCAACACGAGCGAACTTTTAATGACGAGAAATATCGGAATATATGTTGCTTCCGAATCGAATCAATGTTCTTTTTTCTGAGACAAATTAAGGCACATTCGAACGTAGAGAAGCTCGGAGAAACGCTGTCCTCGAACAGCTGAGAGTCGTGACAAACAGGATATTCCATTTCGATGGTAGTCAGCGTGAAACGGACCGTGTTGAGAGCGCATTACAAGCACACAGGCTGCATCGAAATGTACATGAACCACGAGGTCGATAACTGGCACATTAAACGGCGACGTGTCAAGTTACCGTTCCCCATGGCTTATGGAAACTTGCTTATGGAAATTTCTCTACTCGATGTCCGCGATTCTCTTTTCGTTCAATTTTATGGTAACAACGTCGAAAAGATTATATCGATATCCGCTTCAACGTGGATGCGCGCTTTTAAAAACAGAAAATTAATTAAACACGATGAATCTCGGCGGCGTTGAAATAGCGCATGGGTATCGCGTTGGAAGTCGTGAGCGCGAATAATCGCGACAGAAATCGCGCTAATTTCGTTAAAAGGGAAACGGTTGCTGATGGTCGCTGGGGTTTCACCTGGCGACGACGATTAATCGGTCGAACGAGCGACGCCGTTAGCACAGGCTACGCTTTGCTACCATAAATCGTGGTTTAGAACGACGTGACCGGGGAATCCGCATCGCGTAAGTAGATTATTCGATATGAAACAGATTACGAAAGTCTGTGGAACGGTGAAGCTCCTTCCGTCCTCGGTTAATCCGTTGCGATCAATGTTGCGTTTCGCTGTTTCGTTCTTTAACCCTTACGATACGTTCAGCCGTCACACGAAATCGTAACTTTTACCGTCACGATTTCATTCACCTTTTATCGCTCGAGCACTTTCCAAAATGATAATTACAAAAAATCTAAAATTATCCTGATCCATACCGATGCTCTACTCTATTTTCGCGCGATAACCACCGTAAAAAAAGGTTGATTCGATTCATTGACGTCTTTTGATGTTTCGCAAAGGAACGTTCTCGTCGTTCTTTTCGTTGATACTTTAACAAGATCTATTTCGAAACGGGAGGGAATCAAATTCGAGATACGTATCGTGCTCGTTCTTCGTGTCTGCGACCAATTTCATTCGCTTCCCCCGTTTATGAGGAAAATTGAAACAGAGAGGTGGCGTTTCCCGGCTGAAAGTGTCACGCGGTACGAGATCCTTTCTGTCGAGTAAAAACGTATGCCCTTCTTCGGCTAGGTAAAGGTCTGAAAGCTTTAGATTATCTTTCAGCGGTGACGATTCTCCTCGTTCCTCGAACAGCCGCTATTACTTTTCATCGTGGTCGTTTAAGGACACCGTTGCGCAGACGATGGCGTATTTAGAAGGACGAAGTCTCTTGCCACCGAATGCTCTTATTCTCATCTCTATTAGATTATCGCGTCTTTTTCTTGCAGATCAAAGATGTTCCTGAAAGCTTTTCATTCTAGGCTGTAAGTAGGTTGAAATTCCATCAAAGTGTTTTTTGCTTCCCGTAAAGTTAACGCGTCGAAAAACGCAAAATGCAATGCTCGTTAACCGGAATCGTGTGTCTACGACCTTGCAGCATTATTGAATTTCGACGATCGATCAAATACCCGCGCATCGGGGTCAAATTTACATTTAATTCCGCCCGCATTAAACTGCCAAATGAATAAATAACCGGTGCATCGTCCTGCGGGTTCGTGTTATACCTTCATATACTTTTACCGTGGTGTCGCTCACGGAGAGCATTATTCCGCTCTGAAAGGACTGTTTTTCTATTAAGAAATTCTTCGAAACCTAAATCTCTTATTCGACGACAAACTACGTGGAAATATTCCGGACATTTAGGCGGCAGCATCTCTTGCACCCATTTCGTAAAAGCATGAAAATATTCACCGAATCGAAGTTCTTGATCAAACATCCCTCAAAGCACTCAGACGTCACAAGGGGGGTCTGTTTGATCAACGCCTCCCGAAGAATTGAAACTCGGGTCGACAAGTTCCCCATCGAGAACAGAACAATCAACCACTTTTCAACTAACCTTTCGAAGCAATTAGTCTTTTACCGGTCGAACAACAGTCACGAATTACTCGGGATCTTGTTCGAATTTCCAAAGACATCTTCGAATTCCATTTGTCAAAGGAATTGTTTGGGGGCTATGAAACAAAAAGAGAGGGGCGATAAAAATAGAATAAACGTTCGTCGGGTGGAATGCATCGAAGATTCGAGTTGAAATGTCGGGGCCAGAAATGTTCCATTCCGTCGAGTTCAATACGACCACGTGGATCCCGTACACATGCATATATTCATAGATTTAGCGTATACGAGGTCGCTCGTATACATAAGTGTGCCCACGTGCGGCCGTGCTCCCGTGTGTCGATGCAGATACTGTTCGCGAGATGCAACGCGAATTTATGGCCCCGTGTCAAAATACACGGTCTTGGGGCGCGTGTAAGAGCCGATCCTCGCGCGTTCGATCGATCCGCTCGCTCCCACCCTCTCTTGGGATAAGCGTACACACGCTTTGAAACAGTTCCTTCGTCGGCTGTGTCTCTGTTCTCGCCAGACGCTGACAAGGCATCGGAATAAAGAAGGATCCTCTTTCAATACGCTCCTCGCGTCTTGGCTTCCATGTGTTCGTCGCAGCTGCCGCTCGCGACACGTTGCAGGGATATTCTATTTCCCTTGGTGTCTTGAATTGATTTCTCTGCTTTTCGTCTAGGCTTTGGAGACTCGAATGACACATAGGCCGATTATTGGCTGAGAACGAATGTTTTCGCGAGAAATCGAGCGTGCCTTTGGTTGATTTCCTCGAATATCGACGCGTCGAGTTATCGGTACGGTTTGCCTTTCGTCGAAATTTATGGTAAAACATCGTCAACGTCGACTAAATTTATTTCCTTTAGCGCATCGTGCCTAGGCATAATGCGTAGCGAAGCAACGGGACTGTGTTTCCCCTTCAGTATTTTCTCTGGGGATGGCTAGCGTGTTAGGTATTGTACAGCAAGGAGATTGTCGTAGCGCTAAGCGCTCGTTTAACACAGAATGTCCTGGTGCATATCGAAGCCCCAAAGACAGTGGAGCGTTTGAATCCGGGACGTGTAATTTCGCGAGGCGATGCAAATCACGCCCGCCGAAACTCAAAACCGTACAAGATTAAGAGTGCAACGGGGACGGAGAGAGGATCGAATGAACCTGGAATCGAAGATGCAGTCGCTTCGATTTGCATGGGAGAAGGCGACACTCTGTCAAAGGAGAGAAACAACAACGGTTGTCGGTGAATCGCGATCGTCTCTCGACTGTATTTACTATACAACGACACAGATGAACGGACAAACTGCTGGATACAATGTCTAAACATTCGACTAGCCATCGGTAACTGTCTTCGTTTCTGGCCCTCAGGTATGCAAGCTGTGCCGAAGCTTTTAAAGACACGGCGGATTACATTCCTGAATTTGAACGGGCGTAAAGGATCCCTTTGTAGCCTGACCGTGTAACAGCAGATACCTTTGATGTACCAACGGTGTACCGTCGTTTCACTCGATACCATTTATTGGTTCTCCGTGTCGTCGATAACCGAAACTTTGGTCATTTGTTCGATTCGAAACGTAGGGAAGGGCAAACAAAGCTCGTTAATTTGGCGACCTTTCTGTTCGTCGCTTTGATGATTCTTACGCTGAGCAACGAGATAAAAGAGTTTCTGAAACGACTAAACCATAAGATTTATTTGGAAGCGACCGTCCTTTCCCTATCGATCCCTCTCTCTCTCTCTCTGATTCCGAATACATATGAGGATTTCATCAGGGACCAGATTAGAACATGGATTCCCGATTATGTCTAACCAGATTGCTATCACCAGCAGTCGGTGGTAATGGAATACTCGGTTCGTACCTAATCTTCGATCGAACACCTGAAACCGAGAATGTTAGCAGAGTTTCGCGTTGTCGATGACACGTGTACCGTTGCTCACGGTTACAAATTCTCATTTGTTGCGCCGTCGTCGTATTCGAAAACGTAATCGATGTTTAGAATTGAAAGCTGTCGACGACTCTCTAGAACGGTTCTTGGCATCTCCAGGGAAGCACAACGATAGCGAGAATAATTTGAACGTCGTCGTTTCGCAAATTTGGCGTCTCGGAACGACGTATCGAAAATCGAACGAAACTCTGATTTATCAGCAAATTTTCACGATACACTCTTTCACGCAGTCGTTGGAATAATTCCGAAATTGAAGAAAGACAGTCTCGTATCGTTTGGACTGTTTGTTCGTTCGGTACAAATGGGGTCGTGTCCGACCAGGCGTAAACTGAATATCGTCTGACAGGAAATAAATTTCGGCGTTACGAGACAACCGATCGTTTCACGCGGGGGACCCTGTATAGCGTTGCACGCGATTCCTACGATCTCGTTTCGACGCGCATGAACGTCTTACGATGATTTAATAGCGCGAACCACGGTTCCCGGCCTCGGCCGCTTATCCGAATGCTCACGGGGTGAATTATACTCGCGGCGCAGCGAAGCCGACGATCCGCCAGCGCCGCGCCGCTAGAAGGGTAGAAATTTCCGGTACGCTGAGCTCGCCTAGTCGTCGAGAGTCCTCGCTCGATTGTTTTCAAGCAGTCGCGAACGAACACCTTCGTGCGAGTCACGAGCCGAGTAGACCCTCTATATGATCGCGAAATTCGTAGCAGCTTAGAATCGCGACCGAGACGCGCAGCGAGCTGGAATTGAACGCCTTTTCATCGCGCGATTATGTGCCTAAAGTGCGTTACGGAGGTCGAGCAGATAGCTACAGCTATCCGAATGCCATTTCATAGGACAAACTGATCGTTCGTTGAAGCTGCGGTATTTTTTCATTTTCTCACTAGTAGTCGGTTTGAAAAATGTTACGGGGGTGGAATCATTAGTGCAAGGTCGTCAACGTTGAATTATCAGAATAACTACAATTAGGTTCCGCGATAACAAAGAAATTATCGTGGTTTGAACTAGCCGGCTCTTTCGTGGTAGAAATGCAGCAGACTATCATCCGGTATCGGAGCAACGATTCCGCTCTTCGTTACATCCTTCTACCTTGAATAAGGTGGATGTTGAGCGCAGTTGGGCCACGTTAATTATCTTGTCTTTCGGAGCTCACGTACCGACGGCACAGGCAGACGTTCGTACGTTCGGTACACGAGCATGTTACGGGCACAAATACAAGCTCTAGTTCATTATCCCTGTTGTCGCGTAATCTAACAGACAATAAGCATTATGGAACAACAATGGATACGGGAACATTGGGATTGCTGATGTTCGAACGTGAAGCGAGCAAGAAACGAACGCGTTCAGTAGCATTCTTTGCACAGATTATTTCCGCGAACCAGGGTTTTTGGAAAAATCCTAATCTTCGTTAAATTCGTGAAACCTCGAACCGTACTGCTAGCATTTAATCGCGACTAAAGTCGTTGCCCGATAAAGAATCAAACAAATAGGTCAATGCAATTCCTCGAGGAATTACAATCTGAATTTTCTATCTTTCCGCTCTTTTTTAATGTCGCACATATTTTCTCCGAACAAAGATTCGTGGAATCGTTTCTGATTTCAATGAAATTTCCCGGAACACGATATTAATTTTTTCTACAGCTGGTTCAATTACGTCGCAAAGTGGAACAATTCAGTTATATTTAAAAATTAATATTTCAAAGTGGTATATCGACAATTTCGAGAAACGGTATCAGCAACTACCACGTTTCGTGGAATAATAAAAAATGGGACAGGAGATGGTAATTAAAATTAAACGTGCGAAATTAAATATTCTCGTCGCGTGGAAATCATAAATTTGTGCTATGTTAGTATTCCATTTGAAGGAGAAAATTTCAAAGCGGAGAGAAAAGATGATATCCCGTTATTTAATTTGCGATTTCGACCATCCGGTAAATCGACAAGGAGACCGTGATTGCCATCGACTTTCTACCGCTTCGTGCGATCGAACAGACCACCTGCGAACTTTCCGAGAATTTCGAAGCAAACAAACGTCATATTTTTTATCTGATCATCCCTAATTACCGTCTCTCTTTATTTCCTGTCACTTGCTTCTTCAATAATTTATACGTTTCGTGGAAAGGGCACCGCGTTGTAGCTCTCTTCGACATTTTTCACTGCTCACCCTTTACGCGTATAAAGATACGTTTTCAACGACGCGATATTTCATTGCAGACCGCGCGATTGTAGATCGATCTAAATGCACGTCGTCGAACGTTTCCTGACGATTATTCGACAGTGAATAAATGATGCCGAATGTCCGTTGTCAAGCGGTGTTTTGAATACTGCACAGAACGAGTAATTTTGTAAGAATGATACCTTCGGAGAAATTGCCTCGAACCAACATCGATCTATCTACGTGGCTGGTATCTTTAATCTCGATTCGAATGGAAACGAGGCGTTTACAGCGACGCTAATGGCGATGGGAGATTCACGACAGTCGTGAAAGCGATTCGTCATCTCGATACGACTCGAATTCTGACTCATAATTTCAAGTTAAACCTTCGCTTCGTCGAACGACTCCGGCTATTTAATTATTTCGACAGCCGTCAAATTCTCTCTTCCAGGAATCGATATTCGGATGTTCTCTAGCAAAATTTAGCTGCTTTTAGCAATATAGCTAAATTGTTCTTTTTTCCGTTTCCGGAGCCAGGGATAAATCGGTCGCGAACCTGACAACGGTATCGATTTACTCGTCTTTATTTCGTCGTAATTGCAAGATACCGTTTCGTCTGCTCATTACCGGTAATTAACTTGTTCGATGCAATTACGAACTTTCGTGGTCAAAATTCGCTCGGCCAGTTTTAACCGCGTCTGCCGCCCGTTAAACGCGTTACCGACCTGGAATTCCATCCATTTACGTAATTAACGTCAGGATGCGGCAATAATTTCATTTATACGCGATTATTGTAACCATCACGATCGTCGATGCACGCCGAATCGGATGTATATACAGAGCGGAGCGCAAATTGTAGCATTACCTAGAAATAGCTGATCCTGGATCATACGAATACCCTCGGTCCACCTTTCGTGATTCATCCTAAACCGTTTTAATTCCAGTTAGAAGTTCTTAAGCTCGCTGAAAGATACAAATTTACAAAGGGCCAATGATTTTACGTTTGCCAACGCTTCTGGATTCCCTGGAACAAACGCAACGACTTATTTAATTAAGTTGCTGGGAGCTTAGATAGTCGAAGGTTAAGAGGAGGGAAACGATTCGTCGTTAAGAGCAAAGACTGGAGGGCGAATACGAGTTTCCTTTCTTATAGGGCGGCGGAGGGAGAGCAGGGGGTATTAAAAGCGAATCCGCGATTACCATTCAGGAATGGAGGTTAGATGGTTCACCTTTGCTCGTAGACTAAGGAGATCGGGATCCAAAATTGCCGTCCCAAAAGAGAGATCCACATCGCGAGTGCGGATCGAGAAATTAAATTACCTACTTTAGGACGAGATTCGGAAGTTAATATACGAGTATTTTCGAACCTGTCAAGTTGTCAAAGATATATTCTTCATCCTACCATAATCAAAATTAACGTCCCGGTACCAATGTTCTGTGAGTGGTTGTTCATCTATCGATCGAGATTAAATCACTTATCAACGATTGAGTCTTCCTTAAGGAGGAATTGATATATTTATGGAACAACTACCCATTCGAAATGGAAAAAAGTCAAATGTTGATATCTATTGATTTAGAAAAATGTCCGGATACTTTTTTATAAAATCCAAAATGAAATAGTGCGACGTTCGACAATGCATTTATACAGTACATCCTTTTTTACGATATATGACAGCTACCACGTTCTTTATTTACTTTTATGGTTCATCAAATGAAAATTTATCACTACTACGAACACGTGACAGCGGTCTTCTATAAAAAATCGTTATTTCAGGCACAGACAGACAAAAAACAGAAAGAGGATAGATATTTTTTTTAATAAAAGTACAGATGTATTTTCAAAGCGGACTAGCGTTCGTGAACAATTTTCCGTTACTAAACCCCGGCTGAAATAATTGATCGATACCGGCACAAAGATCTTGTAGCGAGATCTTTGAAAGATCCTTGACGTCTCGGACAGACAGGACGTTGTTCTTAATTAAAGAACTCGAGCAACATAGAAGAAGACAGAGAACGTCTATAAAGCAAGTTGAAAAATCGAAATAGGATCGCATTAATTTTCTCGCTCGACTTTCCGTTCGAATCGTCTTTTTCGCCGGCAACCTAACCCGTCGTTCGAGAAAATAGATTAAACTGTGCAGGGCGAGGTGTATTAAGCGGGAAGTTGGGGAAAATTCGGCTAAACTCGATACCCGATACTCTATAAAAGGAAGATTAACGACACCGGCGAAGAAAACGTTGGAAAGGACGCGTATTCGTTAATGTATCGCCGACACGCGACTGGCTTTCGTGTCGGCTGAAACATTAATAAGAATTTCAGGATCGAGCCCCAGACCGACCGTCTGATAGAGTCCTTCTGTCGGGTCTCAACTTCCGGGCCATCAGGGGATACGCGGGAAACTTTAGCCGGCTCGCCAACAGCCGCGAAACTTTGAACTCGCATTAGAAGGAAAAGGAGATCTTGCTCGTTCTCGAAAAACCAGTTTCTCTCGGAACTTTTTCATTTGTCGAAGCTGGCTGGACCAGTGCACGAAACGTCGGTAATTTGTCGTTAATACTGCAGACGCTGCTGGACTCGCGTTACGTCTCCGCCGAAGATTGATAGCGATCCTGGGAAAGAAATTCGAAGGATTAGCTACAACTGCGCGGGAGTTCTGCTCGGATTTAATCCGCTTCGAACCGAGAATAAAAACTGCATCCTCTCGGAGAATTTAGGATCCTTGATCGTTAGAAAAGACAAGTACCGTTCCGTGCGAAAGTACAATTGAGTCGTTAGAGTCGAAACGTCGGTACCGAGTTGTCAGCTAGTCGTCGGTTCGTAGCAAATCGCGCTGACAATGCTTTTTACGAGAGTGCGAACCAGAGGGAACGTAGAAATGTTATTTCAAAGCTTTGATAACTGGTGACAATGTATTTTTTTCTGAACGATCAATCGTAAACGGTGGCGGTTTCGCGATGTTGAACTTCAAGATCGTCGAAGATAGGGGTGGCGAGAACTGTGCGCGTATGCACGAAGGGAAGCAGAGGGTTAGAGCTGTCAAAAGGTGTCGTGCGTGAATAATTTGCTAGCTCGATTCTGTCGGCGTTAATGACAGCCGGACAGGCACGATTCACGTCAGCATGCATTATCGTGTCAATGCGGGTCTCTGGAGAAAAACTGGTCTTTGCACGAGTAAATTGTGCGGAACGATTGCTCTAACGCTTCGTGGCTCATAAAGGGGCATACATTCTGCGATTCTTTTCTTCGAAATATGATCTTCTCAAAAATATCGCTGAATCGTGTTTAGATATATTGAAATTACACATGTAATGCATGGTGTAGATTACACGTTCGAGGTTCATTTCGAGCAAGATGTTTATCGAAACTTTGTTTCGCTCTTGCAGGGATTCTCAAGTAATTAAATTTATAACTCGATATCGACGTTCGAGAATCGAATCCGCGAGTCAACGTATCCACTAGTCGGAAATTATGTGCCGCAGGATATCGTGAAATACGGTATCCCATGGACAAGCGTAGTCGCGTGGAATAATTGGAAATCAAATAGAGAAGTTACGTTTCCAATCGGCTCGATTCGCAGTGCCACTGATTTGACAAACAACCGTATTATTTCCGAAAAGTGGGAGCCTAACACGAATTCGCGCTGCCGACATACGCGAATTATGTCGAGTTATTTTTAACGTTAATTACGCTAAAGTAAAATGTAATCGAAGTTCTCAATATCGTTTATTCTCTTTAGCCGATATCAACGTCGACGTTTCCATCGATTATTCGAAGAAATTTCGGAATCAACGCGGCGCTCGTTACACGTAGATTTAAAACAAAGCAACCCTGAATAAATTAACACGGTTTACAAGAAAACCCTCGAGCTAAGAACAAGGGTTGAACAGAAAGGGGTGGAGGATAGACAAACTAGAACGCAGTAATGCACGCTCCGGCCGCGATTTATGGGTTCACCGAGGTAGATCGCGAAACACTTGGGGGATCCAAGTTCCAAACCGACTTCGTAGTTGTTTCAACCATGGTGCTACAACAACAGCTCCCAAATGGCATAGGTAACCGACCCTCTAGCCCCAAACGTCCCTAGCAGCTGAATGAGCTGCTCGAATCGTGCGCAACAGACTAACCGATAAATAAGATGATCTAACATCGTTGCTGAACATTCGACGACTGAAACTTTTTTTAAGCATCTTTGAGTTTTCATAATTTTTGCAAAAAAAACTTATGCATGTTCGTGCAATAAACAAAAAGTCGACAGGAGATTATTATTTCGTACGTGACAAGTGCACACATAACACGAATATCGGTGTAGTTATCATAGTCCTGTTATCAGCATCCACATCCAACCACGTACAAGAGAAATAATTCGAGACTCTGCCCTGGGGTCACAACAAACGTCCAAACGGAATTTCACAGGGCGAGAACTTGGAAAACGGATGCGTCTATAAGGTGTACGTGGCTTTGTCGGCAATTGCTATCGATTAACCCAATTATATGTCAAACTCGCTACCTATTATTCCCCCAGGGCTATTCCCAATATCGGCCTTCCGCTCTATAAACATCACGACAGGATTCAATTAAGTATCACTCTTAGCGATTCGGTTTCCGTTTGCTCGTTACCAGCACTGATACCACCGTAACTTCAAATTCTGGCAACCGTATTGAAACCTAATTTCAAATACGAAATTGAAAGAGAAACTAATTGATCGAGTATCTCGTTCCGTTCCGCGCTGTTTGAAGTACGAAGTCGAACAAAGCTCGCGATTAAAAGAAATCAATTACAGAAAGCGGTTATAAATCCTATCGAGAGTTCATGTTCCTGTTACGGGAATTAAAAACTTGTTGCAACGTTTCGAGAAGTAGAACATTCATCGAAGAGAGAATTTTTTAAATTTCCGAACTGCCACAAACTTTTGTTCCCAATTGCGTAAAAATATTTCTGCTCCGAGTCGTTACTAAAGTTCGTGACCCGAGCATCATCGTCGCAATTTGCTTTCTGTCAGTATCCAAATTCCGGGAAATATTATTTTTCCCAGGGCAAACGTCCTGATTTTGACTGCACAAATTATAGCTTACTAGACGTATTTGCAAGCAGAAAATTGCTGGGTTTTAATAACAAACATACCAATATTTTGTCGTTCCACGAATCGATTACTACAAGCGATTTGTCGAACGCGCATGCGAGCAGCGAACAAATTATACAGTATATGCGACAGTGCATTCGTTGCAACCATGAGGGCAAATTTTCAAATTACCTGAACTTCGTTATAATCGATCGTAAAATTCCGAATTAGAGTCCGTCAGTTGAAAAACGGCAATGGCGTATTACACTGGAACCTACAATTGCGAGCCGAGGTTAAAATAGAAAGCAGCAATGGTTGTAAAAACGAAAATGGCGTAGTGACCGATAGAACGTGTATGGAAATCGATACTTGACACACAGCTTTCGAGCATCGATTTGCATTAAAATAGAGGTTCGGCGCCTGTAAAGAATGAATACCCGATATATATCTTATTTATACTACATTCAAGTATACATATATATTCACGTTTCAAATTCCTCAGAAATTAACAAATTTTGGATATCATTTAAAAACCGATATTTGTATACATTGTTCACACTCTGTGAAAAGTGTTCGTCAAAATATGTGCTTTTCAAGAGCGTCCACGAATTAAAAAATTTCGAAAGTTGGAACTTGAAACAAAATGAAGCACAGAAGAGAGGAAAATCCAACTCGGCCGAAAGGGTTGAATTTAAATCTGTAGACGAAGAAATTCCAAATGGGTGGCGCCCGATCGTTCTCTGGAGAGTGCAATAGCAATGCAAAAGGAAGGAGCGGTGGTCGTGCGAGTGATGCGAGTTCGCGAGAGCGTGCTCGCGTTTCGGAATTCAACGGTGCGTGAACGATGAATATTTCAAGAGGATACGGGCTGATGACGGATTGTAACGCGCGGTTCGAAGTTTCCCAACGGATTCGCTTCGGCGTATCGCTTTCGAAGAGTTTGCTACGTTCCGGTGTATCATTCGCGCGTATGTGACCATTATCGAAAAGTCAAAGCGATCGAGAAAACTACGTCGAAGCAAGATGGATCGAGCGACTCGTTACCGCTAAACGGTTTGGAAATTTGCGTGACGTTCGTCGAACTTCTACGAAGGTTCTCTGCGCCTCTTTTCTTTCGATACGCAAGAAGGAGTTCGGAGCGCTCACGGATCGTTCTTCTTCGATCCTAATATCGTAATGGCTACCTCTTGGTACAGTTTCGAAGAGTGTCTCGGATTCTTCCGCTTCGATAACGATCGTCTGGAGAGCGGCGCTCGCGAGAAGCACCTTGAACCCGAAACGGCCTACATTTTCATCCGTTGCGGCTTGTACTTGGCAAGTAGCGGTGCGATAACTTCATAGTTTTGCCGATAATGGATTTCGAGCTGGCCAAATGGTTATGTCAGTGAGCTTCTTCCTTTTGCTTCGGTTCGATTCTCAACCCATCTGCGTGTGCGCCGAATAAATAGCAATCCTTTGATATACTTGCAAAGAATGACGTAGAAATGTAATTCTTTCTTCGTGTAATACGAAGAAAACGTGTAAAACGAATCATCTATATTCGTAGATTCGAGTCATTAAATAATAAATTATAGCTTGATCGACGTTTGATCGACGTTAACGTAAAACTTTCTGAAAATTGACGATGACAAAAATGGCATAAGTTAAAAATTATTCAAATAACCGAAATAATATATCGATTATTCTATTTCTCGATTGAAACAGTATTAATGTTGCTTCAGATTTAGTCTCGGTTATATAATTATAATGTATTCTCATCCTATTACTCGGTGTCATTCAACGCGTTAACTCACGACCGAACTCCATCCGATTAATACGATTATTCCTGACGTTTCCTCCAGGCATCTATCTAATTCTGGTTCTAAAACTGTAATAAATGTATCGCAGCTGGCCCTGCGACTCTCTCGCGAAAGATCGATTCGAGGCTAAAAACAAAAGGGAAACCGAGCGAGGAAAAAGCACAGTCTGTGCAAGAGAGTTGATCGAGAGCGTGCCTCGTCTCTATAAAACCGAGAAAGAAAGCGTCTCGCATCGAAGCTGAAACTTGAACTCTACCTAGTTTAGTCGTGACTAGGCAGGCAGAGCAAAATGGATGGGGCACGCGAGATGTGAAAGCTCTTAGGCGAAATATGCACTGCCGCGGTGAAGAGCGTTCCATAAAACGACCAGCGGACCGAATCGATTTTAACCTATCAACCAGTCAACTACGTTATTCTGAACGCTACAACGACTTATAAAACTGTTACGGTAACTTCCTCGACCGACGTTAATTGTTACTTCAAAGACACTGCAACGACCCTAACTGCATCCCACAAATTTTACTCGACGTGCTTTTTAATTTCATCGTAACCGTCGAGCGATAAATCGCCGCGCGTTGGAATCTGAAATTTCTAAAAAACGCGAACATCGAGGAGTTAGCGTTTTCGTTATCTTGTTCTGCATCCATACTTCCTGTTCGTATCGCGAAGCAATTCATCACGCTGTCGCGATAATTAATTGTAGCCGAGTGTAAACCGATAATTGACCACCGTTTGGTGGCACGGTTAATCAAGTTCACGGGTCGACGAAACGTTTCGCGAAGGTATCGCGAAGACGTTCGATATTTATCGGATTGTGGGTCGACGCTGCTCGACTTGACTCGCTCACCTACTCGGTTCGCGTCGCTGGTTTTATCGGCGATTTTCGAACGGCGAATGCTTTGAAGTACGGTTGACCGTGCTCGAGCAAAAGGGGTTGGTCCGAAAGCGACGCTGGCGCCTCCTCGCTCGAAAACACTTTAGCGGAGTTCGTTCGTAGAGGAAGGCCGGAGACGCATCAATCAAGATTGCGAACTCTGCAAATGGCTTCAGACGCTTCCACTCTTTCCGGGGCCGGTTTCTATAGCGTCGCCAAGCCCTGTTGATACAGTGTTTGCGACACGACGCAAGCACCCTTCGAGCCTCGACAATGCCCTCGATATCGTAGCTGGTTCGCGTTTCGCGCGATATTTGCCCACTTCTTCAACGGACTTGTAGCTGCTCGGTGGTTTCGATGCTTTTCGAGTGGACTTGGTTAAACGGCAGATTTCGGATCGAACAACCTACAATTTACGACGTAGCTGGATACTCGCCCGGCTGTTTTATCGAGCCATTCGAAAAGTTCCTGACCCTTGCACGCTCGGGTTAAGGACGTCGACCGGAAGCCCTATTTTCTACGCTCATACGCGTACACTCGCCTTTCCTGTTTGTTCTTTTCAAACACATTTTATTTCTTTCTTATTTTCCATCGAGATATATTTATATCTCGCGAAAGCACTTTTTTATATCCCATGACTTCAAGGAATCAAAACGGCATCAGCACACCCAATTGTTTCGCGATAAAACGAATCCTGCGATTCTTTCAAGGTATAACGCAGCATTAATAAAGAATGTACGCTGATGTATATGATACATACTGCTCGTAAACATAGCTAAGCAGTAGTTTTTTGAAAGGAGCCCAAAAGCATCCGAGAAAAGCATAGTATAAAACGCAAGAAAGTTTATTGTTATAACCGCACGAGCGTGCAACCATCCGAACGTGCGGGCTATAGAATATTTCAAACCTCTAACGCTTCCGACCTTTCTGAGCTTGAAGCTTGATGGTCCACACTTTTAAGAGCACCTCGGAAATGGTAAAAGCGTTTTATTATTGCAGAGACTCGAAGCTACTCTCTGCCCAGTCTACTTGTAACATCCAAAAACACC
This sequence comes from Megachile rotundata, assembly GCF_050947335.1. NCBI lineage: Eukaryota > Metazoa > Arthropoda > Insecta > Hymenoptera > Megachilidae > Megachile > Megachile rotundata. The sequence goes on from NC_134994.1 coordinate 14,728,498, forward strand.
AGAATTTTCTTCGATTTCTGAAGTTGATGAGTTCGACTCTCGCTCGTCCGACGAGAGGAAAATCCGGTCTCGGAACTCTGTATCAAGTATCTTACGTTGAATCGTGCTAAGCGAATAAGAATTTAGACTCGACACGGATCGCAGTTAAGAATAAAACGTCGGAACTTGCGAAGTTCGACCAACAGGTGCAAGTTTCGTGTTCCGCGCATCGTCCAGGCTGACCCATCGGTGGATGGACAGCGTTAGCGCGATAATCTGATTGTCCCTGGATGCGAGCGTGTAACGCGATAGCAACGTTCATCAGCAAACTCGATACCTCGTTATCGAATGGCCGGGTCACAGAAAGTTTCAACGATGGGAAACGAAGTTTTGAAGCGGACATGTCAGCTTACGCCGACCTCCGATGAACCGCGAGCCACCAGGCGAGCAGGGAAATTTTAAACTTGCATTAAACCCCTCTTCTCTAGAACCGGATAATTATGTTCCCGCCGAACTGCTATGTAATCAAGTTTAACGACGATTCTCGGCAACACTGAGGGATCGAGTTTAATCGGATTTGAACCGATGGAATTCGCAGCATATGTCACGGTTCTTCGTAGTGCGGACGTTCTTTGATTCCTACAGACTTTATCGATATGATGGTTCATTCTCGATCAGACAAACGAAAATGAACGAAAAAAAATTCGTTACGTTCGAGCGGACTTTGTTTCTCAACTTTCCAATCCTCTTCGTTAATGATTCCATTGTTAATGCACGATTAGTAGTCGCAGCTAGCTCCTCGGAAAACAGAAAATACAAAGAGAGAAAGGGAAAGAGATACACGCGAGCGAATCCGCTTTAACTAGTTCGCAATTTCCAGCGGCAATTGTAAGAAAGAAAAAGGACTTTGGTTCGACGATAAAATCCTGTACTGCAGGTACCCATCTGGTGCAATTTAAATTGCTGTACAAAGTCTTCCTTGATGGTCGTTCCCAGTAATCTCCGAGCTTCTTCGCTCGTGTTACACCTTTCTCGCAGTTCGAACGAGTGACCACTTTAGATTCTCATTAGACGTTACTTCATTTCGCACAATACTCGATCTTATTTATCCTCGCGTTTCGCATAATTTACCGTTGAACGAAACGCCCTTTAATTTCCATCTTCGCGGATGTCGAGCTTCGGGTGAGATTCGTCGTCCAACAGGTAATCTGATTCTGGTTATTTTCGACAGGATAAATTCCGAGTTCCGGAAACCCTGAATGTCTGACGCTTCGTTTCGAGCCACGTGACGCTGAACGCGGCGCGGAATCGTCGACTCGCTAGAAATGTTCGTCCTGCGAGCAAACACGCGATCTTTCGGCTGACGAAACACGCCAGTTACGACGTGTCAATACGACACTGCCAGATATAGTACGAGTAAATTCGCTCCTAGCAAATAGAACTGTATGTCTTCTAAACAAGATTACAATATCGAATTTAATTCATTTCCATCTCGTAAATAATTAATCGCACGGATATATGCAGGCGCGGTTCTCGACTTCCCGCAGGAAACGTCGATTAAAGAACGTATCTCTGCAGGAAATGTTCTGGAACGACGGGTTGGCGAACGAGTTGAGAGAAAACGTATGAAACTCCCCTATGAGAAGCTACGTAACCTATAGAGTGTTTGGACGCTGGAAAATTCCTCGCGGGAACGCCTGTTGTTTCGCAGCACCTACATGAATTTCATTCCTATGGCATTCCATGTTTGTACACGTACTTCGCGGCACCAGTTTATGTCATCCAGATAAACTGTAAACTCTTTTAATATCGCTTGATGGAAGATTATTCGGATCCAATGGAATTTCGTCGAAATACCAAAGGATCGCAAACGATTCGAATATCGATCGATTCGTTCCTGAAAATATGCTCGGAATTATTTCCCGGTATTTCCGTCATTGGTACGAGATTTGATTGAGAACGAATCGTGGATATAGGCTAGCATTTTCCACGTAGAAATTGAACGACAATTGTTCAAGTTAAATTACGGGTATGAAGATCAGAATGTTCTGCTTTGGAACTGTACTATGTCAACGTGGACGTAATGTTTGCTTTCGGTTCTTGTAAATAGATGTATTTGTAATAAATCGCTGAGTAACAGAAATCATAACGCATAAATTACTAATAGTTACACAAGGTAGTATGTCTAGCAAGAGTTTAGTTAACGCAAGTTGACAAATTTCGGAAGACTGTTTGGAGAAGATCGAACAGAAACAAAAGGAGCATTCAAGGTTCTCCGTTTCCGTTTGAAAAGGCTGCTAGAGACGCGAACTAAGTTTCGTCTAAGTTTCAGTTATCCGGTTTTGATGTGTTGTGATCGACTCTTGGGTGACCACCAACTACGATGTATGGAGCTCGAGTGTCACTTACATTCTCTACGGTTTCTTGGTGATACAACCTCGAAACTCTGTTCATTAACGGCTTTAAACTTCGATCGAGCGAATCGACGCTTTGCACGGCCCAGCACCTTCGACGATGAATGAACGTTGTTACAAACGGATACGATATTATACGATCTTAAGCAGCGAACATCCTGTTCTTTTCTGCTACCTTTCGTGTACTTTTCTAAGTCCCCGTCGGTGTTCACGGAATTCTAACGACCGATGCTCGGTCATGGCGTCACGAGCAGAGATTCGGAGCAAGAACCTCGTTAGAGATAAAGCTAACAAATAGCGACACCGACAAACATTTTTATAATGTTTTTAATTTCAGCGGGGAACAGTTTCCGGAATAGATCTCGCCGCAAGGTAACGCCAGGGACTCATTGCTTCATTTACGTACTCGAAAACATTTATTTGCAGGTTGTACCGGTATAAATTCAATGTGTATAAATTCCATGTTTGTATAAATAAAGGCAATGTAGCAAAGTAAAAATAGCTGCAGTAATTAAACGCAAACGTAATTACAGGGAATTTATGTTTGAACGTTATCTAAATGAGGAAAAAATTAATTTTATCGTATGAAACAATATTTAACTCCTGTGATAGCGTAATAAAATATACGACATTTAAAATTTCTGTATCGCTGTTAGATGCAGCGTAGAACATTTTGTCTGCAATTAGTTGCCCTTTTAATCGTTCACGAAACGATATCCATCGTTCCTTATCTTTCTCCGTAACCGAGAAGGAAAAGAATGAACCGGTAGAGGATAAGACCGATGCCTTTTTACGTCTTAGCGACCATAAATTATTCTAATGTACTCCCAGGACGGGTCACCGATTACACTGATTTACAGGTGGCGCCCTCCTTTTTTGACGATACCTCATCCGCAACCCTGGGGATGCATACAAGACGTGGTCTGACGCCTTAATGTCCGCCTTTTCACTAACACCCCCTCGCTAACTTAAACTGCTGCCTCTCCATCTTTCTTCCGACTTTGTCCTTCTTGCCTACCCTCTTTGTTCTCTATATTTCTCTCGTCTTTCTTCTCCGTCGCCCGTTTTACTTTATCTTCGTTCACCATCGTTCCTTCCACGTTCTTCGCCACCCCTGTTTCTCATACCCTCGTCACTTCCGTCGATTCTTCTTCTCTCTATCTACCGCGTGCCTTTCACGTATGTACGTCTTACGGACGTTTTCTCTCTCCCGTGGGAAAAATTACATTCTTCTGACTTATGACGGACAATTAAAGCAACCTGGGGGTTTTAATGGAGCCGAGGGATGTTGCGAGCGTGGCACGCGCGGAAGATGAACGGAATCGGAGAACAGGAAGTACTGTTTTTGAACGCGATCAACGTTTTCCAGAATTATGCGCGTTGACTTTGCGGAAACGAAGAGGCGTCGAGTTCTTTTACGGGTTGTCAGCCACAGCTAAAGTGGACACGCGATGGATACTTGCGAAAGTTTGATTGATCCATTGAACTCGGCTAACTTTTTATCGTCCAATTTAATTGAACGCAGTCACCGGTGCAATCGGTGGAAAGTTTCCGGGTGATTTTTCGCGACTCAAGTCAATTTTAATCGCGAGTGTTTCAAACACTCGGCTGGATTAAAATTCTGCGCACCATGAAGTTGTAATATTTCCATTCGATGAGCAGCGATTTCGGGTCCTCTTTGTTCCCCCGAATGCAACGCGATACGTGCCACGATTGTTTCGGGTAATCATCGTGACACAAAATTGAATCGTTCGACGATGAACTGTGTAACAAATCAGGAGAAAAAGCGTACAATTACCAGTAATCGAAACGAACGCGCGTAGCAACTAATTACTGATCGATCCAATTACCACAGGGTTGATTATTATTTCATATTGCAACGAAGTCGGTGAAAAAATGCAAACTCGATTGCAACTCGGTTCTCTACAGAACGCTTCATCCAGGATTATGCATATTCCAGAGAGTTTGTACACACGTTCGCGAAAAAGAGAAAGAACTGGTCTTTTTCAATTAAATCTCGAAAATAGCCACATAGGTGAAATCGAGCGATCGCGAAGAAAAAGAGCTGAAACTAAAAAGTAGCATTACGGCAACAAATTGTAAGGAAACGCAGCGTCGAAACGGTACCAGCTCTGATAAAAAGTTTGAAATAGTGGAATCGCGTTAGCGAGCGTGTTATTTATTAACCAGATTCGAACAGATAAATTAACGGAACGTTCAGCATTAAGCGTAGAAACATGTATCATAATTGCGAGAGCTTTTTGGTCTACGGACAAAAGATTGCATCCACCGTGAAATTGGATGATCGCAGAATTGCGTATACTCGGGCCTGTTATCTGAAAAAGGCGTACGCGAGAAGTTCCGTGGCCATCGAAGCGCCTGTTCCGAATAAATGATAGTCCAATAAATCGGTGACTGGATCGCGTTCCTTGCCTGTATGCGCCTAGGATATCCGGTGCATTCTCTATTCAATCTCCTGCCTTTTCTCCGACCGGTCGTCCTTCCTTTGCGCCTCCTTTTTGCGGGTTCCCCGTAGCGTTAAAACTCAATTTGGCCTCGCCTCAAAAGACGTGCCTTTGATGCGCCAACCCAGCACGATCAAAAAACCCCAGACGGACGCGAGGATCTGACGGATAGATAGAATTCTGCGACGATAAAACCGCGTGCACGTGTTTTCCGTATGATTGCTGGCTGCCTCGAGGAACCGCAAGGTGGTTATATCAAATTCGTGTGTACCAGGAGAATAAGAAACTTAACGAAAGCGGAATCACGTATCCAGCAACGCGGGAATTTTCTGCAATTTTGAAATCGATAGAGGCGTAAACCATCTTACCGGTTTATACGAGTCAACGTGTAAGCAGAATGCGCGACGGCGGTATCAAAGTACTCGGCATCGTTTAAGAAATAAATCCTCCTTAAATAATTTTGCATCAACCGAGAGGAGAGGCTCGCGCTTTGAAGTAGAACGGTGAAGCATTCTATACGAGATCGTTGAAGATTTATTACATATACCCGAATGCCATAAGTATTTGCAGCACCTTGCTGAAAACAACGTTTCTACGAGTGTAGTCAAAGTTCCGAGAAAAGGCGAGAGTTAACGTTCAGAAAGTTCCATCAAAGTCGGATAGTTGGTTGCGTGTAAACGGCGTGATTTACGACCGCTCGATTTTCGACAAACAATACACTTCTCCAAACATCGATCTTACTTCGCGATACACGAGCACGCTTTCGCGAGCGAAACGAAATCGTAAAACGAACAAGTTAAGTGTCCCTGTGGGTAAATTTAAGTCTAAACAGGTTAGATATCGCTTTATTTTACGATACACGGAGCATGGTTCTTCCTAACCTTTCTGTAGGCTCTCGTTAGGCTCGACCTAATTAACGAGCAGCTATTATATTAACGAGATTTCTAGTGACTTTACCGACACATTTCAAGCATTAAAGTGGATCTCGAATCTCTGAAGTTCTTCTATCTCGGCAATCTTTTCTCTAACTCAATATCGTTGAAACATTTTCTTTTTTATCTTATAGGACCATTATTACGTCCTCGTACGATCTACGATTTCTTTGGTCGATTACGAGCCGGTTTCAGCGTTGCCCGAGGTGGAACGCGCGTTTCTCCGCGAAGATACGAGGCACTTATTATCAAAATTAAATTTTGCGCTACTGTATGTGGTCGCAGAACACACGTAGCAAGTATCCGTGTGCCTAGAGCGAACCTTAAGCTACGGTGTATAGGTGTACGTACTCCGAGGGGCACACGTATGCAATTCCTACAAGGGCAAAAGGTTCAGAACGATAACAAGCTCGGATAAAGGAGGGTGAGCACTGTTCATGGCGATCCAAGCTGTGACCCGACCATAAATTTCTCCGGGAAGCCTGACGCCTGAAAATTCCAGCCCTTTACCTTCTCCGACGTCGTTCTCTTTTCTCTACGGCCTGTAATCCTGGCCGAGGACTATCATCGATCCGAAAAAAAACGGCTCATTTGCTCCCGGTGACACCATTTTGTCACCGCTGACAACAGCCAAGCAATATCCAACAGGCTTAACGGACACGAACCTTCTGCCTGACAAATTTTTACGCGATCAACTATCTCGAGCACTATTTTTTCATCTTTTCCTTCTCGAGAGACTCGATTGATCCTGTTAACCGGATCACTGTCGAACGGAAACGCACAGAGTGGCTCACGGCTAGTGATCCGACGAACGATTGCGCGTACAAGCAAATTGAGAATGTGGTACTCTTAAATTCTTAGCCGAGGCTCGCGTTAATCCGCAAACACAATGACCGCGTTTAGACGATTAATCGCGAACTGTTGATCGCGCCACCACGCTTGCAAAGCATTTATCTGCTCTTTATCGCCGGCGCTGCTTCGTCGATAAAATGAAATGCAGTTTCATTTCGCGCGGGTGAACGCGCACGTGTGAGAGATCGATACAGATATTTTACGATTCCGCAAACGATTCTCAGTCTTTTTACAACGCGTTGGGAAACTCGATTTTCAATTCGGTGCAAATTCTGTCCGTGTTATTTACGCTTTATAGTATGCAGTTACGAAGACTCGAATCTAGTCTCCCAGTATATTTTTTACAAATTAACAACATAATTAGACATGCACCGGTATACCAAGAAAATTTCAATTCGTTTCAAGTGTCGGTCTTTACCGTATATCGGATAATTGTGCGACAGCAGGGGGTTCGTTACTCGCTTAACGCGGATACGCGCGGACTCGAAGCGTTCATTAGTTGGCTAGCGAGTAACACGGTCACGCGTGATGGCGTTTTGCAGCAGAGAGGGAATCGGCTAGCTGGTTGTTGTAATTGGCGAAGTAGCTGCGCGAGGTAATTGGCAAAGTAGGTGTATTTGAGCGTCGAAACAGTTTATTGGTAGGGTCTGATTACCTAGGGCTTGAAACGGGTTGTTGTTGCGACTGGTTCCGATGTTTTCGTTGTCCCTCGAATAAGAGAACATCGCGTGCAATAGGTGTCTGGCTTCTTGCGTTGTTAACATTGCACGATATTACGCAAAAGTAGAATTCGTAAGCATATTTAATATTACGGAATTGTAAGACCTCTTGCATCGTCATTACATATGTAGATGCGTGTGTACGAGTGAACCGGCTTGGAACACGAGGGACGCTGGAAAGCGGTTTCCCTCTGAATTTCTGGGAAAATGGGTGGCTTGTTTCGAAGAGAAAACGGCAGTTGCTTTTGAGACGCGGGACAACCAAGGAAAAACATATAAAATTGAAATTTGAATTATGAATGCGAACGTCGCGTCGTTCCGTTGTTACCTTATTCTAAGGAACGTCTACTACCTTCGCAAATCGAACAAAAATAAGCGAGCGTGTAACTGGCGGAAAACTAAATCTCTAATGCGACGACTCGTTCACCGATTTCGATCCGTGTCGCATTTGTCGCGCGACACAAACACGTCGCGTCGTGACGAAAATATCGAACGCTTAAATAATAGCAGTTTTGAAGCGACACGAAATCGAATAGCTCATTCAATTTCGGCAATTATTCGTACAATAGACACGATTTTCACCGGATACGGTTAAACGGTTCGTATCCACCGTCCAATATACGACAAACAGTGGGATAAATTCAATATCGCGACATAGTTACGAGACGAATCACGATTATTTTCCATGGTAGCGTGCACGCGAAGGCACCCTGATTGCCGTCTCGAAAATTCGATAATAAAACGTGGCCCGGTCGAAGGCGTATCCCCCGATACGTCCACGTGGAGTCTTCGTCCTGAAGGAACATCCAATTTTGAGAGGAAGCGAGTCGGACGTAGCAAGGATTGTCCGAGAGTAATGGTTTCCTGGCATCGGGTTTCTTTTGTGAAATAGCGGAGCGACATTTTTCTGGCAGCATGGATATTGAGTCTCCTTCCTCCGTCTCGATGACGTCGAAGCCTTTTGTGTCATCGCGAAAATCGATCGTTACCGCGCGATGTATCACGACCGTCGACACGCCGATTTTCGGCAATAATTTATGAATAAGCAGCCTTTAAGCTCTCCGCTTCGACTCGTCTCGCTTCGAAATTTCTTCGTTCTTCTCGTCCGGCGAAAAAGTATTCGCGAACAGTGAAATTCCGTCATAAATCGTTGGCAAGGTGACCTGTCAAGAAGGATTCGCCCGTTCGTTCCCTACCAACGGAAAGTAACCAGCGCGGAACTCGCAGGAACAATCCGGCGCGAAGCACAGGAGATATTTGTGCATCCGCAACTTCCGTGGCGTGGTATAAATCAAACGTGGGACATTCTTTAGCCGGTCGAGGCCCCGACACCAGAAATAAGCCACTTCTGTCTGCGTTTGGCGAGAACGCCTGGAAACATCTTGATATACATTATCTTTCGTATAAATTTTACGACTACTTCCGCCCGCTCTATACATCTTCTCACGGTTTCTCCGCGCGTCTTCCCTCCTTTGGATTACTTAAGAAGTGTTACAACGTTGAATCGAACGCGTTGGCTCCGTTCCTTGGACCACGTCCGCCTCGAAGAAAGTGCTTTTGTACAGGCGCATCCGGTTCATTGCACTTTCTGCCATTTTGCGTCGAAAAAAGTCTCTTTACCCGCTTCTTTCTCGCGTAAATCTGGTCGGTGGTAGCAGTCAAATACGATTAGAGACGATTCGAACGTGCAATGGCGGACGGAAAAATGTTTCAAACGATACGAGTCATAATTTTACAAAAATAAATTTAACGTAAAAATGTAACTATGCGTAGTACCTTCATTCACTCAAGAATTATATGGCAAGAAGAGTCGAGCCATCGTATAGATTCCGTGGAGAGTCTTCTGGGTCCATAAATGATACCTAGCAATTCCCATAAGTATCGCTTTAAAGCAGCGACGCAGATACATAGACTCGAGTTGTGGACCGATGTACCCCAGGGCAGAAGTATGCGGTGGACGTTCGGCTTTGTAAAAGCTCCCTAAAGATCCACGTAGACGTCACCGGTGTGGAACATCAACAACTCGTGAATAGCCATTGCCTATAGGTGTTGGTTAAGCCGGATAAGCGGTGTTCTAAAAGCGCCGTCGGTAGCCACGAGGAATTATTAGTTCGTTAGAACGATGCGAAAGGGTTTATGGATCGCTAATGACGGCAACTTTTCGTCGTAATGGAAATTATAGAACTGTCGCGTACACCGGCAGAAAATTAAAGGGTAATGCTTGACGTTATCGCGAATGGCTATTGCTTTCACGCGAGCCATCAATTTTTTTTTACTTTTTGTTCCTTGTTTTTTTCATTACCACGCGTTGGCCGATAGTTAAAATTGAAGCTTTTCGCGGCTCGACAGATACGTTTCGGACATTTCGGTGGAAAACGCCGGTTAGATTACTTCGTCGACATGATATTACGTCCTACAAATCAAAATTGATTGCACCGTTATCGCTGTTACGTGTACGCGACGTGTCCACTCTCTGTGCAGGAAGAAAGATGTCGCGTTTATTGCCACAGAGGGAACACGGGAATTTTCCGGAAAATATGTCTAAAAGCACCGATCGTTACTATTCGCTAATTGTTTTTCATGACACGAAAATTGAGCTGTCGTTTCTTCCCAGTCTCTTTGTGCGCCTCTACAAACACGATGAAATTTCAAATTTGGACCGTGTACGTTACATAGTAATTAAAATCAAGATCAAATACTCGAAAGGTAAGTTACACGAATCGCAGGTGAAATGGCGAAAAAGGGAAAGACAAACGGAGGATCATTGAAATTTCGTGTTATATCGGACCGTTGAAGCCCTCATCAGGCTCGACCCCTATCGTCGGTCGTGTTCAATCTTCCGTCGAATAAATCCACGCGATAACGATCGTCAGGACAGTTTACCGCGACGCCAAAGTTTGAGCGGCAAGCGGGGAATCTTCGCGTTCCCGCGAGCGTGTTAGGCGAACGAGCGGGACGAATGGCAGCCCGATAGGCCACGAAGGAGCACGCTAGCTACGAGTAGACTTGACACTTTTGGCAAATTTCCACGGCGAGTTACGCGTTATCTTTTGTCTCGGAGTAATTGTTTCCCCGCTGGCGGGAGTGCGGCAACGACGACTACCACTACCGGCACGAAGTCGTGGAGCAAGAAGAGGATAAAGAGCGAGGAGGAGGACGACGACGTCGGGTGCACACCGGGTAACACGGCGCAGGACTATCTCAGATATGGACGCGGACATTTATGTCGTAATGAAACGTCAGCCAGTTCCGCCCAACCGAATTTTGGGAACTCTCTGTCCCCGCTTGTAGATGCTAATTCGTATCCGCTCGTATTTCCAGCTGGGAATCTCGCCCAGTCGTATCTTCTAACAAATTTCTCTGCCCATTCGCTTCCTTACCGCCGCTTTGCTTAACAGTCTATTTTACCGCCATTGATTCGTCGTCAAATTCTTCCGAACGCTGCTGTTCGAGAACGCTCTGGTTGTACGCGTTAAAAATTACATCGATCATAAATCCTTCGTCATGAATAATTCAGCAGGAATATCGGTATCTGGTTAAAATTGATAACTCGTTCAAAGTGCGCAATTTATATTTAGTCGAACGTCATTGCAAATAATTGCCATGGTTTCGCGAGACCGCAATAACGGTGGTATCGATTTTTTTCTCGTTAACGCAAAACATTTACAACCACGAAAAACTGAATGCCAAACATTTCGATAAACCACCGACGCTCGAAAAACGATAGAAATGAAAAAAAAAAACGGAGGTTAATGGGGGTGTTCCGAGTCAAAGTGCAGTATCGGTGACAAATGTTTTGCACTAATGTTAACAATTACTGTGTCGGGATTAAAATCTGCGCACAGGTACCGCGACGAGGCAAGCTCGTCGGTTCCTAATTAAACCCTGTCCCCAGGACGTTTTTATACCGTACGCCCTTTGTGAATTTATGTTTTGTTTTAGTTGAATCGCATTTCATTTAAAGGCAGCTTGTCTGCCGTGATCCTCGAACGAAAAACGAGTCGCAGAGAATTGTTATACATTTACTGTGAAACTTCCGTTCGTTTCGACTCGCTCAAATTACGGTAGACTCCCGTTATATTACCCCTGACGGAGATACAGGGCCGGGAAATGGTTACAGCTGGCAATACAGCGAATCGAAAGGTTTCCGCTACCACGCCGACTTCCTCGTGCTGCTAACGGAGTGCAATTTAATGCGTAATAATGTAGCGAGTACTAATCTAATAAATGGTAATCCGATGCGTGGTAATGCAACACGTGCCAATCCAACGTACAGCGAGCCAATACGTGACAATACAGCGCGTGATAATCTGATGATGGCAATCTAACGCGCAGCGATATAACGTTCGACAACGTTTCAAAATCTCGTCGATACAAATTTCTGTTTATACTTCACTTTTCAACGCGCGTTTACACGAGGTGTACACGTTCTTTACCATCAGTTTATAGTCCGACGAAATGGAATTTAAATATTGAACATGATATTTGCGAAACGCGCGAATAAATCGTTGCAGAAATAAAAATTTTTGTCTTTTCGAGGGAATCAGACGCGTTTCCAACCACGACCGAACATTCTACGTTTCATTTGGAACAGTGTACGTGCTCGTCGGGGAAAGGTGATGAGAAGCGAGTAGGAAGGAAATGGAGGTTCAAGGCTCTCGCGAAGAATGCAATATCTGCGTAGCGGTGGGCAAATATCCGGTCTACGTGGAGAGAGATATAAAGAGATATAATATTGATGGAGTGATGGCGCGAGGTGATATAAGACCGAGATCGTTCGAATGTCGATTGTTAAAGTTTACAAACATTTCGAAAATCTATTAGAGAATTTCGTTTTACAGAGTGATTCTATCAGATTTGAAATAAATTTTCTTCCCAATGTTTGAAGTGAAATTACGAATTGAAAACTGCGGAAGAACCCGAACAAGTTCTAAAACGCGTTCTCGCGAAGTTCTTTGAAGGTTGTTCCTCGGCGTTGTCTCGCGTCAACATTCCCTTCGACGAGCTTCGTATTGACAAGCACGATCTCATATACGCGTAATATTTGTTCACCTGGCCGTGAGCGTTGTTTGTCGTAGCTGCGACGTCTCGTTCCCACATCTTGTTTGCGCGTATATGATTTTGTCGGTCTATTTACGATGTCGCAAACGCTTCATGGTGTGCGCGCTGCACGCCCGTGTCTGCGTTGATGTTACATTTTCGCGTGCACGCTGTACAATATCCGATGTCTCGAAAAGATCGAGGGCTGCTTTGTTTCTCGCGGTAGCGATCAAGGATCACCGCCTACGATTTCTAGAGTGCGAATTCGATCATTTCAACCATCTGATTTGATGGTAAAAAGTTGTTCATTAGCTCCACGTCGTCGCAAATTACAGATAAGATTCCGTAATCCTTCGTAAAAATACCTGTTGACAGATTTTATAAAAGGGTCGTGGCTGAAACAAGACGAGAAACGAGTCGGAAAGGTACGAGGGTGACCTGCAAAAATATGAGAAGTCGCTTGGGCACGGTCTTGCGGGCAAATATTTTACTTGCGTCTCTGGGATGCTTTAAGCACGCGGGCTAAAGTACGGAGACAAATGTTGCCGCGAATAATCCATTTGTTTAGAGCGACGTAATACTTGCGACCGCGGGGCAAAAAACCCTGGACGAAATAATATAATGGTGGTGCACGGTGACGATAACGAACGACGAGCCGGAAGAACTTGCTTCAACCAGAAACAACCTGAGCGTACAAGAAACGAATTCAGTGTGAGACGCAGCTAGCTTATTTGAGCGTTGAATCTGCTTTGTTTTCGATCGAATACATTGTTGAATGGCCACGTTTTTATCGTTGGATTCGCCATTTACTCTGACAACTGTTTTTCCGATTAATCTGCAGTCATAAGAGATAGAAAAAACTTCGATAAGACAAAAAAATTATAAATAGATATAATACTAATCTATCGTCGTAGTAATTCGAAGAAAAAGTTTCGAGCTGGTTCATTAGTCTGCGCAAGAAAAGATGGCGGATTAAGGGATCTTTGTTCTTAACAACGATTTGCATACGAGAATACTTTTAGCAAAGCTTCTTCGCTCGAGGAAGTCTGAAATAAGAGGAAGTACAACGTATTAGATTCTCGAGACTTTCATGACCCAGTTTCTCGTGCTTATTGGTAAAAGGAACTTCGGGATATAAGTCGGGTGCAACAGGATAAGTATCTCGACGTGTCTTGACCCCTCGATGAAGAAACGTCGGAATGCTTATCCCATTGGACGCGGCTTACGTTCGGATGTCTTTACTAACAATAAGATGCGCCGTCGGAACAAATTTGAATTTATGGGACTGCAAAATTATCTCGCTGACTGAATAAAATACGAGCCGTCATTTACATAAAATTGAAATTTAGATCGATCAAATTTAGATCAGAATGAATAGGTTTAAATCTTTCCGACGAGGTAAAAATTTAAGCAGCGCTCTCCGTGATTGCACCTCAGGGGCTGAAAATTCAGATCGCAAAGCAAAAGGAGTCGGATAGGTGTCCAACGATTGAAGTTTCCCTTAATTAAAATTAGTATCAATAATTCAGAGCGTATAAAAAGGAAGATCGACGGTAATGAAAGTATCGTGATGCAATAAGCAACGGTGTTTGGCTAAAACGAAATTTACTCTGTTTCTTGTTCAAACGACGCGCCATTTTTCACCATGGTAGCGTGATTAAAGATTCAACGTCGCTCAAACGTCCTTTGTAGCTGTCTCGTTCTATCCAGTTTTCAGCCAAGGAAGAAAGAGAGCCCGTTGCGCTATTTATTTTCGGATCCGGTCGGCAAACAGAAACGCGCCCATTCGTTTCGTCGTCCCGTAAATGAAGCTTATGCTAAAGCTCGATTCGCAGAAACAGCGATAAAAACCGCGAACGAGCAGCGAAATTTCTACCATTCAACGTTGCTTTTCCTCCCATGAGTCCCAGCTAACATCCTCCGTTTGCTCTCTCGTTTATTCCCTAACGCTGTTCTCCGCAATCCTGACTTTTGCATATATTTCACGTGTCTCGATTAAATGGAAGTCAGAGCGAGCATTATAAGAACGCGTTTAAACAAAATTTACTGTGCTCGAAAGCCCCAAGTTCATTCGGTTGCCTCTTAGAAATTTGCATCTAGTTTTCACCTTCCAGTTGCAAAAGGCTATCGGGCCAGCGAAGAGTTAATATTTTAACCGGACGCGAATTCCCTCGAATGAAGGCGTAAAGTGCACACCGGAAGTGACCGCGATATTACTGGAAATTTCGTTTGGACTCGACCTCGACCCCGGTATTTTACGGCAGAAATCCCTCGCAAAGAAGCGTTGAAGAGGGTCGTCGCGAGAAGAATGAACGGCCGGTTTTCAGTTCGAATTTTTGCGAATAGCGCAGAAATACGAGTTCCTCTACCGTAGCTGCTTCTAACTAGCCAGCCTCGGCCATTCCAACTCCCTCGACGCGACTCGTGCAACCGGATAAAACGGAAAAGCTGGCCGGTTTGCCTGTGCTCGTCTCGGCCACGTCCCATCAAAAACAGCACCGTGAAATTAGCGCGTTCCACTATCTTTATGTCGGTTTCGTTTTTCGCGGAAACCGATCGACGGAATTTTTCTGCCGGCATTTTTTCGCTCGTTTTTCGAAAGAATTTCTGGTATTTTCGATATCCGAACTACACCGTAGAGTGATTTGGTTCGACGAAGCGAACACGAAACACAAAACAAAGCATTATTCTACGAGGTTTTATTTTTGCTAGAATTCGTTCTCAGATTGTACACATATAGTCACGAATGAGTTTACCATTGTGCGAATTTTTTTCAATGTTTCAATGCTACGATAAAATTGCTTTATCGTTCTTTGGAGAACATGGTTCTTTGTTCGAATAAAAAATTGTTTAGGTACAGGGTCGAAATATTTTTCAATGTACCTTCCTGTTCAATTAAACACGCTTTTTCAACAATGATTTCGGTTCTGGGAAGCTCATGCATTAGCGCAATATTGGAATACCTTTCCATGCATGAAATTTAACTCCCTAATTCCCTCTCGGCAAAATCGCTCTTTCAGAGATTTTAGAGTGCTCCACGAAAGATGGAGCGTGCACAGACAGAAAAAAATCGCAGCATAGACGCAGGAAGACGAGAGAGGAAATCCTTTCGCCTTCGAAGCGTTTCTGAACGCACTTCGTGGAAACTAGCTTGTATTACTGCTAGCCGCTCGACACCTGGGTTCCAAGCCGTCTGGCCACGAGAGATCCACGCAAATCCCGGTGAATCGAATCGATATCCTGTTGGATACAACGGCCAAGTATGGACCACCGACCAATTTCCTCGGGACTGTTTGCGATTTTTCACTTTGCACGTCCCCCGTCTAACGATAATCTAGAGACTGCCCAAGGGGAAAACGTCAGCGTATATTCGGACGGCAGGGAAATAACGTCGCGCAAGTGAACGATGTAAGAACCACAGATGTCTGGTTTTTGTTTATCGAATAAAGATGTTCTAGCAAAGGGAAACGTTGCTTCTCTGCCCGAAGTTTGTTTCGTTTATTCGCGGCGCGTTTATCGGATTTTCTTAGAATGAATATTCAAAGTTTGCTAATGAAAACGGTATTACTCGAGACCGTTTCTCTTGGCAATTTAATAGAATCCGCGAAATGTAGACATTACGCAATCGCGGAACGTAATACTTATACATTTTAATGTATCATAAAGCACGAATAAATTCTTTCGAGACTGACAGCATCGACTCCTTTCTCCCCGAATCCTCGATACCCTCCTCGATACGCTGAAGGCTGTCGACGTTACATACCGCAGAGATGTTCAAGGATATTTTCTTATACGACGGTTATCTAAACGACTCTTGTATGCTCGTTTAGAGCTATCGATAACTCAACATTTACGGATAATACGGGCATCTCTTTAAATCTTTTGTTTCACCTTGTTGCTCCGGGCTAGTATCGTCTTATCCGAAGCAACTGTTTGTATTTCCAATATTTCCCCACGCGGCGTCGGTGGATGAAACCGTAGGAGACAGTTTATCCTTTAAAGTTTATCCTGCGCTCGTTTCCCAGCGAGAAACAATGATTCTTCTTCGCTTCTTCCTTTACGAGCCGGGAAATCGATTCGGAATACCGTGTACCGATGCTAACCGCAAAATCGCCTGCTTGCTCGGCGTACTTTGAACAGAGTGAGCATTAAAGCTTTCATCGAAACCTGTAACATTGTATCGGACCACTTTGAAAACGATACGCTTTAGTAACCGATTAGAAATATTCTAAATTATTATACTTTCAAATTTAGCATTCAGATCGGTGTACGTAAAATTCGAGACACGAAGATTGCATCGTAATCTAGTCGAATAAACGTTAACGTTAAAGCGAAGATATGCAGGAACGATACGGGTAAACAATATCTAAGGTATATACGATGCGGAAACGGAGAATGTAATGGAGAGTCGAATGATACGGTACAGGTTTCAATAAAGTTCGATTGAAGGCTCGCGGTGGCAGGTATATGTTACTTTATCCGATCAAGTATTTGCTCGAGGAAAGATGCTGTACAAAGAGAAGAATATCAGTGTTTAAAGATTGGATTGATCCGTGTAAGATTCAATATTGACGATGAGTAAGATACCCCTCGATCAACAAATTCAATGTGTTTACAACCTCTATGGCTTTATAACTCTTTACCAAAATCGACCAACCGAATCAACTAAAATTTTTATCGAAATAATTTTAGCGGATAAGTCCAAGTTCTCTTCATCGCCGTTGATAGACTATTGGTATCGAAATGAAGGAAAAGATGCAAAAAGGAGTAAACAGGGAGAGAGTTAATGGTTAAACGTCGAGATCTAACGACAAAACGAAACGAGATATATTTACGTGGGTGCCATATGGTTGAGCATGGCAAAACAGTTCTTAAAACGACGCTCGTAAATTTCGGTAAACGGCCTCGCTGGAATTTATATTCCACGTATAGCAAAGGACAGGCGCAGCGGTGTCCCTCTGTGTGCAGTTATGTCGGTATGCGGCGTAACCTATATAACTTCCGGTATCAAGCGTCCACGGATGCTCGTTACCGTGCAGAAGACGCATTTCGTCCTGGGTTTCAGTAACGTGGTCGGCTCTAATTGAGAAAAATTGTTACAACGTCGCTCGGACAAAAGCTGCGAAACAGTTTCGAAGTTTTCTTTGCTCGTGCCAAACTGTATTCTTTGCGAAATTTACAACACCGCCTAAATTAATTTACTTTGACAAACCTCGGACGCGTCTCTGCTTTACATAATGAAACAATTAACCCTTTATATGCATTCGCGATGATACAAAAATGATTTCTCGAAACGAAAATTATTGCATCAGAGGAACGGCGTAATTCAAGCCTTTGAAGTATTTTTACGCCTTCAACAACTCGATCATTCAAATGAAAGCTACGAAATTCTCGTTCTCCGATCGTTTCGTTTAAACGTGCGCCAGCCTGTTTGGCCAGCTCGATGTTTCGAGCGGACAAAAGCGGATATAGAAGGTCCTGACAGGCTCGCGAGGTCAGCCAATAAGTCTGAGAGGATTCGATCACGCCCCGTTCGCGTTTTCCACGTTCCGCTCGATAAGACCGCACAAACGAACCCGATGACCCGTCCCTGTTGGCCAACGATTATTTTTCTCCCTCTTGGCAGCTTGTCGGGTTCGTTAAGCGACGACAATACGCTTTATTTTCCTCGTTCGCCACTTTTCGCTTTCGTCTTCGTGACACGTGCGTTTGTGAAAAATGCCAAGTGTTGACCCCTTTAGCAGATACAAGGATAATTGGTTAAATCCTCTCTACTACTCTCAATCCCAAGCGAAGACCCCAAACCCAAAGTGTACTTGTTAACGATTTCGGATATAATTCCATGTTAAAATTTATCTACGAACTCGGTATAATAAACCCCGATAAAAAGAGAGGTGAATTAGAGAAAGTTTTAATACGGTTTGGCCAAATTGAACGCTACAGAAGTATACACGGGTATCGACACACGGGGGCTGGTCGTAACAGGCTACGCTTACAATAGGCGATTAATTGCTCGAATCCAGGCGGCGAACAACTCCTCGTTGCTCGAACAAAGTGTCAGAGCTCCGACAAAACGTGTATGTAAATGGAAGAACTGATGGTAGTGCAGAGGTCAGGGCGGAATGACGGCTCTATTCTGGAGGGTTGCTGCTCCTTGTACTCATTTATGATCTTATGCAACGTGCGCGCAATATTATATCTCTGTGGTCGCGTGGCGATGCATATTAAACGGTTCACTCTTATCCGATGGAGTCACCGCGTCGAGCGTGATCGGTATTTCGTTCGCGTATGCTTTCGAAGGGCTGTTTTCTTCGCGATAGACTATCGGTACGGATTTTAGAAATTGCGCGGTTCCAGCGTGTACTTTACATTTATCGAGGTTTTATTTTTCAGAAGGTTTAATAAGAGAGTTTGATAGAAAATTTATTTAGATAAAGTTCGACATAAAAGTAGTTCGTATTTCGATCTGGTTTAGAAATAATTATGACGAAGTATGTAATTGCAACACTTCGAACATTTCTGCTTTATTCGTGGAAAGTTTTTTACAACTCCTCAGACGGTTTTATACATCTTCAGAAACTTTAACGTAATCGCGGCTAAGAGCTTCAAGTTTTTATAATCAAAAGCGCTCCAGGTGATTTTCTTGTTAGAGAGAAATATATAGGTACGAGATGAAAGTTAAGGCGTGACTTGCCTTCTGGTGACTTTCACACCTCGCCGCGAATTTTTTGCCCTGAACGTGTGCCTGGTAATATTTGCAAAATTGTGGAAGCCCTTATTATTAAGCGAAAGGAGCAGCGTTTTTGAGCGAACCTTTCGTCGAGGAAAATTACCAAACAACCTAAATAGAAGTTATACCAGCGAAATCTACTTAGCCATTTCGTAGATACTTAGATAATTTTAAGCACCCGGTAACAGAGTTGTTAAATATTATTACAAGCTGAATCTCTGGTAGGCTGCTCGGAAACAATCTCGACATACCGCGGAGCGACTTGAACGAAGATAACGAAGCACAGCGTTAAATCAGTTTAAACCACGGTTGAAACTTGGAAATTTGTTTTCAGATGTTCCTGATCCACCGGAAAGGCCTCTCTTAACAAACCTTACATCGAGGTCCGTGAATTTATCCTGGGCACCGAGTGCAAATTCTCATAACAATCCGATCTTGCACTACGTCATCGAAACTCGGTAAGTCCTTTAAATATTGATTTTACCCTTTTCCGCTCGATGTAAAGCCCGTTTTCAATTACACTTCGCGTATTGTGATGAAAATTCGGCGCCGTGCTTTGGATCGAGGCCCGAGGAAAATTAATCTGCCAAAAGCAGAGGACCACGAAACAGCTCGTTCTCCATTAAATTCGTTGTTTGTCCGTCCCATCTTCCTTTTTCCTATTTCGTTTAACTTTTCGCCGCCGAATCTCGGTAATTGCGTTGCTCGGGGGCTTATCGCGAAAATTCTTGATTATCTCATCTACTTAGTACCTCATTGACACTGGAGTATTCTCCGGTTAAAATAAAAATCTTAGTCGCACCTGTAAAAGGTATATTACAAGTTGCTAGTTGTAGGGTCACGACGACGTGCAAAAGAAGGGGCACGTTTCAAAATAGCCGGCTGCATTCGAGTACGGCCCGGTCTGATTATCTTTCAGATACAAGCTACGAGTTCGAGGCTTTAGCCGGTGGAACGGGAAACGGATAAAATAAAAGGAGTTACTAGGGATAAGAAGTGCGGTGTCGATAAGCACCCTTTGTTCTCCCTCGCTTCCCCAGAGACCTGTTATCTTCTCCCCTTTCTTTCGCTCTGTCCATTTCTTCCGTCTATCCCTTACACATCTTTCTTTCTCCTTAGCTTTCCCTTTTCGTTCCACGTACGGATGACCTGGAACTCGCTCGTTGCTCCGTGAGTTCCTCCCGATTTCCCACCGAGAAATTCGCTATCGACATTTCCGAGTGGCACGTATATCGAATGACCACTCGCGAACGTTGCGCGGAGATGCAGGAAAATGCGCAGAAGGCGGTCGAAATGGTAGAGAAATTCCTTTCCGCCTTTTCTTCTCTTTCTTGCCCTTCTCTGTTTACCCGTTTCTTTCCTCTTGCTCTCTTTGTCGAGCCGTACTCGTGTCTCCGTCGACCGTTTTTGCTAGTAACTCATTCGGTTTGTCGATAGCTTTTGTCGCGCCAACTGCGAGAAGGGTGCTTGGTCGTTACCATAACTTTTATCGAGTAACCGCTCGTAAATCGCGATCACGCTGGCAACGTATTGTAAATAACGTCGCTTTAATTCAATTTTCTACACGGGTTTTCATTTCGTACGGAACGTGGACACAATTACGATTGCGTCGCTGAAGATGACGAACCGTTACGGTTTCTCGACTGGACACGCGCGTGCCGCAACCTCCGGCGATTTAACGCGTGGAGTTAGGACAGACGGTGATACAAGTACGCGGAGTTGCAACGCGTACACCGAAAACGCCTGACAGTGCGATAGACGACGATCCAGCGGTAATACAACACGCGACTATTAAAACCTTCGTTTATGTTAGCTATTTTCGCGGCACAAATGGGCGTTTGCTCGTTTCGCGCGAATTACGGTTGAATCTGTCGTATTTCATGTTTCACTGGACGTCGTCAAATGAAGCGAAGAAATTCAGGCGTAAAGAGAAAAAATAAGGAGACAAAGGGAGAAACAAAAAGAAGACGATGAAAAGGGTATGACTACAGGAAGAGTCGAGGGAGAAGGAAAATTAGTTTGAGTCTTTGAAGAAGGAAAACAATGGAAGCTTCTCCGTGGCGCGGAAAGTAGATCTTCAATTTTTATCTCTCGTTTTTTCACTCTCCTTTCCCTTACAGCTTCACGGTGATGCCCGGCGGTATCGCGGTAACGCTTCATAAATAGTTTTAAATTACACCGGCTCGTAAATCAGTCTTCTAATAAGATTCCCCTTAAATCCGCTTTCCGTGCTGTTTTAAATGCTCTCGTTCCGCGGAAATTGCAGTCGCTATCGTTTCCTGATTGAAGCTTTTTTCCATTTTCCTCGGTCATTATCCGGAAATCATCTTTATTAACAATCGCGTTTAATGCGGCCAATTTGCTCGCGGTGATCCGATAATCAACGTTTGTCGCATGCACCAGCATAGATTAAGCGAGTCCATCGTACGTAGCATTTCTGGGACATTAGACGGCTCGTTAGACTCGATCGATCGAGGACCACGCGTTAGGGCGAAGGAGAGGTGCGTTGGAAAAATCGGAATTCTTAATCAACTTTCTTTCCCGATCTTCTTATTCTCGTCTCGCGAGTTGGCCAGACAAAGCCGCGGAAAAGAGAGAGGAAGAGGAGAAGTTATAGGAAATAATATATCAGCCGATGTCGTTATGGTCGCCGAATATTGAAGTTTCGCCCGCGAACCATTTCGCCTTGCCGCTCTACTGGCAGGCCCTTTCAGAAAACTATCGTAATACCTCATAGAACTTGGAAAATATTAGTTTTATAATAAAGTTCGAACAAACTTCCATTCTCTGCTCACCGTCTGAGCGAGGCCGCCATCTTAGCCAGGCTTCCAACGGTGCGGACGGGTCCGCACAGTCATTTCGTCGGAGGATTATTAATCTTCGAGGAAATCAAGCAGTCGTTTTGACGAGGAACTCTTCACAATGGCGTGTTCCGACGATTCTCGAGCAACGAACGAGGCCGCGACGTCGAAACTTTCGCCGACGATAAACGGCTCGTCCCGTAAGTTTCGCGGGTCGAATTAAAAATTCGATGTCCCGGGGGATGGCTCGCGAAAGTCCTGCTATTCCGGGAGCTGCCGCACCGATTACAGCCTGAAACGAGTTCCTCGGAGTTCTACGGCAGGGGAGTATCTCGCTGATCGAGCGAATTGCGACGTTTCTTACGCGAGCTGTAAACGACATTTGTAACGCGGGACGATAAATTCGAGAACTTTTATTCTTCCAATTTTTATACACCCGACAATATCTCTGATTAATTCGATCGGAGGCCACAAACCGTATCGCAGCGTTTCTTGCGACAACGTTTATGAACGACCCGCAGTATTTATAAGATCCAGCGATAAATTAGGAAAGTTTGCCTCCGTTTTTTATTTGTTCGCGAGTATTTCCAAAACACGTTCGTCGGTCTTTCAGCTCGTATTGTCTCGAATTCGTTTGCGTCGTAGGAAGTTTGCGTTGCAGCTTAACGAAGTCACGAAACAAGTCAATGTTCCAACGAGAGGAAGCAGTTCCCGATGGAAGACATCGATTACACTTAAGCTCGTTCGAAGTCGAACTCCGCTAGCGATATTCGATTAGGAGTACACGTGGAGCGTCCTTTGTGCCCGTGATTGAAGAACTCGTGTTTGTTTTCGCTAGCTATAGAGGGCATTTAAGCTCGATTCACTTGTCTCCGGGAATAGGGTCGTGTTATCAGAGTGCTTTGTCCGATCCCCGCAAAAAGACGTACCTTGAACGATAAACACCTTGCTTCGAGAAGAAAAGAAATCCACTTGCGTCGCTATCGACTTGTTCGATAATTGTTTTAGAAGCCGATATTTAGTCCCCTCGCTAAACGCAATGACTCGGAAAACACCCAATAAACCTACTCGATATCGTTACATTATCGAGTTCTCTCTCATCGAGTGACTAATTTCGAAACGTAGAAAGTTCGACGCGATTACGTGCAACGACCGTTCCTTTTAATTTTCAGCGCGTAAATTTTTCTGTAACGCGACTCGAGGTACGTGACGAGTTTGGTCAGGCTAGAATTATCGTAAATCTCGCGACTACGTCCTTCTCGACTTTCCTCGTTTCTTTTAGCCCCTGTTTAACCTGGTTTCGCAGCTGACGCTGCTTCAAACACCGGATCCCATCAAGAATTCCTTCAATTTGGCGAATATAATTTTCCCCGTCGTGGCATCCGTGTAACCCCGTTCATCCACAACGGCCTTGTTCGAATAACGAATTAACGTCACTTACGACTCAACCGAGAGGGGCCGATTTCAGTTCCTTTCTCGCTTATTAAATAGCTGGCCCGTCGATCAATTGTATCGGAAGCGTCTCATTAATTTTGTCCCATTGAAACGAAACGGTGGAGCATTGTACGAAAAACCATTGACCCGTTTCACTGCGGTCGGATCAATGTAACGAGGAACAATGGGAACACAGATGACACTTATGAAAGTAACATCGACAATTTTCATCGATGCAACCTACCTACAAAAATCCCGTCGAGTATTCCTAGCTTGTTCAACGCATTCCGAATTCCCCTTCGTTATTCTCCATCCATTGTTCAAATGTCGTATACCGCCAAGTATTCCGTTGCTTTTGCAACCAAGTATTTAACACCTCGAGTTTCGCATAGTTGTTGCAATGTTGGATGTCGTTTGATCAGATCTACGATCACCTATTATATCGTTGAGCGATGTTAAGAAATCCAGTTGGCGTTTCTGACAATCTCGGAATAAAATAATCAGCTGGAGACACTCTATTCAATTCCACGAAAGAAATTTCAAAACGACCATCGTTTCGCGAGTAATTCCGTAGGACGACACCAATCTGGCACGAACGAAGAAACACCGCGATTATCGAAAATACCCTGCGCTCCGAGCGGAGGATTTCCTTTGGAAGAGGAAGACGTATCGGGGTGGGGAGAAAGGACGGAAGACGCGGATAAAGCCGAATGCAAAGAAAAGGGAGGAGAAAAGAAGAAAGGGAAACAGGCGAACGTCCTGATCCTTGTCGGAAATCCCTGGGAGATTTGCCACTTCCATCAGCGAACCATTGCTTACACGATACCTGGTCCGGGTCAGCCGACTTAATTCCAGAAATTGTGCTATAGCTATGTTTATGGCAAGGAGTTCGAGCAGTGTCGGTTAATCGGCCATCGCGAAGATTACACGGAAAAGTTAATTACAAAGATACTGATTGGCTAGATCCTCCGGTGTCCCATTACCAGAGGAAAGACAAGCCCGCGCTCAAAAGTCGTACGACACCTCCTAAAATTTCATACACGCGAGGTACACGATTTCACGCTCTCCGCGCTGAATAGTCTACCGAATTATCGGCAGACCCTCGTTCATCGAAGGGAAGAAATTTAAATCGGAAACTGCCACGTTATTCGAAGAATTTGTTGGACCGCGCAAGTCATCGCGAGGCCTCATAAATTTATTAATAGGAGATTTATATTCCGACATCGACGCGCAATCTCCCTCGCGTCCGTCTTCTTCTAGACTGTAGAGTAAACGAGAACTTTTAATTACGCACGCTGTCCCTCCTCTCGCACGCGTCTCGACGCCTTTCGAGATGATTTAAAAGACCGACGAACGAGAAGAATGGAGGAAAAGAAGCGACGATGGAACGGGCGTCGCGTAGGACAAGCAATTTCACGGTCGACGGAAATAAAAGAAAAAAGGAGGACGATGAGAGGCAGCCACAGGGATGTGGAATATATTCGCGGACGTGGGAAAAAGGAAACGACCTGGTCTTACTTTGGTCGGAGACCGGAAGAGGAGGGTGAGCGCGAAAGCGTAGACGCGCGGATCGCTCGAAATGCGAAGCGATCGAGCAGCCTGACACGCCGGAAGATTTATTGGGCCGGGCACGATTTATTTGCCGCGTTTAAATGCCTACTTTATCGACGCTCCGGTCTGGCTACTCTGTTTAAACCGTACAACCCCATTTTCTGGCCCTCGCGAAATCAATTCCGCGCCCGGTGAAAATGTAATCTTACCAGCCGTTTGAAAAATTCGTCGTATAAAGGGTATAAATTTGGCGATTTAATAAATTCCTCTACCTCCGGTGTCGGCTGAATCGAACCGCCATGAAATATGACACGGTTGCGCCTCGCCTCGAATTGTGTGTTGGCCACTTTTATTCGTGTTTCGAGCTACGAAAAAAAAGAAGAAATAGCGTTCCGTCGAAGGAACAGAATCGAAAGATCGCGTCGAAAGCATCGATGACGATATAAATCTTATCGCGGACTCTGTGAATTCGGAGAATGTGTCAATATTTCTATTACTTGACAAATAACGTATGCCGTGCACGCGAAGTGGGAGCATACAGTGGACTACAGAAAATGATCTCTATTCGAAGTAAAATTTTATCGATGCAGGATTAAATCGTAACGCTTCGATCGGATTAATCTGTTTGCGATCTTGATCGAAAAGAAGCTGAACTTCAATTTCCCTAGCGAAATTAGCAACGCTGTTTCATGTTTGAAGACACACATACTTCGGTCGTTATCTGACGAAGTTTGATGGAAATCAAACATACACTTTCGGCAACTAGACGAATTTTCAATATTCGTCGGTAACTGGTTGAAAATGGAGCAGATGTTTATCGAAACGAATCGATGTCCGCGACGAAAGTCGGTCGTCCCAACATATCGATCTCGTGACTTTATTACCAACAATCGGCACTAAACACGTGGCAAAAATCGATAAACTGGCGATAAGCGTAGCCGCGAGCTCGTTTGCATATCTGCAGTACGGAACGGTAACGCGTCTGCTCGCGGCGAGCCTTTATGGATAGATTAATCCTCGGCTTAACGACGCTTTCCCAGATTTCGCGTTTTAAATCCGGTTTCCAATTCTCTTCTTGTCTTTCGCTCTCTCCCTTCTTCGTCCATTATCTTTGCCCCGTTGAACAAGAGGAACGAAGGTTTCGTTTTAAAACATCATTCTATTCCGAAAGTTATGGGAAACGTTGCGTGCAGCGCAGGATCATCCTTCTGACAGAGGAAATTTTAACGCGGAAAGGGCAGCTAGGTGCACGCGCGAACCCGTAATTCACAGATTTGTAGTCGGAGCGTATTTGAAATCCTGCTTTCCGCGAGCATTACTGCTGCCGGTAATTACGGCTTTTCGACGAGTCGCTAATTTGCCGGCTTTCTAGCCCAGATCCAGTTATTAGTGGCCCGTTGGAATGCTAAATAACTAATTATCGACGATCGAATTAAATCTTTATTTTAACTGGACACAGATTGCTCCGTGCGCATATTGAAAAGTGTCGATAAGCCGCTACTGATTAGAGGATCACGCGATTCGGCTTCGCGCGCGACTATCCGACATTTGCGCAAATACAAACTGATTAGGTTACTGTCCTTCTTCCGCGCGCGCGATACTTGCCCGTTTCGATTCCCACTCCGTTCGCGAGAATCGATATTCGCTCGACGTCGTTTTGCGAGGTAGCGCCCTTTGACAAGGTCGTCCGATATCCTAACTCTAGGTCGAAGCTTCGCCCGCGTGTGGGTGACGCATGAAGCGTTTTGTGGCCGATATGTAAAGGTATCGACATCGTCCATCGGGGTAATGTAACCTAATTAAGCCGACAATAGATAACCGAGTTGCACAGAGCCGCGCACGATTCCAATGGATATCCCGAAGGAGAAGATAAGACCTTTGAAATATCGACAGCGGCTGAAGGGTGTACAGAGGTCGAGACAGAGAGATAATCCCCTGGAGAGGTTCCCGCCACGGAGCTTAACCAGTCAGGGATAATCACCGTAAGGCACCTCTATATCCACGTAAGACGGTATCGACGTCGGCGATCGTCTCGAATTTCAACGAGGCCGCAATAAAGATTCGTCAGACGCTCACCCCGAGAGTCCACGATGAGCCGAGTTCAGCGCCTTTTTCCTTTTGCCCCTGTTTCCGTTTCCTCTTTGGCCCGTCGAGAGATTAGAATCCGCGGACCGACAGGGAATTTCGGTGGATTTGCAACCTCGAAAATTGAAGTCGCACCGACGATCTTTCGAGGGCTGCGCGATGAATATTTTCTGCACGAATTTCTACCTTTCAGACCCGAAAGGAGGATAATTGTTAGTTGCAAAAAATTCTCGAAATTCACGAATTTCGACGCGTTGGCCAAAGCGGTTTAAGTAGACGCTCGTAGTCGGACATTACTAATTGCTTTACGAACTTTTATTTGTACATTAACGCTCAAGTAACTCCGTCGGTTTTTACAATTTTTAATTCCTCGGAGCTTTCATCGCGATTAAGGTACAGGGAAAATAATGATCTTCAACGGTTTCAAGGATATCGCGTTATTAGATTTATCTGAATTTCTCGAAGCTTTCAAGGATTCCGCGAAGCGAAACTATATTTTAAAAGCAATTATTCCTAAAGAGATTAAATCGGTAAAAAAATTGTCGATCGCTGCTGCTGAATATTTTCGCGGAACTCTAACGCGTCCGCGACGAAAAAGCCAACATTTTCCAAAATAAGATACCGACCTAATTTCGTCCACACCGGCTTCGTAACGTATAAATAACGCAACTATCTGGGAGAACCACGGCCACCAGACACGGTCGCATGTCCGGCCCGGATAATAATTGTCATTAACCTGAAAATATGTGCTGGAAGTAATCTGTGGAAACGCGGACGACCGAATTCTCTTTTCCCTACTCTCATTTCTCGTTGCCTTCCTTGCATGCTCTTCATTTTCGGTCCAAATCATTTTCCGCGGTCCCCATCTTCCGTTGCCTTTTCTACGTGCTTTTTTACCCTTTCCCACCGTTTCCTTGACACCAACTCGCTATCTCTTTCCCCAGAGTACCTACGAAATTTACGCTCCATGGTTTCCTCTCGCAGAGTTATACGGTTTTAACGAGGCGCCGACTCTTGATTTTCCCCTTTGATCTGGTCGCTGATCGACGCTCGTGGACCGCCGTTCGTAAACAAATAGCTCGATCTTATCGAATCCTTCGGTGCATAACTTTAACACGGTGGACACTCGTTGATCGTGTACCGATAGTTGACTAGGATGTCCAGCACTCTGTACAACAATTCCACAGGATGTTGTACACATATCGCGAACTGTCATGTAGTCGGACGAAGCTGAGAAGGCATTTTCTGGTCGTAAAATCTACGTTGCTCGACTCGTTTGACCGACAGCGGGAAAAAGTAGCCGCAGATTTACGATGGGCAGCGCGCAACGGGTTCGAAAGCCGCGTTTCCGGTGGACGTTCAACGATACGTCAACGACGTCGGTGCACCTCGGCGGATGTTCGTTCTTCGAGTTTTTCTCGCGGGCCAGGTGATCGATGGCTGGTTACAGGCACGGCAAAAACGCGGCGCGAGGAAACACGTGGAACGTTTAATCACCGGGGACAAGTCAGAAGTGGCGTTCAGATTAGGCGGCTTAGAATTAGACAGCTCTTAGCCGGGCCAAGAGAGAGACGGCGAAGCCGGGGCTTTCGCGTTCACGGAACCGCTACAGCTTGTTGCCTAGCAACCGGAAGCGGCCCCTGCGCCGCCTGTCCTTCGCGATTAATTCGTTCGAGGCGCAGATTAAACCGTCGGGTTACTTTCCATTGTTCGACCGTGCGATTAATTGTCAACGTCGCGGTTGTCCTTCGAAACCGAAGATAAACCGCGCGACCACTCCATTGAGTCGACCGATCAGAATGCACCCACCGGGTATATCTCCGCTGTGCCGGACAGCTCTTGGTCTCCGAATTAATCTATCTCTCTGTCTCGAGTAGCATCGAGGAAACGGCTTCCGAAGAAATTCCGAGAGCTTCCTTCGAGCTTTCGTAATATTTTTCGTCGAGGAAAATGAATTGCTACTCGTACAAGCGGGTGTAACGCTCGGCGATCTCGAATTAGTTCCGTTTGCTTCGACGAAGTTTTTAATCGGATACGATGTTCCGCGAAAGAGCAGAAAGAATGAAGATTCTCGTCGGTCCGCGTACTGCATGCCACGATGAAAACAATCGTACCTAATACGACACGCCTCGGTAATAATTTAAATTACTGGTGGTTAACAGCGCGCGCAAAATCCTAGAGAAATTAATTTTCTTCTGTCGAGGAGATCCGAGATAGCGGTCACGACGAAGACTTTCGCGGCTTCTTCGGGCTTTGCAATATCCGTGGAGGTAGCAGAGTCCCGAGAGACGATCGATGAAACGCTGGCTGGCTGCTCTACGAGGGTGCATCAGCCGTAATTAAAAAATACCGTGCAGTGCTTAAGTATTCCCGGTGTAATCAGCGCAAGATGGAATTAAAAGTAATGAAAAACGCTCGGGCAAATATGTCGCGATCGTCTCGTCGCTGCGACCCTATTATTCGGCCTTGAAACCCACCCCGACTGTTTCTTTGCCTTTAAGAGTCACCGTGTCACATCGCTACTTGCGTCCTCGTCAAAATATCGTCTTTAACCGCGCGAAATTCTTCCGGTTTCATTTTTTCCCTTCGTCCCACGACAGAGTCGCTTCGTTGGTTGCCATCAAACACATCGACGCGTGTATATCGATTATAGACTCGGAAGGTCTATCCAGCAGGCGGAGGCTGTTCCTCGTCGAATTTGAATTTCAAGCTCGAACGGACAAATAGATTCAATTTTTAACGAGCTGCGTTGTTCGATCAGCGCTTCCTATCGCGCCGAATAATGTTACAGCTCCGTGACCCTGCTGTCTCCCATAAATATAAATGGCCGCTGTCCGGGATTTCAGCGATCGTGGTCGCGGATTTTACCGGAAGATCTTTTCCAGATCGATCCGTGGCCAGGACGGGGAGAGAAAAAAAAGAAGGCCGGAAATCGAATGCTGAATCGTTCGGGGAAATTGCTGCGATCCGCGAAGAGGGAGCGATTTTTGATCGATCGCAAAAAGATCCGGCGTCCCGTGCAAAATTTTCGTTTCACCGATTCGCAATTGTGAACTCGCGATTCAATCGTCGTGGTCCGATTCGTGGCCACGGTTCGTCTACTGCATCTCGAATCGAATAATAAAAAAGAGGCAGGAAATCGCGTGAAATATGTAAAATTACAAGGGGGTAGACAAAGAGCATGCGATATCTGAGTTTCGCTGTCAAAAGCTAACACGAAATAGCGCTAATATCGATTTTCTATTTGAAGTCTCCTAGGAATATCTACACAAACCATTCGTTAATATTCTTAATATAAATTAATTGGCTATTAATTATGTTACACAATTCGATCCGAGCGAAATTCATGTATTATTTGCAAATTCTATTTGGAACATTCCACTACGTGTACTATTAATAACATAATATAATTTAGAGAAAATACTGGTTATTAATGGGTAACACGATTGTTGATTCATGAAATTGCTAATTCGACTCTTTGATAAAATCTTGACAAACGAGAGATATTTGATCAGAGCGAAGATTTGGCGCAGTTCGAATCTCGGCAAGATTTGTTCACCCCGAGAACAAAGACGAACGAAAAGAAGGAAAAGGCATACATAAAAAGCGAAAAAACTTGCGAGCAGTCGGTACACAGAGTGGACACGTAATTCTGTTTGAATTTATTACTCGGACTCGGTAGCGGTGGTCACGTTAAATTCTATTGTTCATCGGCCAAGAAATGAAAAAGGGAAGTAACCGAGGAAAAAAGAAAGCGGAACAAAGTGAGATAGGGTGAGTGGAAATGGGGAAACTGCTGGTAGAATTCGTGGCGGCGAAATGAGCAGGCTGGGGTTAGAATTAAGGTAAAAGGAAGGCGGGAACATTATCGAGCAGGTTCATAAATTCAAGAAGATTAGTCCGCAGCGGATCTTCCTGGACCCTGCCACCCTCCACCGATATTATAAGCCTTTGGATACTTAATGTGGTTTTAAACCGTGAGTAGAACAGTGGCCGTTGTAACCGCGACGATTTAAATTTTATTTTTTCAATGGCCAACAAATTACTTTCTTTTGCTCGTCTTCAATCTTTTTTTCTTTCTTACTCCTCTCTCGTTTCTGTAACATGATCGCGGTTCTAGCAAGCTCACGAAAACCGACACGTAAGTTAATTAAAATACACTAGCTGAGTTCAGTCAGTGAGTTCGCAAAACGTGAATACGGGCTGGAAATTAATTAGCAATTAATTCGTTGTAAATACCGTTCTTTCGTTAAAATAGCATCCAACGTAGGTAAACGAAGAGGATTCTGTAGCATAGCACGTTATCGAGGCGGTTTAATTTTTTAATCAGGCCAACCACGTTAATAGGATTTTACGTAATAGAGGAATCCCCTTTCGTTCAGTTAGCTTGGTCGCATTCTTATTAATTATTTCTAACGCCCTAATTATTACTAACTAACCGAGCCAGCTAGCCGGGTAATTTCGACCACCATTATCCCCTACTTTTCGCGATGCAATCTTCCATGGCTGCTTTGTACGGTCCACGATATTCCGGAAATATTTACGCGACGAATAAGTTCGTGTTAAAAAAACTTGGATTCGTTAAGGACCAAAACACGGGGAACAACTTGATACAACTTTCCAAGATTCTCTCGTTATATCGTAACGATACGAGCAAGAAACTGAAACGTTCGTTAAAGGCAAAAGCGAGCACCGACGACTCGGATTCGATCCCTCGAAAATCTACGTGAAACCTCAGGCCGTAGCAGGTCAATTCGCATAAGCCATTAAGCACAGGCACAGAGAAAGGTAGAGACCGAAAAGCGAACGCGGTGAAGGCAAATGGAGAAAGAGAGAGATCACTGTACCAGTAGATAACCAGATAATCCACCGAATCAGCAATTAGTACACACTGGAATAATTAACGCCGATCTCCCTATAAACCTCGTCGAGACACCTCGCATAGCGCTTCTCAATTACGAAGAGCAGTTGTTTGCTCCATCCGGCGCTCGGTGTTTACTCGCTTTCTCAAGAACGTCGTTCAAAAATTACGGAACAACTGCAAACATGCACGATCAAATTACCGCGAACGCTCGATGGCCATAAAGTCTAGGCCCTTAGACTCCCGCTATGTACTCTTCAATTTCCTCCAAAACTAGAACGAAAATACTCTTTGGCCGTTTTCTACGTTTCATCGGTAAGAATGCGCGATTCCAAAATCGCTGGGACAAAAATACAAGATGGCACTCGTCGAAGTAGGTCGTTTATTCGATCACGGTTCATTCGTTCGTCGATTGCTCGCGACGCATCGACTTATCAACAAATGACTGGCATACATAAACGCGAACGCTAGTCGAATCGAGCGTAACCCGTTCGTGGATCATACCTTTTCCTTTTCCTCGCTTGAATTTCGCATTATGGAAGTTCAAGCGTAACTTCCGCGACACAGCACGCCTCGCAAACACAGTCGTTGCTTCTAACGGTCTATCGAGCACACTTAACCCCTCTAGATTACGCACTTTCATCGTGCTGGTGGTGCGACTACGAACCAAGTGGCTAGAGAGAAGTCGTAAAGTAATGGCTGTTTTGAATTTGCTGTGGCGTTCACGATGGTGAATCCGTTCTACCGATAACAACGAGTTTCCAACACTTCCACGAATAGCAGTAATGTTTTTACGAAGCACTTTGATATATTTTAGTCGTTAAATCCGGTTACTGCGACAATTTCTAACGAGTTCGAAATGCAAAAAATAACCTAGACGAGAACGATCCGCGAATTTAATTAAAACTGCACGAATAGATTTCAAATGTTATACCGCGTTAGTAGTAGAACTTGAGAAGCTAGCTCGATCTTATCTGAAATAACAAGTAGAATAGAACGACGTATGGCGAGGCAAGAGAAGTAGGTCGGCACGTGGTGCGCCGAGAGTAGAATAGCGTATTGTCTATAATCAGACGAGTAGAGTAGGGTGGTGGTCGAGCGTGCAAGTAGAATAGGACAGTGACCGGTCAGACGAGCGGGGACGTCGACCGTCTCTGATCAATCGAATTTGCAGCGATCCAGAATGGAACCCGCCAGATCGTGCAACTTCAATGGCACAACGAGATTCTCATCGCGAATTCTGGGAAGGGCTTTCTCGCCATACAATATAAATTTACGGAATTGTGTCATTTTAATTAACACCCGTGAGCTCCGTGTTTTTCGATAACGAATCGTCCTGTTAAATAATTCAATTGCCTAGCATCTTTGGCTGCCATTGTCCCCGACATTGTTTTTACGAGTTAACACTCTTATGACCGGACTTATTAACCGAGGCTCTTTCGACGTTTCTTCCGCTTGGAGGAATGCCAGTTGTATTCCTATGAATTGCTGACGGAGTTTTTTTAATTAACGTAGTTTTTTTTATTGAACTCCGATCAATTAACGCGAATTTATCGTCGCGATTAATTAACGTTCATTTTTAGCGGATACCTGAAAAACGATGAAGTTACAGATACAAAAAGCATAAATCGACGCGTATGGTTAACAAGCCGTATTATTTAGCTAAATAATCGTTCAGCGAGTAATACGTATCGGGTGCAATTAGCGATTTTTATTTCATCGCAAACGACACAAAACAATTACCGATTCATCATCAGCATCGAGCGATACGTGAGAAGCGATTAATTAAAATACTCGTGAAAATCGAAACGATGGATCGACTGTGTACGTTAATAACAGAAACTCAGCGAACAAAACACCAAAATTTTGCTGGAATTCCCGCTGCCTTATGCTCGCTTAATGTAAAACGAGATTCGTGTATCGAAATACCTTGTATTTTAACAGCGTCGGATTATACAAGACCGTTCGCGACTGTGTTTAATTCCCGGCAAAGCTACGTTGGCGAAATTATTCACTGCCGGCGAACGGTTTAGCTGACAGCCGTTTAATCGTCATTAATCCATCCATCGATGCGATAAATATGCGAAAGGTCGTGTACACCAGCTGCTCGTAAATTCGCCTGGAATAATTTCGATCGTTGAAAATCGCTGATCAATCGAAGAAGATCGTTTCGCGAGATCTTTTCCATTCCTTGATAATGTATTTCTTGGAAGAAAATTCAATTGGAAGGCAGACCAAGATCAAGCGGGCTCTGAATATTTCTCTTCGGCTCATTTCTTGTATACTTTTGCATTAGTTTAATTAACCTCTTCTCGGCAAGCTTTTTCCACGGTTAGCGATCTGAAAAGTTAGATGAACCCTGTTTGATTACGCCGAACGCGAATCCCCGCCCGATGATTCCCCTAATGAAATGAATTCGAAGTTGATCGACTACGTCGTGCACCGCTCATCAAAATTTGAGAAAATTTCAGATTTTAAACAGCCATATCGAAATTGCCAGTTGAACCGCCTACGATCGCTGATAGTATCGGAATCGATATCTCTTTAAAACGGTATCCACGCGACTGTCCTTAATATTAACGGGTCATTTCGCGTAATCGAAATCGCGACGAACGATGGACATCATCACAAATCAATCACGCATGAACGTTACTTGACACCGCGATTCCCGTTGGACAAATGTTAATTACGAGAGCCGCGGCGGAAATATCATGGGGACACGCGTGTTGGCTCCATGTAAATAGAAAATTTTTTAGTTTCGACGTTAATTTGCGCGTCGCGGCTCGTTGGAAAAGCATATTAACATATGAACAGGCCTGCATTAATGCACAATATTCACATGGAGATTTTGCCCGGAGGGTATTATGTATCTAACAAGTCGTGGATAAGCTATTTACATAAATGTTGACATGCGTTCGATTTTGTTCGTCACCCACTTGCGTCACACTCGTGCGTCAAACCTAAAACCATTTCCAATACGAATTTCTTCCTCGTCTTTTCTCTTTTTAAGTAGTAGCTATAGAAGGCTCTATTTTTACGACGGTTATCTTTCCCAATCAACGTTTAACCGCAGTTGTGAATTTTCGATATCGAGGTGCCAGTAATAAATTACCGTTCGATTATCATGGTGCTTTTTGTTGGCACCACTTGGAAGCATCGTCGCGTCCATTCTCTCTTTTCTCCCAACGGCTTTGCCGCTCCATTTGCCCCGGAGTTACACCTTCGAAGGCGCGAAATCCCGAAGAACGACTTCCGGATGAACTGGCAGCTGCATTCTCAGCTGCGAGTCATCAGGGAGTAATTGTACCGAGCATCCCCTGCTCCCTTGCTTGTTAAATAACGCCGCAGAGGCTCTGTCAAACGCTCCAGTGCCGTGATCGAACCGATCTTCCGAATGATCGATCTCGTTTATTCTGCGCCTTCCACCTATTCGGAGATTAACCTGTCCCGCACATGAAAATACCATTCGAATCGAACGTCAGACAATTTTCCTTTAATATGCACTTTTTATCTGAATTTGCATTCTTATCCAAATCGTCGTAATCGCCGTAAAAATCGAAGAGATATTTTTTGTTAAATCACCGGATCGTATAAATATTTTTTTCGTTTAATGAAATAATGGTTTTCTAGGTAAGATAAGCGAGTACGGAGCGGGCGCAACGAACAATAACTGGTCGGCAACTAACAGCTTGATGCGAAACAATTAAATAACGAGGTATTGCGGCCGGCGAGAGTGTTTATTTTCCGCCGATCCGGCCATTCTGTCGAAACGCCAATATTTTTCACCCTCCCAACCATAAAGCGTCAAAATCGCGGCGGCTGTGCGACAGCAGTTCTGCCAATTAACTTTCATGGTCCGGTGCAAACGTGAAATTGCAGCGTAACACCGGACCCTTCGTAGCCGCTCGCCACCTTTATAATTCTATTACTTCTCGTCGTTGTTTCGCTGCACTTTGGATGTCGTTTCGGTATCCCGAAGGAAAAATAGTACAAAGAGGATTCATTTATATTAAATCTTAAGCCGTAATTTGATACGCGACCTCGCGATATCTTTACGTAATCGAATAACATCTGCAACGATTTAAGTCTCTGACCCGATTAAGAAGATTCGATCGAAACTTTCGAATTCAACAATCTTAATTCACGGATACTTTGTACAATCTACATGGACGATTATGCTTGCTCTTAAAACGCATCGCGTATCAGCTACTTCGCTCCTTTGATCCCGTTCTCGAGCTAGTTGCGCTCGCTATCAGCTTTGATGTTCGGGCAGATCATTTCAAGCAATTGAAAGAAGGAGTTGGAGCAATTTCCATCGAAGGTCCTTAATATATCTTCGAGAGAGCTACTTCCACTCTCGAAAGCCACCTCGGATCGAATCGACTGCATTCTTCCAGGTAGAACTGGAAAGAACAGTAGGTGGAAAGGGGGTAGAAAGAAGGGTGGAAAAGGGCAAAGCCCTTGAAATGGGAAGAAAGAGAGGACGTAGACGCAGAGCGGACGATTCGCGAGAAAATGACGTCGATTTATTCAGGCACGAGCCATGAGATTGAATAAGAGCCGAATGATAGGTTCGTGACCAAATTGTCCGACGAGACACACCTGACACCTCTCTTATCCACTCCAGGTGATTCCATGGGGGAATTGGGATGCTTTCCTTCGCAACCTGTAATCGCCTACTATTTCTCTGTGACACTGTTAGACGCTGTTTTCCAAACTAGACGAAACAACGTGGAATAAGAGTCGCTCTATAACGAAACACTGTCGAGAGATTTACTTCGAAGAACTACGAAGAAAACTGGATTTTAAGTAAGAGTGCAACGGACTCTAATTGTCCCCTTAATTATCTCGTTACGCGACATTCATTATGCCGAATCCCGCTAATTCTTGCGGGAATCAAAATGTTAATATTTTCTACATTATTATTTATTTCGAGGAGAAAAATCGAGGAGAATAACAATTATTCCTTTGCATTTTAAAATTATGTTAAACGCGAATACATCCATAATGCAGCAACCTATTACGATGTATTAAAAATGCGGACGCCATATTGTAAATGAGAAACACGTGTGTTCACCACAGATGCGCGTTAAATATTAAATAATTATTTCTACCTCGAACGCGGTGTTACCGTACACGTCGGAAAGAGTATTTTCCAACATACCTTGCTTTCCATTTTCGTTTCATTATTTCGCTCCTAGTGACAAGTTACAAACACCCCGCCAGGCAAAAGGACAAACTTTCGTCGCGAACCACGCTCGCGGCAATTTTCGCGTTAAACGAGCAGCGCAAATTTTTAGCAACGTTAACGAAGTATCGGTTTTAAAAATCCTTTATTCCGCGAACAAACGAATTCGATGTTAATCCATGCTCGAAACGAAGAAGTCGAACGGGACCGGAAACGAAACGCGTCACTGACCGGACGTTGCACGCTCGCTCGTCCAGCGTGCAACGTTTTTCAGCGTCGCTTGACTCGATAGGACAGGAAAAACGTGTGCTCCGTATCGTCGCTGTCGTTCGTTGACATATCGTCGACCGACCAGCGTAAATCACCCGATCGCGCGTGTAACTCGCGCGAACAGCCAGTTTGCGAACGTGTGCGGGCTCGTATGCTCGTTTCTGGATGGCCACGGGTTACCATACGTGATTAGAGCAGACGCGGAACAGAGATCGCGATAGAGCTTGTCGAGATCTCCTGCGCGGACCAGTTATGGCACGTACTTTGGTCCGGGGCTTGATGCGACGTTGTGTTAGCTTTCGGGTCTACTGGAAACAACGCGTCGGGGCGCTCATAACGTGGACCGAGTAACGGTTGTTTTCTCTCTGTTCCAAGTTTTCGCTAGCCAGAAGCTCGTTGTGCTTTGAGTTTGAGCAATAAAGGACGTCGTACGCCAAAATATTGTACGCTAATGCGTCATATCGCCTCATGTTGCACCACACATGTGGAGGAAGGATAGAAAGTTTGCTGGAATGTAATTGCCAGCCTAATAAATACGTTTCGCGTTAATACCGCGGTAACAAGGGTCGTTTTTCCGTGGCAGTTTAAGGCCGACACGACCTCGACAGCTTCATTGTTGACGCAAGAATTATCCGCGTTCGAAGTGGAGGCAGCAGAACGGGATCTCCGCACGAGTTCAATCCGGGTCGTCACGATGCCTGTCAGGGATTTGTGGATCTTGTCGGCGGTACGTGGTAAACGTACAGAGAGATAGCACCAACGGTCTGCTCCTCTCTACCTGTATCCAGTGCGGCACAGCACGGACACTGTTTATGCTAGGTCGGGAATAGTAAATTGGAGCGTATTATCTGCCACCGCCCGCATATCGTGTTCCTACTGTTCGAACGAATCGGCGGAACGTCAACGATAATCCTGCGGTACGTTCTAATTTCGAGTGATGAACGCGACATGTTTGTCCCTGTCTCGGAGAGCGAATCCGTTACGATCGGTTTACAATTGGTTTCGAACAATTTCCTCTTCGTAACACGTTTCAACGACACGTACATTGTCGTCGAGAAGTCATCGAACGTTGGCTAATTTTAATCCCACGTTTACGTCAATATCGATTATTAAGCATGCTTTATTTCCGTAGTTGCACTATTTGCATAAAAAGAAATTGTAAAGATTACTTCAATTATGTAAATACGATGCATAAGTTATTCTATATAATTCATGGAGGACACCACAGGCATTAGCGTCGTGGCGATTGCAGCGCACGATATTTTAACTGCGAATTCTCGAAGCACTTTAAATATTTCTAAGTATTTGCCACGTTGTCGGAGTCCGTGGTTCGCCTCGTAGCCCTCTGGGGGCAGATATTTTCCAGCGTAACAAAATTTAGCGAAAAAGGGTGGAAACGTTGGTGCAGCATGGCGGTAGGATAAATTCGCCGTTGATCCGAGCAATTATTTTTACGCCGAACGAGCCCTGTTTTTCTCCGCAGAAAGAGAGGTTGAGCCTCCGCTGGAAAATAATGTTAGGCGTTTCCTGCTATCCTCGACCCAGAATCGTTGACCCACGCTAACCGCCATTGAACGTCGTGACAAAGATACAATCCCCTTTTTTGTATGCTCGCTTTGGCAAGTAAAAATTCATTAGACGCCTGGTTGGTTCGCGCGCGAAACATTTTGTCCCCCTCGAATCTCGACTTAGAACGAGGCCTCGATCGATGCAAAGACCCCTGTCGATTATATTCGTCGTCGATTGTTCATTTTCACGCGCCGTCGCGAACGCGATACCAGTCGCTGTCCATGAACGCGTCGGTCTGTTAAACCAAATATTTCGTTTCTGCCTGTTATCCGGTCCGTTTAAAACTATTCCACAAAAATAGAAAAAACCGCGGTGAAAAATCGTCTGCAACGTGAATCGAGCCGGTGGTGGCGTTCCGCGTTAAGCAAACTATGTGTTTCGTTATCGAATGCCGAGTGTAACGCGTTAACGAGAATCGTTGCGGATAACCGAGGCCTTCGTTTTGTTCATCATCTTCGCGCCCGAGGCTATGTATCACCCTTTCGCAAAGTTGTTTCGACAGCTGTTGTTCCTCCGCGGAAACAATTTCGCTCGTCGACGACGAGGCAGTTCGCCTCTCACCGTTTTTGCACGTTTACCGTCAGCCTGATTACTTCTACCATGAATAATTCCAAGTTCTATGGTGTTAATGAACCTTACAGGTGCTGCAATCCCGCTATTCTACGAACGACTAACTGCCGAACTTTTTATGCAACTTATAATTATACAACTTGTATTATATTGGAATAATATACGGGAAAAGTTGCTCGTTCGGTTGACGAGCTAATAATTAACGCATAGAAACGCGTGCACGGGAAACGAGAAAGCGTCAATAAGGTCGTCTCTTTGACGTACGAAAGGAAAAAGCTTGGCAGTGCCTAGCGTGCGGGCCAACGTTCGACCATGATATTTCTCCGCTGTTAGCGTAGGCGTGTAGCGATTTTAATACAACGCGTACGGCGTAATTAACGAGATGCCATGTTTTTAAACGATTCCCTTGTGTGCCTCGACACCGTCCGTTTAGTCGAAATAATTATTCTACGTCGTTGGGCCAGCCGGTTCGCGTAAAATGCAAGAACGGATGCGCGCGGTAAAAAACAACGCTTATACGAACGATTTAATAAAGCGTTATTTATCGAGACCCACCCTTCGCGCCGCATCGTGCCGAACACGTTTTCAACCGGCTAGATTTCGTCGCTACAAATAGCGAAGAGTATAAGATACGAGGAAAGAGACTTATGGCGAACTTATAGGTAGCGCTTCTGTACCGAAATCTTGAAAATTGCTGGAAGAAACGATGGCTCGGAGATCCGTTTCTTAGGTTATCCAAAAATATAGTTCGGATCATTTATGGAACTCTATCTCGCGAACGACCCAGTTTCTCGATGCGATTTCTTTGTTTCGCGGAAAGAGTCGATCGATGTTACGGAGAGATCCGAGAAGCAAAAATTGGAAGCGAACGCGGTAGAGAAATTCGATGGACGACGAAAGCACGAGCCAATCAAAGAGATAACTAGATCCACCATTAAACCGCCTGTAACTTAATTAATTACACAGCCTGAACTAATGTAACATGGCTAACCTCCGTAGATAGTGTTCTCAGAACGCGATATCACGTGTAACGTGATTTGCTCGTTAACCTAACTTCGGTAAGTGAAATATGTTTACTACACGGAGGATCTTATCAGGGTCACGTCACTCCTTCGTGTTTTTTCCTAAAGGAGAAAATTTAACAACGGATTTCGCTTAAATTGCAGGGATAATAGATAGAAAAATGATGGCAGGGTCTGTAGTTCGGTAGTGAACTTTAGCACGAGAACGACAAGGGAACAGACAGATGGCGTCAACTCGTCGTCCGGGTGAATAACGCGACAACGTTCGTGTGGCAGTTTATTTTTGCAAGACGGTTGTCAATGATGATGTAGTGCTCGTAACCACGCCCGCTGTATCTCGATATATCGAGTTTTATTTTTATGGATCGTTTCGTTCATGGAATGATTTAATAACGGCGAATATTAAGCTCTGCCCCGGGAACGAGCAGACAAAAATAGTAGGGGTGAACGGATCGATGATATCGTTATAACGCCTGCAACTGGACGACTGTTTCAATGGTAGAGAGACAAACACGTCGTCCACGGTGATCATTTTCTCGTTACTTTTTATGCATTTCGATCCTTTTGTTCTCATCGTAATTCAATGAAATTACCGGAGATTCGCGCCGTGAATCAGAGTGCCAGAGGATTTAAACCTTTCACGAATCATTGTAGAAGCGTTCAGTCCCATCGAACGCAATCTGCTAATCCTTTTTTTTTTCATTAAAATGTTTCATTTTAGAGAGAAAGACTTCTGACCTAACAGTTAACGGTGACCGTACTACCACGAATTATTCGTACTGAGTAATTTTCCATCGCTTTTATCGAAACGTTCGATCTATCAGAATAAATCCTGCGTGACAAAA
This sequence comes from Megachile rotundata, assembly GCF_050947335.1. Lineage (NCBI taxonomy): Eukaryota > Metazoa > Arthropoda > Insecta > Hymenoptera > Megachilidae > Megachile > Megachile rotundata. Next base: position 14,769,825 of record NC_134994.1, read on the forward strand.
TTTGATATTTGTTGTTGGCGTACAATGGCGTCGCGTTCTTCCCAGCGTTTACGATGTCGTGGAGGAAAATTAAAAAGCAGACGGATGTATCGAGACAACAACAGAATCTGCACGGCCGAGCGATTCTCTGGAATTCGAAGAAACCTCGATGTTACTACGGATCTCGGTTACGGAGATAAATCACGATATCTTGCCGATTCACAGGATCGAAATTCATTTCATCGCGAGCGTATCATGCGACACGGTATTTCGAATGTACGCTTGGAATCCGCAACAATAATTCATGTTTGGAGCACGTTCAGTCGGGGTATTAGAACGAGCCACATATCGGTCAGTTTTAATATCGACATCGTTCGCCGAAAGATTTCTGTATCGTCGAACCGATACCGGTGCAATATCGTCGAGCTGCGAGAATCCGAAAAAAAGCTTTCCACGCGATGGAATCAAACAGGTTGCAGAAGCTACTTTCATTGGTTTGGTCGTTTTGATAATGAAGCTCGAAACACGGTGCTGGTTCCATCGCCGCGAGGGTGCCTTTCTGTACACGCGATGCGAGTTGCAAAAGACGAAGCCACGATGTTCAAAAAAGAAAAAATACTGGTCGTTGAAAGGTGAATGTAAGATCGCTTGGTGGGTTTTAAATTAAATTATGTAATTTTAGATGAGCACGAAAGTTAATATAAAGAGATAATTTATATGTAAGATCTGAATTAGTGAAAGGCATGTGGACGTTCAACTGAATCTACGATATTATGAATGGTCCAACTTTTAATCATATCTAGGGTAATGGCGGGCTATCAAAATACCATTATATCCGTCGGATTGAAGACGTTAATTATTCATTGCCTCGTTTCTACCGGCTACATATTATTACATTTTCGTGTTCGACAGACTAATTGAATTTTCGATAGTTAGAACGTCATTAAGTAATCACCATTAATATTTGCATCATTAATCGTCTGCCTATAATCGAACTTTTATATACGACCATAATTATAGAAGACGGTGATATCGAACAAAATTTTCCTTTACCTCACTCGTTACACTATCGATGAAGAATCTCGACCAATAAGAATAGCTCGCGGGTTCAATCGCGAGACTGTCGGCCATGCTTTTTAATCTGGAAATAACGAACGTTTGGTACAGCTTCGCGGTAACGTCGTTCTGCTCGATCCGGAGGAATCGATTTAATTCGTCCGGTCACGGTTGGGCTGAAAATAAGTTGTCACGTCCCTGCACGAACGTGAATCTCCTTCCCGAAGACGAATGCCCTCTGTTTCTTTCGGCGACAGTTCCCTTTCCAGCGAGGCTCGTTGATCGAAAAGTTAGAGAGGACGATTTATTTGAACGGGGTCACGCTGTGGGAACGAGACGAATCAAAATTTCTGATACGATGACTGGGAACCTCCTGTCCCATCGAGGGCGAAACTTTTCCTCGGAGTTTCATAACGCGAAACTGAACGTCAACTGTCGTTTTTGAGACGACATTTTTTCCTCGCTCCCCGTGGAATACGAAATTGGAGATTTTACAGATAAACTTCGAACAATGATAAATATCTCCAAAATATGTCGATCCGCGCTACACCGAACACATAAGCGCGACGCGTATTCGACGATCTTGTGGAATCATAATTATCACGGTATATCGTTCTATGCGCATTCCTTATCACTACGGGATTCAACGTTTTTAAAATGCTTTTAAAGCCACCCTACAGCATTTTGTTATTTTCAGACCATTTTCCTTTCTCCTGTGTATTAAACTGATTGACACGAGCGACGATAAATGATGCGTTTCGCCTTAGTCTCGCGCAGTTGAACGAAACGAAAGATGTATCAAAACGTCCTCAACCGCTCCATCCATTTTCTTCTATTCAGACAACGATAGATTTGAAATCGATACGGTAACACGAGTCTAATAACGAGTAGGACAATTCACGAAAACCGTACATTCGAAGCGAATTTAAAACGATACGAACAACGCTATCGATTACCAACGAATCGGAAAAGAACCCTTGCGAATGAGCGTGTCGTGTTCGGGCGTGACTAAAATTGAAATGATCCGCTTGTACGGGCGATAAGCAAATCGAGGAGTCAAATAAACGGCCAGCAAACGACGTTAATTGGAAACAAGTTATCGGTTTTATTTAGCCCGCTGGGAGTGAAACGCGCGCAACGCGACGCGATGAAAATAATTTTTATGAGCAATTTTTCCTCCGTTAATTCAACGCTTTCAATTATACAGAACTGGGAAAAAACGGAGAGAAATTTCGAAAATTGTTTGCATATAATTCTGCTCTGACGTACTTCTGTGTTCAGAAATAATTTTCTAACGTAATGGTTTTTGTTGATAAATCTGCTGTAAAAGCTGCTGGTTTTTTTGGGTTTGTTCAAACCACTCTTACCATGAAGGTACTAGATATTTTTGCAGGTCAAACATCAGTAATGGTATTTGATCGTACATAAAGTTTAACTTGGGAAATTGTGCGATCGTAATCTGAATACCTATCCTAAACTACATCTAGATGTTACTTAAAATTCGCTTCACCTCTGTTTCTAATAAATTAGAAACATTAGCGATCGATAATCCAATATTTGTTAATCCAAATTAATAGATTAATTTACATCGTAGACGAATCCGTTGAAAATATTTGATGGACCATTCGAACCGTTGGAAACGTAAATACCACGTTGAACCAATAGATGCTCAACGATCATGTTTCTGAAACAACCGCGATATCAATTTCCGTTGCAGCACGTTCTAAGTTAGAGCGATGTATCTTGTTACACGTTAAACAGCGGTAAAATGTAATTTTCGATTCATTTTGACAACACGAGATAGAACGAAGCGTTCTCGGCGGTTGGAAATTCTCGTTAACGTTTCAAGCTCGAAACGGGAAACCGAAAACGGACGTAACGGTGGATTGCTTTAAAAATTCTGTAATTTCATCGTGCTCGTTGGTCGGAGGAAGTTTCGACGAGAAGGGAGACGAGAAAGGAAAATATTGTTACAAAAAATTTTGCGCAACGCTATTCGAAAAGGGATTCAAATACGGAGAATAATAACTACGTTCCGCGCCATGAATTTTCATCAGAATGATTATACATTCTCGCTCGTAGAGATACCTATATGGTAGCTCGTCGATCGTGCTTCTATACCGTATGGATCATATTAATTAACCTCGAAATTATTTTATTAGAAAATGAATTTATGGTCAGCTACGAAACTCGTATTGCAGAATCTGCTAATTTTCATATTCTATGATTTAGATCTTTCGAAAACAACGAATCTAGTTAATCGGCAAATATCCGAAGATCGTCGGTGTACGTTCGACTGATCGAACGTTCTAAACTTGGGTCAAAAAGTGTATCAACCGACCGCAAACTGCGGCAATTACTCGAAGCACAGCTGTAGGTAGAAGTTTCCGAATCCCGTGGCTCGCACGATTAATAACCTGTATTAATTAGGGGTAAAGGGGCTCGGGATAATTTGCAGCAGGGTAAAATCTCGCGGCAGGGCGAGCATGTTGCGTCTTCGACCGCTCATTACTCTACGTCGAACGACGTTTCCGTCGACGGAACTTAGTCGAGGCTACGATCGCTGTAAAACGCCATTGTTTGTCGAAACGACGGGACGTCGAACGTTAATTAATCTGTATCCGATCGTAGCGCGACGGAATCGATTGGTCATGCATCGGTATCATTAACGTCTAAATGTTGTCGTCAGTCGCTTATTGGCGAACCATTGTTAACGGTGAAGCGTGAAACCTGTCATACAATTGCATTGCTTCGTCGATAATCGCGTTTCGCATAGTACAATCAGTTTGTAACAAAACCAACTCTTAGCAAAATTTAACATTTTGGGAATAACGGTACAACGTGTCTTGTCAATTTGATATGAATTTTCGTAAAATGCAAATCGCGTCGCGATTATTAATTTGGTCAACGAAAAGTCGTCGATATAATACAAGCGATATAATGTTACTGACGTAAATGTTAATTAGGTTTGCTCACGATCGGATAGTTAAGGCAATAAATGACGATGATAATCAACTCCCTTTAATCAACGTTCGTGTTTGTGAGCTAATGACCCGGTAATTATTTTCAGGATCAAAGAAGAGGGACCATGGAACGCAACAGAGGAAATCGTAACTCCAACCAACGATACGTACTACACCATAGAGAACCTGCATCCATTCACCGTTTACAGTTTCCGTGTGTCAGCAGTGAACGCCATGGGACGAAGCAAACCCAGCATGGAGTCTTACTACATAGTTACTCTACGCGAACGTACGTTTTCATCCATAAAATTCATTTAAACATTCCTCGTTCGAAAGAAAATATTTCCATCTCGCGAATAACTCTTCGCTCCTCCGAAATTTCCACTCTTGTTATGTTAATCGCTCGACAAGGGAATTCCACGGTCGGATTGATTCATGGGCACTTTTTCGGATCAAAGCGAAAGATCGAGAGCGGCTCAGCGGGAGACTATAATTCCTTAAGAGATATCGAGCGGCAATGTTTGAAAACACTAGGGGGAACGAATAATAGACATAAAATTCAGGAAAAGGGTTCGAACGAGTCCCTTCGGGGCAATCTTCGCGGCCGCGAAAGCAAACGTTTGGAATCCGGAGGAGAGAAAACCCGTAAGAGAAAAGCGAGAAGAATGGTTTAGCAGGGTCGGGGTTGCCGTGGCCTGGTATCGTCGCGAGAAGGTGCAGCCAACTAAAGAGGCGCTAATTGCAGCACCGGAAGGAGCAATGTACATGCAACGCTTAACTCGAGCGGTCCAGCTTAGCTTCCCTTCCTCCCGACCCTCTGTTTCGCCTGTTCTTGGCCGGTTCGTTTGTCTTGCTTGCTCGTCCAGCTTGGAAAATAGGTTGAGCAGGCCGTGTGCAAGCTGAGCCCTATAAATTCTGTCAACGCTGCCGGGATTGGCCGTGCTATATACCCACGACGCCACGGCAAACTTTGCGTCGAAACAACGACGACGACGCCGACAAAGACGCCGATGGTCGTTTCCAACCTTCTCGATTCCCATGCGTATCCTCCTGGCAATTAGCGTGTTAGCTACGACCCACTCCTCCGACGGAATCAACCATGCCACATTTCACAAACTGAATATTTGATGGACGGCTAAGAGGCTGTGCTTAGAGTTTACTATATGTATACATACAGAATTTACTAGACCTCCTTTAGCCCCTAAATCCGGTTAACCAAATTTTGTTCGCTCAATGGCTATCACAATTGTATGCTGAATTCCTATCTTAAGTGTGACACTGGCCAAGTTTTAGATTCGCTAACGAGGTATAATCCGTGGTGATCTAATGCGAGTCTGTATCTCCACAGTAGCCAAGAGCAAATCTAGCTTGTTGAGGGAAAATATGGCCAGTAGCGAAGAGGCTTTCCACGCGTTGAATATGGAAATCTTAGGATTTAGGAATTCACGAATACGGGAATCTACGTATTTAGGGTTATAGAAATTTGGCACCGAGGTATTTGTGGAATTTAGGGATTTAGAGACGAGGAAGTTGGAGAGATATTTTGAAATCTAGCTATTTGGAAATATTCGAAATATGAGAAGAAAAACTAGGTTGCATTCGCTATCGTATGGAGTTAATTGAAAACAAGCACAAGTGTTACGCGAAAAAATTACCCGGTGTTTATCGGGTGAGTAAATGCGGGCGAAAATGAACATCGATTCGATATTTGATCCTGTGTTTTCGTTGCACGAATTAGACCATAATCAGAGGACGATCGTAGCCGAAGGGATCCACGGTGAATCGGTGCTGTTAAATACGTAAATTCGCGTGCACACGAGTTAGTGGCCAGTTCATTATGGCAATAGCACGTGAGATAGGAATAATTATCCAGTTATCAAGACTCGGTCGCATCGACGATTGCGTGACCACCGCGACTCGTGTCAATAACTAATCTAAATAGTATGCAACATCGACTTCACGGTTGACAGAGAACATCTCTTTAAGCTTTGAGCTAGAATTTCGACATATTTTACTGCAGAATCGATTCGAAACAACAACACGGGAGGGATATGCTGAAAACGTTATGAATTGTTGCACCCAATGCAATTATATCCGCTTTGCAATATGACTTGCCTCTGATTCTCTGTTGTTTTTCTCTATATTTCCCTTGTTGTGTTTTCCGATATTCCGAATCGGAAACGGCGTTTAAACGTCGTTTTTACGGTAATCGTCAACAATAACGTCACGTGATCAAGCAAAATATTTGCTCGCTAAAAATTCTACCGCAAAAAAACCGACAGAAGGGTTTGAAATTGTACCGCGACTGAAAATATACGGTCCGATGGAGCTGTTTGTCTCTATGTTGGGTAAATGAAAACAATAAACGCGTTCTCGATGCTGACAAAGAAAAAGTGGAGATCTAATTTGAAGAAGACAATTTTTGACTATCGCAAAAGGCACTTTTATGTTTTAAACGACGAGAAAATACTATGGGTCGTAAAAACAGTAGCAATTCTGTGGTAGTACTTTACAATATCGATCGCTAATGATCCCTATAGCGGTTCAGAGTGTTAGATTCCGATGCTGCCTCACCGAACGCTCGACTTGTCTGACTAACGATAGATTACTTCTACTTGCGCGCAGTGTTCGGGCGATCCTACCGCGTTTCAGTAGTTAAAGTCAATAATTCGATTCCTCGTTTCGTATAATTGAACTGCGACGTTCGATGTGACATCGTACCTGAAGATCGATGAAGCTGTTCTGGAATTCGAAGCGAGATGACAAACCTTTGCTCGATAGCAAACGAGTAATACGTCAGCCGTGACAGCGCGCTCTCTTCGCGACGAATGAACTTTTTAAAAATGAACCATGTCGCGTTCATCGACGCGAAGCACGTGAATAATGCCACGCAATGAACTCCATTCGATATCTATCCAAAAATCGATAGAGATGTTACGATTTTTCCATCATATTTTTTTTGTAAATTTAAATTTTATTGCTTGTATTTTTGTCGCTTGGATTTTCTGCAATTTAAACTTTATATTTTCGGTGTACGAATATTTTTTATTTCAAAATTTGAGTGCTGTACACGTTTGGCATCCGCGTCACGATTTTATCTTCGATCGAATACGTCAAAATACGATGCTTGAAACGGGCAAATAAATAGTGGATATTTCGCATAACTTTCCTTTGTTCCCAATTTTGTAAATTACAATTGGTATTCAAATTAAATTTCAAATTCCAAATTCTGAGTTATATTTCATTTCGGTCATGGTTGTTCATAAAAAAGAACGGTAATACGCGTATTACAAAGTAAAATATTGTATTCCTAAAATCAAATTAGCAAGGCTATTCTGTAATAAATTAAAATCTAATGAGCATTTTTTCTTTGACAATTACCATTGCCCGAAATAAAAATAAAAAATTATTGTGCGTTCGAACAGACAGTTCGAATTACCGCGTGTTTCTTTACTCGAACGTTATTTGACAATAACTGCCGGCTACACATGTTCAGAAAGGAATAAAATTAATTTCGGCCAGTTAATTAATCGAAGCGGACCAAAGAGGAGTATTAATGAAGAGTATAATACGCCATATCGTGCCTCGTCGATACACGATTACTTCGCGTTTTCCAAACAACGACGAATCAAATACAATGAAACAAAGGGCAGAGAAATCTTTTAATGAATAAATGACTGTGTTCCTGAGGCAATAACAAGATTATTACAGCTATGAAGCTAATAATCGAGCAATAGAAGCGTGTGTTTAATATCGTCAATACGAGTGATGCGTTCATCGACGATCGATTAAACGTAAATACAGAGGCAAAGAGAGACGATATAACTGGATGGAAACATCAAATACGATAAAACGACGATATCGAGAGGCAAGATGTTTAACCCCATTTTTCCTTCGTTGAGCCGCGATAACCGTATTTGTATGTATACATTTCGTTTTTTAATAACCTTTCCAAAAGTTTGCTCGTAGCTTCTTTGATCTCTGTCAGCCAAACGAGCTTCAATCTCCCCGGGCATTTAGATGCTTCTTCAGAGAATAATTAATTTTGCAACTGGTAAAGGTTCCGCCCCTTTGCAGTCGTTAATGAGACGCTGTAAGAGTCTCTGTCTTCCTCGTTTTTCTTTCTTTTCCATCGTCCGAGTCTTCGCTCGTAACTATGTTCCAAGTACTTTCGAATATCGGGATCTGCATATCGTTAACGAATCAGACGCCTAACGATGAATGAAAGTACCGAGGTCGAACATTTAAAAAAGGACAAACACGCGAATCAAAATTACGAGAAATTCCCGACTCTAATTAGCTTCGCGTCTACTTGTACTCGACGGATCAGAAATTTTTTCAACGTAATTATTTTATACGATTTTTATATCGAACAACGCGTTCTTCGATGGCGCAGTATGCTTAAATTATATTCGACACGAGAGGTTATTATCGACAGCTTTATAAGCAGATAAACAACTTGTAAAACGCTTTAGCTTTAAAAGGCGAGGAAAGTTTGAAATTTTAGGTGAAAAGTTACGATCCCTCTAGCGTATAACTATCCATAGGTGTTGCGAAGAGTTCCAAGTTTCTAGAGAAAGAACTATATACTCGAGGAGAATATTGTTCCTTTTGTGCATAACCGATGACCCGATAATACGTTAATACCGGTAGCAAACACGAATGTACGTTTCATACGCGTTCGTTGGCACAGTTTATCGTCGCCGTATTCAAATTCGCCATACTAATTCGTGCATATCTGTAGAGAGGATGTTGCGATACGTTCCTGGCAGTGTACGGGAATCCTAGGTGGATCAAATGAAACGTTGGCCCTTTCTATCTCCCTTCACGTTTCTATTCCTCGCTCCCTGCCACTTCCCTTTCCTCTCTGACTGTCCCAGATCAATAGGGCACCAACGAAACTTCTCCTACCCCTTTAACCTCGGACCAATACGTACCAACGAGACTCGTTCCTGTTTCCGGAGGTCGTTCGCCTGTCCCCCATAAATATATGGCGTAACAGAGCCACCAATTAGCCATCGGGACAGTCGTGTCGGCGTATACGCGACGGTGTAAGTTTGTTTCGTCGGTTCGGGCTTGAAAATTGGAGGATTCAAGGGCTAATTTTGGTAACACCCTGACCTACCGGTTCGTAATCGAACTTTCTGAATTATGAAGTTGAGCCGGGAGAGTGAACGGAGGGCACGTTACCGCGAAACGTCGCTTTTATTTCCCTTTAGAGTCGATAAGGGATCGTGGAAATTTTTCTGCCATCGTTTCTTCTTCTTCTTCGTCGTTTCATCGGCGATGGAGCGGCGAGAAGAGATGATTCGTAAAGCGGTGGCATTTTTATCGCACCGATGCACCTCTCGAGACGTTCCACGAATTTTCTTCGTATAATTCTCGCTGATAAAACGGGGCTTAAAGTGACAATTTAAGCTTCCGCTTAAATAAGACCGGGGGTAATAATTAATGAACGATCGGTTCGATCGATTAAATGGTTGAAACGCGTGCAAAATCGGGACAAAGTAATTTTATCAGGGTGGCGTAAAAGCAAACGCAGCTGAACATAAACGCTCACGACGCAGGATCGTAATAACTTAACGCAAATTTAGCGGGCAGTAAAAACGCGCTCTGCTCGCATTTATTACGGCGCTGAATTAGCCGACAGAGTAGGTGGCCGGAACCGCGTGAAAGACTTATCGCGTCCCGCGTTTCCCCGTAATGTCTGACCCGCCGCAATGTCTCCACCTACCCGTTAATAACTCTGCTTGTTTCGTTAATTGGCCACTGTTGCAAAGGGAACAATGACTCCAAAGGTCGCGCGAAAATAAAACTAACGTCGACTGATAAAAGGTAGTAATCTCTCGAAGTTAATAAAAATGAAATACGTACTCGTGGAAACTCGGAAATAAAAGGAGATAGGGAAATAAGGACCAAGGACAATGGTTCAAGTGCATACTAGTAAAAAATACTATATATTTCGTGTCGTTATTTTTTCAGTATCAAAGGATTTTTAAGTCAAGTGGCTGTACCTGTTAGTCATCTAGGATCTTCCTCGGTTATGAATGCTCAAGACGGAAATAACAAAGCCAGAATGGCAACAGGGAGATCCGCTAAAAAAATAACATCGCAAGCTCGAGTTCATGGTCTCGTAATTAATATTCGCGCGAGACGGTGAAACGAAACATTGTCCAGAGACTTATGAATAATTGTACGACCGAGGGACATCGAAATAAAAACAGACAATGGCGGCCGGTCTAACCGAAACAATTACTCGGACTTTCCGTGCAGTTTGCGCGTAAATAGAAAGTAAGGCAACTACGTTTTAAAAAGTTTGCGCGTTGGTCTAAATTAAGTGCTGGGAAATAATCGTGAATTCTCTTGTGTTCCACCGAATCTCATTCACGGCTTCTTTGAACGCTCGCAGCTAATGTTTCCGCGAAGCTTTTATACTCTTCGAAGCGTTTGGCATCGATCACAGGAATCATATTTACGAGGTTCATTTCTAAAGATTTCTCGTGGCAGTCGTTTAATGGACAAAACATTTCTACGGTGACTCGTAGAAACAATTGGCTCGTTTGCCGATGAATTAAATGGTTAATCGTCAGTGGCAATTATTCGACGAAACGTTTGTTCGTAGTTTCAGCCACGATATTCCGTACATTAATTTCCCCGTCGACTTTCGGTCAGGACAGCGTTCTCTCGCGCTCGAACGCTTTATTTTCGCGGGTCGACGCGACGCGGCGGTCATCTCGGTTTCCGCGATGAACGCTTACTGGCGGACGTTAACGAGCCACCGGAACTTTGCGTCTACTAGTTTCTCGTCGACTGACGCGTGACGCGCATTAAGGGTCTTGCAAATTATTTCTGCGACAATTTCACCTTCCTTCGTGGCGACTTTGCGAAGTTTCCACGAGCACGAATATTAGTGCCTCTATATAACGGTAAAGTTTCGCGAGCGACGCGGACGCTAATTGTTTCGGCTGATGCTCATGACAGAGACGTCGTGTGCTTCGAATATCATATTAGAATGCGCGGCAGAAGCAACGAGTATTGTTTAGGAAATTAATCCGATCGGAAGAAGCCGAATTACGGCGGGATTATTTACGCGTCGGTCGACCGAATCAAATTCGATCGCAGGAAAAATATGAAATTAAGCGAGCACGTATTTGAACGGATCGAAAGCTATCAATTGTCGAAAATATTACCGTGGAGTCTATTGAAACGCGTGTACCTGGATCGAGGAAATAATGGGAAATGCGATTAAGCATACTGGTTCGAGTTTTATTCAGCGAGAACGAACGAAAGGAGTGGGGCATAAATGCGATCGTAGCGATATTTATTGCGAACGGATTGTCAAACAATCATCGGAAATATGTTTTTTTCCCGGTAGAAATGAAACTTCGATAACACCTGGTCATTAATCTGTTCGTGTCGTCATTTTTTTGCAAACGTATTATATTTTGTTTACTACGCATCGATCAATTCGGAATGGTAATTTTTGTCATCCCATCGCCAGAAAGATTGAAAAGAGGAACACATGTTGATAACAATTACATTCGTTAAATTCGGAATTTCAAAATTTCTGCTTACTCGAGCATGCAATCGATGTAACTGTTCCAAAATATTCTAACGAATTTTGCTTTTTATTTTAGCGCCGAAGGGGAAGCCTATAATTACTAGCGCTTACAACACCTCGTCTTCGTCCATTTATTTGGCATGGAAGGCGCCCAGTCTAGACACCATTCAAGGCGAATTTCTTGGCTATCAGATCCGTTATAGGCCACGAGACAAACCGCACATGGAAGAAAAGCACATATACATACGCAATCAGGCCGTTGACGTAAGTTACATAAGAAAGCGTTTCAATGCCATCTTCATCCCTATCATATTGACTTTGCGCGAGCTCTGTACGTCTGTGGTAAACTTTGCGCGCACATTTTCTTGTTGCAGAATCACAAGATCCATCATTTGGAAACGTACACGCAGTATTTGGTCTCGTTGGCTGTGTTCAATCCGGCTGGACATGGTCCTGCAACGACGGTTTCTGTAATGACCGACGAAGGGGGTGAGTCTCTGATTTGCACATTTTTTACTATTAAACCATTTACTTCGGTTCGTGCAATTGGATCGATAACAGAAAACGGTAACAGAAATGTATTTGTAGTTTCCCGCCGTTTATCTATCGATAAAACAGAATTTTGCTTATTTCGTACGTACCGTCGGTCGATAAACGGAACTTTGAAGATTCCTGCTTTAACCGAATTTAAAAAGGAAGATTTCTTCGAGAATAGAATATTACCATTGGTCATTAAAAATTGAATGAAAAATGTTAGAACGTAAACTCGTCTTGGCGAGATCGTTTGCAAAAACTGTATAAAGATACAGAGCCCCGTAAAAAAAAATTATCTGTAAGAGGTAAAAATTCTGAAGTGGCATGCAAATGGGAACGTCGTTAAATTTGATTGAACTTTCGCTAGATGTCATTCAGTTTTTACTTTACGACCCAGTGATAAGAATTGATCAACCCGCGGCGGGTGTTTTTATGGAACTCGTATTAAGATCATAACTTTTTTGAAATCTTTTTCTTGCCACATAAAAAGGAAGCCGTATCGCGCGAAACGAGGAGGATACGCGCGTTTTACGACACTTTAAGAGGCGTTTCGCCGACGTCTGAATAATTCAATCAAACGCCGTGAGATAACGTGTTTTTCCTTAATTGTTCGCTGTCATGCGAGATACGAACGCAATACCAATTAACATAATATTCGCGAGGAATCGATTCTTTCGATCGTTCGACGCGGTAAACGATGACATTTAAATTCATCGTACGTGAACGAGGATGCGACAGTAGCGAAGTACAATAAAAGCGAACGCGACGCTTCAGAAATTGTATGCAAATCGCTGCTATTCCGGTCACGACCGACTCTCTTTTCGCCATTTCTGATGGTTCATCTGTCTCTAACTACGTCCCTGATTTCCGTACGAACTTCAACTTTGCCCCCCTACGTGCACGCGCTACTTCTTCGACCGTCACGGGTCACATTCGTCGAATTTCAACCTCTGGCCCTTTACTATTAAATTTTCGCTAATAGATCCGCTAGACTATACGAAGCCTATTATTATACTATCGGCTATCACTTCGACGAGACTTATCAGCATCAGACACCGTCTTATCCGCCGTGATCTATCGATCGTTTTATCGCCACCTCGTCATCTTTTCGTCCCCTGGTAATTCGTGCTATCAAACCGATTACTCGATGTAAAACTTTTCGAACGCTTGATTTCGCTATCGAGTCGCCCGAAAAGTAAGCAAAGTGTAGAAAATCGTACCGACAACGGAATGCTAATGATGCGATTCCGAAATCGTCGGACGAGATTCTTATCAACCGACGAAAGATCATGATGCGATTGGTATTCGTGTCACGCTCCTGACAATGACAGTTACGACCACGTGGTACGAAGATCGAACTCTACGTCCCTGAAAGGCCCGGTCGCCAGCAGGCAGCAGGTTTCCAGCTGCTCTTCTCCTCGTCCATGAGCGGTGGTCATTGTGTGTCGTCGTTTCGTATCCGAGAGAGGGCATGGTCGGGATTTTCATGGCCGTCCGTACGTTTTCCAGTGATCTTTCGTTTCGGAGCGTGGCGCGAATCGTGCCTGAAGCCTCTTAGCCGTCTGTCCGATTTCGATCGCGAATTAACCTCGGTCGACGCGAATTTTCCCTCCCTGAAAATCTATACGTTGACAGAGGGCAGGGATCATGGCGAGCGTGGGCAACGTGCGGAGAAACGTGGAGCAACGAGGACGGAGCGACGAGAAACAGTGAGAACAACGATGGTCCGTGATCGAAAGAAAGAAAAGCAACGCGAGGGTGGAAGGGGCAGAAAAATAAAGAGAAAGAGGGGAGCGAAAGACGGAGCGAGATGGTCGGAAACGTTGGTGGATAAACCGTGCACGAAGAGAGACAGAGCGACGTGGAAGCTCGGAGAGAGACAGCATCGAGAGAAGAGAAGGGAAGGGTCTGAAAGAGAGAGGTATACAGGCTGTCTCACGGAACTGGGACGAGCTGTGACTTCAAAACGGTCGGAGACGGACAGAATTAAGCGGTGACGAGCGATGCATCAACCGGAATTAAGTTTATGCGTTTTCGCGCAGTCTACAATCGTTGTAGATTTTATATACGAAAACTGCAAGTTTAACGATTATTGCAGTTTGCAATTTATTTTATAAATTACTTCGATGCATCTACTTCGCCGTACTCCAAATACATTCTCATTTATGTTACGTGGCTTTCTCTTTTTGGATGATCTTTGTAAGAACAAATCGACGAGTTTTTGTAAAGCGAATGTTTGAAGTGGAGCTGTAGTTGCATCGATACACGGAAGCGCATAAGCTCGGCGAATCACAGGACGTATTCGAATTTGGTCGATCGTAAGGTTGCGAAGAATGGTCCCAGTTGCGTGAAACGTCCCGTAGAGGCAAGGATGCGAGGAGGGGGTTGCCACTCCGTTTCGGTCGTCGCCACCGGCGCGCCTCTTCGTCCCACGATCGATTTTCCACGATTTTTCACTCCGACGTGCGGTGCCTTCTCGAGGAACAAGAGTGTCGTCGTAGTACGTGGCGAACGCGAAACGACAAAGTCTCCTCTCGTCTACGGGCGTGAAGAAGAGGCGATAAGCGAGAGAAGAGCCGAAGGGAAACGGAGCGAGCGCAACGCCAATAACGCGCACACAGTCGCGCCTTCTTCTCGCTCGCGAGCGTGTAGCGCGTTTCTCTACATCCCTTCTCTCGTCCGTCTCTTTCTCGCTCGTACTCGCTCCCTTTGGCCGTCTTTATTTCCCTCGCACACGGTCCGTAGCGCACGTGTATGCCGGTTTATCAAAGCTCGCTTGTGCACTCGTCGGTGCGGCCGGTCGCGCGCGCGCGTCTCTACCCTCTCGCTCGAACCGCGTGTACGTACGTGTGCCGCGAACACGCCAAAAGAGAACCGTGTCTGTCGGAGCGTGAGTTTCTCTCCCTCTCTCTGTGCTTGTCCGTCTGTTCTCTTCCCGACTGGAAGCAAGTCGGAGAAGCGAGCGAACAGAGGCTGACGGAGCCACGGTTTCCACGCGAGCAGAAGCGTGTGTACGTCGTCGGTAGTGGTCGTGGGAGCCAGTCGTGTGCGTGCCAGTGTTCGTGTTCCTCGCGGAGGGCAGTGCGTTTTGTCGCTTTCGCAGGATCGCTACGTTTTCATAGGCGACGACTCGCTCCGACGTTCGGGGAACAAAATCTCGTTCGAAAGAGGAAACCGTTTTACGCGGTACAGGCGAATTCGCGTGCGAAATGGCGTTTGATTCGTCGCGCGAACGACGCTCCTCTTGTGCCAGTGACGCTTGAGTGTGAGAAAGTTTCCAGTGATTCGTTCGCTGTACCGGTTCGATCCTTTTTTCGGATCGGGACGCGAAACGGGAAGCGAGGAATCTCGTGGCGAAACGATCGAGCCGGTACACGAGTCCCGGCGCGAGTTCGACGTGGGCGGAATCGTGGCTCGAGGTTGAAGGGTCGATATGGCGTGAAGGGTTCTCCGCGCGGTGCCAAAATAACGCTGAAACGGTGCATTCGATTGGCCACACGGACGTGTGCTCTCCCCTCGACGATCGCATTATGTCCCGACATCGTTGTAATATTTCTCCGATTTCTCTCGAACGATGCCGTTTCGTGTTTTCTTCGTGGTGCGTTGACACCGACCGTTAGAAAAATATTCGCGTTGCTTTCGCTTCTGCGAGTATCGACAGAAGCCTGACTGCGTAAGCGAGAAACTGCTCGTCGACGTCGCTCGAAATACGTGTCAATGTCATCCGCTTTGATAATTATTCTCAAATATACTCTATTCGCTGCACACCGAAGAAAGGCGCCGATCTATTTCGCGAGAATTTCCTTCGGAGCAGGATCGGTCCGATTTTGGCCACGATGACAGCTAAAACGAACCCGTACGGTCGTCGACAAAAGGGCAACACCCTTCACCGTTCAATCTCCCGTCTGCCTACGGAACGACGTCTCGTAAAACGAATCGATTCGTGTCTGTCCGTTGATCGTTGTGCACGATCCCACGCGACACGGTGTCACCGGTGCGACCGACCTATGCAAATACACCTACGCTGCATAATGCAGTTCGATTCTGGGAGGACCCAGTTATATGCGCGTTTTTCTTCGAACACTCGTCAAATCGAATGTTTCTCGTCGCGAAGGGTATTGAAATCGGAAGCATGTCTCTCGCTCTTCCGGCCAGCTGACATCTTTCCGATGAAACGGATGCGGCCAGGACATCGTCGTTGAAACGGTAACGAGCCTACGGATATACCAAGAAACTTTTCCCAGAACGAGTATATAAACGATCAAAAAAATTCAAAATTATGTATGCCCTAGCCGAGTTAGGAGCTTTCAGAAGAAACTCGTGGTATCTCGTGCACAACCTTGTCGACTGTTGTGTAAACACTGTTTTAGGAGGTTCTATAAATCTTGTCGGGTTTACACAGGGCGTATGAGTTACTTCGAAATCGTAACAACGGTTTATTCGATTGAGTTACAAATTTACACTATAATGTTTGTTTTAACGTTCTCCGAACTCTTTCGAACACTTTCAGCGTATTCGATTAGAAACGAATTTATCGGAACATTTATTTCCCGATGAAAGATCAGAGTCACCGTTTTAGCAAATTTTTCCAACTTTCGTTGCTGCGTCTATTTTTCGATCGTTTTACGAGTACGAATTTGCCGCGTACTTTGAAGCGGTGACCATAACGATGCTAGCCAGCGTACGTACATAGGTGTACACTTCGAGGCTAGGCACGCGAGTGAGTCATCCTTTATTGCGAGAACTCGAATTTTCATCTGCGATCGGCGGAAACGTTTTTCCACGTACAGCCGTCGAAACTGTTGGACGCGCGCGTTTCCTCCGGTCCAACTTTCCGGTCAATCAGGATGAGCATAGAGTTTCTCCGTGACGTACGTATAAATGTCAAGGCTCGTGTTGCTCGTGCACGCGTGCAGCGCCGTTGTGGCCGGTTCTCGGTTAACTTGCGGTTAATATCGCAATCGTCGTGAGTCATAATTGCGAGTAGTCGTTCGTTTTGCCACACGCTCTAACAAATCGGAGACAAACGATTCGTCTTTGTCTCAAACTGCATTCTATTTCCGGAGTATGAACGTTCGATCTTCTACGTCGATCGGTTGAGTCATTTCTCTGTTCGCACCGTTTAACTCTTTTATTCCGTCAACTATCGACACTTTCGATTCCGAGGTAACAGGTGCAGCTCGGCGCGAGCCTCTCTAAGATGGGTGCTTCTTGCTACGAGTATATCCATTGGAGTGGGCAAGAACGTGTTCGCGAACGCGGAGAGACGCTTCCTAATTTTCCCAAATTACAACGAGTTTGCGCGATCGTTACACGGTAATTAAAATTCATCAACTTTACGAGTACGATACAACTTCCTGGAAAACATTGTAGCGACGAAAACGACATAAATTTCGACAACCCTTTCTGCGTCAGCACGAAGCTCGCGTCGCTAGATCCTCGACAGTTCCATGAAGGCGTAAGCTCCCTCTCCTGGTCTTGACGTACTAAAAATATAAAGGGAAGCCGTTTTAAAACGTTCCAGAGGGGCCGTGTAATTATTGCTGCGCGACCGGGCGAGCAGCGAACCTGATGCGCTCGTTGCTGCCGCCAGTCGTCGTCCGCTGTTGCTACCGGCTCTCTGGCTGGCCAGCTTGCATATACATATGCCCGACGAGAAACAATCGAGGTCATAATTCCAACTAATTGAGGCGGTCGACGAGGCAATTAGGACAACGGGAGCGAGAACATCGACCGTCTAACATCCGAGTTTAGGCCTTTTTTTTTCTCTCGCTCGTTGGCCATTCTTGTTTCTGGCGGTGAGAAGAACGGGCGAAGAGGGAGGTAGGCGGTCAGTCGGGAGGAGACCAAATTGGGCTAGCCGTTCGATCTCGAGCCACGTTAATATTCCGATCACGTTGCGTGGACGTGAGGTGTATCTCGGGCCACGAGGATGCAGCGCGAACGCAATCACCGCTTCGTTAGCTTCGATCCTCGTCGCTCGATACACCTCCAACAATTTTTCTGCTGGTTCCTGCAGGAGTTCAAGGTACAACCAATCCGATCCGTCCAATCGTTCTTCGCGCATCGAGGATGATCGCCTAAATCTCGGTGCGAAACGGGTTAGCCAAGAGCAGTCGCGGTGCATGGTGCGGGTGTCGAGGCGGTTCCGGGGTCTCGAACGAACTGTAAAGGTGACATGAGACGACGCAAAGTGAACTCCTTCCCCGTGGACCACGGGTCCACGATGTAACGGACTCGAGAGACAAGGGGGACATGGACATTTCCGAAGACTCGAGAGACCATCGTCCTGTCGCGTATCGTCGTGCGTGCGCGCGTGTAGCGTCGTTTCCAGGGTAAAACCGTCGCGATGAGAACGCCGAGAAGAGTAACGAGGATGGACGAATTCGTGAAATAGCCCGGTGAAGAGGCGAGCGAGCGAGCGAGCGAGCCACGCCAGGCCACGACGAGCTTCACAGCTGCAGCTGCAAAACGAAAATGTCGTGGGCCAGGATAGTCAGTGCCGCTCAACTGGCGGCCGCAGTGGCTGTCATGCTGAGGATTCTGTTCGCGTCCGCCGATTCGATCGCTCAAACGGACGAGCCGACTTACGAGCAGACCACCTACACGATGCCTATGTCCTCCACGGAGAACGACAGCGACGTTTGTCGAGGTAAATCGATTCTTCTGCGACGGTAATTCATTTCCAAGGATCTTCTTCGCTTTCGATGCTACGTATCGAGCTGTCATACGAAAGTTCCCTTCGGAGTTTCGCTGACACTGAAGCCGCTGGTAGAAATTCTCCACTGCGAGTTGTATAACGATTTAAGTTTAAAGTTTACTCTTTGCATGCTGCTCGTTTTACAAAATATGTAGTTTCCAGAGCTTCCAGTAAAATTTTATGTAAATCGAACCTTCGTGCATATATTTATATTGGAAACGATTCGAGACGCACCATAACCCATCTCTGATTACGACTTCGGGGACTTCAGCGTATCATTCAGAATAATTTCCGTCTGAACAGAGTTTACACCTGGGTGCCTCCCACTTACTCGTGTTGGTAATGTCTCGAGATCAGCCACCGTAAGATTTTCATGGTTCTCCAACGAATTTGATCGGCATAATATCGGCAACTCGCGAGGTTTATCGAGCAGGAAGTACGAAAAGTGGTTTCGAGGTCGCAGACATTGGTCATCGCGTGAAAAACAGGGGAAAAAGAGATTATAAAAAGTGGTCGCGATTTATCGGATTAATTGCCAGCATTGCTGATCCTGCGGCGCGTCCCTGGTGGCGATAAATAAACGGGGACAAAGTAATGCTTCGACGAATAAAATCTCTCCGTAGGATGCTTTATTATCGGTGACTTTTTAATGAACTCCTCCCCACCAATCGGTCGTCGTCTCATCCGTCGGCTCTTAGAGCGGGAGAAATTTATGGATACGATTAACGGCGGGGAATTTATCGATACCGGTACCAACGAAGGAAGCAAGACCTGTAAATTTAATATTCGCGAGGAAAAGAGAGGGAAAACGATCGTCCAGCGCGAACGCATCATCGTTCCGCGAATCGAATGCTTCGCGATACGATTCTCCTGCGTAATAAATAACGAAGACGATCGAATGGATATTAGCATCTTACCTTGATGCGTTGCAGCTATTTACTAGAGACGAGAGTCAATTATATTACGAGTAGATCTTGCCGGACAGTTTCGATCATTCGATACGCTACTTGGACTCGAACGATTGATTCGAACATATTTTGCGAAGTCTTCGTTGAACGTTCTTTCGAGTATAAAACTTTGATTAAACGTCTGAAATTCAGCCTTACACATATCGACTATTATCTGCCGTTTGCCCGAAGTCTCCGTGGAATCTCATCGAAGCAATTTTGAAAATGGACTTACACGAATCTATTTATGCGTTGGAGAATTTTGCATCGACGAAATCGCAGAGAAGATATTTAGGTTTTTGACGAAAGAAATCATAGTTTACGCAGCGTGTGGTAAAAGATTTTCCAGTGGCGTGTGATCAAGCTGATTGAGACTCGTTTCCTTTTCCGTCTCGATTCGAAGAACAAGGTGCAGCTCGTGTATTACATTTCTCTCGCGGAATTCACTTCGCTTGTCCACCTAACGCGGTGCACAGGTTCGTTTTATCTCGCTCTCGATCAACGTTCTCCTTGTTGCTCTCGTGCACCTTCGAGCTGGCTGGCGTTGCCGGTCTCGTTCTCCTGAAACGCAGCTCGTTGCGTCCGTACAAGACCACGAGTTACGTAAGTGGTTGAGCACGGATTCGCGGGTGTGTAGGTTGTCATAAAGGCATGAAAACACCGCGTTACGTTTCTTCTAGGCCTGCGAACGATCAGGTTCCAAAGCATGGCCACGAAACTAGTTCTTCGCCGATAGAGGAAGCGCCACCGGCTCTTGAGAAATCGTTACTCGATCCAGCACCTCGCGCCAGGAAACGAATCGCGAAAAGCCCATTATTTCTGACTGCAGATTTTCTTCGAACGTTCCGCAAATTTATTTTAATCCCAGAACGACGTTGCTCGAGTCAATCGTGACCCGAGACTAATCGCGTGACTCACGATTGACTCGACTCCTTCGTTCGAGCGTTAGACTCGATCTCGTGGCGCCAGTCGGCTATAAAATTATGGAAATTCGCCGGTATCGTATTTGGATTCGTCTTTCCTTTTTTCGCTTATTTTTGGAAGTCAGAACGCGTTGTCCGTTTTCGTGGCATCCAGACACGTTCTATTTTTACGAAAGGATGGAGGAGGATGCCAAGGTCGCGTTCCTAATTTGCATGCTCCAAAATGGATCGTCGACTTTTAGTTCGTTTATTGTTGCACTTGAACTGCAGCTACGCGCACTAATGAGCTACGAGCTTGCCCACGAAAATTTATCTCACCTTTCCTTTTTTTGTGATCGGAAAGATGCTAATTCAGGAATCGGTTCCATTCGTTGCATCAGGTAATAGTCATTTTATCGGTAACGTGAAATAACATCGAACGACCTTTCGCGATAACGAGGAGATAACATTGAAACTTCGCTTTCTACGTTATTCCAGACTTCTTAGAACCCGAATATCCTTCGAACAAAATTCTCAACTACAAAGTGAGTCACGGGTGAGTCAAGCTACTCGAAACACGTTAAATTACCAACGTTTTTGTTTCGACACCGACTCGAGGACGAAATCGCAATGGTGCATGGCGAGCTCGAATAACGTAGACACCGTGAACCAGTGGTCGATCAAAAAACACGCCCTCGTATATTTCAAGTTCATAAACTTGCCGTCCAGGAAACGCGATCGGTGCAACACTCGAAACAGGTAGTCGATGATTACTGGTTTTCTTATCAACTACTCCTTTCACTTCGGTACCGTTATTCATCGCGAACCGATCCTAATAAAGCGACTTTCGCCTATTTCTCGTGCACCACCGCAGAACCGTCCGTACAATTATGTCGATAATTGCAAGTACACTTTCTGACCAAGCTGTGTCGTGAAGCGCGTAAAATTCGATTCTGAGTCGGCGAAAAGTAGCTCTATTTACGGTCGACTGGTAATAAAAGCGAGTTGTTTGTATAATAGATCGTTTCGTGACAATCTCGATAGCATCTTCGGGTTTCACCGTGGCATTTTCTTTCGCGCCGAGACAATTCAGAGTTAGCGGTTAACCGAATCGTTACATGACAGCTAGCCATTTCGCGTGTGTATTATATTTAAATTTTCCGGTTGGTGCACATTATTCTAGCGCTAACACGAACGTCCGATCGCGTATCGGGCTACGAAAGAAAGTAGCTACTATTTTAAAGGAAAGTAGATCGAACGTTTACATCGTGTTGAATATTAAGAATCTATTTAACCCGATTCAAGATTAATCTAATCGGTGCACTAAGTACACTGTGTCTTTACTAATGACGATAATAACTAGTCATTTGAAATTCTATAACGTTGGAAATTTCGTTGTTCAATTTAATGGATTGGGAAGCTTTTCAAGCTCGTAACGAGATAACTGGAGGAACAACCGTGCTCCAAAAGTGGAAAGTGATTACAGAACTTCTAAGAAAGTCTTTCCACGAGATCCCGCCAAATAAAGGTACTCGAGCAACGACGAGAGCGAGGGAAGAAATACGGTTTCGATTTCCCGCAGTCGCGAGCTCGACCCGGAAAATTCTGAACGAGAAATCGCACGAGTCATCGATGTAATCGTTGCCCGGTTGTTTTCTTCCGTCAGTTAGTCCACGAGAGACAGATCAATTTACGCGAGTCTCGACCTTGCTTATTCATTTTTCAACCGGAGCGTGTCTCGCACTCGATACAACGTCATCCGACTGCGAATTCTCTAAAGGTTCTATCCGACTGTTGTTTCCCCGTCTCTCGCCGTGTCCTTCCAAATGCACCGTGAACACGAATACGGTCTAGCTCGTCCCTCGAGCAAGGTTTTTTCATGATAAAGAAAAGCCGTAGCTCGAGGAAGAGTCGCGAAAGAAGAAAACCCGGCTGATTGTCGCGAAACGCTTTTACGATGAAACGGCATGGAAAAATTGTCGAGAGAACGCGAATTACGAAACAGAAGATTAATATCTAAGGTAGGATAGGATCAAAAAATCGATAACGGAAAGAATCTGAAATTAAATCTCGTCTCTGAATCGTACGTCGGGTTATTCCGCAAATTAAATCGCGAATAACCGTGTTACGATAGCATGCGCGTTAATTGAGGAATTCCAGCTGAAAATGAAATTGAAGCGCTGGCTAATTAAATTAACCTTAAGAAAGTAATTGCGTCGATGGTTACGTTCGATTAGCCGAGCTACTAGACTCGTAATTCTCGAGTATCGATATCTTCGTAATTCGATCGCCAGAAATTTTATCTGATCTTTTACGAACGCCTGGCAATTTTCGCGATTAATTGTTGATGGACGCGCATGCTTGGTGTCGCTTAAAAGCTGATTCACACGAGCGTGAAGCGATTTCACAATGAAGGTGCGTTAACGCAATCCTTCGAACGCTACATTTTCTTTCTCCTCGACACTCCTCAGATTTTCTTCTCGACTCTCGGAATCGACAAAATTGCTTACTCGAGCACCGAATCCGAATGCGAACTCTCGATTCGATTTCATTCGAAGACAGCGGAAACCTTTGCACGATTTGCTAAAATTTCACGAAATTCGATCTCGAAGCCGTACAAACGATAGATTGTTTCGTACTTGTAGCACTTTTGTTTCTTCCCTCGAAGGTAGTCGTCTCGTGGAAAAGAAAGCCCCGCGAAGACGAGTCGCGATCAAATTTGATACCCGTCCGATTGCACGGCGGTTCCTGTTAGTCTCGGTGTTTAGATGTTCGTGATGCAACACGGACCCGATGTTCTCGGTGCCTACGGTCGCTCGTACGAAAAGTGAATGGTGTCTATAGAGTTACTCGTCGCGGCGCGAAGGGGTCTGAGAAGACACTCGAGGCGAAATTAATTATTCAGACTTTGGTCGTCCCAAGCTCGCTCTCGTCTTTGTACGTGGGAAATTGGAAAGCCACCTCCTTGGAAGATGATGAGCGGTCGACGAAAAAGAGAGTAAAGAGGTGCCGAGTACGTCGACCGAAAAATCATTTACGGAATCGCGCGTTTTTGAGCGGTGCTCTTGTACTTCGAGTACTGGAATCCGCGTTTCAGGCGGTTTTGTCAAAGAGAAACCTCGTCCACTGCGAGTATGTATTTTCTAAATAACCGAAAAGGCTAATTAACTTCGCTGATCCGTCGGAAGCAGCTATTTTAATAATTTAATTATTACATCCTGTCCTGGTGCAGTTTACATTCATTGTATCAGGAATTAATGTTCGAAGCTCCCTTCTCGGAAGGAATCTTCTTTAAAAGCAGGGTATTTTAATAATAACCTACGTTGAAAGTGATTAATTATAAGCAGGTTATACAACGCGCCGTTCGCCGATATTGCGGCGCATAAATAATTAGCGATCATTACAGTTAATTATCATTATATTTTTCGCAGTGCCAACGAAACCATTAAATCTCTCGTCTCATGACATCACTTCCACCACCATCGAACTGTCATGGGCCGAGCCGGATAGCGCTAATGGAATCATTTTGGGTTATCGTATTTACTACATACGTTCCAACTACACCGACGTCCAAATGTACAAAACCGACGAGTACGATGGACCGGTCATCAAATTCGTTTTAAAGAACCTGGGTAAGTACACACCTTCGATGCATCGCCCGTTTTTTAGCTAGAAATAAAATCGAGATCAAACAAACGATTCTTGTAATATCTGTTTCGAGAATTATCGCCCAAGTAAAAAGAATTAGATACGTCAGCGTATTCGCCGATAAGCTGGAAGTCTTATCAACAGACCGAGTTACATGTTCCAGCTCGATGACTGCAGATGAATGCACAGTTAGATAATGAGCCGATATCGGCATTATTACTAATGTAACTCTAATTCGTTTTTTCGAAACACATTCTTTCGTAACGTTTAACAATCGAGTTATTCGGGACACGCTAACGAGTTGTCAATGATGGGGACCATCTTTTAGAACCGTATACCGAATACAAGATATGGGTGAAGGCGTACACGTGGAAAAACGAGGGCGAACCATCGGATCACATAATTCGTCGGACAGACATCGCAGGACCCAGCGCTCCATTGATTTTGAACGTGACGTGCCCGACCCACGACTCCGTGTACATCCAATGGGCCAGGCCGAATGCCTTCTGGGGCTCCATCGACTACTATTTCATCAACTATCGAATCGAGAGCGGGAAACGTTACGAGGAAATAGAAGTAGTCGCGGAGAAAAATCATCTGGAGAGCGCCGTACGTTTTCTTCCTTTCTTCGTTCGGCTCCCTCGCGAGATTACTCCCAACTGGATGTTTCAGTAATTTCCACTTTCTCCGTTCTCCGCTTTTTCGCGGAAGATTAGTAGACTGGAACTCGGCCGTTCGAAATATTTCGATCTTACGTTACCGCGCGAAGCGTAGGTCGAGTCTTTTACCCCGATCTTTCACTCGAAACAATGCGATAACTCGTAGATAAGATTATTACGGATGAACGTTGATAGCGGATCGGGAACGTTAAGTCTGTCGAGCGTACACGCTCGACCGACGCGAGATATCCTTGGACTAGCGAGCGTTTTGTCGGCTATTGACTGTGGACATAGCAGAAGCTCGTGAAACGTGCAAGTTTCCTTATCTCGTTGTGTTCCACGTTAAGATTTCGAGATGACTCATAGAGAATTCGTTGCAACGGAGAACATGGAAATACTCGCAGACCGACGGAGATAAAACGAAACAAACGGCACAGAAGCGCTGTTCCGAGATTAATAACGCTGATTCTTAATAAATTCTTTTTCTTTCCTGAACCCTCTTCCAAGAAAAAGAAAATAACCTTCTTTGCAGACGATCATACCGAACCTAACGATGAACAGCGTGTACGAGATCGTGGTTCGTGGAGGCACGCGGAGCGCAATCGACAATCGAGTGATCATACACGGAGAAGGTTCTCTTCCACGGAAAGTGCGGGTCATTCAGGATTGCGACAGGACTCCGCCGTTGTTACCACACAGCACCAGAGAGCTTAGCAGCGGCGTAATCGCTGGAATGATCTGCGCCTGTGTGGCGGTGATGCTGATGATCACATCCTTCATCTTATGGAAGTGAGGATCAAACATCTGCCCATTATTTTTCGTTTTTTCGCATAGCGTTGTCTCTCCGTTTCCTCGTATATCGTCGACGAAGCGTCAACGGATCTTCCGAAAATAACGATAGGAAGAACCGAAAATAATTCGTACGCCGCGAATTCGTTATCGCGCGTCTTGCTACGCACGGTCGTAACTACTGCAACGGTATCGTTTTAAGCAGCTCGGATTAGTTCGATAGCGGGTCTGTACATCGAGCGGAGAATCCACTTGTCCGCTGACGGGTTCCACGATATTTAGCCTGTCGATCATCGCTAATGGGACGGGAAAACAATAACGCGAACGGCAAACACTCGTAGGTGCTTCGCGTCTCCACCGTTGCCTCGCTACTCCTTCTCTTCCCTTGCCTCGCCCCGCTTTCCCTTCCTTTTCTTCGCTTCCCGCAATCTTTCTCCTTCTCTGTCGTACGGCTGACCCCTTATCGTTCGCGATAACGGCTAGTAACGACGACGAAGTAAGGCTTCCCAGTCGTACAGAGACGTTTCTTGAAGCGGATCGCCGCGTTTCGCTCGGACTGCGTTCGAATCGTGTGCCAAAGCACGTGTGCGTCGTTTCGTGCAATCGCGTATTTTCGCCTCGATCGACGTCGACGAAGATGCTCAAGGCCGCCGATTCAACCGTGATACCGTTCGTCGCGAGACCAAACGATTCGTGAAGGAATATTTCTGGGTCACGGACGGTAGTTCAGCCTGCTGGCGATCTATTCCGAGGAACGTTCCATTCCATTCTTGGTACCGATCGTGGAAACTTTCTTGTACGCGTAGGATGGATAGCGAGAGAAAAGCGTTGACGGGATGAACAAGTTCCTTGAACTGTGAGTTTCGGAAAATTGTAGGCAACCGGTTCGAAAATCGCCGATCTTGGAGAACGCAAATGATTTATTTAGTTAACTCTCTATGAGGCGTTTAATTAATTTATTTCTACCATTTCTTATCCGTTCAACGATAACGTTCGATTAAATTGCATTTCCGAGACGGCGTGGCGTTTCCTTGATCGAACACGTTCGGCAAACGCCGTCCTATCTTATTTGTTCCCGTGCCGTTCCCCTTTCATTTTTACGTTCGAATGCATGCTTATGGAGAAACTCATAAGGCCTTGCCTGAGGCCAATTTTCAGGAAATGCTTCCACACGGCGTACTACTTCCTCGACTATCCGCCGCGCAGCGTGCCGACTCTTCAGGAATGGGAGAACAGCGAACAGGATGGAGAACGGACGGCGGTCGCTATTCAAAAGTTCGTGCAACATGTCGCCAGCTTGCACGCTGACGGGGACATCGGATTCAGCAAGGAGTACGAGTTCATTCAGTCGGAGAGTGGCAAATTCACCGCGGAGAATTCACAATACGTCGAGAACAAAGCGAAGAATCGATATCTGAACATATTGGCCTGTGAGTAATTAACGCTCGTTAATCGAAACGACATCGAAAGATCGTTCTTCTTTCGAGTCTTCGACAGGTTGCTTTCGACAGGTCCAACGCGTGCCCTCTTTATTTTACCGTGGCCCACCGGTTCCTATTTTTAAACGATACTTCTTTTCATCTTCCAGTTCGGACTGCATTTCGGTGAAGAATCGCGAGCACCTTCGTTATCTTTCGATCGATCACACCGTTGACAAAATCGATTGACTCGACGCGCGGTTTCCGGTTAGTCCGTTCGTTATCGAGCCCGTAAGTCGACGAAGGTTTCGCGACTGCGATGGGGCGACACAATGCGATGACAATTGTAATCGCGCGTATCGGAAGTCTGCAATCGTCGCTGCGCCGGTCGTGACTGCGTCGGAAACGGTCTCCAATAGAGCTGAAATTACGCTCGACTTTCGTTTGATTCGTGAAACACGCGTTGACACAATCGGTCGTTGCATTACGCATACTCCCCGCGTCGTTTAATGTTCTTGAAAATTTGAAGCTACAACCTCGCTATGTCTGTCGGCGATTACGTCGTGTAGGTGTTTTCGACGCGTCTGTTCAATCGATTTAAATAACGTCGCGCCTCCTTAGTTTTGCTGATGGGCCGATCGATGAACCAAAGGTGTGACCGGTTATCGTTCCATCGTCATTGTCCGACGCGAAGGATTTTATTTTCAACGATCTCTCGAACAAAGCTCTTGCGAAAAGATTCGAATCGAATATCGAACGAGTTAATATTTTTTGAATCTTTCTCGATGCGATCTATGATACCCGATCGGGTTCGACGAGCAGCGAAGAGAATCCTTTTATGAGTTTCTGCCGATAACGTATCGAAAGTCATCCAGATAAGGATAATGGTGGCCGCGAATTAGACGAGAGTCGGAAGAGACTTTGATATTCGCTACGCTACGTACAGTCGCCTCGGACATTCGCAATGTTATCGGATTAACGAGCTGCTCTCGTTCGCTTTTAATGTGAGTGACCGGCAACGCTCGCCAACGAGGTCACAGATGCTTCGCGGCACTGCTCGTTAATGCCCATCAACGGAGCAGAGGATGAAAGAAGGAGAGACACGCGATCACCTGATCGATCGGAATCTGTAACGTGTCGATCCACGGATTTCAGAGTTTAATTGAACGTCTACGGCGAGATGGACGAGATTAGAATATAATTAATGCACTGATTGCCGTAACGCGTCGCAAATTTCATGCATCATCGCTCGATAATGTTCTGTTAGGAACGCTTCGCATTCTTTCCTCAACGTATAGATAGACAACAAATGTGCAGCTGCATCCTTTTTTCGCGCGCAAACGAATGAATTTCGAATTGCAAAGAATGTACGCCATTGAAAAAGAAATCTCTGTCCGCAGACGATCATACTCGGGTACAGCTGTTATCGTGCGGTGGAGGGCCACCCAAAAAGGGTCATGATTACGTGAACGCGAATTACATCGATGGTTGGCAACGTACACGCGCGTATATCGGTACACAGGGTCCATTACCGCCCACTTTCGACGGATTTTGGCGCATGGTTTGGGAGCAGCGAGTCTCGATTGTCGTGATGATTACCAACCTGGTGGAACGTGGTCGTGTAAGTATTATGGGAGCACATCTTTATTCTTCTTGCAAACCAGTTGGTTGGAACAAATTCCTTCATACTTTTTTTCTCCGTTGCAGAAAAAGTGTGATATGTACTGGCCTAAAAAGGGATCCGAGACTTATGGATACATTCAGGTGACACTGCTGAGAGAAGACGTGATGGCAACCTACACCATTCGCACTCTACAGATTCGCCACTTAAAGGTTAGTCGGAACCATTAAAAGTCCTGATATTCATTAAGTTCATCTTAATCGACTGATTCCGTGATTCGAGGCCTAACTGATATTCATAGGTCAAAAAGCGGAAGAACGGAGTCAACATGGGAGAACGTATTATATGGCAATACCATTACACCGGATGGCCAGATCATGGGGTGCCAGAACATCCGTTACCAGTTTTGAGTTTCATTCGAAAATCTTCCAACGCCAACCCACCCGATGCTGGACCGATCGTTGTCCATTGCAGGTACAGGG
The DNA here is from genome assembly GCF_050947335.1 of Megachile rotundata. Lineage (NCBI taxonomy): Eukaryota > Metazoa > Arthropoda > Insecta > Hymenoptera > Megachilidae > Megachile > Megachile rotundata. Next base: position 14,799,084 of record NC_134994.1, read on the forward strand.
CCTGAAAAATTCAAGATACTTATGGAAGACTCGAAGATACTAATCGAGATTTCATCCTGTTTCAGCGCTGGTGTCGGACGCACCGGTACCTACATCGTCATCGACGCAATGTTGAAACAAGCCAAGTGCAAAAACGAAGTGAATGTGTTTGGCTTTTTAAAACACATTCGCACGCAGCGAAACTTTTTGGTACAAACCGAAGAACAGTACGTGTTCATCCACCATGCTTTACAAGAGGCCATCGAGAGCGGTGAAACCAATATTGACGCTAATCGCTTGCTAGAGTACGTACAAGACATGCTAAATCCTAACAACAGCAATACCGACGCGTGGAACAATCTTGAAGCACAATACAAGGTAAGGACCGGTCTACAGTGTAGACAAAGTGGTTCACAGGAGACACAAAGATATGATTGGATTATAGTTGGTGACTTCGTGGAAACCGAAGGAGTTCAATCTGGTGTCCGCGATCAAACCATGCAACGTGCACAAGAATCGCAATCAAGACGTAATTTCCATCGAGACTGCTCGTGTTCACCTAACACCGAAGCCCGGGATCGATGGAAGCGACTACATCAACGCTACATGGATTGCTGGTAAGTCTTTTATGAAAAGGAACAAAGGACAATGTTCGATGTTGAAACCAAAACCGAATTAATTCTAAACGAACTCCCAGGCTTCCATCGCAATCGCGAATTCATCATCACTCAACACCCCATGGAAAACACCATCATGGAATTCTGGCAGATGATGTGGGATTACAATGCTCAGACTGTCGTCATGCTGACGGAATGCGACGATGTAAGCGAAGCGTCTTTATATTTGAAATTGAAGCAGGACGAGCGCTTCAAGAGCGTGTGTCTATTTTTAGGAGTATCCTGAATTTTGGCCCACCGAGGGTAAGGACTTGGAGTCGGAAACCTTCCGCGTACGATCCTGCGGGATCAAAGAAACAGTTAGCGGGATGATCTTGCGCGAAGTCGCGGTCCGATCTCTACAAGACGATTACGAATTGAGTGCCAAAATCGTCCAAGGACCGCGATCTCAGCCCGGCTTCTGGCCACACAACACCAATCCCCGACCATTTGTCACTTTGATCCATGATTTGCATCGGGACTACCAAAATGGTCCTATCGTAGTGATGGACAGGTAATTCTCCGTTGACATCCTCCTAATGTAAAGCTTCTGCGATGATCGACGAGGTGTCAGTTGTAATTCCGCATAATTTCTAGGTACGGTGGTGTCGAGGCAGCTATTTTCGTCCTTCTTACGACGCTGAACAAACAATTAGAATTCGAGAAGACTGCTGATATTTATATGTTCGCGAAACTGCTGTACATGAAACGGCCCGGAGTCTTCCGATCAAAGGTACGTTCTTTTCCTTTTAAACTGCAGAGTGACGAACGAATCAGAGTGGTGCAGACTCCTTTAAGAATCATATTAACCTTTGACTCAGCTCCAAAATTAATACGCTTTTGATTATCGAAGTGTTTCGATATTTATCCTTCTTTTTCGCAGGAGGATTACGCGTTGCTATATCAATGTCTGGAGACCACGCTGTCGTCGAAAGGTCACGACGAACCGGATCTATACTCGATGGCCAACGGTCACGTGTCCACGATAACGGATCCGACGGACGTGCCGACCTCGTCGATGCAACACATGCAGGTGGATTATTCTCCGAAACCCACGATGATCAGGGAGTACGCGACCGTGGAGGTGAACTCCATATCCGACTATTCCATTCCGATCCGGGTGGATCACTCGATGGAGCCATGCAGTAGCAGAAGCAGCGAGAACTGTTTGTTCAGCCACACCGCGAACGAACACGAGAAAAATATCGTACTGACCCATCGGAACGTCAGCTACCACAATCATCCGGGCAGCGTTTCCGTGATCGTCGATGCGAACGGCTACGTAACGAACGGCAGCATGCGTGTGCCACCAGAAGGTATGGAGACGAGCTGCAAGATGTTGCCACAATGATGCCTGCCGATCTTCGGTTGCAGTGTTACCTCGAGCCGGTCCGAGCCGCTGTAACCGATCGAGCTCCTCACTGCCCGAAGTGTAATCCTGATTCTGTGAGTTCCCGCTTCTCCTTTGTGCTCGCAAGTCCTTCATTCGATCGCCGTGCGTAGAATCGTCGCGGATTACTGATCAAATTTTCCTTTCGCACAGGCCATAGCGCAAGGAGTTCCACATTGGACACGTCTTCGCACAAACGGAAGGACGGCGACTCGAACCTAGGAACGGCCTGAAAATGGCTTTCGAGCACCCTTAGTGTAAATAATTAGTCACGTTAGTTTGCGCAGATGTGTACGCGTACGCTCCGCTGCGAGAGAGTACGAGTACACGTGTTGTAGGAAAAAAGGAAATAATGGAGGTCCCGTTTCCGGTGTTGCTGGGTGCCAAAAAAACCATTCGCAAACGCACACCATTTCTGGACCTTCGTTCACGCTGTTCATCGTGTAAGTGTACACTTCCTCGTTTTTGTATATACACGTCGACATGCACGCGCGCCTACGTGCACACTTACATAATCTCAAACGCATACACGAGCCACACATACCACACATGTATGTATATGTATACATGTACGCGTAATACTGTCGCGTAAGTTGGATCATTCGACAACTTCTTTACCAAAGAATCGTTTATATTCGCTCCGGTTCGATTTAAGTCTTTCCACTTTTGATTTTATCGTTCGAACGAAGACCGGTTGATCGAATTCGCGCTTTCAACGTCATTGGATAACAGAATCGAAAACCGACGCCTTCTTTTCTCTTTTCGCCGACAAGAATATGCGATGTCACAGGGAATTGAGAAAAAACGCTGTTTCTGTGTGTCTGTTCGATTCGCGGTCAAATTTCTTTTAATGGCGCTCGAACAAACGTGTACATCTTCGGTGCAGTGTAAGAAATTCTGTTCCGTTTGATGAAGCGAATACAAGCCTCTACGCTTATTCTTAGTCGAAATAAATCTATATTGCACCCAAGTGTATACCGGCGCGTGTGTTTCCTCGGGAGTAACGGCGATGGAAGTGACAGAGTTACTAGGTATTATACAATTTTCTCGAGTAAACGTTTACACGCGATTGGTAAGACGTCACTACGCTGCTATTTTCCCAAGGAAGCCTAGCGTGCCATTCACGAAACGATTATAATCATACAAACGCGGAACTCAACGATCGTAATCGTAATTGGTAAATCGTAACTCGATGGGATCGTAATCGATACAAGTGTAACGATCCGTTTGCGAACGGAGAGAGTAATACTTTGACTAAATAATCGGAGCCTCGATTGTAAGTTTTAATTAAGAAACTCAAGCAATACTGGAGACGTTGGCCCAACGAATCCGGGCACAAAGTACAGCGACGACAATCCGAATCGTTCGATAATTCACCATTTTCCAATCGCAAAACCGCGTGCTCGATGATTCCGGTGGGCCTCGATCGACATATTATCAACGACGATCGAACAACGCTGTTTGAAACCATGTGATTCAACGGAATTTTTATTGTGATATATAAGGACGAAAAAAATGAGAAAAAATAAAAAAAAGAATGTACGATCGTCATCGTTTTTTCTGACCACGAGTTCCTTCGTCGCGATCATTTTCTTATCGACACTCTCGAAGACTGTTCCCATCTAATAAGGTTCTTATAGTATACTTACATGTACATTATAACGCCGATAAAGTGATACGGAAACGATAACTGCCTGTGAACCGCGATTTTTTCGAGCTACATCGTGTTTTCTACCGTAACGGCCTTCGTTTTAATCTCTACTGCCAATTACGATCGACGACGACGACGACGAACGAAAATTAGACAATGTTGTTAAAAAATCTGAAAAATCTGAAAAAAATATATCTGTGTGTGTGTGCATGTATGTAACCGTGTCCGTGTTAATAAAAAACGTATGTAACCGTAATTCGCGACAAGACGATCTTAACTCGTTATCGGTTTTAACTTCGATGTCGATGTAACGTATCTAAAGTAAAAGAAGAAACCATACTGTTTCCTTCGAGCTACTCGATTCGAGACTGAAATCAAGTTATTTAAGAGCATCGTTTCCCAAGAAGAATTCTGAAGGAACAACCGTATTAAAATTTAGAGGATAGATGTAGTTCGCGTGTCGGGAAGGTAGAAAGCAAATACATTGACGGAAAGCAAAAATTATTCGAAATCGAGGATAACGCGAAAGAGGATGGATGTATTTCTTGTTAACTTTTGGACACGTCGATGAGGTTAAGGAACATAATAAACGAGGCGAAAAAGAGAGAAGAAAAGCGTAGGGAAAATAGAAAAATGTATCAGAGCACGTTCTTTTAAATTAGTAGATTCGATTCCTCGGTCTTCGATGCTCTCTTGCCCGGAGTAACACTTTCGTTACACGAATTCGATCGAAGACATACGTTTTCACTTTTGCCATCGATATGGTCGCCAGTTACGTATTAATTGTTCCGGCTGACGGGCAAACGTCAGTCGATTCGATAACGAAGCGAACATAACCGCCTGGAGTCTGATCGCAGGCTCTCGGCGAATCAGAGAAACCGAGCCGACGTCCAGCGTCGAGTTCAGCGTCCATCGCGATCAACGACCACTATGACCCGTTTTTCTTTCACCATTTTCGAACGTACTCGAATAGCATTTTTATCATTGGACTTACGATCAGCGAGATTCATCGAAGGACACGGATCGCGAACGGTACGCGAGAAACTCGCACTGGATCGAAACAAAACGATGTCTTCCTTCTCGTAATTGCCAGAGAAAAAGGCATCGCGAAAGTAGTTGTATTCCTCTGGACCGATTTGAGCCAGCGAATCCCTCCCTACGAGACGAAGGAAACGAACTAAAAGATGTCTGTATCATGTACAATATCTTAGGCGTGTAATTAAGAATAATTAGAGCGCGAATTGTTGAACCCGTGCAAAGACGTGTCTGGACGCGAGCGCACACCCACACACTTACACACACGTTCATGTAAAAACACAAGCGTACCAACCGTAGGTTTTCAACAACAAAATCGACGACGAACGGCTAGGCTTTAGCGTGATAATTCTACTACGAACGAACTGACTGTTATTAATGCTTAGACGAACGGAAGAGATCAAGGATCACACGCGATAAATCCCATCGTATACATAAACAGAGAAAAAGTATATAAATATAAATATATAAATATAAAATGCAAATATAAATATAAATATATATATTATATTCAGATATTTATGATATGAAGGACGATTAAAAATGTAAACCGTGTTTCGACTCGCCATTCGAGGTATCGTTATGGACCACGCGTACACGTTTTCATAATATTTCCATTGAGGGTGTTCTCGAGATTTCAGCCGTGTGATAGTTTAGCTGGACAATTCTCGCGAACACCGTCGATCTGCTCATGGACGTAGCCAGGTTAGACGTTAAATCTTTACTAAACGATAGTCGATATCCTTAACACTTTTTTCTATAAAGATCGGACTAGATAAAATACTGCTCCCGAAGAGTAGGATAAAAGCTTTATTTTAGGGAATCCATTTCTCTGGCTTTGTCCGTGGCTCCAGTCCCTCCTCCAGAATTTAAAAATTGACGAATAAAAAAAGCAGCCATACTTGAATTCGAAGAATTAGGGGAAACTTTCGTTTTCGTTGAATCGTATACCATCGGTACCTCTTCGAACGGCGTTGAACACGAATCTGTACTGTATTTTACGATAAGGCACCGTAAACTCTGGATGTACCTATTACGGATGAAAAGAGGACAAACGGGGAAAGCGTGCGAGGGAGAGAATGATAAAAGAGAATAAATATAAGAGTGCAAGGTGTGGGGATGCGTGTGAATCGATCGATGTGCAGCGATCGTCGGCATCGTTTATACATATATAAATATTATACATAATTAATTCGAGGAGGATAACGAGATAGGTGTGTATAGAAGGATAATTTAGACTCTAGTCAGCATAACACAATCGTAATCGACAACGCACACGTTTCTTTTCTTTTTCTTCTTCATTTTGTTTCCGGGATAATCATCGTTTTATTCTTATCGTTCCCATCGTTGTTTCTCTGTACTCTATGCGTTCGAGTTTTTCACCGTGGGGACGAACGTGGCTGCGTTTACGGCTGTTCGTTTGCTCGGGAGGGAAAGGGGTGCGTTGGTTCTGGAAGGATAACGATTTTGGCCCGTCTTTCTTATCCTTTCAACTTTTCTCTTTTATTGTCCATCTCTTCTCATTTTGTTCTTTGGTCGTGTGAACTCGCATATATACGCTGTGACTGTGACTGCAAGTTATGTTTCATTTTTAACCCCTTCTCTTCATGTATTACAGAACGTTGAGCAAATAGACAAGGGGTTAAACAGATCGCTTTTCATTTAATTCGGAAACTGCGTGGCGGGAAAATGTAAGACGACCGATGCGAATGTCTTGATCATTTACTGAAGATACCATTCAATTTTATATGTATAATTTCCTAATACAATATCAATGAGAAATTGTTCCATTTTTTTACATCTAATGAGAGAATTTCATTTATACTATAAAAGTACGTTCTTTCAATGGCTCGCCACAAAGTCGCCAGATTAAAAACGTTTCACGGTCTTCCGTTGCGTGCTTTTATTTCGACGGACAGTTTGGCATTCGATGATGATCGTGGGTGAAATCGTCGATGAAATTAGTCGGATCGCGCGATGAACGAACTGCAGACGCAGCCATCGAGAGTCTGATCGAAGACGCGTGTTCGATAAAAGCGAATAATTGAAGGCCTACACGAACCGTGGATTCAACGAACGACCCATAACGCATTATCGTGATCTGTGACACGATCGAATCGACATCGCACGAGCACGAAATTCGCGAGAGGTTCGGTATCCATCCTTTGTGAACCGTTCGAGAACGAGGAGAGAATAGTCGAACGCTTGATCGTACAGTCGACCAAATTAGAGAATTAACGGGACGAAAATGTCATCGGGGAATCGGTTGTATAGCATTAGCGAGATGTAGATTATTCGATAAAAAGAGAAACAAAGCGTGAAGAAACCGTAAGACTGCGAGAGAACAAAAAAAAAGAACAGAACGAATGAAAAAGAATGAAAAAATCGCAACGTCAATACGGTGTTTTTTACAATTATACTAACGAACCCATCCTTTCGGCGTTCATTTCTTGATCATTGAATGCTACGCAAGTATTCGCACAGGCCTACGATAAGAGAACTGTTTATATATCTGTCGATCATGTATTTCACGTGTACATTAACGCATTAACGAGAACAGCCAGAGATAACTGCTCTAGAAGAAAAAAATATCTGTTGTCGCAGAGACAAATCCGTGAAGCTTTCACCCTGAACGACTTTCCGCGATTCGCTACTTTAATTGGCCTAATCGATCAATTCTACGCTGCAGAGCTTCATTCTACACAACCTCGGGACTTCGAACGACACCGTACTTCTGCTAGCGTGACGATGTCGTCATGGAACTGCAGTGAAAAAACAATCGTAGATAATCGCGAGAAAATTAAACTCCCTCGAACATTTCTCTAGGTTCTGTCTACACAGAATATTCTCCTTAAAATTTCTTCTCATCGGTTCTTCCCAAGTCTAAGACAAATAAAGGCTTCTCTTACGCGTACTTTTCGCGTGTCAGTATGTCCAACTTTTTATTCCACAACACTGCAGTTGCATCGCGATCAGCACGCTCGTTCTCATTCGAAATAGTACAAGAAAGTTGAAACTTTGCAATGAAACAATGTCGTTGACGAATTACTAAACGAACAGCGAGAATCGAAAAGAAAAATATAGCCGAAGAAACGTAACACGTATGTTCTTTCAGCGTAAACAGTATCTTGACCAATTAAATACTAAGCTAGCATGGATGTATACACACTGAGATAAATGTTAACCAGTTACCTGCGTAATACTCAATGTTAAGTGTCGAACTGACGCTCGTTCAGGTTACTCGACGATTGTTCTTGCCTAGTGCGAACCTCACGATTTTCTTTCTTCCATTTTAAGCGAACGGAACATTGCCAACGACTGTCTGCCAATTGTTTATGCGGATTTTTTAACGAAAAACAAAAGAAAAAAAATCGAACGAAGTGGAACAAACGAAAATCAAAAAAAAAAAAAAGAAAACAAGAGTAAAGAAGAAACATTATTAAGAGACATTCCATTCCCTTTGTTCTTTTTTAGACGATCAACAAAACGAAACATTGTTTAACTGCCATATATTATATATATATTATATATATACATATGTATACATATTTTATAATAATTTTATAGACGAGAAAACGGGGTGTCCTCCGAAAATTGGATCTCCCCGCGTTCGATAACGATTTACCACGTTTCGATGGAGCGTAGTTTTCGATTTTCATTTTCCGTTTTTTTTCTTAAACACGAGTCCTTGTAATCTATCCTGGTGAATGCGACTACATGACACATACTGATATTGCGAACAAATTATTGTCACAGCTAATATGTGTGTGTTTTTTCTTTATTGTATACGTATCCGCCGTGTAGAAGAGTAGCGAACCACCGATCCAAAACCCCTCACCTTTTTCTCTCGAATGCGATCATTGTTGCAATCGATATCCCACAAATATGTTGTAGTAATATACACTTCTTACTATCGAAAAAAATTACGTGAGTTTTTATTTGCATCGATTCTGTACCGTGCTGCTCTTTTTCTTTCTTGGCTCTTGGAGTTCAATTTCGTTTCGATCGTGTGGAGATAAAAGGTAGGTGTCTTTAATGGGAATCAGATATAGCTTTATTCGCCAATAACTTTTCACTCTTACAACTAGAAATGTTAAGAAATCTTTCAGTTGGTAATTATTCTTTTTCTGGAAAAAACTGCATTGTTAGAAACTGAAGTTGATGTGCGATCTTGTTTCGATAATTGGTCGCGATAGGAATCATACTCGCTAGGTAATACCGAAATCCAGCTATAGCAATACAATCCCTACAGGTAAATGTACAGCTGCATCGATGAAGATGCAGTTGGTGAGCCTCCAGCGGTACAGGTGGCGTTTGATGTTCCGCTATTCGGGCTATTGATATTCAAACAGATAAAAAGTAATTTATTCGTTCATTTCCCTGTACTCTGCAGGTGAGTATCTGCAAGAAACTTTTGAAGCAGGAAAATTAAAAAAATTTTGAAATTTAGATCTTGCGGTAACGTAAGAAAATTTTTACCACCTTGCGATGTTATCGAAGCGAATGTCGAATGATCGAACGATTCGTTTAATTAGCACGAACGTAACAAATCAGTCTTCAGATCTGTTCAGAATCGGATTTCTGTCCTGCGGAAATGCGGCTGACACGTAACTGATAAGCGACAGCAATTAAACTGATTGACGTCTAGTACCACGTCTACAGTGACCAATTTTAACGAATCTTTGAAGGAAATGAAAAATCTTCTGTTCGTTCTTGTATCGCCACAATTTCCAACACGAAATTTTCTACAGAGGAGAGGCGGAATTAAAATAATACGGCTTGTAAGCGAATTCAAAGGACGGGGAATCGAATAAAAATTATTGAGACACAGTCGGTTGCTTTCCTTCTTTTTCTTACAAAAATACCTCTTTATTGTAAATGGATCGTCGACGATAGTTACACGGAAAGACAGTCATCCATCCACAGAGAAGCGTTGGGGGGATCCCGACGATCTCAACGGCGAGGAAATTTTCTTCGTAGTTTCAGTTTCTTTTTTTTATTCTGTTTTGCTTTTTTTTTGAATTAACACTCATCATGCTTGGCATCTTGTATACGTACGTATATTCTTATATACCTTTCGTGTTGGCAGCAATTTCGCGAATATTTGATTAGACACTTAGACAGTGATAGTGAAGTCTTTAGGTGATTTCGAGAGCGAGTTAGAAGGAAAAGCCGCCCTTTTCCTATGGAGTTTGAGCTTCATGTCGATATCGCACTCGGCCTCGCTAGTCTCGTGCGCGTCCGTGAAACCAGTAGGTGGTTTCAGCTCCAACGTAGACAGCTCGCTGCCCCAATCCTCCTCTCTCCTTGCCATCCTGGACGATCCAGGCTCCTCCAGCAGGCACAACGACTCCACGGATTTCCTCGGGCTCGGCTGCTTCGTCAGCCGGTCGCAGGAACCCGGCCTCGACGGCCTGCTCGGCGACGCTCCCCTCGAGTACGAATGCATCCCGGATTCCGACAGCTTCATCACAGGACGCAGGATCCCCGGCACGCGACCGTCCATCCCAATATCGGACGTTGCTCCTTGATTCCTGAAAATTCGCGACACCTTCTATTAAACTTTCCACCCTTTTTCGACGAAACTTTTAAATAATTCAACTCTTTTCCGAATTGCCGAGAGACCTCGAACGTTAAAATAAACATTCGCGCGTAACGTTGAAAATCTACGAGCGCGCATCGCGTAAAAATTTCATTGCACGGTATTTTTCGAAACATGGAGATCTTTCAAAGCGCATCGTTGATGACTCATCGTTTTTTACTTCGCGGTACATTATGAGCAGAGGAGGATTTTCCATCCAAGACGTAGATAGCAGGAAAGAAGAGAGAGGATCGAATACTTATTTTCAAGACGTTCGCGAGACTATAAGGAACATAAAGGAAGTTCATTCTTGATCGAATCGTCTTGAAAATAAGCTGTTGCCCAGATCAAAGGGAGAGAAGCCTGTTTCTATTCGAGATCCAATCGATCAACGAAGCTTCGCGTTTCCGTGTAATCGTACCTTTGCTTCTCGAGCCTCGGGAAGGTCTTCCTCTCAGAAATTGGTGACGGCTCGGTTGATGTACTTGATTCGTGCGTGTGGTACAGCACATCTGGAAGGTGCACGCGAGACGTTGATGCGAGAAAGGTGAGTCGTTAGTGGCGACCGGATGCTGTTTAAGGCTGTTGGCGGCGTCGACACAGAAAATCGAATACTAACTTACTATGATGAACCGGCCTCGGGACCAGGGCTAGTCGTTGCTCCCTCTGCCCGATCGAATTTGGCCCCGGTGATCGAGTCATTATGGACGCTGGCCCAGAGTCGTCCAGATGATTCGAGGACTCGGTGCGACTGCTGGTACCGACCTCCGTGTCGCTGTCCGACCCCAACGTGTCGTACTCTTCGGATTCCGACTTGAACGACTTCGACTTGCGACGTGCTCTGCCACGGACCTTCGTGTATTGGTCCATGTCGCACTGCAACGTTTCTAAATTAGCGTGGAAGATGTTCACGATAATCGCGAGCCATTACACTCTTATCAGATATCGAGCGATTTACAATGTCAGTGCGTCGCTACCAATTATCCGTAAACTGTCGCAAGTTTCATTGCATATAATGACCGATCTATAACCACGCTCCGTCGCCTAGATAATCAACGTTTACGATAATTTTCTGTTTTTTCGGAAGACCTACCCGCAGCTAGGAAACGAATATTTCACTCATAACTTTCGAACGAAGCTTTTCCGTATCTGGATCGTTTAATCTGAAAGTACTCGGAAGTCGGTATACGCGATCGAAAACTGATTTCCCGTCAAAGTTCGTTCGGTTCGTAACAAGTTTTCCGGTCACAGAGGGAAAGACATTCGCTTACAAGCGAAGTCTCGAGTAAGATCGCGCTCGAATCCGTAAACTCGAGCACGACATCTACTTCTGATATCGAACGTAGCTAAGCTTTGATCTCTCGAACGTATCTACGTGTATACAAGCAATATATCGTAGGCTCGATCTCTCGCGTATAGATAGATCGAAACGGTTTCCAAATGGAAATACATTTATTCTGACCAACGCGCGAACGACGAAGACGTACGTTTCAATCGACGAAATTACTTCGTGCGAGTAAAGCGAAGAGGATATCGTTCAAAACGTCGTCGTCCCGTTAAACCCTCTCGACCCTTATCAATCCCTCGATCTATGTACAAGAGTGGATCAAACGTAAGCGAGACTGTTAAAAGAAAATAACCGTTAATTACTAAAATTATCGATCGAAGTACAACTGTCTCGTTTATAATTGATCGAACCTCGTGCGCGACAATCATTCACTCGACGCTTCTTTTTGTCGTACCTGATTGCCTTGCAGCATCGTTTCGCTGCGTTCGTAGTAGAATGCCTGTCGCATCGGGTTCGCCGACAGGTTTTCCTGCTCGGGCAGATTGAAGGTGGCGTACGGATAAATGTCTTCGGAATATTCGGGAATTCTTTCCAGCGCGCTCACCTCGCGACAGGGCGACTGCTGGCCAGGTTTCCTCACGGTCGCGTAGTATTGTTCCCTTTGCTCCATGTTGTGTTTGTTCTCCAGGGCAGCCTGCGTTTGCGAATTCGGATCGTTCGCTCGACCGGATCGCTCCGCGTCTGCAATCATTCCCATCACGCATGGAAACGAAGACCGATACTCGCCTTCGAAATTAGAGAGCTCTTTATCGTGTTTTTATTTCAAAGTACCATTGCACCGCAACGCGTTGCATCGCGGATCGTTAGAATAAAATTAAGGGAGCCCGGTGACCGATCGAGGCCGACTTTCGATCCCATTTTTAACGAACGAACGTTTAGCTCGATCGATTAAACTTGGCGGCGGTGGAAGCTCGACTTGAATTTATTGCTCGGACGAAGATTGAGTTTTCAAGGTACACGAGCACGGTATCTTGATTTAAGAGTCGAGTCGAGAAACCAGCAACAGCATTCGAATAGTCGAGTCGTTGTTCGCGTTAAAACCATAAATACATATTTACCGGTCGTTTCGTCGCTTGTACGTCAAACAGAACACGCTCGAGCCGCGCGAACGTCAACAACGGAAAGTATAATTGCAGGAAGCCCGTTCACCTCGTTCTTTTTAATTAATCGAATCGCTCCCAGCGGATACAGTGGAGGGCTCGATGTTTACGTTTCACCGATAAGCGATCGTCGGAATAAAATCGTACGCGATCTGAACTCGAAGGGACGGCGAAGAAGACGAGAGAAGGGGGTGAACGGGAAGCAGGGAGAAGAGAAGGAAAATCAGGAATCAATTTTCGCCCGTTAAGCGGCGATATCTCGTGGCTCGCTTCCCCTCAAAGCTACTCTCACGATGGCGATAGTAATTGGAGTACAATCCTGCGACGTTTAGCTACTCAATAACGACGAGTGGCACGAGTGCGGCGCCAGCACGCCCTTCTGGCTTAATGCAAATTGCCGGTACCGCTGAAATCCTATCCACACGCTTCGAATGCCGATTCCTGCTGTTCGATCGACTCCACCTACACTCCCGGTGTTTCGTACGCGGTTGATCGTCCGTGAACCTGGCTCGCGTCTCCAGAATCGATCTTCCGATTTACTAACTTTGAACGATTTACTATTGTCGAGCTCGATCGATTCATGGTTAGCTATCGGAAGCTTTTAGTTTCGAACCCCGTCCAAAAGGACAAGTTTTCGTCAACATTGCTCTTCGTTACAAGTTTCAAAACGTTCCACTATAGATCAGCTGATTAGTTAACGAAACTGTTGCGTGTCTGGGAACGTCTACTTTGATCCTAATAAATTAGCAACCAACCTGAACGTTAATTTAAGCGTCGAATATGGCGAGAAGCTGATTGGGCGATAATACACATTTTAGGTAATTAACATTCTGCATTTGGAAGCTTCGTTACTAGAATAATATCCGATTAAAGCGAAATTTGTTATTACGATGTGTTGAGCAAAGTAAGTATTAATCACAAACCGAGTACGTAAAACGAAACTGCGTGTCGAAACGTATCTCATGTACGAAACAAGAGGCGTGTTTTACCGGTATCGAATTTAACGCTTCATAGATCGAACGTCACGATACTCGGTGATGGCGCTTTTTGTTTTGCACACACGGGAAGCTTGTAGGTTTGCGTAACTGAGATAGTTAATTGCGCATCGATTGAATGTTCCTTTGTTTGACATCGACACGCGAACGAGCTTGCGTGTATGATGTTTAAACGCGACAAAATACCTGTAGAATTTCAGATTTTAATTATATGCATGGTTATTTAAATACACATCCGTGTGTGGGTGACGAGAAATGCACAGAAATGAATTCGAGTTTTCAATTATTATCGACGAAGTACGCTCAACGAATTCTTCCGACTGTCACGCGTCGCAAAATGCTCAATAACGTCACGAGCAAACATATTTTAACACCGGCTACGTTTTATATCTAACTAAACATATATATATAAAATTCACCGCGACGGAGGTACGAAAACGTTGCTCGTCGAGAGCGATTATAAAAGTAAAAACTTACGAGTTTTTAGGCAAAAGCAAACACCAGCCACCGCCAGGAACACAGCCAATAACGAGATCACGCTAGGAGCCAACACGTGAGCGTCGAAAAACAGCGAGGTCTCCTCGGTTTCCGGTGGATGTTCCTCGTGTATTCGATTATTGCCGTTCGGTGACATAGTACTGAACAAGTATTCGGCTTGCGTTGAACCAGCGTTGTTGTAAGCTGTCACGCGCAGCTCGTACTTGGTTCCAGCTTCTAGGTCCACAATCGTGAACCTCGACTGTGGTGGCACGTTGTTTGACACTGTGAGAAATTTAAACGTCTGCCATTAAATCTTAGTACCAATCATACTACACCGTAGTTTCGCGACTACAATAATTAATACTAGGGACCAATTTTTTCCAAGAGAAACTATATGAAAATTTTCCACCTTCGTCTTTCATTTGGCTACAATTCTTCAGGTTCTCGAATATAAATCTGCTTTCGTGTAAAGGAAATAAATTATCGTACCGAGCAACCAGTCTCCAGGAAGCCTTCTGTACTCGACGACGAAGTACAGCAACGGACAGCCGCCATCCTGCCAAGACGTCAACTCCAATGTGACGAACGTTTGATTCACTTTGATCAACTGATGCTTCGTAGGAGGGACAGGTTTAGTCCCGTTGGTTTTGGCCGTCTCGATTTTGCTCGCGCTTCCGCTACCGATCCTGTTAAACGCTGCCAGCGTGAACTGATACCTGGTGCCGCACTGTAAACCTTCCAGCAGGTGAGTATTTGCTTTCCGATCGAGCATCACCTCCTCCCATTCGGAGAATTCCCGACGATAAGCCAGCAGGAATCCTTTTATGGGGGCTCCTCCGTTGTCGCCCTGTTTCCATTGCAACTGAACAGCGTCGGTTGTGGTGCCTGTGGCCAGTAGGGTCGGTGGCGTTGGTGGCACTACGCAAAGTTTATCAATTAGAATAGCCGGGTTGATCGCTCTAAAACGTTTGCTGGACTGATTAATCGCGTAGAACAACGGGCAGCGCGAGTGTAAACGGAGAATACGGGAGGAGATTACCGGTGTCCCTCTTCGAGTTAATGAAGCAGAGTAAATCGTTCGTGAAGCGTTGAAAACATGGCGAAACTTTAGTTCGATTGCCAGTAATTAAGAAGATCGTAATCTTATCGGTCGAAGGAGTTCTGGGCTTAGGAAAGGCCTTTATAAGGCTTTAGAGTACTGGTTTTCGTTTCTATACGATTTAGGGTTGCTTCGATTTTGGTGGTACATCGACGAGTTGGGTTTCCCTGGGCAAGTTTCGTATCGTCAAGTATTAGATTTTCCTCGGAGAAGTGTACCTCGTCGGTACACGAACCTTCGCAGCGACTTACCGGGTACACATTAAAATGGGACACTCTACGTGCTCCTCGAATTTTTCCCGTATTTCGAGCGGGTCTCCTGCAACCGTGTGCGTTCGTACCACGGTGAACTTGTATCGCAGTCTCTGCGGTCGCCGCGGAACGAACGCGCATGACGTTACAGGTAACGAAATGTAGCCTGCAAATGTATTCAGAGCCACGTTCCTTTACGTACATTCGAATTATTCCACGAGGGAGAGAATAACGGAACGGGCATCGGGACGGAAAATAGTTGAACGTAACTTTTAACGAACCCCACGGGTGACAAGCATTTTCCGTCGAGCTGACCCGTTCCGTTGCCATTGTCGAGATAATATGCACGACGCGACGAAAGTTTCCATGATAACGGACCGCGTCGATACCGGCGCTTTTTTCAAGCCGTGGTAGAAAAATGTAGGTCGTTGACCCGATTCGTCTCGCACTATTCCCGCTCCTCGTCATCGTCGTTCGTCTTTCGCGAAATAATGGTACGAGCAGTAAACCTTTTGCGACTAGGAAACGCGACCACGGTACTTGTCAGTCGAAAGAGGTATCTCGTATTGAACGACAAAAGCGAAAAAGAAAAGCGATCTGCGAAGTACAGTGCAACGGTGTTCACAGAAGTCAGATGTGACATTGATGGAGCAGCAGAAGACAAATATTTGGTCGTGTCTATTCTCTCTAGGTGACCGAATACCCGTGTCTACATTTTCCTTTTACAATTTTACACGGTATCGCGAAAATATCTAGAAATATAATTTAAATGGACAAGCCAATAACCGTGTCTTACAAGGAGTACAAACTCTATTTCCAGCATTATTTCACTGTTCCAATAGTTCTGTGTACCTTGTACTTGCAGAGTGTACACGATTTCGTCCGAGCCGAGAGAATTCTTCACGTGGCAGGAATAGTTGCCCTCGTGGGTTCTCTGCACGTTCCTCAGCGTGAGCGCGTTGTCCGGTCCGATGTCGGATCTGTCGAGAAAAATCCACAATCACGAGTCATCGCGTTGTCCGTTATTTTTGTCGTTTGCACTTACTTTTGTTGCAGTTTCACGTCGCCTCGACGCCACTCCACCGTCGGCCGCGGATTACCAACGGCGAGACAAGCCATATTGACGTCCACCCTCCACGGCACCACGAGCGGCACACCGAACGATATTATGGCTGCTCGAACTAATTAAAAGTCCCGGTTATACTTGCTCTTTGTTAAACTTCCTGCAGCTATGATCCGTGTTTGAGTTCTGTTTCGAAAGTTCGCTCGTCCGTCCCCCCTCTCTTTTTCTCCCACATCTCCTCGAGCAATTTTTAACAGGCAATCCCGTGGTACCGGCACGAGTCTACCAATTCTACGGGATCATTTTAATTGCGAACGATACTCGCGGATGGAAATGGAAACGCAAACGGAACCAACGATTAAAATGCATAACTTAAGGCTGGCTGTATGTACTAGCCTTGCGACTGCGTCGTTTCGTACTACTTCTTCGTGGACCAACGTTCGAACTTTGTCGAACTTGAACGCTAAGAATCGTGCACGGCGGATCAATTAAACGTACCATTCATACCGAATAATGGAAATTCGAGCGAACTCGTTTTCGAGTACAAACTCTTCTGTCAAAAGATCCAGCAGTACAGAACCGGAGAATCGATTAGGGAGAGTTTAAAGAAAGGCCAAGATCTTAAGAAAAGCCAGGGGAGATTCGAGGGAACTCTAGAGCCTCGAACCGTGTTTCTGACCCGATAAAGAGAAGAGGAGGTTCGAAGAAAATAACGAGAATAGTGATCACGCGATTTCTCCGGAGATAAGTTTGAGAAATTTTTCATAAAACTTCCACGCAGTTTGTTGGTCCAATTTGGTCGTTGTAGCCAGATCCCGATCACGCACGAATCGAGCAACGCCGTTCGGACTTTATCGATCCCACCGGGAGCAACGCAGAGACAAGAAAGTTTCTCGCGGACAAAAGTTTAGTAAACGTGACACGGCTCACCGGTATTGCTCAGCTGAAGTTTGATGACCGGAGTGCTAGATCCTTGCCCCACTTTGGTCGAGGCCGTAACCCAGGCCTCGTAGGACTCGCGCAGTTTCAGGCCGGTCGCTTCATGGTGCAAGCTCTGCGCAGGCAGCGAGCTTTTAGTGATCTTCACCTCCTGGCCCTGGTCCAACACGCGGATATAAACGGTGTATTTTGTCAGGATGCCGTTCGGACGACGCGGCGGTAGCCACGATATCACCACAGCGTCCTCGTTGCTGGTCACAGCCTTTACACGCTCCGGCGCGTCCGGAACTACGAGCAAAAGAACCAGGCTGACGGCGGTCCAAGAACCTCCAGGAAAAACAGAATAGACGAACCGGAAACGATGCCCTCGCCGATATAATCGATCGGGGATTCAAGGAGAGCCGCCTTTCGAACCTCCGAGCAATGGCGGTTACGTCTTCGTGGGAGGTCCTCTATTGTTCGCGAGTTTTGAGAAAATTGAGGCTAGATAGTGATATACAGGGGGAGGATTCTATCGAGCGTTCGCTTTTCGCTAACAGTCAGACGTTATCGGGAAAATATTGCGATGGTTGTATGTAGAAATCGAATTTTTGTTTGGGAAACTTGCTATAACCTTGCAAGAACAAGGTCATTCTTCGGATTAGCACAGTTCAAGTTTTCTTATCGAACAGTTGCTTAAGATAGGATGCTGTTGCTTTAGGAGATGTTCTAAATATTGGAATGTGTATCGGTAATGCGATATTCATTTCTGATCGTGTTCTACACGGAAATTAAATTGCTCCAACCACTTTTAACACCCAACATCCCCTCGATATCTCACGTTTCAAAGAGATGGACATATCTGCATATAGTATCGCAGATCGAACGTGTTGAAATATCTCTTGAACTATCGATTTTGTAGCATAAATAACCGAGTACCTATTTTCACCCGAAGAGAGTTCAAAAACGAGTCGATACGCGATAAATAAAAATCTAATGTCCACGGTCAATTTTAATCAACGTTAATATTCAATTATATTAAATTGGAAAGCTTGACTTTCGTTGAACTTCTATGCGACATGTTCAGAATTGTCTGCGACCGTGTATTCCGGACAAGTTGCCGCTCTGAATACATCGAGTTGTTTCTCCAAAGAATAAGCAAATAATCCGCGAGATTCTGTCGTTGACAAACTGGCTGGATTATCAACTGCGTGTTTTCTTTGTGATACGCGAAATTTCGATTACGTTGCGAAACGAAACGACTCGGCGCGTTATTATGAATTTCGCGATAACGGAACAATTACTCGTGACCCGTTTCGCGAAATTTCGGCGGACTCGACTATCGTTTTCCGTGGATACGAGCACGGTGCAGCTGCATTTAATGGAAAACCAGCCCTCCTGCCGTCGAGTTTCCCCGGAGCTAGAGCACGAAACGAGAGCTTCAAGCCCGCTGGTATATCGTTACTTCAAAGGCGCGTTAAAGTTTCTGTCATTGACTCTTTTAGTCCCGTTCTACTCGTTAAACAGTACCGGCCGATTCTCTGGAATTCAGC
Organism: Megachile rotundata; assembly: GCF_050947335.1. Classification (NCBI taxonomy): domain Eukaryota; kingdom Metazoa; phylum Arthropoda; class Insecta; order Hymenoptera; family Megachilidae; genus Megachile; species Megachile rotundata. The sequence continues at coordinate 14,818,183 of NC_134994.1, forward strand.
CTGGAAGTGGCCTTCTCTAGTTTTAGTTTAAAACGGCACCGTGCCCGCTCCTACGTACGTGCCAACGGAACCTCTTTGACGAGCAGAATGCAAATACGGTGTTAATACTAGCTGTTCGATTTCTCGGGTATATTTCGACCGTTTGAAGATGCCCGAATTACTTCACCCGTAATTTCCTTCGACGTGATCGAAGCAACGTTTCAAATATTTTAACTATTCTCAAAATACTTTCCTGGCATTAATTCGTTTTACGTTCCTATATTTTATTACAGTCTAAAACTTGACAGATGATTATATGAATTGCTAAGTAATTATATCAACGAAGTCCACTGCTTTTCATCTTAGACCGAGCTTCACGGAGGAACGACTCTTCAAACCATTTAATCCGTTTAATATTCTCCTTATAACGCCACCTTCTCGCCCCGTTTCGCTAAAGTACATGCTCAGACCTTGCCAAATTCCCGTCCGCGAAACGATCCAGTTCTATCGATGCACCAAAACTACGCGAGAGAATCTCGGCAGCGTATTGACCTATCGAAACATCAACAACACGACTAGCAGTAAAGCACCGACTGACCAACTCCACCAGGACCGTATTCCGCGAAATCCAACAAATACGCTTCCATGCTCGCGTGTGCATACGCTTCCGTGTCTGTCGCAGACGAAACTACAACATCGGTCGTTTACCAGTTTCTTCGGTGGTGCAGGATACCGGGCTGCTGGTGACACCCTCGCCGGCTCTGGTGTACGCGAGCACCTGTACCGTGTAATTGGTGTACGGACTAAGCCCGTGCAGCACGGTGCTTAGTGCATGGCTGATTTTCGTCTCCCTGCCCTCGTGCTGTTCCAAAACGGCGCTGGCCGCCTCGTACAGCAACTTGTAGCCCTGCACGACCCCGTGAACTTTGTCGGAAGGCGGCGGTTTCCAGGTCACCTGGATGTTCTGGCCGGTTAGTGCGGCACAGGCCACGTTCTGCGGCGGAGCGCTTGGAACTGTGTCAAATTGTATCGTCAGTTTATTACAAGACATTTAACTTGCGCGAATACTCGCGTCTTCATGCGTTTACAAATTTCAGAAGTGTCTGGGGCGTAAGAAACCGTGAGGTTGTATTTCCAGATTATTTCTACAAGGTTGAATCGATAATGGTAGACTCTCGTTACATCGCTACGGAGGACGAGTGGTTTGGAATAGCCAATCGAACGTGATACTGCGCGTTAGAATTTAACACGTTGCAATACCACGTGTGATGTAACTCGTTATTCTACGTTAGCGATCTAATGTGAGCTGACATTAAACGCGGAGGTGCGATGATCTAACGCGGTGATACTAAGCGCAGAAGTATACAATCTAATGCGTCACTATAACGCATTAATGTAACGAGAGTCTATTACACCTTGAAGAATTTCGTAATCGAGTAATCTGTCGTGTCAAGCACTGCATTGCCCGTGTTAAGAACTGAATAAACTTCAACGCGTTCTCGTTTCCTGTCCGTCGCAAAATCTTAAACAATTAGGCTATATTTACAATGTTCCGTCATTCGAAAAAAGCACAGTAAAATAATCCATATAAACGTTTCATGCCAGAGGAGGCACCATAGTAGCTTCCACAGGGCACTGTCGACTACGGCGAACTTAATCGTTTTAAATGGGATTTCGCGTTTTTATCCTGGCAACGAGGTAGTTCGTCGGAGCGAACTCAACAAGTTAGAACAACAGGTCATTCGAGTGAAAAAAAAAGAGGAATCGTAAGTTAATGAGCCTCGCCTTACGAGTCGTACGGTATATGCAAATTTTTCCGCATCCTTCCGTGTTATTACGGTTTTCCCGGTGTAAACTGCCGCCACGGAAATTAATTTCACCGTTTCGCGGCATTGTAGCTGGTCTCATCAGCGCCCGAGGACGTGTAACGCCGCGCTATATATTAATCCGGAAACTGCTGGCCTCCAATTATCTTTTATTACAGCTTGTTGAAGCGGAGAAGCTATGGCGGTCCATTTAAAAAGGGATCGTGAATTTTCGTCTCTGACCTCTATTAGCCCGAGACCTTCGTGCCGTGTAAGAAGCTTTTACGCGACTCAAAACGACAGAAACATTTTAATTTATTCTCTGTGAGCGGTGCGCGAAATAAAACAAATAAGAACATTATATTTCAGCGAACTCTTTGTAACTTTCTACCTTTTCTACTGATATCGTGTACCTTACGTTTCCGCGAAATTAATATGTCGAGCTAAACGTAAAACGTTAGCCGTCCATGTTACAGCTTTATTAAATTAAAGTTGTTTTAATTCACTCGAAACGCGCAAAAGGGCCGTGCATTTCACGCGAACGCGAGATTTTTTCGGAGAAAACGTTCCATCTTCAGGAAATACAATCTAAAAACTCCTCGGGTTGTGAATTCCGATTAATGTTTTCCATTAACGATACTCTTTTATTATGTTCGATATTTTTAATTGCGGAACGAAACCTTTAAACAATGCATACTTCTGCGTTACATGATTATTATCGAAATACAGAATTGTATTATATCGTAACATGATTCGTTGAACGATATTGTAATTAAATGTACGTCCGTTGCGCGAGTTTTCAACGTCGACTTCCTGGAAAAGGAACATTTACACAGAACAAGCAAATTTCTTCTCTTATTTTCTCGCGTATGCAAGATATTAAATTTCCAACTTGCGTAACCAATTCCGTGATATTCTAAACTACGCGTATATCAAACTGTGCATTTCGAAACCTACAAAGTTTGTCTCGATGTCGGAACTTCCACGAATATGTTAACAGTTTTCGTGGTATATTTTTGAAAAGAAAATATAAGAAAGAAACGATTCATTATTGGGACAGAAAACGAGAAACGCGGTTCGGAAACTGTGAAGAAACCTCGATCGATCGCAATAGAGGAAAGGCAGAAAAAAGAAAGTAAAGACGAAAAAGGAAGAGTGATTGTCATAAGACTTACCGTCTTCGAGAGTTTGCACGGTGACTGGGTCAGATCCTGGTCCGTCTCCTTTATTATTGAACGCCTTCACTACGATGCTGTACTGGGTGTACTTCCGGAGGCCGGTTAGCCTATAATCGTACGAACCGTCCCCGTTTCCCGTGATTCCCACTCTGGTGATGTTCACCGATTGATCATTCCCTCTGAAATAAAGCCACGGTCGATGTTCCTCGAGGCGGAAAGATAAAGCGCGAGAAGGAACGCGCGGAACTCGACGATACTTAAAGCAGTTCCGTGGAAACTGGAGCGAAAAATGATCTCCTGATTCCTTCAAATTCCCCCGATACTTCTGTCCCATCGACATGAAACTTTTCCATTCCCGACGACCAAAAAAATGCTTAATTCCATTTCCAGACAGTTAAACGTTTCGGAAAGTTTGCCGGAAACTACTCGTAACTTCGTACGCAGCTTTAAAAATTTGATATCTCGAATCGACTCGCGTCGTATCTGGAAATCGATGAGAAGAAACACGGTGAGACGGTCGCGAACAAAACGATTACCCCGAGAAACGAAAGCGAACCGATCGCCCATTGTCGAGAATCACCGCGATAATCGGCGGAAATTCGAGATCCTCGGCGAGCTTCAACGTTGAATTCTACGATCCTAAAGTGTGCTGGAAACTATTCTAAACAGCCGTAAGCGGATAACGATACCCGAGATTGGCGTAGCTGATGGTGTATCCGAGGAGTTCGCCATTCCAGAGGGATCGATCTGGTGGTTGCCAGGTGACCTTCACTTGCTGTGGTCCTAAGGGCTCGGCGATAACATGTCTGGGTGGTCCACTGGGAATTTCTCCATCGGTTTGAGCCTGTTGTTGTCGTTGTCGCGAAACCAGAACCCAGAGCAACACAAGAATAAAAAGTTAATGTCAGAGATCTCGGGTTCGAATCGTTGAATAGATGAATACATGATACAATGATAAACTTTTGTTTGTTTTTGAGGCATGCTGAAACGTTTGATACTGACATGAAGGATGTCGCTTGGCGCTGATGTTCCAAGATGATTTTCCGCAAGCACCCGAAAGTGGTAGGAGGTCGCCGGTTTTAGGGGCGACACCAGAGCGACCGTGTTGTCCCCTGCCACCATCTTCTGCGTGTTGTGCTCATGCCACACGTCTTTCCAGCAAAAGGCAACGACAACGCTTAGATGGGTTTTGTGCATCGTTGGCCGATGGTATAGTCGACGGATTTACGACGCACGGCTTTACACGAGTGACACGGTGTTACGTGATTTTTCGCTTCGATCCGATGCCGGTTACCGCCACTTTCGCACGCGATTTTATATAGTCACGGTTTCGTTTTATTATTTCGAAGAAGGGAGTGCACGAACCAACCCTTTTTCGATGGCTGCCAAGAATAATAGCATAATCGATATTGTCCTCCAATGATGCCTGGGATATTCCTTCAAATCTGATCGTAATTTTCCCGTGGAATTTGTTATAATGGCGTTATTCGATTTATTGCTGCGGATACTATTTGCGTAACCAATCACCGATCATTTATATGATTATCGATATGTTCGATATTGGTACAAAATTGGAAAAAAATTGATTCATTATCTACGTAAAAAAGTAGTTGTTCAGGGATGATATTTCGTTTCGAAATTAAACCCAGAACGGTAAATTCAGAGAAATAGTAGCTTATTCGTTGAAAAATAAATATGTAATTTAATAATCGTAACGTATCGATTTTTTACAATTATAAAAGGACAATTCTCTGCTTTTTCAACTTGAATTTTTGAACGTTGCATAATACCCTGAAATTTGTACCTTTGAAAACGAGTAATTGCGTATTCTTGTACAGACGATAATGTTCAAATCGGCCTTCGGAACCAGATTATTTCAATCAGTGGGATTAGCTTTCTACTATCGCGAATGAACAGAGTAGCGGTAATCTGCCTCGAAGTAATCGAAAAATCGAACGTACGAACGAGCGGTTCGTGGTCAACGAAAAACGCGACTGGCTAAATCTCTGGTCCGGATGGGAACGCGATCGTTCGAAGAAAGAGCAAAGTTCAAAGAGTTAACTTTACCGAAGAGTTGCGACGACTAGTCGAAAACGAAAGTTTAATCAAATATATACTTACAAACTTTAACCACGCGACGATATATTTTTAAGTCGCTTCAATTTCTAAATTCATTTCCTTAACCTTTTCCGGACGATTACAAATAAACATTGCAAAACGATCGGCGAACGAAATAGCTAACAATCGATGACGAATATCAAATTAAGAAAGCATTTAAAAGCGCTTTATTCGTAAAGGATCGAAATTCAAGAAAATAATTGCAAAGTTCAGTTGGAAAAAGAAAGAAAATTGGTCAGTAATCGAACTCGTACGATCGACATCTCGAAGCAGCGTTATTCTCAAAGAAAAATAACGAATTCCCGACCCGGTGCTTGCCCTGAAAACGTGTTTGAAGCGCGTTCACACCACGACACGACCGAACCGTGTCCCTCCGTGTGTTAACTTCGATAATTTAGCGGCGGCCAAGCGATTCGAGTCGATTAGGCGTAAATGAGGACATCCGAAGTTAACGAGGGACCGGATCCAGGGACGAGGGGGGTTGTCGGGCGCCCCTTTTCAAAGAGAACTTTCCAGCGGAGAAAATAAAGCGGAGACGGAGTAGAAGGAGAAGTCCGAGCATCGACTTGGCGACAAACTTCGACTTCCTTGCTGTACGACGCTTTTATGGAAACCGACCCGAACCTTCTCGCACCGCTCGATATAACACCCTCGCCGTGCTCCCGGTATCTGCTCCGCTCGAAAAATCAGGTCACTCGATGGGGGCGTAATTAAATATCACCGAATATCGTCCACGTAATCAGGTTACTTTCCCTTTGGACCTTTGTGAGTCAACCACGGACAACAATGTTCGATTGAACGTGGTCGATATCCGGGGAGGCTTTCACGAAAATTGAAAAACTTTCGCCGAGATACCGGGACCTAAAGGCGGCTGGTTCGCTCACGAAGGATAAGAAAAATTCATCTTCTTCGCGAAAGTGCAAGGATGTAATTGCCCGAGATTTGCGTTCGTTCGAAAAATTCGTATACAGCTATCAATTGTCTTATTAGAACGAAGAGGAAAGGTATAAGAGGTGATCGGTGTTTTATAAATCTATCGCGTTCCCGGAAATATCTAACCCGCCGGTGAGTCACGCCACCCTCGACGTGTTATCGTTTCGATGTTCGGCAGTTTATGGGCGGAGAAACTGCATTCGGCGCGACTGTTTTCAAGCTCGGAGAAGCTAGAGCAACGCCCAATCAGCGATCAATCAAACGTCCATTCGATAAAAACGTTGAAAAACAATGATTACTGTACGATCGCTGTTGGATTGATTATATATTGTTTGCCATACGGAGCTATAACTTCGTTCCCCTCCCGATTGCCTCAGCAACCAGCACGGAGTATTGATTAAACTCGAGATCCATCCTGACAGTCCAATAATGGAGTCTTAATGTGGCACTGTCGAGATATTACAAATCAAACTCCTTCCGACGGCGGCCACGTAATGAAACGACGATTGCGTCCGGAACGGAAAGCAATTAAAACACAGTCTCGGGAAAAAAGTCCGCGTAAACAAAAAGAGCTGATTATCGAACCAACAATGTCGCCAATATCGACGGCCAAATCTACGACACTTTTCCTTCTCGGAGCGTTCAACCTGTCACGGAAACGTCAACGATGACTACGTTCGTGCAAAATCTATGACGAACGGAGTCAACCTTCTACCGAGCTCTGGGAACCGCTCGGCTTTACCACTCCGCGATATTGCCCTAAATATCCAAAAATCTATAAGGATCTCTTCCTTGATACGTGTGAAAAGAAGATGCAGTGTTTCTCAAATTTCACGAATCCCTGCTATTTCGAATCGGTCGAGAATTTTTCGTATTTACGCACATTCGAGTGTAACTTCTTCGATATAAATATAGAGAGAGGAATCTTCCTTGTGCCTGGTTCTGAGAGAACTCGAGGAGAAGAACCTACAGAGAAAGCAAAGAAGAAAGTAGCCGAGAGAAGTCTACGTCGAGAAGAGGGTATAACGTGAGAAAGTAATAAAGTTTTTCCAAAGCATTTTCGTGATGTATTAATAGTGCTTAAGACGTTTCATAGAGAAACCCAAACGAATGGGTCACAGAAGGTCGGTGGAGTGGAGGAACTCCAACATAGATCTTAGTGACACGAATAACACCCTTACGAGCGCGAAGAGGTCGCCATTTGAATTCCAAAGAAGCTTTCAGAGTACTCTTTTTCTAAGCAATAAATCACTAGTCCGCAGAAAGATTCAGTTATCTCGAGGAGATCGAAAGAAAAAGCTACGGAAAAGTTTGCGAAAAGATTTGTACAACTGGCAATATGAACGATAATTTAATAAAACGTTCGACCAAATATACTGGAAATCTGATTAAGTGTGTATCGACAAATACGTATTGCGATAGGATATCTGAAGGTATCGAGACTTCGCAATCCCTTTAGCATCCGAAAATGTTGGATGATACTCGAACTGATTCGAGGAACTCTGCAGTACGTGAAAGGGATCCTTGCTGCCGGTTTAACGTTGCCAAAGTTAGGCAACACGCTTATAACCGAGCTAGCATATCTGTTTCCTTTAACGTATCAGCTTTCATCTCGTCGCGAGGCACGTACTAGCGCCAAAAGCCGCGTGAAAACGAGCGAGGAGTATCTCCAAAAAGAACATTCTAGAAGCGTCTCTGCTTCTGGCAGCTTCTTTACCTTCTACCGTATCGCATCTTCGAAATAACCTTACGTCGATGCGTCAAGTTCCTGCAATTTTTAAGTGCTTACCATTAACTCTTCAACTTCAACGAGACGAAATATTTTTACAAGAAAAATATACTCTGTACTCGTACGTCGGTTTTCTACGAAATAGCTAACATATGCGTATAGAATACGGAGCAAGTAAAATGCAGCACATATTTGCATTTCGATTTAAAATTTCTTTAAAATGATAGCGCACGAGCTAGATTGATACAGCCCTGCTCTTCGTGCATGGCAAGTCATAAAAATTGCAATTGTCGTTTGAAACGAAATTCTAGTCGTAATGTAACCCATATCATTCTGAGAACTCCAGGATAGTTTCCCCCTTAAGGGGTTGAAACGACCATCTGAACATCTGACAGGGCTATCCAATATTACCAAGGGTATCGCGTAGCTGGCTTCATTACCAAAATGGACGCTTCACAGTAGGCCTACTTCGAAAACAAAGTTATCGAAACAGAAGTTAATCCTGCTATTGTACACGAGGACAAAAGAATAAGTCGGTCGGGAAGTTTCGTGGATCGAGTATCAGAGATTTTAAGGAGCGCTACTTAAAATTATCCTTACAAAGAAGCCATTCGAGCTCGTTAACGAAACAACAAATGACGCTTTATTTCTTCCTCTGCCGAGACTTTAGAGGAAATAATCATCTTCCAGCAATAAGTATTAATTAATCTCGCGTATTAGCATTTTCTTAATTATTTCTCTCTCGGTTCGATTATGTTAAATTCGCCAAATGCCCCGGGTACTCGCCGAATTAATTAACAGAAATCGATAGAAGAACGCGTTATCGGTGTGAACGCGCTTAGGAACTTTTAGCGTAGAATGAACGTGCGTAACTAGTGAGAATGACGTTATCTGGCTGGTGCGTTTTCGAGTCAAGAATACAGCGATCCGCGTAATCGATCCCTGCAACGTCGAACAAACTCGTCGCGTACAACTCGTGTACTTGTGCCGCGATCAATCGTACTCGCGATACGGGTACACGCTTTCGAGACACGCCTCTCTGTCTCGAGTCAGCTCGCAGAAAGCTGGATGAAAAACGATTCGGTACGAAGTGGACGCACAAAGGATCCCGGCACGAGCTTTCTGAAGCTTCCGCGCGACAAGCGGAGTGACATCTGATGGACAGTCGCGTTCCACGATCGATAATCGAGCGCGTCAGCCGATATATCGAAGCGAAGCGAGGGGACGAACAAAGCGAATCAGGGAACGTACCCTGTGCTTCCTTGTACTGCACGATGTAGTTGGTTATGGGCGAGCTGGCGTGAGCTGGATCCTGTTCGCTGGACGGCGACGACCAAGCCAACAGCAACGATCGGCTCCCTTGCTCGGCTATGTGCAAATTCCGGGGAAAATTCGGCGGCTCTTGAACCAGCAAGTTAATGGTCGCCCTGGCATGGCCGTACGCGTTCGTCGCCACGCACGTGTAGTCCCCACGGTCTATGTGGTTCGCCTGGATGATCCGCAGCTCGGAGATCATTCGACCGGATACCTTCTGGTTATCTATCGTGTACCTGGTTAAAGAAAACCGAGCGAATTCTGTTCCAGTCGCGTTTTTCCTTTCATCTCCGTCGATAAACCCGTATTAAATTCGACGGATTTAACAGATATTCGACGAGGACGGGGATTATCGACGAACAAGGCCGCTACAGCGTCGTTCGAGCAATTTTGCGCGCACGGAAGTTAGCTGCCACGCAACGTGGGACGAGGCGAATAATACCATAATGAAGGAGACACCACGCGCGCAGGATGTTGGGGAAAATGTTTCGGGAAACTCTCCAACTATGGCGTTTCGTCACACGCTTTGGAAGATAACGAATATGGAACGCAAAGTGCAACGGTGTGCAACTGACAGCGAAGTTTGTATTGTGTTATGGCTTCTATCGAAACTGACGAGACCGTATTTGTACAAAGTTTTTCACACCGAACTTTTTAATTGCATTCCTTTCGCGTAACATGTGTCTTACGGGTCGCGAGTTTGCACAAATTTTTCATTTTAGTAGAGTTACGAATGTCTGAATATTATGTCCAGTTGATACGAAAAAAAAAGTACAGAAATAACTCTGTGGAATTAGGGCAACGATACGCAGATGTTCCCCGAACTACCTTAAAACGGTGACACGACGTTAATCGACTGTCTGTCAATGCGTTACACGCACTGCAATTAACCTGTAATCCCGGTAGTCGATAGAAGATCGAAGTGTCACTCATCGATCGAGCAGGATCGTCGTACAAGCCCGGTAGGGTTCGCTGCTAGGAAGGGAAGGGGTTTTGATTAATTTCGATACAAACCTAACATCGTACTTGGGATCGACTCTGCTGTCACGCGCACGCCAGCTGAGATCAAGAGGAGCGTCTCCTTCGGCTTCGCAGCGTAGCGTTACACTCTCCCCTCGTCGCACTGATTCCTGTCGCGTTTTCACCGATACCTGAGGACCCGCTGTTTCACCCATCGAGCATTAATTTCCTGCTACTTGTCTCCCGTGCGAGAGAACACCCACCGGGGAATAAATTACCGCGTTCGTTTTACGAAACCATTGTTTATGCTTTTCAAGCTCTTTATAAGGCAAAACGATATCGATAAAGATGCAGATGAAAAGAATAATGGTTCATATTTCGATCAAACGAACGAATGCTACCAGAACAGAAAGATCGATTGTCGAATTGTGTGCTTTAGAAAAATTCAAGTTATATGGAAAAACAGATTGCGACATAGCTGCCTCCGGCGAGCGTTACCCTCGACATCGAAGCATATCGAGATTGCCAACGGAAATTCAACCACGGAACGAAGAATTCCAGAGTATCTGGCCCGTGGCTGGAATTCCAAGTTCGCGTGCACATTGGCTGACACGAATCCAGTCGACTCTGTGTTGCGTGAATATTTTACCGTGAACTGTTAGCCGAATGAGCTTGCTGAGGCCTGGCCCAATACCGTTGCTCGCCTGGCACAGATAGAAGCCAGCGTGATCTCTGGATACCCGTGGGATCACCAAAGACCCGTTCCCGGCAACCCCTGCACCCTCCGTTCCGCTGTAACCCAACTCCCTGTAGTCGCCTGGAGTATCACCTGAATGTTCCGTGGGACAGCCATTATTTCTCTAAAGTGACTCGCTATGTTAATTCGTGTCTGCGTTACGGCAGGTTAAAATCGTGATAAACGATCTGTCGCGACTGTCATTTAAACGCGAACGGAAATAGAGAAGTCGGGCGAAAATCTTTTTGTTTGCAGACTGGCAAAAAATTACTTGTCAGTTTTAAAATGTCCTGATTAATTTATGCCATGCACCATTTGTGCGTAATATAATCTCATGATAGGAACGAACTTTAATTGAGATCGCTATCGATGAACGAGGTGTAAGGAGCAGGAATTGATAGGAAAATTGTTCGCGTGCGAGCGAGCATTTATGTATCAAAATATCTGTCGAAATTCACGCAGTGCGCTAGTATTCTCTCGACGTTGTCACAGATCAACGTCACTCGACATTCTTTCCGATACAATGAGCACCGGTGAGACATGTAAATGCCCAAAGGAAGTTCGCTCTAATGTAAAAGGATACAGGGACCGAAAAGTACTTTGCGAATTATATTTAGATACCAAGTTCAAATGTCATAATTTATTGGTAGAAGATATTGTTTATTTTTGGGTGATCAAGGAACTTTATGAAGTCGATATAAACAGACTATATCGATTACGATCGAGGGAACCGGAAACCGTGGGGAGGATCGAATCAACGAAACTAATTACACCGAAGCTCCGTCGAGCGAGAGGCTTATTTCAGATTGAATGAAACCGCTGAAAACGCTCGATCAGCTTTCCGATGGATCAGTTCGTCAGTCCCTGTCATCCCTTGGGTTAAATACACCCGACAAGTGTAACTTAATGAAAGCGATCATCTCTCGAATCCCCGCGAAATAAAAAAAATCAAAGTTATTACCAGGGAAAATTAGAAGGATTATCGGCGAACGTGTCGACATAGAGGTAGCTCAAATAGTAATCTGATATTCAAACCGAATATTACAAAATTTGCGATCGAATTGCTCGAATTCTACTCGTGCTCTAAAGCAGTAATGGAATTTAAAATTGCAAGAGAAATAAATTGTTGAAAATATTAGGGTAGTAAAATAGAATTTAGTTCACGTTTTTTATCGCCATTGGAAAGGAACGTCTCTTTTCCGTGCTTGGTGGCAAACTATCCAACTAAAAATGACTCCGGCGACACCGCGTGAATGAAAATCAACGGTATTCGAAAGAAAAGAAAGGAACGATGAAAAGGAGAAGGATAGAACCGTCGGAAGACTGATTGTATCATCCTTCGAAGTCGATGCAGTACGTAACACGTCGCGTTTACCCGACCAGATGGAGGACGTTTTTCAAAACGTGACCAAGAGGGAGAACTCGATCGACGTAGTATGCCGGCTTAGAGGAATCGTGACTTACCAATCGATTGCTTCCAAGTCACAGTTGGAATAGGGAATCCTTCAGCCTGACAGGCAATGGAGACGCCGTGACCTACAACGGCGTTTTGGTCCATAGGTTCTACCGTCCATCGTGGTGGCACTAAAAATACGATCCGATTGGATTAAAATCTTTCAACTCGCCGGCTCGTTTCGAAACCGGCGTTCCATCGTGAACCTAAGACCGATCCTCGTCGTCGATTCTGTTCCCACAGGTATTCAAGAGGAATTCTTCGTCGTATCGATGATCCCAGTTTCTCGATCGTCGACAATACTTCGTTTCGTTTGATCGCTTTCATCCGATACGTGAAGAAGGTGTGAAATTTTCGACGAAAAAATCGAGACAGATTCTATCGGTTCGTAAGACGACCGCATTGTTACCGATTCCGAAGATAGAACGTATTTTCTACAGACGTAACACTATTCAATTCCTTGGGTATTCGATAAAATAAAGTTCTAAATTACGTCACAGTTTATTATGTAAGAGATTTCCGTTTGAAAGCATTGGTCTTAGAACTGGATATTAATACACCAAAGAGCTTTCGTTCCTTTCAAATATTTCTTTGACGAGATATTTTAAAATTGCCGGTATCGAAGTGATTAAAAATTACGTTATTATATAAAGATTGAAAGAAAAGAGGTTAAACTAATTTAACGTTTGGAATTGGTTAATTGAGTTAAACTCGCAACACCGATGAAACTTGTAATATTTGAGTTCCGTAGAGCCATGAATAGTTCAATTAATTTCATTGCAGAGTTGTTACGATGATACATTATAGAGGTAATAAATTTATGTAACAGGGAACTATGAAATGCTCGCACAGCTGTTTAAATATTACGTACATAAGTTAATTCAAAATGAAATAAAAACAAAATGAAAAATTATTAATCAGAATTGAATAGCGAGTGAATAATACTGGCAGTGAGTGAATAACATTTATCTCTGTTTTCTGTGAAGCTAATTCGTTCGGCATTGACAGGTAAGAGAGGAACAATAAAAGCGTGTTCTTTGTCAGTCTAATTAGCCATTGTTCCCGGGGAACGGTGATGATCGAACGACGCTTTTCGTCGACGAAAATCGGTCTTCTGTGCCTCTACGTTTACTACACTGTCTTCGTGATCGCGTGTTGCTGTTGTATTCGCGTATTCGTGTTGTGAATTCGCATGCATTCGAAACGAGTTCGATGTACTGTATACTTACGCATCGCTAAGAGTGTAAACAACAACGTGTCTCAACAAACCGATGCTGTCTGTGTGGTTAGACTACTTGAATTGACGATGTCGCATTTAAAATGGGGGAGGTAGAGAAATGTTTACTCATTCGTTTATCTCAATCAAAGGAACTAATTACCAGGAAATACTTCGAGCAGCGTTTAAACGAACGAAAGAACCAGTCTGAATGTAATCGGTCTGAAAAGAAACAAGAAAAACGTGCATTTGTAACGGGAAAAGAAAAAAGAAACGTGCTTGCATAAATCAACTAAACGTATGTAAAAATAAAACGCGGGTGAAATGTAACGAAATAAACAGGGAGAAAACGATAGAGTTGTAGATGGTGCTAATGTATGAACAAAAATCGATTATCGAAAAATATCGCGCGAGAAAAAGTATGGCGAAGGGGAGTTAAAGTGTCGCATGCAAAAAATCGTTATTCGTTAAAATATAAAAACACGGCAGGCATCATTCCAAGTAAAAGAGAGATATAAATATATAATATATATAAATGTAATAACGGCTCAAAGAACAACGTACGAACAACGCAAACGGTACCTATATTCTCAAAAACACGTTACTTGTCACTGAATATACGAAGAGAAAACACGCAAGAAAAACTCGAGGCACACAAGTATAATAATGTAAACGTTACTTCCAACATTCTTCCATCGTCATTCCAAGTTGCTCGTATTCGTATAATAATAGAGAAGAGACACAATTGTAAGTCCAAAATAAACTGAAACAACAGAAAACGAAATAAAAAATAAATAAAAAAAGGAACGCACGAACCAGAAACGTTAACTACGCGAACGCATGCTTTACATCCGTCACAGACATTTCGTTGCATTACACGAGCACAATAATTAAATTTCTCGGTAGACGAAATCGCTACAAGTAAGAAAAACAATTGAAAAAAAAAAGATGTTAAATGAGATACTCTAACTATAATATACGAAACACGCGTCGGAACAAAGAAAAAGATAAAGAAAAAGAAGGAAAATAACTTCTGAATAAAAGAAAGGAACGTGTCTAATTCTAAAATCAAAGAACTCGTTCAACTGTCGAGATCTACATCGAACATTTTACAAATGCTGATGATCGTGATGATGTACAATTACTGTTAACGATGAACAGAGAAAAGAAAGTAATAACAACGATGAAGGAACTTTCGTTCATCTCGTTTTTCTTTTATCTTATATCCTTTCCTCCTTCTCTGTCTTGTTCTTTTCTCGCCTTACCGGCTGCGTGGACGAATTAACTCGGCGTCGTAACCTTTAACTTCCACCGTGCCCTTCCGGTCAAGTTAACACGAACGAAAGAAATATCCCTGTCCTCGAAATTCGTGTTCGTTGCGGTTAACCGGTTCGTCGAGTTAGCATGCATTAAAAAAACGAAGACGAAACGAAAAGATGAAGTGAATCGCGTTAGTCTGCGTCCTTACAAGTATTCGTTTTATTTCTCTTGTGCTGCGTAAGTAGAAAGACAGATATAGGGGATCCTGGAGCTTCCGGTTGTGTCTACACCCTGTCGAGTGGTGTCTTTTTTTCCTCTCTGTCGTTAAACCCTTTCTCGCGAGAGTGTTGTCACCTCCAAGAGGATTGGAGTATTCCCATTACGTTTCTCCGAACGGCCTCAACGAAATCCAAGCTTTCTCGAACAGAGACTCTCTCTAAGAACGGACACTTCCGATCGGACGTCTCCCCTCGATTCTACGAAATCGCTATGCAGATCGCTATGCGGATTTCCCGGCATTTCGGGAAATAGCCTTCGTTGAACCTAGTAACCTGGATTCGGATACTTGCTATCGAGTCTTACAGTGATCCGGATAACTGGAATAGTTGAAATAGCTCGACTGACCGGAACAATGCCATCGAAACCGATTGCGACTGTCTTTTTATATGGGTCACACTTACGACTTCAAATTTGTCTAAGATAATCGAAAGTGGCGGAACAGTAGAAAATTCTTTGATGCGGTGACTTAAAATTCAATATTTGGCTGTAGTCATTTCGATCGTTAAATTGAAAACGAGTAGAGTTAAAACTAATTTTCTCCGCGACAAAGCTTCACGAGAAAAAAAGATTATTCCACGATTTCAGCCATTACGGTCAAACTCGGTATACACCCTTTTCATGGAACATTATCCTTCCAACGGCACTGCTCAAGTCGTTGCGATAACATTTTCGCCAACTTCAAGGATATTGTGTGTTCCCGCTATTATTCGACTTTCATTCTTTCTCCGGGTTGAAAGACGCAGGCGACAAAAGACCGTCGAGCGACATGGCAAACACAAAATTCCCGATAAGAGTTGCACGACCATCATCGTAAACCTGTTGCGAGGAAGACGGCGCTCGCTGATGAACGTCGGACGAACCTAAAAGCGCATTTACTTCCACTCTTCTGGCACGAAGGACAAACATCGTTGGAATCTCGACCATGCCGGACTATTTTCACAGGACCCATTTTCACGGAAAACCAGTGGGAAATTCCGATCTCGAATTGTTGACCAAAGCGTGAAACTTTGAATCGATACGATTCGATTCGACACGATCGACGAAAATCAACGCTTAATTGCTTCTCGATGTACAAAGATTCTTATGATTAGCGGTACGAGAGAAAACGCGACAATTTTTCGCGAGATTCTAAGTGGAAAATGGACGGCGAAGTTTTCTCGTAAAAGGTTTTCGCTTCGAGTGTGTTACAGCAAAAATCGTTAAAAGTAATCATGGTCAGGGAAACGCGAGTACCGCGCGCGCTTTCAAAACCGATTTTCTCGGAAAAGAATTCTTCTGGTAGAAAAAAATTTATCTCCATATTTTCCACTTATTTTTTTCCGCTCCGTTTTATATCACCAGTTACACGAATTTCCAAGTGCAGAGCAAACGCTTTTAACTATTTCGCCGCGAGCAATGACCATTTATAGTCAAGTAAAATAAAGTTTCCGTCGTCGTTTATCTAATTTTTCGAAAAATGATAAACGTATTAAAGCGATTACGGCCGCCGGCGCTAATGTTGACGAAGGCAAATGAGCCTTTCAACGACTTCTGTTTATCGCATGGACGTTGCATGTTAAAAAGAAGCCACCAGAGAATCCGTTAACCGAAAGAGAATCTTCAAAGTAGCTCGAAAGAGCTGCAGCGGAGCATAATTTATCAGAGAATCCGTACCGTAACGAGGTAACCGTGCATTCCAGCGAGAAGTTCAAGCGACTACCCGAGTCCATCACAGGGCAACTTTAAATTACTCGTGGATCCTTGATTCTCGCCATGATCTCTCCGGAGACACTCGAAGCGTTCGTACTCCCTCTTCGAGGCAGACATTTTCGTCGAAAATGGTTTTCGAGTGACGAGCAACGTGTACAGTGCTCGTTTCGTACGCATTAGGATACGTGCTACCGATAACGAAGCTAACGTTCGCGTTTATCAGAACGTTTCGGTCGTTGTCCAACTGGCCAGACGTTACTCGCGTCCGGCCCGTATCATCGTTCGGGACATCTTGATACCGGGATACGTTCGAAGCACGGGTCAGTAACGCTATAATAACGGCGAATAAATGGAAAGTCGACTGTTTCTTATCGTCTACGCGATATCGCGAGCGTTTCTTTCCGGTATCGCGACGATGGTCATTGTAGCTCTTATCATCCCGAAGCTTTCGCTGATCGTCGGAAATCGCGTACCCTATTTTCCACTCGATCGACCACTGTTTCGAACGGCTACCACCGCATTCCCTGAGCCCATTAAGTTTGGCTGACGCGAAAACTTCGACCCCGGAACGACTTCCGCGAATTCTGCGCTATCGGGTCCCAAGCGATTCCGATTAAGTCCACGTTGATGGCTCCTTACATTGCCATTTGAACGGTGTACCGTCGAATCCACGTTCTTACGAGCAGTACATTCGCGATCGATAGCTTCTGATCGTCCGGAAGAAGCCCCGCTCGTAAGAGCCGATATACTACATCCAAGAGACAATATATTTACACGGTCGTTTCCCGAAAGATTAAACAATGCACCCAACTGTTTCGAACAGAGTTCACGTTGTTTATTGTTCGATGTTTATTTCGGAAGCTAATGAGCTATATTCGAGGTATTGTTTCGACGATGTACCGTGTTTTTCGCGATCAGATTGGACGGACGAGTGTAAAAATAGTTCGTTAGTTGCACAAAACATAGCCGGTGTTATTTCAACGGATGGGAAAGCTCGTGCAGGAACTAGGGAACGAGCGAGAAAAAAACGATATCGAAATCACGAGGGACGAGCGTACGTTTCATGGACCCATTGATTCCCTGTTATAACAGGGATAACCCGAATTTACGGCAGTTTTTACGCACGTGTTTCACCGGCGAAGAGAGGCCACTCTTAGTGAATATGAATGGCGAGAAGAACATTACACAGTGGCACGACGTGTCACGCTCTTCGTGTCCTCGATTCGCGTACACCGCAAAGTATCAGAAGTGTTCCTTCCTCTTAGAAGTACCGTTCTTTCTTCGCGATCGTTACGTTCCGAAAGTACCGTATTTAAATTTCAGAGGATCAAGCGAAAGCAGTGGTCTTCTTACGACACGGAACTCGGTGCTCGTCGAAGAAGAAAGCGTTCGGATAGTTCCATTCGCGCGCAGACAGGGGCTGATTTACATTCGATCGTGTCTAAGGAACGGGTGGCGACTTTCGAAAATCGTCGAGCGGCTCCTGGAACTTCTTGAAAAGTCGCATTACCGTATGCACCACCTCGGGAACTCGAAACTAATTTGCCTACGACCGTATCCTCATGAGAGCCTCGATCCGACTGTCACAGGGAACTTTAACCCCCGAGGAAACTAGGCTTGTAATGCCGTTTCGAGGAGCACGGGGAAATGTCGTTGCAGAGAACGAGCACACAGCCAGAACGTGCTTGCGACGAAAAAAAATACGGAAGAAAAAAAAGAACGGGTCGTTCGTTGTACGTTTTACCGCGAAAAGAGTGTAGTTGGAGAAATGTAATTGCACGCCGACCGCCGAGGTCCTTGGAGAAACGAGGGACATCTGTTTCGCGGTTCTTCGCTATTTTCTTTGGGGAGCACATTTGGGACCGTGAAACCGTTACCTACCTCAAATAAGAGAAAATACGTTTCCCGTAATTTAATATCCCAATCTTTCTGTTCTGCTCTCGCATGAAATTGTTGGGAAAGCACTGTTCAGCCGTACTGCGCAAACTCGCGTAACCTACATCAAACAACCGGTCTCTCTCGCCGCTTTTATCGAAGATGTGTGTTATCAAAGCAGACTATGCTACGTGTTCTTTGACGAAAACCTTTTTTCAAAAGCTGTACCCTCTCTCCATTTTTACTGATACATCGCGGGCTGTCCATGAATTCCGAGTCCTTTCTAAGCTGGCTACGTCGTTTGACTTAATCCATTCGCGAAACGTCATCGCACCGAAGGATCACGAAACAAAATAGGACCGCATCGAGATAAGAGGTAGAAAGTGTTCAACGAGGTCACCGGAAACGTTGTCTACGAAATCGATTTCATAGAAATATACCGGTAGGTACTCCAATCCTCCATAGTGACTGCTCGGTTTCTGTGCCGTGATATGTATATACACGCGTGTATATATATAGGTGCGTGAATACAGGATGCCTTTTAGGAAAAATGTACACGGTAAAAACCGTATATTCTTCGCGTCAAAGCGAAATGAAAAGTCCTTTATCAATTTGTACCTCGAAGCTTCGTTTCCGAAATATTGTCTGTTCACTTGGATGACGAATCCTCGAATTAATAATTAATACGAAGTCACAAAGCTTACTCCCAATTGTTCCTTTAGCTCTTTTTCGTTCGAATTCCCAGACTGCAAAAGGGATTACGATAACTTCCATTTAATTAACTCTCGAAACGTTTGATCATTTTCCGAGCATGTCAAACACAAAGAATGTGAAATCCCAAAGATCTGTTCAGTTTGTTTTAGCGCAAAGGACATACCGCTGTTGCGGTGTACATATTTTCGAAGGCATCCTTGTATATACACACGTACACACATAGAAAGAGAGTGAGAAAGAGAAAGAGAAAGAGAGAGAGACAGACAGGTGTGTGTCGTGGTCACACACGGTTTATGTACACAGGTTCTTACAGCTACCATGTCGTTTTTTGTTGTTGCTCGTTTGAGACACCAACCAGCAACGGAGAGGCTGGTCGAGTATTCGGCCAGGCCAGCGACGTTGCTGATCTGGCACGTGTAGTTCCCGCTGTGCTTAGCGCTGACGTTATTTATCGTCAGGATGCTGGAAAACGGCGGATAGTCGCTTATCTGTATGTTGTTGCCTGTCCCGAGCACGGCCGCGGTGGATCCGCTCGAGGACGAGGACGACGACGACGACGATGATGCCGACGCCGACACAACGCCGTCACCCGATCTGAACTGAATCGGTTTGTCGTCCATCAACCACGTGATGTTGAACGGCTGGTCACCCTGGCTCGTGGTACACATTAGCTGTGTCCTCATCCCCTCCGTCACACCGTTCTCGAAATAAAACGGCGAGATCCGCGGTGGAACTATAAACGTGACGTGTGATAATAGTATGTACCTGCATGCCGTCCTTAACGGCTCTCCTATACGCGGATCTCGAACAGAGACCACGCTCCCGTCTTCGTTTCCTCTTTTTTTGGGACATGGAGTGGGTTTGGCGGAGGGAGAATGATTGAAACGGTGATTGGAACGATACCGAATCAACGAAAGTAACGATTATTTCCTTGGAGAATACCGATAATATCCAGGTGACACCGGTAATTTTCACGAGTATCGATACCGGTACCGGTCCGATCACGAATCGTAAGAAGGTGAGTAGGACTTCCTTTGAACGCGACTCGAGGGGACACGTACAACCCCCTTTCGATGACGAGACTCCGAGTGAATGTACGAGAAATAACTCAGTCCGCGTGGACAATTCGTTAAGTCGACGGGGATCATCGAATCTAAGCGAAATTGGACAGCGCATCGAGATAATTACATCGAAATCGAAAAACTCCAGCAAAACTTGGCAGTGAAGCGGAATTAATAGCGTGGCTATTCGTCGAAAACAACGGGAAGTTAATAAATCTTCTTCCGAAACGTCTGAAATTAACATTAAAATACAGCTCGGGGATACAGACTGCTCGGAGTTTAATCCATTCCAGAGAACGAAGCCGGTGTAATTAATGTTCCTCTCGGCGGCAACGACAATCCCGAAACGAACTACAAAAAGGACGAAACGAGTCCTTCTGTAATTTCAACTGCGTCCTTGATGCCGCGTACAACTCTCGCGTGCTTGTCCGATCGAATTATTTCGAATGTTTCGCTTCGATTCTTCTTTTTTTTTTGGTTCGGTTAGTTTAGCGAAGTCTCGTCGCGAAACAGGAGAACGGCAGGCCACGAAGCATGAAATTCGAAACATTGTTCGTCCATCGAATCTGCGTAGATTTTACGAGTATACAGGGTGACCTAGATCGATGATACGATAGAAAAATGTACCGGTTTCGACGGCAAACATTAATCTTCGTACGTTTCTCATCTTTGCAACAAATAATTTTGATAGCTGGTACACGAACATTCAATTAAATCTCGACTCGAACATTATGTTAGTGAACAGTGCAACCAGTTACGAACGGTGATAAAGAAAAGAAAATAGCGTGTTAATCGTATCGTTATTAAAATCGATAATGACAATTGCAAACTTGAATGCAGTAGATAAGAATAAATATGATAAGTATAATAATAAGAAAGTCATCTGTTCGGTACACCCTGTAGTTCCCGCGCGAGGCCATTACCTTGCTGTCTGACCAAACACGGGGCTATACTACTTCGTCTAAACTTTCGACCAGTTCGACAAGTATTATCGAACTTATCGATGCGTATCGTTGTACGTGACCTCTCGACAGGGAACAGGTACAAAGCTCCCCCACAAAAATCAGACTCCGTGAAAAACTGCGACAGGGTCATAAATATTCGGCGATGGCCTCCCACGCGTATCCCGCAGCCCAGAAAATGAACATTTATGACCCGAGGCAACTACTAATGTGTTTTTCCAAGGCTGTTGCTCGATGAAGTTGCAAGTAAACGACGCTACAGACGAGAGGAAAATTGTTGGAGAGGAGCATGGAACCAGATCCCTGCTGTTCGTAATCCTTGACGCGTAAACTTATCAGTCTCGGGGGAGGGGTCGAATTCAACGCGAAATTTGGCTTTCTTTTCTCATTCGATCCCGTTGAATTACTTACCAGGCCCTATAGACGGACGATGAACAGTTTAATTATCGAAACGAGCGTGAAAACTAGGACGAAAGAACGCGAGAGACCCTTCGAGAAATTCATACATGATCAGACAGTTCTGTTGCTTCGAATCGATTACTTTAAATTATCCAAGGATCGCTCGCGTCGATTTCGTCGTACGATTTACTACTCAATGATACAGTAGAAGTTCGATATTTTCCTGCGTCAAGAGTTGAACACCCGGGTCGTGAAATGACGAAAGGTCGGCGTCTGCGATTACGTACCTAGATCGTGTACCAGCACGAGTTCCCGATAGGGGATTAGTCAGGCAGGAAAATATCGAAGTTTCACAGTATATAACTTGAACGACCATGATAATGATAATGAGATGACAAGTACAGAAATCATAGAGAATATCTCGAGCGAAACATAGCATAGTCTTCATAAAAAAGATACTGTTCTACAAAGTGATAATACAGTGATAATAAACTCGATCAGAGATCCGAGTTCAATACGTGAATCGATATACCAGATACAACACAAACATCGAGAGCAACAAAGGTGTTAATGATTCATTCGGAACGGTCCAAAAAGAGCACGACTCCTACTAGATCGTGGTTCGAGCGTCGTTCGCAACGATCCGTCGTGGAAAGAGTACCATACAGATGGATATATATAAAATGTAATATATATATACTCAATCAAAAAGTAACATTACGTGTGTCTCGCCGAAACATATTAATGCTGAACGATGCATACACGCGTGACTGTTTCTGTGTGTGCAAAGATGAAAATCAACCAGGATACGGTAACTTTGAAAAAGTGGAAGCGATCTCGCGCTGTGACATCGAACTCGATACAGGCTCCATCGAGCGCAAAATTAAACGAAAAATTCTGATCCGACGTTGAATTTCCGTTTAATTTCGTGGCGGCCAATTCGTGCGCGCGTTCCAACGAAACAGACCGGGTCAACGAATGAAAACTAGCACCCGAAGCGAAATTTCGACGAGCGTTTCGATGTCACGGATCATCTTGCGGTGCGTTCAGACCAGCCACGGGTTGTAAGTAGTAAATTGAGCTCTCTGGTGCTCCGGGGCTCGGGCAACGAGCCGAACGACGGGGCAGGTAGCTGTTCGATCGTTCCAAACAGCTGAGTGCGAGCGAATGTTCGTGAAATTTGAATCGACCGTTCGAATATTCACTAGCCTGAATTGAATCGCGTCGAGATGGGTCGCGTCGAATTGGCTCGAGCCGACTCGGATCGTATCGAACCGAACCGCGTCGAGTTGAATCGCGCTAAGTCGAAACGCGTCGAATTGCATCGCGTTTCGTCGAATCACACCGCATGGAGTTGCCTCGATTTCGCTCGTAACGGATTTCGGACATTCGCTCGCGCGATCTAAACGCACCCTTTCACGATCTACGATGATACTTGTTTGGTCGACTCGATAGCACACGCTAAATAAAATAGTAAACGAGCCGTTCGTAAACGAGAGTTATGAAACATTGGCAAGATGATACTGTACATATACATAATAGATACACATATATAGATACATATATATATACGTATCAAGAGTATTCCTTTAGGTAAAAGCGTGCAATTAGGCGTGCATAAGAGAACAGCGTGCAGGAGTCACAGAGTGTGTAAAGACAGAGAGAATACGGAGCTTTCAAAAATCCGGAAGTAAGAGATTGAAAACTCGTGGCACGTCGTCCACGGGGACAGCTTTCCGAGCGATTCGTCTTGCCCCGTCTCGACTCTTTCCACCTCCGATCTAAATTGAAATCTAATAATCCGCGTCGAGGCGTCACCTCGCACGTTTCGTCAGTCTCGATATCGTCGCGCGACACCGACCACGCTGGGAAAGATTACCATGAAAAATTACTACGAAACTGGAGGCGAATCGAGACGCGGACACAGTTGTACCCGTTGGCCGTGCCACGTTAGGCTACGGTTACCGTGCGAGCGTTTTTTAACGACTTAATGTTCCGACAAATGGCTCCAAAATGTCTTTTCGAACGCATGCAGTGCAATCACTCGAATATGTTTACAATGGAACTACAGCTTGTCTGAATACTCGATGATCTCATTTAACATTTAGTTTAATTAAACTCTCCACGAAGGTTTCAAAACGCCCGACATTTGTACATAATTTCGATATAGAATGACTGAAATATGCGTTAACGATGAGGGCTTTAATTGTTCCTTCCTCGACACCCACATAATTTGTTCTCAACGCGAACAAACGTTCCAGGGCATTAGTTACTAGATTATCCATGTTTATCGAGTCCAGATAAGCCGAGTTCCATCGTATTTAATTGTTCGAACGCATTTATCCGAACGTTAGTTCGTTGAAAAACGATTCGATCGTAATCGCAGCCTTGGACGTGCATGTTGGACTAGCATGTAGCAAAAACGAATCGCGTCGAATGACCGAGATCATCCTCGACGATCTTTGGTGTACGTGGTGCATAAGAAACTCGACCGGCGAGCGACGACAGAGGTGTCCCATAATTGATAAATCATCGTCGATCGATGAGACTCGTATAAAAAAGGTTGCAGTCATCCGTTGAATCAGAAGTTCTTTTTTAAAACGGAAAATTGATCGCGTCGCGACGCACCGGTCTCGAACACGCTGATTGATCGATCATTCCTACCACCGGTTACAGAGACCGCGTTCCTATGTTTTCTTACCGACCGATCAATCAGTTACTTTCCAGCGCGAGCACATAATCCAGCCAGTTGGAAAATTGCCAGTCTGTCTTTATTATGTTTCGCTGAACCGCGAGTCGCGGTTTCTAACGCGTTGACCGTCGCGATAAAAATGATATGGATTACTAGACCTATCGAAAACTATATCTTGCTTTACTGAACCGTGCATCGAACTAAACTTCTTGAATGTATTAGGGTGTAACGCATTTCGTATCATTAGCAATATTCCGAGTACGGAACTTGTATCCGTTAAACTAGTAATCTCGATATTCCGATCGGAAAGCAAACGTTTAAAATCGAGGATGCAGTGGCAGAGCACCGTGGTATCTGACCTAATTAAGTTGGCGCTACGTCGATCACCGGTGACCGTCAAAGAGGCCAACGCGTTAACCGTGACTTTGTAACTCGTGATTATCCGTCGCTTTCGAGGCTTCCCTCGAACGAGCAAAATCAGCGCATCGATCGAAGCACGAGTTCGTATAATTTCAGTCATTCCGCTTATTTTGCCGTTAGACCCGTGATCGATCGAAGCATTCGCAAATAAATTTTACGATCTGGCGACGCGTCGTAGCATGCAGACACGTCGAGATCAGAGACGAGATCTAGGATCGAGACCGTCCACGAACTGGTCAAGAATATCTCGCGTTCCCGAGTCAAACGAGAGCTATTCTGTTTTTGTACTTTTGCGAATCGGAAAAGCTCGTGGACGACCCGGACGTAGAGCAAAGACTGAGAAGAATCAGTAGCGGGAAATTGACACCTCTGTTGTCGCGGAGCGTGAACCGAAGAAGAAGTACACCAACGGTGTGCGTTTACCGTTGACGTGAAGGAGTGCAGAATGAGCGACGGTGGCAGCGCCATTGGCCACGCGACAGGTGTACGTGCCATTGTGCGCGGGTGCGATCGTGCTAATGCTCAGGGCGCTGGTAAAAGCGTCATATTGGCGGATGGTAATCGCCTTTCTCGGGGACTGTTCGCCCTGGCCGTCGGCCTTCGGGCCCCTTTTGGGACCTTTAATCGCGTCTCCATGACTGGCCGGTGCCTGAACACGGCTATGGCTGGACGACGTAGCATCCTGCGACGTCCTGATCGTCTCTATTGGGACGTTATCTTTGAGCCACGTGAACGTCAGTGGCAGATCGCCAGTCACGACCACGCACTGTACGCTAGTACGGTCCCCTACGTTTAAATCGCGAGCAAAACTGAAAGGCGTGATTTTAGGTGGCACTGAAAGAACAATACAAAGACAAAGGTGGCATTCCAGTCAAAAAAGCGATTCACGAACGCTATAGACAAGTCGCGGTGTCTTATGGGGACAGAGTGGTCTTTTTTTTGGGGGCGGGGATGAAACACGAGGAGATTCGGATGGGACAGAGAATCAGGACGCAACGTTGAACGGTCGCAGACGGTCGTAATCGTCCATCGATGCTGTCGGATGATGCTCGAATTTTCATTTTCCGATATTTCGCTACATCGTAGCAACGTTTTTTAAGAGAGCAACGTTTATCTGAAAGCATCGTTAAAAGAAAAGCTAGTTCGTAGAACACGCCGTGCGAGCATTGACCAAAATAATACGAAAACAATGGACAGTCCAACAATCTCGATAGGTCGAATAGAATCCCAGGTTGCTTTAATGAAAGCGCCACCGGGTCAAAGGCTGTACATATTGTGCTGCTTGTAATTACAGCGGCGTTAATTAAATTTCCATGGCCAGGCCCGCGTGTGACTAAATTAAAGCCTTAAAGCGAGGTCTTTGAAGAAACTTCAAAGAATATTTTTGTTCGTTGGTTAAAGTTTTGTTTAGAAGTTAGTCGGGTCGCTCGGAGTGTCCTAACGCACGGCGTACAAAGGATATCGTTTGTTGTTGCGGTTGTCTAGAAAAATAGATAGCTTATCAGACAGACAGAGAGACGACGCGTTGCGAATTTCACCGCTAACGTTCCTATATTTCGTAATCAGCTTACCGAACACTTTATTTTATCGACAATTCCTACTTTCGCATCAACTTCACGGTCGTATTACTGCAAGAAGATTAGGTAACGATACAGTCGCGCAATTAATCGAATAACGCACTCGAAGCTGTAGTTTTTTCGTGAAAATCCGATTGATAACGTTTTGAACGATTACGCGGCGCGTATTTAATCTTTCCAATTAAGAGTTAATAGGCAATCATCGCGCGTAACTCGCTAAAAATCGTCGCCAGCGAAACAAATTTCTGTATACCCCCATTCAGATACCAGATTGATCGTAGGGATACAAGCTTTTCCCATTTTTGTTGCTAAATCGATTAAGTTAATCGGGGAATCGAATGTTCGAATTACATCCGTCCGATTCAGTTTCGCCGAAACGCAATTTTCAAACGTGCTTTGCTCGCGTAATTATATCTCTTCCGCTCGCTTTACGCTCATGTTTTACCTCTTCCGTACTTCCCTTTTTTTATTATTTTTATTTGTCAATATCGCACACTGACGCTCCAGCTAGCGGTAATTGTAACATCACGCAATACGCTTCTTTACTTTGAACGGTTCGACGATAAACCGACGAGTTATAGGAACAAGCCGGATAATCGATATTTAATCGTGACCGGCGCGGCGTAAAATTTTTCGTTGATCGGTTTTCACTTTTCTCGTGTGACGGGGTTGGGCGATTTCATCGCTGCGTCTCCTCTAGAGTGGCATGAAAAATTCGCGAAAAATTCACCCTCCCTTCGAATCGTATTAATGAACTCGTTCGTCGAGCGATCCCCTCGATTCTGCATGCGAATTAGCCAGCTTTTGCAGTCAATTCGAAATTCACCCGTTCAACGATAAACAGGATTCCTTCGCGAATTTTCACGATTCGGTCATCATTAGTTTCTCTTCCTTCGATTATAAAAATTGTCGATAAAATCGTACTTGTTCAGTATCATGGTTATGCGGAACAGAGCAGTAAAGTGCACAACGCGCTAAAGAAACGATGATCGACTCACGGTAATAGAATATCGATGCTTCGACAACAGCATATTTATGTACAAGTGCGTGCACACGGGATAGAATAGACGGAACGCTTCGTCGAACACTGGCTGCGATTTATACAAGTGATTGATATGCAAAAATGGGAGCGTTCGAAATCAATGTCGCTGGAATATCGCGTTAAGATGTTGCGAGACGGCAAGATACGACAATGTTTAGGATTGAAATCCTTTTAGAAACGATTCACGATTTGCAGAGAAGATAGTGGATAATAATTCTTTCGATTATTCGAACGAATAATTATTAAATTACGATGCTGGTGACCCTCGCAGCGATCAACGCGTTAACTGTTCCGATCGAAATAACCGTGTTCGGAGCGACGCGGCTTAATGGAATTACGAACGATTTCGCGATCGGCTGTTAAATTTACAAACAAAACCAACAATTTCATAGGGCTCTAAAACAATTGATCCTGTAACACTCGTTCACCAAATATTTTTCCCTGAGCTTAACAGTTACTATCCGCCCTGCAAATCCGATATCCTTTATCCGTACATCGCACAGAATCCATCGATAAAAGCGTCTCTGACACGTCATTGACTGATACTCTCGTCAAGCGCTTTAATTCATAAAGTTATTCGGTTAAAAGGAACATCTTTTGCCCGAGCTAAGCGACCAGAAACGATCAATTTTTCATAGGTCGCGCTCCGGGGCATAATATCGCGTATAAAACGCGAATATCAATGACATCCGTCGTCGTGACGATATTAACCCGGTCAGCGATATTTTTCACTTCGCTATCGTGTTACGTCCCCTCGTAAAATTTCTTTAACCAGTCACGATCGTTTCTCTGCTTGATGTACGAGCCGATTAAGTCGGAGCGGATCGTGCGACGGTAAGCGTTCCGTGTATCCATGCGGGCACGTACAGACGTAGCGTCCTCGTATCCTTCTTCGCAAGATAGTGGATACGCAGGCATCGCCGCGTTATGAATTTTTATGTACAAACGGTACACGTACGGAATAATAATATACAGAGCAGTTAGGCGAGCGCGTGCAAGGACAGATGCTTGAGCGATGCAGTGAAGTGCTGTGCTCTGGTGCGTGGGTTCGTTCGCGAGTGTTGTCAAACGCACGGATATCCGTTGACGCACATAGACAGAAGAGACAAAGAAAGATAGAATGACAGACAGAGGGGGTGGACGCATACACGCACACGTACACGGACCCTAACGCACATCTATGTACACATAATTGCATCGTAATTGTACTTCGCGTACACAGTTTGTCCAAGGAATTTCGAAGGTATCTCGCGAAAATTTCCTGATTTATGAATCTCTTTACGACTGCTCGCGACTTTGAAGATTTCTCATCGGAACTTGGACAGACCGTGCACGATAGTAATCCGAGATAAAACTCCTGCGTCTCGAGAATCTTTTCAGAAAGCTTGCAACGAATTACAACTTCGTTAACCGAACGATTACGTTTCACAGAAGCATTCGGTACACGCGAATAGTGTGCATCGTGTACACGCTTCCCTTTGATCGCCTCCTTTGCCGCAACACGCGAGACGGTTCCAGTGGAGCAGGAAGGCAACGTAATCACGATAATCGGCGCGGTCCTGTTGCAGACGAGTAAACAGACGCGAGTAATAGTACTCGGAAGTACAGTTAATTAGTTTCGACTGTAAAATTTCGAATCCCTTTCGATCTTCGAGCACGATTCTTCTCGCGAACGATGTTTTCTCTGCTTCTTCGCGAGACGAATCGATCACTCGGAGAAATCGGTTTCGAGGACTTCTCAAAGTGTACAAAAGATAGCCGGGTTAGAGGGTAAAATATTCCTGCACCACTGGAACGTCTGCCAGAGAATCCTTTAAGGGTAACTTACGGGCAAGTTTCTCGAATTTCTTTTTTTTTTCAGAACTTCTACCGCACTTCCCCAGCTTTCGGATCACAGTTACAGCAGTATTTCAAGTCGTCCCTCGCGAGGCAACGTCGATTAAACTGCACGTACTTCCGTTTGCTCGAAATTGAATTAGTCTTGACGATACTTACGAGTCGTCATTATCGAATGAACTCTTTCTCGAAAGAAAAATAGAACGCGCAGAGGGGCAAAGACAAATAACGCGACAATTACAAGACGACGACGATAGGTTTCGAAGCTCGTTGCTCGCGACTCGCGGCGCGGTCGTTTCGAAAATTTAGCGTACAAAATCATGACAGTAGGGGGAATACAAAGCAATGCTGCCAGGCGTTAACTAATCCTGGCCAACGACGAACAATGGAGTACACGGAATTCACTCCGTAAACCTAATATAGAAACATTTTGTGTGAAGGTAAATTTCGCGGCGAGCATCAAACACGCCTCGATGTTATGCATACACGAATTGTAATTAATACGCTATTGCCGTGGGGATGGAAAATTACGGACGGGAAATAGGGAAGCGTATCGAACAAAGGGATTTTAGTGCCGTGATTATCGCTTGATAATCGTTCTTTTATGCCTCGAATGATCACGTACAGGGTACACTGTTTCGATATCGACAGCGAATGAACAATTTTCTATCAAAATCGTTCGGAACATCATAGGGGAAAGATTGTCGCCTCTCGTAGATTCGCGAGTTTTTAGCTGGGAGAGATACCGGTTTTATCAGAATCAGAATCGAAAAAGAGAACGGTGTAAACTTATATTATCGACTGATTCGAAGCAAGTGTCCCGTGCAAATATATATCCCAAATTGGTTAGAAAAATTTCATGGAAATATACGAAGAATTCCAATCTTTCCCTATGAACGAAAAAAGAGGTATTCGAGATAGGTTGACGTTCGAAAGCATCCATCGATGTATTAATTTGTACGTTATCGACCTCGGAACATCGAACTACGGGATACGAATAAAAGTGAATTTCCAACAGTGGACGTACGTGACCAATAGAGTTCGAATAACTCGGCAAATTAAATCGCTCTGCTCCCGGTGAAGCCTGTAAAAGAGATCTGTATCGGGAAATATTTGCTTTTCGCTCACTCACCTAGAACGCGAACCTCAACCGAACGTTGAGAAGTGAAGTTATGCTTGTTTCTGGCAGTGCATGTGTAGGTGCCTTGATCGGCAGCCCGTTGGACCGTATCGATGAACAGACTGCCATTTGCGACCCTTTGCCTCATATTAGTAGGCAATCTTACACCGTCTGCCAACACGGTAACCAAACAATTCGTAAACAGATACTGTATTGAAAATCAAAATTACTATCAAGAGCAATCGCAAGACACTAATCGTTAAGATTGATCGTTACAATCGTTGTTAACGCGATTCCTTAAGATAATTAATGGAAGTAACAGAGAGTTGCTTACCTTTTTCCCAAACGATCGACTCGATAGGATAGCCGGCGACTGGGCATTTGATGTGAAACCGTTTCCCAGCAACCGCCGAAACCGTCGACATGGGTCTGACGTACGGCAAACCTGTGATTGACAAGCAACAAAACGTACACGCGCGTTGCGATGATTGCCACCGCGAAAGTTATCAAAAATTTCTTTCCCGCAAAAAGTAAATATTTCAATTAATTTTCGTAGGAGGCTTCCCAGACTTTAAGGGTTTCGCTCCCTGACGAAACAGAAACTTGGATGTTTTTCTCTTCGTCGACTCGTCTCGCGTACAACGTTTCCCTATAGATACCGAGAATAATTCCAAAGAGTCGGCGATGCACGGGACTCGAACTTTCAACTATGGAAATTCAGATTACCAACTTCTTGTTCCGTCAAACTATTTCTGCAATAACGTTTCTCCGTGCTTGCTCGTGATCGACAAAAGAGACAGACTATCAAAAATCAATTTCCCTTCTAGCACGAAGGAAACGTTCGAGATAACTCCTCCAACGTTAAATCG
This sequence comes from Megachile rotundata, assembly GCF_050947335.1. NCBI lineage: Eukaryota > Metazoa > Arthropoda > Insecta > Hymenoptera > Megachilidae > Megachile > Megachile rotundata. The sequence continues at coordinate 14,849,399 of NC_134994.1, forward strand.
TTCTCTCTGTGTCAGTATCAAAGCTTTTCAAATTTCCCGATTTTCATCTGTGTGCGCCAGGCCAGAACGATCGCGGCCCGTTAAATCTGCCGATAAAACAAAAAAAGCTGCAAGAGGCGGTTTTTAATTAACGAAAACCACCCCTCTGGCTAACGGGTGCCGGTTAATAACAAAGGATCCCATCGAGCCGCGATATTGACGCCGGTCGATGCGAGCACAGAAAGAGAAACGTAATATTCCCCCGGGTTTCCAGTCAATTTCAATCAACACCGTCAGCCAATTCTTCTCCTTAACAATCCTTCTATCTTCTCTATAGAGGACTCACCGTAAATATTGAGCCTCGCCGAGTGGCTTGCCTCGCCAGCTCGACTGCTCGCGATGCACTCGTACTCCCCGCCATCTTCGGACTTCACCGACGAAATGTTAACGTGCGATATTACGTCCCCATACACGGTCACGTACTGGCCAATCAGGAGCCTGTCGTTTTGTGGAAGCGGAAATCCATCCAGCAGCCAGGAAATTTGAGGAGTGGGATTACCCGCGGCGCTGCATTTCAGGGAAACCGATGGACCAGTCTGCATTGTCTGTTCGATAAACCTGTAGACCAGCTGCGGCGCGATCTCTGTTAACAGACGTTATGCTCGGATTACACATACCTGAAAGAATCGAAATACCTGAGCGGCTTTGTCGAGCCTTCTCGCCTTTCGTCCTTCGACCTCTTTTCTCTCTTTCCGTGGAACGCGTTCCGACAGTAGCGTCGGTTTTCCCTTTCGATCGAGCCTTCGCGAGCGGTCAACGCGATCAATTTCTCTTTTGACTCGAAAAAAATAGCTTCAAGCGTCGTTTAATTTCATCCGATGAACCTCGGGTATCCAAATATTCGATTCACGAATATACGCCGCTATTAACGGCGCTTCTTAGCGGTGCTAATGAAAGCTTCCACTTTAACGACATCGCGAGAAACACGATATTGGGACGCTTAAATTGCCCGGCTCCCAAAGCGTTAACGAGCTTCGACGCGACCTAATGTTTCGCCCTCGTCGACTGACAAAGGCGGTTTCGAAGCATCCGCGATTACACGCGTAATGAGCTCGATACGATTCCCTATCGAATCGCAGTGTGCTCCTCGCTAACATGATTTTGTGTTAAATAATTGGCCGAGAGATTAATGGTTTCGCGGGACATAAAGAGGTTTCCCGAGACTCTCGATGAAAAAACATCGAGCATAACCACGGTACGATGTTCGCAGATATGCGTTCCAGTTCTAGAAGGGCTCTAAATGAACGTGCCGTTCCGCGTAACGACCATGCCCGGTAATGAATTCATGAAGTTCATAAGCGCGAGCACGTCGGCTATGAAATAACAACGACGACTTCCTTCAAACTTTTCGCATGCATACTGTGATTCTTACGATTCCGCCCTTTATTCGTTGATGAAACTTCGTCCCTTTTCTACGTAGTTCAATCGCCAGTTGTCTGGTAAGTTTTTGCTTTACCGCCACAGGACTGCAGCGGGGCTCCGTCTGCCTAAAGCTTGACTTGTACTACTCGCGCCGGCAGCACGCGTGGCGATACGTAATAAATATGACGCGAAATAATTTTTAATTATCTTGTCCTGCAAAGTTCGTCATCGTGAGGGTTCGCTCGTGTGCTCGTTCATAAAAATTCACCGTCACGTCGGCACCGCGCGTATAATTAAAAGACGGGCCGTCTAAAGAAGCTATTAATAAATTAACAATTACGTCTGTCCAATTATCCGGGCTTGTTACTCCGTCTTGGTAGCCGGCTACGGGTTAGTTTGAGCCCTAAGATCCTTCAGTAGGTACGTGGAATAATCTTTGAAGATACACGAGAGCCTTTGTGACCGTGTTTACCGAAACGGTTTAAAACGAAGGGCAAGACAAAATATTTATCATAACTAAGCTCTCGGAGTTCCCTGCTATTTCTCCTCTGGCAATGTATCATATCTCTTTTTCCACTTCTTTTTGTCGGAGTTTCGTATTTATTGTAAAATTATGCAGATGAAAGAGATAGCGACCGTACGGTTATCGTTCGCTCTCCTGCGTTTTTCCCGGGTCCCGTGCGACCAGTAACGCGATGGTATGTTTGAAATTTCATCCTCGATTAGGAATTTAACCGATCCTTCGATACACGTTTGCGAGTATGTATGTATCTACGAGCCTGTTTCGCGCTCGATAATTTTACGAGGCACGAGAGTTTGGTTCAACGAGCTGGCTCGATGTTAATGAAACGCGAACAGAAAGCACCTCTTGTTTATAGTTTGCCCAGAAAAGAAAAGGAGGACCGTGTAAATAATAGCCGAGCCTGTCGTTAAATATAACCAGTACTCGTGAACGTAGTCCGTCCGTTGCTTGGTAGCAATGTAAATTAAAAATCCCACGGAAACGGATGCAACGACCGCGAGCGCAACTCGTCTACAAACTTAATTTAGCGTATTAAGGGGTAAGGGAACGAATTTTTCGTTTCCGGTTCGTTTGAGATTCTAGACCCTCTCTAAACGATGCCTTTCGTTTAACCGGTATAACGTTTCCGGGTTCGAAATCGCTCGTATATTATAATTGCGTCGCCATCGATCTTTAGGGCGAAACGTGCCTTTAGTCGGTCGTTAACCGAATTACATTTCTGTGCCTTTTAATTGCTCGCCCTTCGAGCGGACTCGTAACCCGATTACTCGTAATGGCGGAATCAAATTACACTCGTCAAATACGTATATTGTACACAGATCGCGTGAGAAAATCTTGAGAAACCGGCGAATCCTAAGGGGAACCTTACAAAGTGGAAAGAGCCGCGGGACAACTCTAGGGAAGCGTTGAAAAAGCTCGGGCAGAGTTTAGACAGAGCCCAGAGGGATTCTAACACCGTTCCTAATTTAGTATTCGAGAGGAATTGAACGGTGAAGTTAAACAAAGTACATGGCACGATATTCGGTAGTCGAATACGCGAACTGGTATATGTACTTGCGACAATCATGAACGTGTCGTAACTCTTTGGAGTCCCTCTTGTTTACTGCTCCTTCCCTCTGGCGTGCCTTCTTCCCTGACGTATCTATGACGCATAATAAATAGACGTAGCTAGAGCTTCGGGCTGGAGCGAGATCGTGCTCGGCCAGCATGCTAAGCATCGGCAAAACCGCAGGAATCTCGTTAGCGTATGCAAATCCTGGGTACCGGTACTAACTATCTCATCGTGCTGCAGGCAATCCCCACCTAATGTACACTGTATGCCCGGCAGCTTTGAAATCATGCGACCAAGAAGAATTTTAATGATGGGTCAACTTTCCCATTTTCAATATAGATTTGCACGACCCATCGATGAATCGCCGATCGATATATTCACGCCGGTTCCGACATTATTTTGCCTATCCAAACTGATATTATCCGGTACTATTGATGTAGAAGGAAGAGATCGTTACTGCAGATACAAAAAAGAGGAATAAATTGAACGAGGCCGTACTCGCAAATAATGGAATTCAAGAGAAACTGACTTCCTGCGATCTCAACAATGGAAGCCACATCGTCAAGAAGAAATATAATATCGGTAATAAACTCGGAGAAAGAAATTACAAGTATTTGTATACAGAGCTCGATAAAAAGAATCAAAGAGCAGTGAAACGCGGAAAAATAATATTAATACAAGGGAACAAAAAAGGATCTTTGTGTGAATGCAAAGTGTTAATAATATTTAATGAGCGTGGAAGTACACATAAACATGCGAAATACGTGTTCTCGAGGTAAGCCGAAAAGGAAGGAAATAACCGCGCAATCACCGTCCCTTTTAAACCAAATGAAAAATCGCTTGCCGCGGTTAATTCGCAGTCCCGGCAGGTTATCGTGGGCCGATTGCAGGTGAAACGTTCAAAGGTTGAATCCATTACCGTTCTTTGCCGCTGTTCTTGTTTCTATCGCAGCGTCTGGCCACTAAGAAGCTATTCTCCTTCGCCCCTTCAATTACCCCTTGCGTAGAATGGGATGGCGGCGGGCGTGGCGAGAGAGGAAATAGTTTCACCTCTGACGCTCGACAGGACTCGAATCGACGGAAAGAGAAAACAAACCGTACAAGCTTTCAGAACACGGCAACAATTGTATCTTTGAATCGTGGTCAGTGAAATGGAGGCCAACAGCGAACGAAAGAGAAGTTGAAGTTTCAACGACTATCAAACTTACCGGAAGCCCGCTATATCGCGGGCCGCGTTTAACGACTAAGAAAGTACGTAAGGAACTTTCCGCGCAATCGTAAGAAAAGAGAATAATTAATTCCGTTCGTAAATCGAGTTTTAATTGAATTTCGGATCGAACAAAATCGCATTATTCCTTGAAAAATATCGAGAATTCTTGCCTCGAGTGCATTCCCCGCCTGTTCGATATTTCCAATTAATCTTTCAGATATGTAGACCACAGTTGGCAATAAAACGCGCAGCGAGTTCTAAATCTAGCGAATTAATACGACTCTAATATTTGGAAAAAGTCTTCTGTTTGTTGCGCTGTTCGAGGAACGACGTCATTCCATAGATTCGCGGAAAAAAGAGAGAAAATATAGTGTCGATAAATTGGTTTTATTATATTTCCAGGGGGGAAAATTCGCGTATCGCGTAGCCGTTGCTCTCGATAGACCATATTAATACGCAACATCGGTCCCGCGTGCACGCGACCGAACGACGGAGGGCAAACGAGGCCATTTTCCTACAAAAATACCGCGTAGCCCGAGGCACAACGACTCCATGATGGAAAATACCTTTTCCCAGAGTTTTGGAACGACGAACGATACTCGGTCGACGCGAAATCTTCTCGTTCGTTGGAGGCTGGTGTTCCGCGAAATCGACAGATAGACAGCTCTGTTCTCTGTAACCGAGTTCTAGCCGATCGCAATCTGCCTTGGTAAAAGTGTTTTAATTGAAATCTTCGGAACCATAAACTTCGTAGTATCGATCAGCGTACCGGCTAGATACGGTTAATGGAAAAAACATACAAGTCCATTTCTCGAAACGGAACGGGATAGCGTAACTGGCAACAAATACGAAAACTCGCCAACGTAAAACTCGAAAAAACAAGTCGATCCGTTGCCGTATATCGAACTAACGGCTGTTTTACATCGAAATAACATGCTGGAAAGCGACACTGGGACACACGGTCGATCGTAATCGCTGACACACTTTATTGTCAGATGAAAAAGAGGGTCGAAGAAAGCGTTTGTAGGCCTCTAATTTTAAAATCCGTTTAGCCAAAAACGAAAGAATTAACTCGTTCTAAATTAAGTATCTAGGTTTTCTGTAACGAAACATCTTGTCATTTTATACTAAGATTAAGCTTTAAAACGTTGCCCGTTTAAAACTATTTAAATCGTGTCTAAAGTGCTTTTACCGCTCCCACAATAGGAAGCTAATTAAATATTCTGCCTTAATTAAAACGCTCCCTATTTTACGAATTTACAAATCAAATCACTGCTTCGATTCAATCTACCTTCTCCATTATCCGCGACAACCATTTCCTCGATTTCGGAGATCGAATTAAATCTCGTTGGACAAAACACTCCAGGTCTATTAACGTCATACAATACTGTATATGTATAAGAAGATATCGCGGTCAAAAAAATTCTCCATCGATGGGGAATTGAATTTTCCTCGATCTAAAAGCAGCTAAAATCAACAAGGAAAAGAACGCGACGAGCACGAACGACGGCTGGTGAGATTCTATAATTAAAAGCATTGGATTCGAAGCGAGCGCGATTAACGGGTGGCAAACAGCGATTTCCAGCTGGAGGCACGATCGGGAGAGAGATGTGGCCATTTTCGCGCAAAAATGGCACGTACTTCCCTGGAGGAAAGCAGTGCGGCTCCGTGATGGAAAACGCGTTACGATGGAGTGCCACGCAAACCTGGAATGGATCGTATGGGGAGGAGTTCCACTGCATTAACCACCGGCAACCTATCACCGCGGAACCATTCGCTCGACAAACAAGTTCACCCCAACCCTTTCGCCTCTTTCGTCGTCCCGGAGTCTACTAGAAGTCTGTCTTCCAAACATCGGTTCAACCTCGTTCCCATCGCCGAGCCAGGGAAATCTCCGCTTCAAAAAATAGAGCAAAATCGAAAGATAACGTCCTCGGCTCTTATCGCCGCGTCGACTGCTACGACTCTTTTTGGTCGAAGTTGGGAAAAATTTAACGAGGAATGATTCGAAAGACGACGGAGAAATCGGACGTAATTGAGAGCTGTGGCTGTTTCCGTGATGTCATTAGACGCCACGTTGGACTGTCTTAAACGTTTCATTTCGCGGAACGTTCGTTAAGCTGTTTTCGCGAGCTATCCTCGGAGAAGGGGAAACGAGACGAGAAATGGTTGTTTAAAATCGTTTAAACGATATAATGGATATTACGCGAGAGTCAGCAGGGTAGCTCGAGCTTCATCCGCCGGGAGAAAAAGATTATTATGTAGAGAGGATGAGGAATTAAACGGGCAATCTTGAATATGCTTTAACGACAATTTAATAAAGCGATTCTCGTATCACGAGGTTACCGGTGAAACGGTATTTCTGTTAATCAGCGTGCATGAATCGGTATATTTATAATCCGATATTGTCTACCACGGTTTTCTTTGCAGTAACAATACTTTGCGTTTCTATTCGACTACTGTTTATCGTTAAGCGAATTCTTCTTTCTCGTGGAGCTTCCTCGGGCATGTTTTCATCGGTATTTCAAGTATTATATTTTATTACGAATAGTCCGCGATGATCGTTCAAAGTGTAAAAGGTATAAATTAGACTTCCAACTTCAATTAACGTCGGGTCTCTGTTTACTCGAATTTTCCAGCCTTCACCCCCACATGCAGGTTGCACCAGTGGCACAGAATAGAATCAAACGTTAAGCAAACAAAGAAAACTCACCACCCAGCCGCAATTCCGCAATTCCTTGAGCCATTTCATACTCGTTCCTCACAAAGCATTGGTACATGCCGCGATCCTCCCGTGCAACCGACATCACGGAAATACGTTCCCTGGATACCGCCCTTATGCGAGCACCCGTTCTCAATGGCTGACCGTCCTTCAACCAGTAGAGCGCAGCCTGCGGAAATCCACTTGCGCTGCACGTCTGAAAAGCAGTTCAGAGAAAGGGTACTGATGAGAGTCGGCCGGTATAACCGTGCCCAGCCGACACGAGAATGCCCTCGAATCTTCTCAGTCTTTTCCCCCTTCGAAAACAAGATTGCCGACATAGTTGGTCCAGCGGATACGTTGCGAGAAAACAAACATTAACACCGAACGTGTACCGCCGCCTTATCCTGCTACTCTCGTAAAAATCGGGTTACGCTACAAACGTGGACCGTGGTAAATGGTCCGGATACGAGCTAACAATTCACCGCGAAAATTGGAATCTAGTTGCTTTACGACCGACGATTTTGTCCGTCGACGCGCAGTTTTCAGAAACAAAGATTTATCGGAACGGCATAATCGTTACGGCAATTTAATCGCTGTACCGAAATGAACAACTTGTATGTTATGAAACCGACACGATTAATTTGCAATCGCGTTCCGGCGATTTACCATTAAGCGTGAAAAAGTTATGCGCCGCACGAATGTAAGCAACGTTAAACGCTGTTACGATGACGCGATGCGCGGCCTTTGCAATTGAAATGAAATTATAGGTCAATCTAACGGCCCTTTATCGACCGCGGACGCCGTATATTATGTACAAAGTTATTAAGGTTATTACAACGCGTTCGTAAACAAAATGTGGCAATATCATTGAATTCAACAATGTAAATGAAACATTATATTAAATATGTTCCGTGACGAAACACTGATAACCAACAACAGCGGCGCATATTGGAAAGCCGTTATTAAATCGTGAAACAGTGCGTATAGTAATCTTTGAACAATGCGGAACGCGAATAAAATGCCATTGGCAATTTCAATTTTTGCGAACGCGTTTCGTCGAATTTTAAATAGAATTAAAAAAATATTATGAAAAATAAAAATCTTTGGTATTAGAGCTCAGCTCGGATTTTAACGCGACCGATGTTTTCAACTGTACGCGATATTATCGTCAAAACGGTTGGGCATAAAAGGTAGTGAGAACCTTTGTCCAAGCTTCCCCGTTGGGTCGCATTGATTCGCACCACGGATTACCGGAATCGGCTGGTATAAATCCACACGGAAATCGTCAATTACCAAATGAGCGGCTTTTCCAAGATCGACGGTTTGAATCGACGGCTGAACATGAACGCTCAATGGCGCAGACACCGTTAACCTCACTTCCATGGATTCGCTGCCCTCCGAATTACTGGCGGTGCACATGTACGAGCCAGCATCGTTCTCCTGAACGCCTTGTATGATCAGCGAACCGTCTCTCACCATGTAATGCCCGGACGTGTCCTCGATCGGCTCTTCTCTCTGATTCCTGTTGTAATACCACCTACGACAGAACGCACGCAGAAAAAAAACGATAAAGTAACGTTTCTTGGTAGATCGGTCGGCTTGACCGGCTTTCGTCTTGAAATCGTAAAAAGCGGAACAGCGCGCAAGCTTTGTCGTTGCTCGTAAACTGCTGGCGTTACTACGAACCGGCACAATTGGAAATTCTATTTTAGACGACGTCGATACCGGAGGCTAAGGCGAATCTCTAGAAATAGCCGTGCTATTGTTCGGCTTAAATCCACGCCATTAATTTAATACGTCACTTTTACGGATGCTGATTTAATAAGAAGCATTTTTCTGCCGTTTAACTATACGATCGCACAATATTCACGACAACGAGAGCAAATAGTCGAACGAAGTATGAAAGACGCGAAACAACAATAACCGTGGCGCAGGAAGATTTCTCGTACGGCCGTCTGACCAGTGACGGTGTATACTACTGTCAACTCGAGCGCACCGCTACTCCGCTCCAGTGACTGGTCGGCTCGATGAATCGGAACTGTGCATCTCCCTTACAACCTGCAGTCTCGTTGCGATGCAAACGTTACACGTTACGTTCGATCGTTGCTCAAGATTCAAGCGTGGCAGGGCAAAAACGTGCTCATACCAGTGGCATTGGACAGAGAGCGATATTGGCCTGCTCCGCTCCGCTTTGCTATCCGCCTGAACCATTCCATTCCGACGGTGTATCTACCCGGCGCACTCGTGGCAACCACAAAATAACAACTGTTTCATCGGAAAGACTGAATACACATACGGCACGACCATGAATTGTGCTACGCTACTCATACGTTCTACGTTTTTCTTTCCTCTCTGTTCCTTTTTTGTTGACGAGGGCCCTGACTGCGCACGGTGCTCGTGTAGCGTCGAGATGTACTGGCACGTTTTCAAAACACTGCCGCTTGAACAAGCAGTCGGATAAACCGTAGCTTCACCGTGCACCGGAAACACACGCGAAAATCGTTAATACCGACGGATCTTTAAATAAAGAAGCTATATTGGATACGGGATACGCTCGTTCGTTCATCGGCGAGCATGGAAATTTTTGCGCTATACGTCCCCGAAACGTTTCCATCTCCGCGAATTTCAAGCGTCTCCGCAGACGGGATAATCGAATCGATCTTTCGCGACCACCTCCGACCTTTGACCTCGTCCGACCGAACCACCGCGCAAAATCTGAACCAATTCGGTCTCGAAATCGTGGAACACCGCATCGACCTTTAAACGCCCATTAACGTTTACTTTATTTTTTCAAATATCTCTGATCTTGTCGTGCACCGAACGCTCGTCGAACAAGGTTCGAAGAAATGTTCGCGTTGCACGGAAACGCGACGATCAGAGTCAACATTTATTCAGAAGAAGCTTGGAAAATAAAATTTTCGTTGGGCTGACGCTATTGATTCTGGTCTTCTAAGCGCGCGAGTCGTCCGTTCGCTCTGTCCGTCGACAAATATTATTCCTGGAAACCTCCTTTTCACCTGTCCGCTCTCTCAACTAGCACAGAGCTCCAGGTAACTCGGGATAATCGACGCGATAAAGGAAAACGAAGATGAAATCGTGCTCGTTGACGGTGCACTCCGTCTCCCTTTTACCAACGCATACGTGACCTCGCAAAATCGAATATCGTCGGACGCGGTCCGCGCAAAAATTGCCGAGAAAATGCTAAGTTCCACGGTCGACGAATATCTAGGCCGCGTTCTTTCCGCAGGGTCCGAATCTCCATCGTCGAATACCGGCTTGTCCAAAAAGTATTCTCGCCTTTTTTCGCGAAATATTCAAACGCCAACTGTTACCACTCGTTTTAGTCTCTCGTCGGAATTTCAGATGGAAATATTCTGTTATAGCGCTAACGATATGCACCGTTAACGGCACTTTTTCAAAAGAAAAACTAATATTTTGCCGTACGGTAATCCGAAAGCTAAGGAACCTATCCGAGGTGCTCCAACTTTGGCCAAAAATGCTCGTCCTCCTTTGACGCTGCGGTCTATCTCCGTCGGGGTCATCGACTTCGTCCACGATAGTTTCGAAAAGCGGCGTCACAAGCTCTCGAAGGTTGGTCGACTCGCGAGAGCCGGGATAAGGTAGGAGGTGTGGAAGGACTCCGGATGAGGTTGAAGAGTCGTACGGTACGAAACCAGGGACGGTGGAAGAGGAGGACGGAGGGGTCGACGACGAGGAGTATACCTATAGATAATCGAATTTACGGAGGGAAATTGGCGAGGAAACGAGATAGAGATAAAAGAGAGACGGAGATAGAAGCTGGGCCACACTGGCAAACTCTCCGACTTTTCGTCTCTCTCCTCGTTCTTGCTTATCCTTTGGCCCGCTCTCTTTCTCCGTTCGGTAGACAGCGCGCTCTCTTCGTCGGCTCGAAGAGAGGAGAAGCCGCGAAAGAGGCAGAGAGAGAGGCGAAGAAGGAGAGGCAGGGAATACGGTGAACAGCCACGTCAGTGACGTCGGCGTACACGTAAATGCGGAATATTTGATGGGCTGTCAGAAGCAGTCTCTGTAATCAGCGGTCGGTTTGTTTGCGCTACCCATACACCCATGCGTCTATGTACACGCCTTCTGCCTACGCGCGTGCACCCGCTCTGCCATCCTGCCCGCGAGAAACTGCGTGCGCGTTTATCGCGTCTCCTATATCCCGTGATTTTTATCTAATCGATCGTACAACAGACGTATCTCGAAGAACGTCGATATCGCGGGCGGCGTATCGCGGTTATCGATCGACGAAACTGGCGTCGAACTCAGCCTCGATCCGCGAAATTAATTACGGCTGTCAAACATAGGCGACAGGGAATTGTTAATAAAGCGGCGCTCGTATCGAATTATTCACGGCTCGCGTCGAAACTCGTTAAAATTTTGATACCTCTCTGACACGGTGATATCCGTTTACGAATAGGGACATCTACGCCGGTTAACGTCCGACGATTTTAACGGGTTTACGAGTTACACGGCTCGACGCAACAGTTTCGATAACACTGCGTCCAAGGCGAAACTAAATCAGTTCTCGTCCCGACAGGATAATCTTGTATACGAGCCAACCGACAGTCGCTGCAGGACCTTCTCGACGATCGTTGCCACGTAAAAAAAGACAACGTTAATACGCTCGTCGTTTAATGAACTCGTCGTCGTTGTCATTTCGATCACGCGCGATCGAATAACGGACCTATTAAAATTCTAATGCGCGAATCTCTTTGACCGCTCGTCGTTCTATCCCGTTTATTTTCGCGAGTACACCGCGAAACGCGAGTCGTCCAACCGGCACGTTTATTACGATTTCAGCTCCACGCGCTTTTGCTCGCAAACTCTTCTATCCTCTTGATTCCTGGACTCGATTACGTTCGGTCGTTTTGTTTCTTGCTCGACTTTATTCGATTCATGAAGCTGGCAAAGGAGTCCAAGTTTCGAGACCGAGCGCCAAAGAAACTCCATTAATATCGACCGAACGAACGGGCGATCTTTATCAAAGCAACTCGACGAAAGTTCGCGGGGGGTAACCTATGCAAGAGAATTCTCGATCGTCAAAGACGACCGAGTCTTTTCACCCTCTTCGTTCTTCGCTTCTCGTCGCATAATACAGCCTCGCGCATCGACGAGTCTTGTATGTTTCGTCCGTTAGTCGCGAAAATACCTAAAATAACCGGACTTTGTCGTCGTGACTGGCACCGCCGTTGAAACAGGAGAAACAGAGTCTCTCCTCGAGTCGTCCTAACTTATTCGATTACCGCGAACAATCGCGAGGGTCTCGTATCTTGGGTCATTACCGTCGCTCGCCTAACTCCCTGGTCATTTTCGAACGAAATCGCACCGCGAATCGCGAGATTTCTCTAGCGGAGAAAAGTTGCAGCGAGAAAAGAATGCTCGCATCCGGCTTATTTCGAGCAGAATCACGAGCAGACCAGCGCCGGAATTGGCAGCGGGAGGAGATTCGCCTCGAAATAACGTTATTCCTCGACGGTGTTCCATATTCTGGAATACGACCGAGAGAGAGACTACGAGCAAAATTGAAATTTTTACATTTCAATAACGTTATAATCCTCGTCCACGGCGCCGCATCGCTGCCACGGATTATCGTCGATGATTTAACGGAAGTTCCGGCCGGAGATTCGAGGATAACTCGGGGTGTCTTATTAATCTGAAGAGCTCCTTTTAATTCGCCCCGACGACCGTTACTTTCTACTTTCGCGACGTCCAGTGATTAGTTTGTACGACGGCAACTCGGTCCACGAGGAGAAGTAAATGGCTGCTTGTTTAATTGCATAACGGAAAATGAAGGAGAATAAAGTCGAGATATTAATGCAAGATGCTGTGAGCTTCTCGGTCTTTAACTTTATCCGGCATTAATTAACGCTTGCAAATGCATGCCGCGTATATAGTCGGATTCGCAAAAAATTATGTCCAAGAACTAAATTAACTTATTTGAACGAAGTAGGAAATAAAGTGTAGCTCGCGCGATCAAGCGTAGCTATAAATAAAATGAAAATTCAGCGTTCGCAAAGAAGAGAACTACTTCGAAGCGAGTTAATACGAGAATACGCGCGAAAATCTAATAAAACTTTTGTTTTCCTCGTCGAGCACCGATCAAAATATTTTTCATGCCAGAGGGAGCCGTGATCCCCGCAAAATCGAGCCAATTAAACTTCCCGAATGCATATTGCCCTCGACGTTGTATCGGGGAAACTGTTTGCCAAGTAAGCGAACCGTACTCGAGCATCGAAAGTCGGCAATTAAGGAACAGCCGATTCTCGAAATATTGTATATTTCTTTTCTATCGCGCAACTGCACGAGAAGTCAAACGGCGTACTACAGCGATACAAAGACTATTTTTTTCCTCGCTTTCGGTTTCCAGGCATTTGTCAGTAATTACGATGTCGTTACTAACATTCGACTTTTAATCGAGTATTACTTTTCGAGAGACGTTGCTTTCAACGCTACGGAAATAACGCACTCGGTGTATTATCCTCTCGTTTCTCTTTGAAACTTTGAAATATCTTTTGCCGAGCAGAGTGACATACTTTCTCGGTTGATTCCGAAGAGAAGAAGTTTCGCGTTTCTTCTAAAAGAGACAGAAAAGTAGACGGTAAAAGCAGAGGAAACACTTCGCGTAATCAAGAACGAACGAAATAGTTGACGCAAACGTCTCGACGTAAAAATATAGTTAATTAAAGATCGCGCGTGGGAGCGTTTCCATTTATCCGTGAGCATTATTTAACTCCGACGCCATCGAGTACACCGAACCAACGCGAGGAAAAAACACTATTGTGACTACGAGTTATCTCAAGATATCTTTGATATTCTTACCTGTTGGTAGGTGTTGGATTGCCGTACGCGACGCAAGGTATCACAATGGTGTCTTTCAGGCGAGCAGACATATAAACCACCTTCTCGTTTATCATCGGCGGCATGGTGCTCCGTATCTCTGCAAGCAGAGAAAGCCAAAAACGATCAAGCATAAATCCTTCAACGACAGGCCGTCGAAGTGTCCCGAACAAAGGAACGCGGGTGAACTCTCCGACGCGTGAAACAATCAAGAAATATCTCCGCCCCTGGCGAACTTGCTTGCTTGCTTGCCAGCGGGAAAGAAAATAGAAAAAAAACTTTACGGAGATTTTGGACAATAGCGGAAAAGGAAGAGAAATTTCCTTTTAATATCTTGGCTGCCGGAAGAACAGCTTCCTTCGACGAGACACCCCATTCCTGCCCAGATGAGTTCGCGTAAATTTTTCCTCGCGACGTACGCGATATATATTCATGGCGAAATACACCGACGAACGGGGCGCCGTTGAAAGTCGGGAGGGCGTTTAATAAGAAAAGAGCGGTATTAAAAACAGATCGTTGTAAATTACCGAGCAAAGATATTGCGGTGTACGCGAGCTTATTGATATCCTAAAGAGAAGTTTGGGGAAACCCTAGGAAAAACCATGGGTTCTCGAATCGATAACATAAACGATACACGAAATACGGCAGGAAAGAGTATTGAATTATATTGTTTGGAAAATTGATAGTGACAATATCGCGGGAGATTTAAGGAAGTAAAAAGAAACAAGCGAAAAAGGAAACGAGAGAGGGAAATACTTTCTTCAAGATTCTCGGGAGATCTTCCTTTTCCTGGCAAAACAGATACACGAGCCAGAGTGTTACACGTACACGAACAACAGGGGTTACTTTGCGGCACCGACGCACCCTCTTGCTCCCTCATGACGAGTTCATGTAACTTTGTTCCATGATATACGGGAAATGTCTTCCACGGCGTGTCATAAATAGCCGCCGGCTGAAAAAGGAACACGGGAACAACGGTTCACCGTGGCGAAGAAACAGGAAGGAGCAGAAGAAAAAGACGAAGCAGAAGAAGGATCGGGTGGAAAGGAAGCAGGAGAGTAACGGGGGTTGCAACGGCGCACGCATCAGACAAGACCTTTAATGGGGAATTATGGTCGCGAGATAGTGACTCCTCGCAAAATGTGCCGTGCCATAAAAATATCTGATAACTTGGAGCTATTTGGGCAAAATTTGCCATCCGTTATTCCTAAATTCCTCGATCCTCGGTAAAGACATTTCGAACAAGCTATTATCGTATCGAACCTTTGTCGCGAGAACGTGAAACGATCGCAGTCACGGAGAGAAAGTCTGCATTTTCAATAAAGGGCTATTCCCCAAAGAACGATCGCAAACTGTCAATAGTAGGGCAATTAAGCCATTCGTTTCATTAAGATTTCATTAACAGATACTCTGGTAATTAGCGATGCTCGAAATAAAACGGTACGAGGCAGACAGGTGTTACGAACACCACAGGATATCGTAATAAAGCGTTAATGAATATTACAACAAAGGTGGTCCCGCGTGTTTGCTATGGAAACGACAATCGATTCGATTAAAGCGCATCGTTTTTCGCGGCTCGACGCGTAGCGCTTCGTTATTAACTGGCCGTTATCGTCTTCTTCGTCGCTCCCCTTCCCACCAAATCACGAATATCCATCGATTATTCTATCGATGGTTGGAAACATGCTCGCAGGACCGAGTGACACGCGAGCCGTTACACAATACGCGTGCTGTTTCGTTCGACGAGGAAATTCAATACTGCTCGTTGCATTGCCGTTTCAACGTCACGCTATCCCCGAGCTCGAAAGAAGATATTCGTGACGCGCCAAGTACGGCTTTTAATCGTCGATGAACGTGGCCAATCGAAAGGATGCAAAGCGACGAGCAGTTCGTGTCGAGCGCAGATTTACCCTCATCGGGGAGAATATGCCAAGTATTTCACGCGAAACGAAGCACGCCTTCAAGAATTCGAATCCGCTCGTCGGTGTCTTCCCATCGAGTGATTTAGGAATTTCCTCGGCGAACTCGCTTTGACGTATATCTTTGGACGACCATGAAAAATGGGAAGCCAGCCGTCCATTTTGTAACCCGTTATGTCACCGTCGATACATCGGTATCCCTATTTCCTTGTTACCGAGGGTCCTGCACATTGGCAAGCACGGTTCGCTTCCCTGCGGAAATTGGCGACGTAGGGAGAACGTGTTCGTTACGCTGATGTTCGTCGAATGGACGAAATAAATTTTCGAATTCCTAAATTCGTGTCTAGATATTTCGAAGGCGTTGATCGAATCGCGCACGGTTACGATATTTTTACACGGATCAAAAGTTCAAATACCGTGAACGGGGAAACGAACAATGCGACACCCGTTTCAATAGAATTATTTTACGAGTTCGCGATACGCTGAAAAACTGTTTCCCAACGTACAAACGTGTTAACTGCATACTGATTCTCACGCGATAAACTCGAACTTCGTTGCAATTTGAAAATTTCGTTCCGACGCAAACAGATAATTTCGAAAAGTTTCCGCGTTGCTGGTACAAGTCATTGTGTATCGCGTTTTAGATGTTAATTTCGTGTATTCTAACCATGAGCGACGAGAGAGGTAAGCAAGCAGATACTAGGGCCTCGAAATATGCAAACGATCGAACACACCGGAGAACTTCATTATTAAGTTCATAAGTCTGTAAGTGCGCTTAGCATAAATTTATAGCCCGCTTGAAAACGGCCTGACTTTATTAAGGCTACACCGAGACGAGTGCTTGGAAGAATCGGATCATGTCGAGCAAACAGCTTTCTTTCCAAATATTACACTTCGGATGACATTCCAAACTGTCTTTATCGAAATTTATTCGACGTTCGGTATTAAATTCTCGTTATGCTACCATCGACCAGTACGTAAGACTGGGAAATTCTTGGAATTGCACCGGTCCTCGTGGAAGCCCGTTATTAGCAGAATATAGCGCGTTGGTAACGCAAACGCGTTGCTCGTTAACCGAAGGAATAGTTATTATAAACAATCGCAGAACGAGTCCGCACGAAATGAACAATTACGCAGCGCTTGCACTCGAGGCATCGTTTCCAAAATCACGTAGCATGCAGGAGCTAATAATAATTTGCAATCTCGTTAGAGGTAATCTCTGTTTAGATAACAAGGGTGCACAATGTTTCCACAACACGAGCGTTTATCTATAGGACACTAAACAATTCCTAGCAGCGTGAATCTTCACGGATGCATACTTCCATTTCGATCGTGATGAGCAAATATCACCCAGTTTTCGGCTACTTCGCGATAAACAACCGCTTACAAGCCTCTATTCCATTAAACCGAAATCCACGATCGAACTGATGCACGAATTGCAAACACAATTTCCCATGTTCGATATACGCTCGAATTTTCCAGCACGGTTAAATATTTGTGCCAGGTGATTTAGAACATGCTGTTCCCTGTGTACTCTATAATACTCCCGTTTAGGATTTACCTACGACCACGTTGTTTAGACAGTCTAAAGATAGTTCGAAAGTGGCCCGTTTATATTTTACGAGGACACTATTAAAACGGACCTTCGTTAGAATCCAGATTGCCGTCAATTTACAAAGTATCCTACTCGGCAGATACTGCAAACGGAAACTAATTTTGCTGCTATGTTTTTGATTCGACGTTACAAATGTAATGCAAACCGGTATGCCTGCATACGTGTACATTTGTACCGCCCACAGTTTACAATATTAACACGAACGTATTTATAATGTATATATGAAACTGTAGACAATTTTAACGTGGACAAACAATATACTGGTGACACTAAATAATTACTAATACTTTGAAATGGTTCAACGTTGTACGATATTGTACATCAATTTCCAAAACTACATTTCTACATTTAAACACGATTCAAAATACGTCGCAATGTACATGTACGTGGCTGATCGATACATCGACAAAGGGAAATAAAAAAGTTCACAAATATTGTAGCACGCTATATCGTAATAACAAAAGGTGCATTTTCAAAAACAAATTCCTACAAGTTTCGCGATTACAAAATACTACGCATCGCGCTATACAAAGATATTTCTACCGTGGGCTGTGAGCGTTAAATTCCGGTATTTTATCGTACCTCCGCGCGTTTCGCGTGTCCTTCTCGCGCAATAATTACCGACCACGTGTAATAATGTTAATTAAGCTGGAATAATAATTTCGAGCGTGTTACGTTGCCGCGATTAAAAATGTAACCGCTAACCGAGTCGTTTCTGATTCCAACGATGTCATACACCATCGTAGAGCGAATCCAATTTTCAGCGCACTTTCGTTTACTTTCGTCGCGATCGCGAGAGGTTGCATCCACCGGTATATTAATTACACTCCAGCAGCTTGCGCGGACTTATCGACTAGATGACAGGCCAATGCTCCGAAACGATCGAACAAACGAAAAAAAAAGAGAGCGAAATAAAATACGAATAGGGGCGAAGAAGAAACGAGGCGATGAATTATGACCCTTTCTAGCATCGAAAATTACAACGCGGTGGCGAGGAACGTGCAGAATGTCTTCAACTTCCGGGTTCTTTTTTTTTCCTTCCGTTTGCACGCATCGCACCGGGCACGTCTGAAGCTTGAACCAGTGAATCTGAAGGGTAGGGGTGTGGCATGTGAAGAGAAGCATCATTAGTTAGCCCGGCTCGAGTGGAGATTTCTCCCCTTTTCCGCTTCTTCTTCCACGTCTTCTTCGTCTTTTCAACCGTGTATATTTTTTCCCTTTCTTGCTGTTCCGCTTCCAACCACGTGCAACTAACCCCAAAGCAGAAGTTACGCGGCGAACCTCGCCAAGGTAACAAGCGCGATGCCAGTTGGTTTAAAACGACCCGAGGAAAAGCTTTTCAGACGACCTCTTGATCGGGGGATCTCGTCACCGGAGCCTGGTAATTACACCGAGCTAAGGGAATTTTTTTTACTTTGATCGAACGCCAATCACACGATGGCTCATTAACTCGTTCGCGGATATTCGCGTTCGACGAGACACGCGCGCGTCGACGATGGAGACAATCTTCGTAAAAAAAAAATGTGCAAATATCGCGTCGGGCTCTCCCTAATTTTCTACTCGATACGCGACTCAAGATACACGGCAAGGATTAACGTCGTTCCTTTGATACCCTCGTTAACGTTCTCCGTCGCTTTATGCTAAAATCTCCTCTGTTTTGTATTAAAACTTTATTAGCCGAGTTAACGGAGGTGCAGCGAGGAAATGTGCCCGAGTTCGAACGTGTACAAGCTTTTAAGGAGAAATACATTTACTTAGCCAAAACAGTATTTCCCTGAAACTGTTAATCTCGACGAACGAGCGAATATTAACAACGAATCGTAGAGCAAGTTCGAGCGCGCTAATCTTCGATAATCCGATGAAACGTACAAGACTTTTGATACTTGGTCGATGAAAGAACATCCCTTACATCGGCTAACGTATTGTTTCACGTCGATTAAAGTATCTTCGAATCGTTCTGAGACGGAATTATTCGCGATAACGGTGAAACAACGTGGGTTCTCCGAAATTACGTAACGCGGCACGTAGCAAGCAACAAGGTGTGTTAATTATTTCGTCGAGTGGAATAAACGCAGTCTAGTGGCGTTACGAATTTTCGATCGCAGCGGAGTAACGCGAATCGTTAGCTGGAAACGCGTTATCTTATCCGTGACAGGGTAAAGCGGATTTTAATGCACTTACCAGTCAATTGAAGCCTGCCAACGTTGCTACTGACGACCGTTTCCTGCGTCAGACGATGATGCGTCCTGCACCGATAAGTTTGTTCCGCGTCCTCCCTCGTGATGTTCAGTATCATCAGCTCTCCGCTCGAAAGCATGTGATACTTGCCATCTGCGAACAGAAATCGCGTTTCAATCGCGCAGAATAGAATAGCAGCGAATGTTCGATCGCGTGGTCGATTTCGTTTACGACCATTCTGCTTTTTTTCCTCTTGGTTCGAGTTCGTTCAACTTTGAACCTTCGACGGAAGTCTGGCCAGCTATCGATCGTCTTGCGGCAATTGATGAACGTATTAACAAATCCGTCTGGATTATTAGAGAGCACATTCAGAACCGACTTTACGGGGCATACCTTAATCGAACTCCTCCATAATTAATGAAGTTTTCCTCGTTAACGGCTTCACGGCTCTCGCGGAGCGAAAACTTTGCGGCACAATGCATCCGGCGACCGACCATCTACGCGTTTTCAAACCGGAAACTCGAAGGATACGCTTTTTTCGAACTTGAAACGTGCCGGTCATGTTCGCTGCCTTCACGAAACTTTCCATATTCCTTGAGAGGCTTTCCGAGAGCATCGATTAAAGTTCGGTAAGTCCGGACGTCGATAGAGATTGTTCTAAAGAAAGAACACGTTTCACGAATACCGAAAAAGAAGTTGATTTTCTTATTTTCGCGTCGGAATAAGCTTACGGCATAAATCTAAGCCACGGCTCATCGTTCCGAATTTGACGAAAAACAATCCCCAGAAGATCGCGTGTCGAGTGCAATCGGAAGCTAAAACGCTTCGATCACGCGACTCCTTCCGAACAACCCCTGATCGTAAATGGTGGAACTCTATCTGGCGAAATAGAGGTACGTCGTGGAAACCGAGAAAGAGACACCATACTTCGTGCGCAAGACGTAACTTGACCTCGTTCGGATCCATTCAATTATTTCCACGAGCCACGATTTTCTGAAAACCGGTCTCGATATTTACCGTGGAAAATTCTCCCGGAGCGCAATCCTCGAGTTCATTCTCGCGAGATCTTTAGCCGGCGTAGCTGAATGAATTCGCAACGACGAGAATAACGCTTCGCATCGCAAAAGAAATACGCCTTCTGAGGCGGGAAAATTGCCTCAGATTTTCTACGCCCGTTTTTATTTGCCTACCAGAGGTCGTCATTAACCCCTTGCCTTATAACGACCGTGTCACGGATTCTACCTTAAATTCGACGACGTAAATCGCAGTCCAATTTTCTATTAAAACTCTGCAGTGAAAATATGCTATTATCGACAGATCTGTATTGACATTTTCTCTTTCTGGTACGGAGCTTTTAAACTTACATTTTGGCCTATCTTATTAACAAACACAGCCAAGATATAAGGTTTTGAAAAACTTTCGACGTTACGAAATCGGTCGACGATGTGCAACAGTATAATACAAAGGGTTGTAGGAGCTCGGTAGAATTACGCAACGACACTTACCTCCCATCGTCGACGGGTAGATATTGAAGGACGGCTCCTGAAGCCAAGACGTGATCGTGACGTGGTCGCGAACGAAACTGGGTACGTTGCATCGCATAAGTACGTTGTTGCCGAGGAAACCGCCGGGACACTGCACTTCCGGATCGTAACGCTGGTTCACCACTGAAACACGCAAACAACAGGCCGCTTTAAAGCGAGGCTAAAGTACCGGTGCTACGAGATCCGGATCTACTTGCTCAAAAAACCGTCGGTTTATCGTCAACGTGAAAAATTCGTCAAACTATGCCCGGGAATTTCTCGTATTTTCGTTACTTCGTTACGGCTAAATATCGAAAACTCGCGAAAAATTCGTCCATCATCCGATAGCTCGGTAGAAACTATTTTCAAAATGAAACTGGAGTAATGAATCGTTTTTAACGTGCCGGTATGAAGGTATGCGAAATTCTAAAATAAATATGTGCTTTCCGGAATTTCCGAGTTTTTCGAGCTTTGATATTGCGCAAAAAGCTTCTAATCTTAACCTCTCCTCTCCCGGGGCTCTCGCTGTAATAGTCGACGAGTCGGCAAGTCCGATTTCATCTACCGAATAAATGGACCACAAAGGATTAATAGCAACGCGGAACGTGCCACGGGTCTCGTTGGTCCGCGCAGCTAGCTCACTTAGCGCGGTTTTAGCGGCGAAGACTAAATTATTTCGACGAATCGATACGGACCTGGTTCTCTTACCAGAGATATACCGGGGACACGCAGGAAACCTCCTAAGAATGTTGACCTCGGACATAAAAGTTTTTCGGTAGTTTCCTTCGTGCAAATTGTTAACTTATGCAAAACAATTATCGCAACCGAGTGTATAACATTTCGGAACACGTCTGAATTTCGTGGTTAAAAATGTTATACCCTCGTGGCAGCGTGATACAATTTAATGGAGTTAAATTTAATTGGCTGGTCGATCGAAGCAAATATTTTTGGAATAGAATATCTTGGTCGGTTTCCACAGAAATATTTGCTAAAATCGTATCGACCAACGGTTCTCACGTTCCTCGAATTCGTTTCTGACGGCAGTCTGCGCGACTTAATTGTCTCTGTGCTAGAGGACGCGGTGGCGAAGACGAAAAAAAAGGTCGTTAAGTGGCGAGGCAAGGGTGTAAGGTAAAATGGAGGGCGCGATACCTCGGATTAAATCCAGCCGGCTTTGTGCACGACTGTAACTACAAGATGTTGATACCCGTCGTCACGGAATCAACTTTACACGGTATACGGCGAAAGCGGGATAAAAAAGAGCGGATCCGGCTCCAAATGAAGCGAAGCCGAGCCCTTAATTAAAAAAGTCTCGATAGCGATGAGGCCGAGGTCGCGATAAAGGTCCGCGGTATGAAAAAAGAAATTCTAATGAAAATTGAAGGCGAAGAGAGACAAAGTGGAAATAATGTATCCGCGAAGAAAGAACGGTTCTCCAGGCCCACGATAATTACCCAACACAAACCCGACTGCTACTCTTCGTACACGCACAACAGTCACCAGACAAAAAGAGATCCCGAGAAAGAGCTTTCTACTGCCTGTTTCTCGCGAAACATTTTTAAAAACGAAACACAACGCGCCCGTTTCCTGGTTCCATTTCGCGTGTAGCGAACAACCAACATCGATCCGACTAAAAAGCTACCCTGGACGCTCGTTATCTCGATGGAATTAATCCACGCAAAAAAATAACAAAATTTTAGATTCGAAACAACCCTTGGAAAATTTCGAAACTATTCGTGCAGCTTGAGTCTCGAATCGGATTAAATTTTGTTCGAAGCCTAAGAATATAAAAAATTTAGGAGTGTTTTTCGAAACGACAAGCGCGGATATGGAATAGAAAGCGTGGAAATTAAACGCGAGGCGATTCAATATGTGGAACTTCTACACGTATGGATTCTACGTATGCGAGTCCAACGCATGAGGATCCAACAAGTGGGGAATCCAGCTCGCGAAAATCCGACGCTCAAGGAGTACGAGTCAACGCTTAAGGAGTCAAGAATATAATTCGCAGGGATACGACTCATAGGAATCCGACCGTAGTGGTCGAAAATATGAGCGACGATGTAATACACGATGATAGTACACGCGTCAGTGTAAATTCACATATGTACGGTTTAGCAGTGATCGTGTTCGAAACGCAGAACAATGCTCTCGTACCCCAGGTTTCTTCCACGAATAGCGCACGAGTATCATCGATCCGCAACAAAACTACCCCCATGACGGTGAACTCCCCGTTCTATAGAGTACCGACATTTTTTCTCGTCACGCCCGCATGGGGCACCGGATCTCTCGTTAATCGAGGCAAGAGGAGCCTCCTCGGAGTCCGATAGAAAACAGCCTACGACGAAGGGAACAGGATTGAAACCCTTAAAAGGGTCGCGGTATCTTATCCAAAATCTCGAGGCTGTCCCAATCCGACCATGAGCCAGCATTCTGCGTAAGTTGATGGTCTCTGGCTGAAAGGTTGGCGAGAAAGCAAGGCCTGGAAGGGGGGTGGAAGAGGCAAGGACGCAGAACGAGAAATCGTGGTGGGAAAAAAGAGACGGTGGATCGTGCGGATAGTCGAAAGGGGTGGCGGTGGGTTGGGTAAAGGAAAATGCGGTGGTGTGTAGTAGGACCCGGCTCTGCAACCCGTTTCGAGAGTCAGCGGAGCGAGGCACTCAGACTCCAGAATGGGGTAAAAACTCGGTGAGTTCTCCCTCTGCTGCCACCCCCTGCCCCTCTCTCTTTCTCTCTTTCTCTGCCCCCAGCCGTTTCCACAGCCTTGCTACCAACCCCGTATCACACGGCTCTCGGTTACGCGGCAACCAAGCCAAGCATAAACTCGGCAGACGTATCGTGGCAGGTAATATTTACAAACCATGAAACCTACGGGAAGAGGAGGAAACGACGTCCGTCCTAGCCTAACTCCATCCTTCCTATCCCCCTCAGCCACCTGCCAGAAAAGAGAGAGATGCCCTACGGTGCGCGAAATCCACGCTCCTTTTTTCGGCAGCTCGAATTTTCCACGGAGACGAACCGAGAGCCCTTTTACAGACACGCCGCTACGTTGTAATTATACCTTCGTTATACTTGATGCTGCGACGGATCGACGAGTCACGGAACATCGTTCGAGATGAGAAAATTAATCGATTTAACCTTCGTGATAGTAAACGTATTCAAAACTTGTATGTGCTATATCGTGTCGAGTAAAAAACGAAAATGAACGATCGAAGAGAAAGGGAAATTCGTGATGAAAATAGAACCGAAGCTAGAAAACATAGCTTGCTTTTGATATTAAAAGCATGAAAGAACCGTGTTCAAGAGCGTAGGATAAAAATGAAAAGCCAAACCAGGGTTGAAATTTCTGTAACAAAGTTTAGCGCTCGTTTTAACGGGATAAAATAAAATTTGCGATCCGACTCGGCCGACACGACGTTGGATAATTATTTCCGTATAAAATTTCCACGATTCCGTTCTCGCCGAATAAAATTGCGAAGAACGTGCTTCAGCGCCGTCAAAGCGGCGAAAAAAAGTGGTTCACACGTGTAACACGCGACAACGGTGCTCGAAGGAAATTCAGCCTCTATACAGCCGTTCGCAACGAAAACACAGGCTTGCTTCGTATTAAAAATAATTGTCTTTTTTTCCTGCTACGTAGCACTGCAAAGAGAACGAAGATCATACGTAGTTGAACTCGAACGAGAAGGAAGAACGATGGAGAATTATTAAATTTTTTATTCCTATCATATATAGAATTTTAATTAACAGTTTTATATATCGATTCCGTACTCGTATCGAAAGATATACAATATAAATTTTTTACATGTTTGTTCACCGAAGGGAACATTGATCATTTTCCAACATATTCCTATAACTCGGAAATTCGTTTTTTCGCGAAAGTTCCTCCCGTCTATCCGACACATGGGAATACATTGCACGGTTATGATAATAAGATTGCTCGGAGTGTCTTGTTTCGAGCATGTCAAATATGGCTGGAAGATCCCGTACGACCGTGGGACGGAAATTCCGCGGATGCTTTTCATCCGACGAAGGAACTATTCGCGAAAGTATAAAACGCGTTCGCATCTTCCTCGTCCCACCCATTTTATGAATTCACCGACAAGAGGCACATGTATATTCAAACGTTTCGATTTCAGCCACGAATCGTGCCTCGGAGAGTAGTCGTTTCAATTGCCAATCAGGACAGAGTTGTTACGTAGTCGATAAAAATTCACGGTGCGAAGGGAAAACAATAACAAAGGTGCATTAAAACTTTCGATAATCCAACACCCCAGTCTTTGACCGAAAACGTTCTCAGACGGTAATACCGATTATTCGTACACGGTCCCGATGATCGTTAAGACTTCTCGTTAACTCCGTCAGGTTAGCCGGCGCGAAATTAAACTGGAACAACGAAATTTGCGAGAAGAATAACCGCGGAATGTATTGTGCCGAGTAAACGGAAGGAAACAAATGTCTTAGGGAAATCGGGCCGGAATGCGTCTCGCGACGGAAGTGGAAGACATTGTACGTCGCAATCGCGACATCAGACAATAGGGCGTGACGTTGTTTTTGTACAAACGTCGTTAAGCTTTCCTTCGTTTGTTCCAAGACCAGCATTTTCGCGACCAGTTTCATGGAAAACCGGTATTAGGCAAAGTCTCGTCAACAACCATTCGACCTCTCGTTCGAAGACTAGTTTTTACTGTCACCGATATTCGCGACTCCTATTCAATGTTTTCTTGGCCCGCTGTATTTCTTCGTCTACCTCCTTAAGTCTCTTCTTCGGAACGGTATCATTGTTCTTTACGTTTGCTTGTTCGCGGTCCTGGAGGATTAACAACGTCGGCTCGAGAACGACATAATGGACTCGGAAAAGTAATTTTTACTTTATTACCGAGGACGGGCCAGCTTTTCTTGCCCGAACGTAATTTCCCTCCTCTTCGAAGACCTTAATTAACTTCTTTGGTCGCCGACCGACCAGCGTGCCTTAAAATAGTTCGTTAAATGAGAACGAGACCAAAACTACTGCTGGTTAAATCCAGACAAAGAAGCCCGATTCTCGTACACCGTAAAGCTCGCAAAACGTAAACGATATTATATCGAAATGAACAAGGCGAGCGAGTTCAAACACGAGCTTCATTTTACTCTGGAGGAGGTAATGCGTTGAAAAAGTCCGAGGAAATCTTATCGCGCTTCGCGAACATATTACTATGTAATTAAGCTTAACATCGAATGTATTACGTGGGAAAAGCGCGCGATTAAATTTTGCAATTAATTTCAGTTAATTCGGATCGATAAATCCTTTGGAAGTAGAACCAAAATCACCGTTAAAGCGTCACGAAACATTTAATTATCGCGTTAATTATCTTTATCCTCGTCGAAACTAACTTTTTCGCATCCGTTATTCTGTATAATAGCGTTCAAACGAGCGTGTACACGAAAGTTTATCGTGTTCATGAAATCTAAGCTAACAGTACATTATCGTGAAGCTTACGAAAACAATCTGTTCGACACTGGCACGAACCATTTACCACGGCAAACGATTCCCAAAATGTCCAGTTGCCCGAAAGCCGCAAAAGATTGCTCTTTTGTAGAGCAAACTCATTGAAATTAAACAGACCAACCCCGCGCGATCTCACCCTCGATCGACTCGAGACACTCGCAAAGGGCAATCGTTGCTTGCCACCCGCGTTCCCCTTTTATCAGCTTAGTCACCCTCGCCCTTATTTCCTGCGAGATTCACCGAGACGCGTATCTCCTCGGAAAGACCGGAAACTACGGTCGAACGAGCTCGTCCGATCGCATAAAATTTCCTGGAGAGGCGCGCGACACGTCCAACGAACGGACGAACCGTACGTGTTTTCGATCGACAATCGAGATTGCCGATGCAGTTAGGCGAAGGAGACCGGGAAAGCGGAAACGGGACTTCCCCATTGTTGTTATTCGATTCGCGATTTCAGCAAAGTCAGCAACCAGGCGGTTCCCGTTCGACGAATGCATACGTAAGCCTACGGGAACTGGAACTCTAATCACATCCGTTTTGCACCAAGAAATACACGTATCCGTTCGAGGAGAGATTTTTCTCGCCGAGGTAGGACAAAGTCAGCGAAGTTTCTTGGCCGGCCAAGAAAAAAAGGGAAAAGAGGGTCGAGCAAAAACGACAGCGAGGACTGAAACAGTGGGAGCAGAGGCCAGAAGCTGACGCGGCAGAGGTAGCGGGTATGAATCTGAAAAGGTATGGGCTACGTTCACGCGACGATGATTTACGGGCATATTAGGTCGATAAGATATCTTCCGGTTCGTTGAACCGGAGGAAGCTCTATTTTTAAGACGCCTCGCGGAACCACCGAGAGCTTTCGTTCCATCCATCCTCCCGACCTCCCTATCTATCACCCCTTACACTCACCCGAATCTTGTAGAAGCCTGGTTTTTGAGCAGCATCCGATAAAACGTAACGCGAAAACAACGCTGCACCGAATATATTCTTATCCCCGAGGGGAGCGCGGCATCGGAAATGAAGTCTCTTCTGTGGTTACGGTTCATCGGACGGAATTCGAATAATTCCATCGATTCGACGTTCGGTCTCGCGGTACAATTACTCGAGAAAGAGGACGGAATTTCTGAGATTTTAGAACCGACGATGAATTCGATCAACACTCGTGTTTCGTCGGGAATCGCATTCTGGATACGCGTCACGCGATAAATACAATGGAACGACGGCACCAGGAGCCAACGAGGAGGCGAAGAAAATCACGGATTCGATTCGAATAAATATTTCATATTGTACCATTTTCCGCGATCGGGAAGTCGAATTATTCCGGTCGGAAGAAAATTCGTGGTCGCGTAAACTCGGCAGCATGGACCGTGGCAAAGATGTTGAATGTTACGCGAACGTCGAACCCCGAAGAAGAGCATCCGTACTCCCGTTAACAAACCATCAACGTTCTTTCCCCCAACGCAAGCATTCACCGACGAAAGAAATGACAAATATTTCCGTATCGATGGACGGGTACAATCAATCAAGATCGACGCATTATTCCGCGAGGAAGAAGCTTTCCATTCCTGTACATTGAAACGGGTAGTCGATGCGAATAAAGAATTCACGAGATGGTCGCCGGTGGGATAGAAAGCGAGCAAAACGGGACGATGTGGAGGGTGGAGAACATAATACAGATAACGAGCAAGAAGTTTCGCGTGCCTGCTCTGACAGTGACGTCTCTGCTAACGATGGCACCGACGCTGTTGACGGCGGAACACTTATAAATGGCCCAGTGGACATCCTGCCGGAAGACCTCGGCCTCGAAGCCAGGAAAGTGGATCGTCCCGTTGCCAAGGACGTGCCTGATGCCAGAGATACTCGTTATACTGCCCCCGTCCGCTGCCAGCCAGTCGACGGTGGGAGCCGGATTTCCTCTGACTATGCAGTCCACCCTGCCGCCGTTCACGTTCGTGAATTCCACCCGCGACGGTGGCTCCGACACGAAACTCGGACCCTGCATCTCGTACGAGGCATCGCAACCTGCAACAAACGACGAATACATGCTTACAATCAACCCACGAATTCCTTTCGCTAATTCAAACCTAATATACTACGAGGCGAGGAAACAGTGCTCCTAAAAGCTCCGGTTAACTTGGCAATATTTTCTACTTACAACTCTATTATTCCTCTACTATTCTCTATTCTCTGTAGAGTAATTCTGGAAGAAAGGACATTGCGGCTGAGAGGATCTTGTATATCACAAATATGCGGGGAGTTTCGTTCCCCGTGGATTCCTTAACGTTTCCGTTCCTTTTACGGAACATCGTATTTTTACCCTACCTACGTCGTTTCGTTATTTTAATATCTAAAATGTTTTCGATTAAATAACGGGAAATGAAGTTTAATAAATTTTCTTAACAGCGCTAATCGACAGTCAGAACGGCATTAATCATAGCCACGACGCTTGCGTACCGGTTGATGAATTTTTCGCTCGGTTTGCCGAGTTCAAAGTAATTTTCAGGGATAGTGGGATGGAGCGAGGCGGTGGCTGGACGGACGGCAGGAGGCGCGTAGAGGGTGCACTGTATCGTCGGCGGGACATGAACGAAGATAATACGGCTGGTCATAAATCACACATTTAACGCTGAAATTCGGCCATAATAGCTTCCATAAATGGAGCACATTGCGTCCCCCGCGAAGCCTGTTAACCATTCATCACCCGAGTTATGTTGATTTAAGTAGGAATGCCTGGATGTATTCCGCATTCTGTCCAACATTGCCCATCTGGAAGCTGGCCCAACAAAGTACACCGAATAGCCGGAGAAACGTGCAACGAATATGGCGTCTCCGTTTTGCCCTACCGTAACATTTTAGTTAATGACGTCTGATTAACGAACACAGTTTCTGGGTGCTACAGGAAACAAGCACAGTTGTTATCTAAATTGATTTTAACGCCAGAAGTAACGGCGCACGATGTACTTGCTTTTAAATAAAAAAAATTGATCGAACACATTCGTGTTCCAAATGAGACAGAATTTGTGCCTGAAATAGAACAAAAAGCTAGCCAACGATCGGTAACGAAGTCAACGTTAATTAACTTCCCCTGTTGACAAAGAAATTCCAAACATAGCTCGCGTTTCCGGCAATCCTCGTGGACGAGACCGACGTGAGCAGACTTTGCGAAAAACG
The DNA here is from genome assembly GCF_050947335.1 of Megachile rotundata. NCBI lineage: Eukaryota > Metazoa > Arthropoda > Insecta > Hymenoptera > Megachilidae > Megachile > Megachile rotundata. Next base: position 14,879,037 of record NC_134994.1, read on the forward strand.
AAGGATTTCGTCAGCGATGCAACGAATTTTCTTGTTTCTGTGCGGACCGTTTCCAAATGGGCAAAAAGAACCGCAAGGAGCCGCGCTCTCGAAACCAATCGTTGATCATGCTACTCGCTCGACTACCCCACCGAAAAGGAAATCATAGTCTTCCACGAGAATTGTATTATTTCAAGGAAAACTTACCTCCGGCCGTATTCTGCTCCGTGATTTCTCTATCTCCTACAGATTCTTTTTCCCGGAATCTGTTCGTAATGCCTCATGACCCACATCCCCATACTCCCGCAGGAATTTTTCTCCGAAGGAACAAAGCAAAACGCGCCACACCATGAGCGTAATTTTATATTTCCCGTTGCTGGAAGTCCATTTCGTATTATAAAGGTAATTCAATTTTCTATAACGTCAGACGGGCCGACCCTCTCCTATCTTTATCCACCCTCGCCATTTTGCTTCTCCCTTAATTCGACGTTCGATGGAACGAATTCCGGCAAGAACATCGCGATATCGAAATAATTGGAAACGAGAAATCAAACCTAACCGCCTTTCATTTTCTCTGCTGCAAAGCACAAAGAACGGAGAGAGAAATCGTTCTTTACAAGCACGAATGCATAAACTAGATACACGACGAAAGCGACTAGAGATTTCATGGGAAAAAGATGAATGGAAATTAAAGTTTACGAGAAATTTCCATATTCTCCGGGTACGCTTTTGTTTTTATATCCTTTAGCAGCGCTACACCTTTCTCGTCCTACGCAAGGCTCATAATCCGGATTAACATCGAGAAAATCGAGTATCGCGATAATTCCATTTTCCCAGGTTCAGGGGGAAAAAAAAGAGATCGGAGGGGCTCCATACATATCGAAGTGGTATTTTTAATTTCGAATAATAGCGGGATAATCGCACGCTAACAAGTGAAAACACGCTTTCGATCGAATAAAAAGCGTCTTCTCTGTTCCTATTCACCGTTTCAGCTTTTTACCGGAATAAAAAGAGGAGCATAAATGAAGTGGAGAATTTCGATTCTACCGCCGCACAAGAGAAGGGGAAGGGTAAGAGGGTAAAAAGATTATGGACCTTCGCATGTATTGTTGCAACGGCCAATTTTAATGACCAATTCTGAAAGTTTAACGAAAATTCGATAACGCGAATGTATTAAAAGTTCGATAAAAGTGATTGCGCGAGCTCGTTAAAAATTTCACTTATCCGGCAAAAAATTATTTTTTCGCGCACTTCGTGAATTTGCCCAAAGTATCGCTGTTCGAAGGGTCAGATTTAGGTGACACCCTATATAAGCGGTAAACGTACAAATCCGTTATAATAAACCGCTGGGAACAAAGCGAACAAGACCATCGAATTCCCCTCTTTCTTTGTACGATCACCCTTTCCCTTTCACCGTTTCCTGAAATCGTTTACGACAAAGAATCAACGAGGTTCTTCGACGGCGAGTGGATGATAGGGGGTGCGGCCACCCTTCGGATCCTGGCACGCACGCTTATCTCCGTCCAATTAACGGTATCAAAATGTCCGAGAGCCTCGAAGTAGCTGTCTGTCGTTGGAAACAGCGAACAACGACAAGCGACGCGACGACGAAAGACGAGGACACGCGCACGTGGCCGGCTCGCGAAAGGAAGCGATGCGTTCTCCGATATAATGGCCCGCTCGAGTGTGTTTGAAATGCACTGGCTCATCAGAATAACTAAACAATAGACGCCGTCGGCTGAAGGATAGAATGAACCGGCAGAGGCGAGAGCCTCCCCTCGTCCCGTATACGCTTACCGTCCCTTCCAGCAGCTACTCGAGAACCTACCCTCTTCGGATACGCTCGGCGATGCGGTTGTAACAGTGGAAAAGGGTCGTGCCTGTGCAGACGAGCGTCCGTTCTACGCTCTCAGGCACGCATGTGAATGTTTGTGCGTTCACCACCCCCTTCCTCCAGGCTTGTACGCGATACGTTGAGTGGCCTAACCTTAGTCAACCCTCGACGTCATCGGGAGAGCCTCTGAAGCTGTACTCTTCTGTTTCTCCGCTTGCTGTTCGAGACACAACCGTCCATCGACCATCTGGGTAATGCTTTGAGTCAACATCCCGTGGAAACCACCCTCTTGCGCCCTCTCCGTCCGCGCGCTACCGAACCAACCGCTTCTTCGCGATTCTTCTTTAAGCGTACTCGAACGACCACTCGGTTTCCAACCTTTTAGGTCTGGCTGCGATTCGCCTTACCGACGCGTTATTAATGGCTCGCGATCAAAGTCCCTCCTGCCGCTTCTTTCTCGGACATATCATTTTTTCCTCTCTGTTTTCGCTGTTCGTTAGTTTTGTCTTTCTCTCGCGAGCGAATCAGAGACAACCGGCGACGAATTAAAATTAAACATTAATCCGTGCGTGCTGAAAAATGAAACGGCCGGCTGACGGGACCTGGTAAAATATGAACGATCGTCGGGAATGTGCGAGGTTTTTTTTTTTTTGAAATCGCTATCGCGTCGCGTAAATTTCTGTAATCGCGAGACGCGTCGACATCACGCGCGCGCATCCTTCACCGGCGAAATGAATTCGCGAAAATTCGTAAATTTTGCAGCGAGTCGGGTTGATGAACGATTCTCGTCGGTTAATAAGACTTATCGACATCGAGCAGCTTATTTTCTCCCACGCTAACGGTTAATCGTTAAAACTAGACGAACAATTTATTTATTATTCATTTATAAGCTCGACATTAATTTGGCTCGTACATCTTCTATCATTAATAATAAATTTTGAACAACGTACATACGCGTCGATTGATTCTCGAAACGTGACCAGCCACGAGGCCCGTAACTCACCGCAAGATATACCGTGCAGCAACTTTTTATCTGGTGAGCGCAGAGCGGAAGTGAAATTGCTACAATTTTCTCGATATCCCGGTGAAAGATGATCCCGAACGATCAGGAGCTCGATCCTCGAAACGGACGCGCGTGTTCGCGAGAAACAACGAACGAATTACCGTGAATGGGATACTTAAAAAACTCACGGACGATACGGAAGGTTATTGTACCGTCGTTATTGTCCCGTGGAACGGTGGTATTGTCTAGAAAGTGTCTCCGCTCGAATACCGACGATAGCAAAACATGTTTAAAAATTCCATCCACTCGTCGGTCCCCGGTGCTCGACGATCGGAACGGCGGCTGGTATGCGAACAACGCGGGGAACAAGGGCGCACAAGGAGCAAGATTAACTTATTAAAATGCGGCCGAGAAAGGGAGGGAAAAATATCTCTTCGACTAATTGCTGATGCGCTTGTTCGAGCGGGCCAGAGCCTAGCTAGAGCTCGCGACACCGGAGAAAACCGACGAATGGAGCAGTCTCCATTCCGGAATCTGCGGCTCATCCGGCGGTTTACAATCCTTTCTTTCAGCCGGGGCGATGGGAAACCAGGCGGGGCTGTCTTCTCGCAGAGGGAAAAAAATAAAGAGAGGAGGCTGCCACGGAGCACGGGACGAAGAGAGAATCGGGCACACGTTACGTAGCCCACAGGCATAAAAGGTAAAAAGGCGAAGGGAAAAACGAGCGTGGAAAAAAGAGGGAGACAGAGGAGAACGCGCGAGTGGAAGACAGATAGACGGCCGGCGTCCCCTGCACGCCGCGGTTGTCCGACAATGCAAACCAACTTTCTCATTTCAATGTATTGTTTCCATTGTTCGGGAGTGCAGGCTGCGAGGGTTGTTGCCGGTGGTGCTGCCAGCGTAAGGGGTGAGGTTGGCAATGCAGGGTCTCCTCCTTTCTAAGCACCGATCGTCATCGTGAAACTTTCTCCTCCCGCCTCTCCGACACGCGAATCTCCGCCCCTCGCTACTACCCTCTGGTCGTCTCTTCCAAGATTACGAATAATTTCGGGACCGGATATTCCAGTATCACGGTACACTCGTCAAAGGGCTAACGAGTACTTTGTAAGCGATCGATCGTACATCGATCGGTACAAAGGACCACACCGATAAACGCCCTGCATATTATTTTACGAAAGAAGCTCGTATAATCCGCTCGCGAAAGGGAAGCATATTCTTTCTACCGTATCATTCGCTCGATGCTCTTTTGTCTTACACGACTCTATTATTCTTTCATCTCTCGCGAAAACCTGCTAGACGTTCTCTTTGCGAAGGCAGCCAAATTTCGAGTTTAAAGGATCGAGGAAAACGCTTTCACCGACGAGACAGAACTTTTCTGAGCCAGCATCGTTGAAAGGACTCTCCCTCGTGCACGCGCATTCTCAAAGAGGCAACGAAACCAAACGAGGAAAAACATTCCTGGGATTAAACACCTGCGTCTTATTGCTCAACCTCCCTTTTCCCTGTTTTCTCTTCTACCGCGAACAAAACGCCTTCTCGTAGCTACCCTGATACCTGTACTTAATCAGCGCGCGTGCATCGCACGTGATAAGAGCATCACGTTGTGTCGCGGCTGTTTAATGCCCGATCCTATTAACGTCAACGACTACATTACTCTAATTATGGCAGCAGGACTTCTTGGTGGGTCATAGCAGCAAAGGGGAATCCAGGGATTTGTCACGTGACGCAAAATCACGCGCCACGCGACCTCCCGCTAATTAGTAGTCATTCCATTAACAACGGATTCCATGACGAGGATGAACGACCGTAGTAGGCATACCGATGCTGCAACGTTTCGCCGATTGCGCTTTCGCTCTTTCGCGTAACTCGCTCGAAACGCGCTCGTTTAATGACCGTCCAGCTTACGCCTACTCCCGAATGACCCTCTGGCTGCACGAATTAATTCCGTCGCGATTGCCCGTCCGAGGACGACGACTAGACCTACGTTAAAATTTGACGAGAGGACTCTCTATTAGATCGCTACGCGTTGGAACGTCACGTGCTACATTCTCATACGTTAGGTCTCCGTGCGTGGAGATCGCCATACGTTAAATTGCCACGCGTAGATTGTCGCGCATAAAATCGCCGCAGCGACGTAACAGTGGTCCGCAATATCGGGGCAAACAGGAAGGTTTAGATTGAAAATTAATAGTGCTAGTTAAAGATACACGGCGGGTATTCCGCAAGCAAACCGAGGCAAGTTGTACGCTGATACAGTGATAACGTAAACGATAACTAACGTCAAGTTCCGCGGCATTAATATTCAGGAAACTGGCGGTTACGAGGTTACCATGTTTCAGCCAACGTGTACCGATACCGTGCTAGCCGTGGCCCCTAAAAGTACCACGAATTTGTTCGTCGATTCGACGATAACCGCATTAGCATCTTAATGAAAGTAGGTTTAACGACAAATATTCAGATATTCGTAAAACAACAGGATTGCATGGCGAATAGAAATCGGTCGCACGCAATTCGCCACTCGTAGTCGCGAAGGAATTTCAATTGCTAATGAAATTACAGGAACGTATAGGTCGGGAATTCGTCCCCGAAGCATGGGGGCTCGTGACATCGCGCTGCTCATTGAACGACGAAACACGGAAACGCATATTGCGAGCGGAGGTATTTGTGGTCGCATTGTTTTGCGAGGGTGGTTGTAGGTTTCGATTACCTTCTCGGCAAGAAGCATTAGCGCTGCTATTCGCGTGTCGTCGACAAAAATGTGATGGCCTGAAATATCGTGCTGTAGTGGCCGATTATCATCGAGAATGATTGCGAATTGCACGGTTCATCGACTCGATTGCAACGCGAAACTTCGCTTATACAGCTATCCTCCTATCCTCTCCGCCAACAATCGCTAAATCTGATTTTGCTTTGGATGCTGAATTATTAACCGGCCGAAAGCTCTCGTCCTCGGTTAGTCATCTATCGATCCTCTCTACGAGGCTGATGAACTTGCGATCTACGCTAGTGCACTATTGCCGCAATAAGTACCAAGTTCCTCGTTGGTCCACAAATTGCCGTAATACTCTTCGATCAACGTTTCTAACTGGCTTTTGCTTATGAACGCTCTAACGAAAGAATGCGCGACTCGATAAAGACCCTGAGTTTCTTGTTCGAAAATGGTATAATCACTCGAGATTGTAGAAATTTGAAAATAACACGCCTGTTAATCATCGATTATTTGGACTCCTTTCTTCGCAACTGACCTCTCGACGTCGGAGACCGAGCCAGCGAGTATCTTCCGCTTTTGTCCAGAATTGAATTAAAACCGCGCCACCCAGTGGTATCAGCGGAACACGTTATTTATCCTTCAACGAAACAATGCGGGTTGGGGGACGAGCAGAGAAAGACGGGAAACGTTCATTGTTCGAATGTTGCGGCGAAAAATACTGTGCGCATCGAGCGACGCGATAAGCAGTTTCAACGATGCGGAACGATTCCGAAAGAATTTAAAAAAGAAGAAATCTGACCGGTTACCCTACGTTTCCCGTTTTAAATCCGTTTAGTTCACTGGTAATTCACCGAGCATTCGAATCGCGCAGACAATCCTCCCCAACCCATCTAAAAATTTCAATAGGATTTAAAGAGAAACGTATCGTTCTACAAACTGCTACAATCAAAAGAGAATTTTGCCATTCGTTATTTGCAATAACTCTATTTTTTCCTTTATCCCCGGATTCTCCCCACGCTTTACCCTGATCGATATTTCTCTAGGCTCTTAAACTCTCTTTATAATGCTTATACTTTTCAATGCTGACGCTCGTGATCGAACTATTGCGATGATTTTCTCCTTCGAGTATACGAATTTATTTAAACGATCGTAAGCGGTGCGTTTAGACAATATCTTCAAACAAGCGTAACAAACACGCGGATTAAAAATTTTTTCCACGGCAGTTTCGCGGTGTAAGCGCGTAACTTTCCAAGCCGAGGAACGTGCTCGTTCGTGAAAATATTGACGAGGCAAGAGCAGAGTAATTGAAAAGCGAAATCATCGATTCCGTGTAACGCTGTTTCACAAGCAAGCGTTTGCCGGCGCTTTCGCGTTTAGCACCACGCTTTTTTGAATACGAGAAGCTTTCAAATGGTACAGCAGATCGGGTAGAACATGCTTCGCTGTTAATCCGAACGATCTATTCCTGAAAACGTTCTCCATACAATGCAACGATCGTCGGCTGAAAAGATGCAGTCGAATAGAGACAGCCTTTTAAATTTCTCTCGATCGGGTTGTTGAAAATTAAAGGTCTTTACTGCAACGGTGCACCGAACGATACCGAGAATACAAAATTGGAAAACGCGGGATAATAATGAACGCGAAGCCACGCGTTAAAGCGGCTCAAGGTGTAAACTCGAGCGCCACTGCATAACCAGCGTCAGCAATTCGCATCGATTAGGTGGAAACAGAGTTGGTCGCGATTCACCACTAATTATTTCGTATCACGAAGTGGCCTGTACGTATTAGCCGTTTATTATCTTGTCTCCGCGATCAGCATGATTTCTAGCCCACCGGCTTATCGTGTTGCTTTCACGTGATCGCGGCCAAATCTGTTTACGATATTAGCCTGATTAGAAAGGACGATACCGCAGCCATTCACGATCGACGGGACTCAGGAATAAGCGGTATTTACGACATCTACGTCATGTGCCGAAATGACGAGTTAAACATTCGAAACGAGTACCGCAAACTGTCGGTTTGAAGATTAAATCGCGATGGGGGCAAAATGAAAAGAAAGAGGATACGATTCTAAATGCAGAAAAATTCGAGAAACTTTTAATCCTTAATCCTGCGGCTTCCGAGTCGAAAATTTATTCGAACGAGTATTTTTCCAGGAATTCGTTGAACGCGAAAGCTTTGAATCTCTTGCAGCGCAAATTAAGCGTACGAGATCGCGTTGTTTTTGTTCAACCCGAGTTGGGGCAATCTCTCGGAAGAAAAGTTTCGAACCATATTACAGATAACAATTGTAAAGGATTCAGAGAAAATAATGCACGAGACAATGATTAAACCGTAGTAGTAGACAATAATTATACGTAAAAATACATTGTACTCTAATGATCAAATTGATCGACCGAACGGGGAAAGTTAGCGGTCCAATTTATCAAATATTCCTGTCCGCCCAACAAATATTTCCATCGAAACGAAAAAATATGCTATGAAAAAGAAGGTGGGAGCGTAACGAAGCAGTGTAAGCATCGTCATTGTTCTCGCACGCGAGAGCCACGTGCCAGTTCGCTTCGCCATTGTCCACGATCACGTGTTGCTGCAAATAGCCAACATAAACAAAATAATAAAAGAGCCAGAAATTCATGACCAAAACGACCAACGCGAAATTGCACCGTACGTTTTTAATTGGACCGAATTGACTGATGGTTTCATGCAAGGACGAAAGCGTTCTATGGTTACGGGTTAAATTACAACGCGTTGGATCACCTCGCGGTAGATCGTCATACCGTATCCCGATATGACACGCTGACTAGTGGTAAGTTTATAACGAAAAATATTTGTCCCGCGGGGATGACACGTCGATTCGTAACAACGGAGATTTAGCAAGTACGCTTCGAACGTTATCCCCTTTTCAAATTTTTTCGTATTTGGTTTTCATACGCAGCATAGATCAAACCCCAGGCGAAGCCAATTTTCCAGCCGCCACGAACACTTGCATCGCAGTTAAACGCCGTTTTGACCCGGCTGGAAAAAAGCACGGATAGCCACCGCTCGAATATTAAAACAATGAGCATGTGTGGGGGTGTGTACGGGCACGATAACACGAAACTAGAGGTCAGAGGCCGATATCCCTGCCGAGGACCTTTCGAAACTCCTCGTCAAGCAGGAGTACCACGAACTTTCCCCGGGTCGGCTTAAATCCACTCGTTACGCCGCTACGTTCAAACGTGCTCGCGGAAAACCCGCTGAAACTAATTCGTCTATCCGACCGCGAACGCCGCACTTATCTTTTTCCCTTCATTTTTGCTACTCTTTTTTCACCTTTTCGACCTCTCTCGTATCACCGCGAAACCCCTTGATTTTTCTCACCGAATCGCCAGACCGACGATTTTTCCGCTAGTTCGACTCGACTCGTTTGATTCGAACCCTTTGATCAGACCGTACCATCATATCGAACGTTTTCGATAAATAAGTGGTACGATTCGTGCTCGTTTTATCTCGCCATTGTGCCATCATCTGCCCCGTTTAATGAATATTTTTCAACATCTGTTTTATTTACCAACGAGCATTCCCCGTCGTGCTACGAATAATCGCGAGCCATTGTAAAATTCGCGTGTTTTTATTATGTATGAAAACCATAAATGCGACGTTTCTGGGAAGCGTAGGTTCGCGTCGTTCCGAGAGCTTCGTGACTGCGCGGCAGACAGCTGTAACGATTTAAAATGCGAGAGGGAACACGTTTCGCGGTGGCTGCTGAAAAAATCACGAAGGACGGTTTCAAGGGGAAAACCGTGGCCACGAAATGAGCGGTTGTTTCACGAGTCTCGCTTTAAAGCCGCTCTCGTTTCTCGCTGAGAAATTATCTCGTGAAAATTCGAGCCACCTGATCGACCAGCAAAAAGAGAAAGAGAGAGCAAAAAAAAAACAAAAAAGTGAACTGTTTCTTTGAAAGCTGACCCGCGTGCGCGTTTTCCTTTGTCACGGGAAAGAGGTCCCTTTAAAATTCCAGCCGTTTCTCTTATTAATTCAAGAATAACCCGTCCAGGAAGAATTGCGCTCTTGAACCACGACCGTGCTCGTTTTCAAACGTTTTTGCTGAAACGTTCCACAACCTCGACTCTTTCCAGACTAATTTCGACCTCAACGACAATTAAGCTGCCACATAATTGAGCATCGAACGAACAACTTTCTGGATTTATATTAAAACCGTTGGTCAAGATTTCGACGTTAAAATACGCGGTTATCTTGGCCATATAATACGAACAATCGTGCTCGGAATAAAGCGCGAATAACCAAAGATAGTCCTCGCGTTGAATAGTTTAGAACATAGTTGCAGAGAAACCGTTATCCCAAGTTACCAAGAATGAAAAACCTCGTGGAAATTACCGGGTCATTTCATAAGAGGTGAAAGGAGGAATAGATATAAAAGCCGTACAATCAAAAAGTTTAGCGCGGTGCCGAGTACCTTGGGAATCCTCGCGAGCATTTCGGCGCCAGTTTGGTGATTAATTTAGCAAACGGCCGCCGCGGAAAACTGCTAGGAACGTCGTAAGTCGTGAACTCGAGTGCTTTAACGATGATTTAGAGGGTAGTCACGAAGTACCGAGAGCAACGCCAGGTTGAGTTTCAGCCGCGTTGCAGAGGAAAAAGGAAACGAGGTAGGACGACGAAGATTCGAGATGCCGCAGGATGCGTCTCGTGCTTCGCGCTAATGGAACAGAAAATCTATCGCGAATTCAAAATCTATCGTGCCTGTTATATCGCTACGTCCACGGAAGCGTTCGATATCCCGATGTGGATATCGAAGAAAAAAAAGCAGCTTAATATCCGAGATGACTTGTTACAAAGAACACCGGAATACTTTTGAAATATATCGCAGCAGTTGAGGCGAGAACTTGCGAGTGATTTCGACGGATTCTTCGTAGGAAGTGACAGCAAACTCTTCGATGGAGTTCTTCGAGTTTCGCCAAAGTCCGACCAAGTTTTCTTCAATCATCGAAGACGCTCCGTGGCTCAAAGAGTTTAATTCCCTTGAAATTCAGTACCTGTCCGACGAAACGAATAGCGGGCAGAAACTTTTGATTATCGCTCGAGCGTCGACGCTATGCGTGTCAGATTCGTCGATTACCGAACGTCCATGATCGACGACGGTTTCTTCTACGTACATTCTCGAAGAGACGACTTTTGCGGCTCGAGATCTTACTCCGTGGTCCGAAACGGTCGTGCCAAAGTTATATGAAAACTTTAACGATTCGCGTTTAAACCAGGAGCTTCCCCAAGAATACGCGAGCAGTTGCTGCGAGCTTTAAGCTTGATGTTAATCCGACGCGTCTCCGAAGCGAGCCAGTCCAAGGCTCGAACCGAGCTGCGGTTTCCAGAATGCGAGCATAACCGTAACTATCGCGCGAAACGCTCGCTCGCCTGATATATTTAAGCTTGTCGAGAAGAAAAGTACTTTCGAGCTGTATCAGGTTATAAATAGTAACCATTTCGGTTACGAGCATTACAAGAATATTCGGCGTTGCATTTTTTAAGAAGGCTCTAACGTATTCGTCGAAGAGTTTCGTTCAATTAATCATCCTCAAGAACCAATAACGTTTGAGGACGTTCAAAGTTTCGAGACTTCGGAATCTTGCGAGACTATCAAACTGCGGCGTTCATTAAATTTCTCAGCCTCTTCAGGAATCTCCAAAATTCCTAGCTGAAAATTAATATCTAGGTGTTTCGAAATTCCTCGAATTACTTGAAAATATTAATTCGTCATTAACGACAAGCGGGAAGACCTCCCCATTGTGCGAACAGCGATCCCAGCTATCGGATGATGCTTCGTATTCGAGTTCCGTACAAATCATCATCGTTATAATTGGTCCTATTATTTCCCAAAGTACTGCCGTTCCCTGTAAAATACCGCTGTGTACTGCGATGCATGGGCGGAACTCCTGGAGATTTCGGAGCCCCGTGAGTTCCGGATACCTTAACGATGATTTAATCCGAAGTTTATAAATACTAACTTGCAGGATAGTTCGGGGACTTAGAGGGAGAGACCGCAGTGCGGTTAACAGGATGCAAGTAGATCCTCTGGCCCGTCCATATAGTAGAGAGTCGGGTCAATGTTGAAACTCCGACGAGAGAGAGAGAGAGAAAGTTGGTGGTGCTGCTGCTGTACAGGAATATGGAAACACCAAACAGGTTGAAAGAGAAGAGGATCGCGCGATCGAAACGGAGAAACGTGGAACCGAGACGAAGGTATTAAGAGAGAAACAGAGGACGAAGACACAGGTGGAACACTAACAGAGACACACAGGTACAAAGACCGAAATGCAAATACGTATTCTGTGTACTTAGGAAGCTGTAGCGCCAGTGAGCCTCATGCATAGAGATTGTACGTTGTCCGTGTAAAATCGACCCTCAACCGTGCCACCGCTTTCCTCTCTTCGTTCTCTCTCTATCTCCCTCTCTACCCTTTACTTGTCTCTGTACGTATATTTTAGAGACCAAGGTTCGCACACGAAACCACACTGGCTGCAGCGTCCAATTCACCGACCTACCAGCCTCTATCTAACCTTTGATCCGGCTAAAGTTTGAACAACGGACAGGTTCGAACCATTTTTGCTCGGCGCAAAGGTCAGGAACGAGTGCTTTTGGTGCGAGCAGCATCGACGCGTTGTTAGGTTGCGTCGATACAGTTAAATTCGACGAATAAAGCTCCGAGTATAATGATACAACCAATAAGGCGATGTAACGACCGTCATTTACATTGTATTCCCCGTGGAGCATTGACTCGAAGTAATAAATATTCAGAGTGGCGGTACGACATTATGTCCAGGAACAGATGTAAATTCATAATGAGTGGTTTATTATTCGTTTCGCAATTAAGAAACATCGCGAAGAATAAAAGAATAATCGTGGAAAAGCAGAATGGAAATTGAAACGAAGCGTGGACCGTGGCTCGTTAGTAATTCGAGACAGCGCGATCGCGGATTTCTAATTTACGAGGAATTTTTCATATTTACGATTACGAGAACGGAGTCGGATAAAGGGGAAAAGTTCGCGGCCGCCCTCGTCCGCGAGTGGTACACGAAAAACAGAGTTTCAGAAGGCTGCTCGACGGTAAATAGACATTTCTGTTTGCTAGAGTAGCGTGTTTGTCAGTGATAGACAAGAATGGCGTCGTTATGGCGACGCTTCAGTGTAGTCAGCCCTAGTAGCAGATGCGTAAACGAGATAGAAGCTTACAAAAGGCGCGCTACGAATACGATGCCAGCTCGCGGCCGCTCGCCACGTCCTTTTCTCCCTTATTCTGCCGCTCCCTCCGCTTTCGCCTGACAAACTTGAAAGAGTAATTGAACGTCAACGAAACACTCGACGCATTTAAATATACACGCTCCCGTATTCTCCGTTGCCGTCCTTTCTCCTTTCCCTCTTTTTTCGCGGTTATTCCAGCTATTTCGATTGTTTGGATTCCTTTCGCGTAATTGGCGAATAATTAACTCTCTCTCGACGCTACAGCGATCCGCGTGTCTCGGGGTCGATTGTAATCGCTCGATTAATCGTCGGCAAAAGAATAAGGTAACAAAAGCAGTCGCGGAAATCGTACGTCGCATCGGTCGTAACTCGATTCTTTTGAAATATTTTGCTCGCAACGTTTACCTTATTCTTCCACCGAAGAAGCCGGATCGTTTGTAAAACTCCCATTCTCTCTCTGCGAGAAAGAAGGAGAGAGAGCAGAAAGGTCAATTTGCTCGAAACTGCTTCTTCATGAAATTGTACATTGCTAATGTACTTCCTCGATTCTATTCCGCCCAGCTCTTCTAGCGTATTTTTCCGTGCTTTCTTATTCAATTATAAACCCCTCCGGCATAGGTGGATCGTTATGCAAGTGTTTGCTATCAAAACGTTACTCCCGTTCCACGAAGAACAGCGAAATTACAAGATGAGTCGTTGCTCGAGGCTGGCCAAATTTCAAACGCGTATTTGTAACTGAAATTTCTCTTCCGGAAAACTCTAGCCACGTTATAAAATACGTTATGACAACAATATCGATAGCCGTGGCTGCCGTTGGCCCGATACGGCACGCTGTGTAGGGGTATACGATGAATAATTCATGAGATATACGAGAGGATACTTAATCGATCATGATACACATTGTCGCGAAAATGACAGTCTATAATTAAATGTAAATTTTTCATCCGGCCAAAATTTTCTATGACTATATCATTGCGCGACGGGCCTCGAAACGTTAGATCGCGTGTTGTATTAAGCGCGTCACGCGTTCAATTTGCACGCGTTAAATCGTATCGCGTTAAGTAATTCTACCGATACAATTTATTCTCGCGAATGCGTTTAACGCAGGCATTTTATCAAGAAGAAAATTAACCGCGCTGCTCGTGCAATTGTAACGAAGCGATGAAAATGAGATCGTGCGTGTAACGTGGAGAGCAGAAACACTAAAAGGAGGAAAAATGAACAGACCTTGCGCGAATATGAAATTAATGCGTGTTCGAAAGAGGAACAGCCATTCGCGGCGAAACGAGTATTTCGAAAACAGGTTTCAACCGCGTTTACACACCACCGTCCCTCTCGTTTTCTCTCTCTCCACAGCTTCTTTCGAGCTTGGTAAATACCAAAAATTCCCGGCAAATGGAAATTCCACGTTCGAGTACCATCGTACTGCCGTTTGAAAAGCTCGGCCGCGTTGTAGCCGCGTAAACACGCGATTCGTTTAATTTTTCAAAGCAGTTTATCTGTGCGCGATGCTTGACACAGAAATCAGTTTACCGCGAGCGCACATATCCGCCTGAACACACAAACACCCCGTGAAAATACGAACGAAAGGGACAAGGAATACCAAACGTTTGTGCACACGTTGGAAAATTACGTTCCCGTCTTTTGCTTCGGTTCGAGCAAACAAATTCACTCTTCGCGTACTTTTTCTTTTTCGACTTCGTTCGATCACCGCAAACATCGCCCAATCGTTCTAGCTGGATTCTGTTTCATCCGAATTTTTCCCTGAACACGAAATTTTTTATTTACATTATATACTCCAAAACTCTTCTCTCGTTTGGCCTTTGAAATATTTTTTCGATTCAAGGGCCAAAAACAAAAAATCAAAAAGAATGATTTTTCCTTCGCACAGGTTTGCATAACGTTTACGAGACAAGAAGCGGTTATTTTTTCAAGAAAATTCATAGTCGGACAGGGGGGGGTAGATTCGAAAGCGGAATATACGCGTTTTCGTCGCGAAACGAGAAAACGTGGTGCTCTTTTGCGTGAAAACGCCTGGACAAACGACGATATCGTCATGGGAGGAAAAAAAAACACACGACCACGCGGCGTTTCGTGGTTGTTTCGATTCTCGCTCGAGAGTACATCAGAATAAATTGCGCGTATCGCGTCCGCTCGCGACCAAAGCGACCGCGGTTTGGCCGGTTCTTTTGCGGTGATGAAATTGCAGCCGATTCTCGTCCACTCGGCTCTATCACCTACGAGAGAGCTAGTCAACAAAAATTTATCGATGCAATCTATCGCCAGCGAAAAATTGCTGCATTCTCGACTTCAAAATTCAAGTCGTTCATCTTATCAACGAAATGATGCAGCATTACCGATGACAATAATGTAGCATGCTTATGATATTCAAAAAAGAGTCTTATCCTTTCTTACGCTTTATAGCATTAATAAATATCCTGTACAAAAATTAAGGCCATGTGTACCTATTCCTGTATCATAACAATATTAAAATCCATATTAAAATAAGTTTCCTGGAACGAATATTTTCTTGAACATTTTCCAGCGTTTTCCACCGTTGTTAAACACAGCTCGGTTCTGCAATATCGCCTATTTATTTTATAAATCACATCGCGCTGAATATGCATGGAATTCGAGGGTAGGATTTTTTTCGCGGGACTGTCCGTCAATTACCGTGTATGAAATTCGATCAAATGCCGCGAAGTATCAAGAAAATATCAAATTGTGTTATCCATTTAACGCTGTAACCAACGGACCGCTGTCGTTTTCGGACGCAAAACCAACGAACGAATAAACGGGACTCTACTGCCGTTCGCTTCGTTTTGCGGCGAAATTTCACAACGGCAAACATCGGGCACAGCTCTCGAACCGTTGTGCTGGCTATCACCTGAACGGCGTAGTTTTCAATGACGGTTGACAAGCCGGCGACACGGCTGGACGCAATTCACGACAGTGATTTGCTTTGCGGTCTACGTCAAATGAATTTGTGGCACCGTGGCCAGTAGTCGCGTGCGGTTTCGTATAATTACGCACTTAATTGCTTCTATTGCGAGGAGCCGATGACGACGGAACCGTCATCTCTGATTAGCCTCTTTCGCTGACCCATGTTTCCATTTTACCGTGATCTGTTTATCCTGCTGTTTACGTGTTACTTACTCCTCCCGAAACAGGCTGAACGAGTCAAATTTTCAACATTTCGCGCGTTAAATACGACAAAGGAGTATTTAATGTTCTTCCGTCAAAATTAATCGTTAAACTGATCTAATGTCGTGTCAAAGGGGAAATAAGCCGAGTTTATTAACAACGAATTCCACTAAAATTACGCTTGTAATTCGAAATATTTAAAGCGTAATAAAATGTAACGCATGGATTCTCGTGAAGAGAGAATGACAGTAGTGAACGAAGGGCGTCGTGCAAAGTTGGTAGTAGAGAATTTATTGTACTATCGATTATCTAAAATTTGTGACGTCAGTAACCCTCATTGCGGTATCAACGATGCTTACCGGAGAAAATTAAAAATTAACATCGATCAATAATCGCGCGACGGACGGATTTTATAAGCAGCTAATTTCGTGCAATTCGATGTGCTTCGAAAAACGAATAAAAATGCTCGTGCCTTAAACGAATTACGCACGGTTCCACGGATTTAAATCTCTCTATTTATCGATGAAAAAAAGTGTTCTCGTCCATCGGGACCGTGGATTCGCGCGGAGAACAAATGGGTACATTTCTTTCACGACGTTTAATTAAAAACTCATTAAACCGGAACGAAATCATTACGTAGCACGGATCGACACGAATATTTGCACGGAAGATAGAAACGAGAGGCTGGTATTTCAGTTGACAGCTAATAAAGTTACGAATACGTCGGTTAACAAACGGCCGGCTCGCTCGCGTCGTCAAACGACGAGCGCGTTATTGAAAAATTTTAATATGCACTGTCGGCCAGGCTGCGCAAAATCGACGATAATAAAATACAGCCAAATCGGTTTCGTTGAACCGAACCATCAGTCAAAAATACCACCGTACGGGAAACGTGATTCAGGAAAAATGCGGTGGAATTATATCAGGCCGATGAAATTGTCGAAAATTATCGCCCTGTTATGGATATACACCGATGCATCGAATATCTAGCAAATTCCCAGCAATTCATTACGCGCGCCCAACATCGCACGACCATCGACCATTGATAACAACAGAAACGTTTTATTTTACAACGGGAATTCAACCACATTTCTGCGAGCACTTGTCCGATTAGTAACGATTGTTTTTCGCGTTGCGCTACACGGTGTAACGTTTGCAATCGTTTATTTCAAAGTGCGACGCGAAAAAGAAACACACATGCTATTTGCAGAAAACAAAGCACTCGAATTTTTGTATTGTAACCTCCATTTAGTTATTCGAATCGTTGATAAAATAACGATCAAAGAATCAGGAAAAATATTTCGCTCTAAACGAGCACTATCTATACTTATAGTATAAGTTCCGGATGTCTTTGCGCACTGTCTTATCGATAGAAAAGACTTGGGTTGCACCGACAATTTAATCCGAACAACATCTGTTCCGCATCGAGCAGGAAACAAGTACTCGCAAGTTGCGCGGAATGGAGGAAATCGCTGCACAGATCGTTGCCATTCTACGATTCCTACTTCGATGAGTTTGACCCGAATCGCTACTATATAATATTTCGCGATACGATCGATAGCCATTTTCGAATACCCAGAATATTAATGGACGACAACGCATACATAATTAGAATGCTTGTTCGGATAAGCATAGAGGTAGTCTGACATTCTCTTTCTACAATGAAACACGAGGCGTTGTAATCAGAGCACCGAGATGTCGTACACTATCGTATAAGACGTATAATTGCTTATTACATCGCTATCATATATAGCCCTAAGCATCCAAGAGCGAGTTACTCGAGCTCGAGTTCCTGCAGGGAGAATTCTACAAACAGGAATCGTGTTCCTATATCCTTTCAGCGAGAACAATGAGCCTCTTTCGAGCACGAACAAACGAAACTATCTAAACGAAAGAAAGTGAGATACGATAAAGTTCTGCCACCTGGAAGACGAAGTCATTTATTTTTCACTTTTACAGTAAAAGTCGTGTACCGAATTATGGATGCAAGTGGCTTAGATCTCTCTCAAAAGTAAATCGATTGTTTTTCTCGAGCTTCGATTCGTCAAGATTGAATTCGCTTTTCGATTATTTTCAAGAGTGAAAAGATCCGATCGATTTCTCGTCGATGACACCCGGTAGATTTTGTAAGGGAGTAACGGAAACGCGAATGCTGATTTTACGATGATAGGATCGGATCGGTGGAATGATAAATTTCACGAGATCACCTCGCAAACGAAAGGTAACAGAAGCTTTCGAGCTCTATTCGCTGATATCCATCAACCGTCCTCCATTCAATTAACTTCCCGCTTCGTCCTCCTCCTTCTGTATTCCCCATCAACATTCACGTTTCAACGTCGCGAATAACAACCGTACCAGTCGACGTAATTGTTCTACAATAATCTATTCTCCTGCCTTATAATTATACACCGTGAAACAACCGAATGTTCCCATGAATTTTCGGACTGATCTGGAAAATCGCGAACAACAATCTAAACGTAAACTCTTGTCTAATCTAAAATTTGAGTTATCCCGGTAAGTACTCTTCGTTTTTAACTACCAACGGTTGGTTTGCGATTCGATCAGGAATTTAAATTTTGAATCGAGATTTTCCTGCAGCTTCGATTAAATTTCCGTCGATTCTTAAACGCCGGTACGACGCTTTTGCTCGAGGAAAATCCAGGATGAGACTCTTCGCGCGCCACGCTCAGGCACAATGGTTAATGGAATACCGCGATTTGATCACGATCAAACTCGACGCGAGATTTCCTATTTCCTTCGATACGACTTCATTCCGCCCTCCTCCGTGGCCGGGCCAACGCGCGCCACGTTCGAGCTCCAAGAAAAATTGACGAACAAGAGCAAAAGGAAGGAAGCGAGAAAAAGAGACGAAGAAAAAAGATCGAGGTGGTGAGCGTAATTTCGATTCCCCGTGGAAGCTGGTCGAACCGGGACGACTCTTTTCTCTGGCTCTGCCTTCCAGCTAAAGTTTCTCCGCAAAAGTCTCGGGAAAGTGGCCGACAGGTGGATGGAAGCTTCATTCCCGGCATACCAATCGCCAGGGTGGAGAACCCGTAATTGTTTGTTCGTACCTTGCGCCACGATAGACGGATACCCGAGGAGAGTTCTTGGTTACATCGTAGGATCTTGTGTCGGTGGTGGTAAGAGTGTCGACGAAACGGCTGGTGGTTACGTTGAGGGTAGTGGAGCGGTAGTAAGGTTGATTGTAAAGAGAGACAGAGACGAGCAAGGTAACGATGGTGGTGGTAGAGGCGGCGGTGGTGGTGCTGGTGATGTTGGAATAGAGGAAGGGTTGTCGTTCCTTCGCCCCCTCGACTAATGAGACCGTGCGGTTACATCAGAGACCGGCGACAAATTGAAACGTACGAGCCTAGAGGGGCTACGGAACAGAGACCAACTTCCTAATGCGTGACTATGGACCCTCGCACCAACCACATCCGTAGACCGTTAACGCGCTTTCCACGGCTGCATTACTGCCAGGAATTGTCCATTTTCGAATTTCATTTCGACGCAGAGGGTCATTATTCTAACGCCGCCTACGTATCTACTTAGGCGTAAGGCATTACTGTCTTTCCCGGCAAAAGCACCTTCTATCCGTTAAGAACGTACCGGACCTTAAAGTACATCGAAGTTATGTGCCATAAGTAAAAAATATGTGTTTTATTAATATTTATTTAGAATCGATTTAATAGCAAATTTAAGAGCTTCAACAAACTGGAAAGTGGAACACGCTCTTTCGTAATAAGTTTCAAAAATGATTTATGTGTAATCTCTTGGCGAAAAGCGTCATTATTTTTGCAACGGCTCTCCCTTCCCGACCTGACATCCTTTGCCGCACAGCGTAAGAGTTCTTTTTATGTCCTCGTAGAGAACGGCCGCGAAAGAAACTTCGAAGGAAAAGAGCGCAATGAAATACGTGGACCGGAGGATTATAAGAGTCAAGAACACGACCACCGCTGGAGAAGACGTATAAACGTCCGACTATAAATTAACGTTCCGGGCTGCGTACTAGGCCATCTTAATCTCCCATTCTTATTGTAATGGCCGTGGGCCAATTAAAAGCCGCTAGCGTCCGTTAAACCGTTAAGAGTCTAACCGTTCGCTTCGACGAATCGCGAAATAATTCCCTGTAATTATCACAGATTTTCAACTTTATCATCTTTTTCAGATTTTTTGGGGCGAGCAGTAAATGACCTCGATAATATGATCGGTCGCTATAAGAGGTATTAAAACGATATTTCAAGTGAAACTTGGGTCGCACGAGGAAACCTGAACCGCTTCGACCAAAGACTCCGGTTACGTCGATGCCAACAGGGATACAGTTACCACCTTGACCTCCCTTGGAGCACCCTTCCTAATTTCAAATATCACTTACAACCCTCCGGTAGCTGCCCTAATTATTTACGGCCGCGTATGTCGCATACTATATCCACCCTACGAATCTCGAGTACTTTTTTCAAACATCGCACAAAAGCACCACAAGCAAACTCTATTGAGCGGGTTGCAGCCGACTTCCGTCTGTTGGGCATTGTCCCGGTGACCCGTTAAACGCGTTAAAGAGCCGCGCGTTATCCGAAGCCAATCGAACAGCCGGAGTCCACTCGATCCTAATGGAATTCATGACCTCTTCCCATCCGCCCTTTCCCTTCGACAGCGGTCCGTACAAGTACTTCGATAACCGATTACGAGTCTGGCACAGGTCGAAACTCGAAGCAACGGAGATAGACCTATTTCACGGAGAAGGGACGTATTCCTGACGCTGGAGTTCGGTAAATTGATGAGGCTTCCATCGCCTGCAGGGGGTAACGGAAGTCAGTGATAGGTAGACGGGGGTAAGACGTTAGTCGGGAGGGTGGAGCAGGTAGATTAGGTGGCTGGCACGTCGTTCGTAGTCGAAGCGTGCTGGTACACCACGGGATAGCAAGGACGTCGACGACGACAAGGACGAGTAAATGGGGAACGGAATCGGCGGATGGATGCCTAAGGGGGAGAGAGCAGAGAGGGACACAACGATGAGGTCGGTATACGAAGAAAGAGGAGGAGAAGAGGACAGAAATGGATGTAGCAGACCGGCAGTCTAGCATGCAAAATGCTGCGTCGACGTTATCACGCCGCCAGAGATTAAGGGGCTGACGCTGTGGATACGGTACGGCGGCCTTCAGCCTTCCTATTTTTCGCCCTGCTCTGCTGAGTTTTACTTGGCAAACACCCCGCCGCTACCTTCGGGGTCCTTATTGTTCGACAACGCTGCTCTTCATCCTCTGTCTCTGTTACCGCTGCTCGATGCTGCACGCCGTCGTTCCTTCTCCTGCGGTGTACGCGCCAACCGAGGTTGCCTTCCCTTCGAACTCGCCCCTTTCCGTGCGCGCCTCGCCCTACCTTCGAGACGATTTACTCGTTGCGCTTATGACCGGAACTCATTTACCCGCAGTTTGCCGTCGTTACACAAAGCAGCGCTGCTTTTTTTCCGGGCTTACGAGGATCAAATATCCGCGGAACAGAGAATTAACGAGGGTTCGCGTCTTCGATCTCCCTTTGAACGAGGATACTCGTGAACGTCGTCTAGCGTACGCGACGATACGACTAGATCGATACGGATTAAAAAGAAGAAACGACAGAGAAAAAGGAAACGAATTAGTTAACGCGCTATTAGAGAGAATACAGCTTTCGTATCTGTCGATTTTGTCGCGGCACCTGCTGCCGAGCATTTGCTTGGCAAACGTTTCGCAAAGTATTGTTCGGCACCGTTTGAGCATGTATCCCGTGTCTGAATTAAACCGTTCCCGGGCTCGGATCTCGCTCATCCGTGTCTCCGTTTCCACTGCAGTTTACTACCTAACCTCCGCTCCTATCCGACACGCTTTTCATAGTGATTTAGACTCGGTCGTCCCACACGCGAATTACCCCGCACACGAACAGAATTTATTTATCCTCTTGAATGCGCTATGCATTACGCGTCGCAACTGTGGTTACTTTAAGAATCCGGAGAACGTCGTCGAATAGGTGGAAGCGAGAGAATGAAACGGACGTGATTAGTGAGGCGGCATGGCACCGAGTAAATCGTCGTCGGATCGATAGCCTTTGAATCTCGGCCTTTCGTTTTCTATTCGCCGTATCCCCTCGTTCTATTCGAGTAATCCTATCCTTGGAGAGAGTGGATTAAAGTAACTTCATTTAACGGAGCTTAACGCAATCGCGGGTCTATCGATCTGCCGCGGGAGCAAGCTTGTAAATTTCGCTTAACCTGTGAACCCAGTCATTTTTCAATCGGACAACTGCTTTCTCTCCTCGGCGAGAACAGTTCATTTATCTTCCGCGCGACATATGCTAATACGGTATGTTCTCTTCTTAATTAAAGCGTAACGACGCGATTAAGGAACTACACCTTTTAGTAATTTTATAACGCCACGCACCATGGAACATCTAGGCGTTAAATGCCAAGAGTTTCACTGCGTTAACAAATCGAAGAGTCGGGAGAAGATTTTAAATCAATGCGAAACTGCAGCGTAATTAATTTTTAATATTCTTCATAAACTATATCTCTGGTAAATGCGGTTATTTCTACCGTGCCAATCAACTGATTGAATTCCTAGGATCTATCGAATGGCAAGTTAATTCTCCGTCGCGACGTTCTATTTCTTCCGACTCTGCCGTTATAATTTAACGTTATTCGATTTTAATTGGTCGCAACAGAACGAGACAGTAATTTGTAACAATTCCTGGATGACAGACGCGGTCGAACGGAAGAAATAAGCTTGCGTAGTCGGAACACGCGTGCCACGGTAAATTGAACTCGCGTTAAAATTTCATATATAATATAATATATATATATTTCTCGCGTTTTCATAGTCAGCAGTCAGAGAACGTGCACATTAAACCGTTCCTTGGCCGATAAAGCGAACGATAACTTTAATGTCGCCGCGAGCACTGCGATTTCGATGCTGAATCAGCACCACGTCTGGCCATATTATCGGTTCGCACTACTGAAAGAACACACGTGAATCTGCAATCTACGGTAAGGCACGTACGCCTGCCAAGAGATCGAATAATTTTATGACTAACTACTGTCGTCGCTAAATTTCCAGTTTCGCGAACCGACGGAATTTTGCAAAATTCTCCATCGTACGAATATTTCAAATGTTTATTCTCGTTTAATATTCTTCGATCATAATTATTATGCGATAAATCAGTGATTAATTCAGACAAGATAAACAGTAATGTATTATGCGCTCCTCCAAGAATAAAATTAGTTCATACATTTTCATCGTATGTATATTATCCGCATACATTATCTTGACAACTACGAACTTTGTATCGTACTGCCGCAACGTACGTTTACCTCGCCATCTATCTTCCTTGCAGCGTAAACAATGTTATCGATAAATTAAAATTTCTTTCGAAAATGGCCGCCATTTGGAACGACGCACTAACCACAGCTTGATATAGTTCTAAACACAAAATTGTCTAATTTTCAGCAAACGACGGATTAAATTTTGCATAGAAATCTCCGTTCGAACAACGTCTGTGGATACAAGTTTAAAAAGAAAATCCTCCGCTTTAAATCGTTAACCCTATTTTTGAACGGCCCTGTAGATTAAACGCGATAACACAGAAATAAGATCAAGGGCTAGAAAAAACAGGCAGAAATTTAGGAACGACGATGGTTTTGTGACTCGTTAACTTTCGAGATAAAAAATTCAAGGGAAGTAGCGTGTTTAGGCATGTGCCAACTGCTCGACAAACGGTTGCAGCCTCGAGAGCGAATCTCGGCAATCATTAGCGGCGCCAACGAAAGGTAAGAAAAGAAAAAAAAAGGTACAACGCGAAAATAATCGCGGGCGTATCAACCGACTGCGCGAATTCCCGCTCAAGACGCGCGCAGCCGACAAGCCGGCAGTAATGATTCCGGTCCGGAGAGCCCTAGACAATCACAAAGAACGCCAGAATTTTCCAGGTTCCGCGAATTTAACGCGATCGTCGACGCGGTGCGTGGTGGTCTGTGAACCTCGCGCCACTCTTCAACGTCTACCTTCGTCCCCGAGTATTATCGGATCGAACGACGAAAAGAACGCACACAAACGTTGCTACCGAGCTACCCTCTTCGTCGCGCGAGCGTATTCGAGTTTTTTTCATCGAGTCACACCGCCAAGAAGGAGACTCCGCGAATAGAGAAAAAGAGGTTTCCTTTTTTTTTCACTTTGACGTGTGCTTCTCATTTATATACGCCGGTGTGCCTTCCAACGGGGTGCGGGAACGTCGACGATGACGAGGAACGAATAGCGCGAGGGGTGGTAAGAAAACGACGGAGGAAGATGAAGACGGAAAACGAGAAATAAAAACAGAAAAGCCAGGGGAAAAAGAAAGAGGGGGAGAGAGAGAGAGAGAGAGAGGATCAACGACTCCGGTGCTCCTTAGCACCGGAGAAACCCGAGAAGAGACGAAGAGAGAGGAAAAAAAGGAACGAGTTTCACCTTGGATAGGGTTCCCGGTGAGTTGTAGGCCGTGCAGCCAGAGAAAAGATGGTGGAACGGGAAGCTTGGTGGAAACGAGCGTGGAAACGAGCAGTGGCGAAGGCGTGGGTAGCAGGAAGAATGTCTACGGCGCGGAGAGGGTAGCGGGTTGCAGCTAAGGGTGATGGGGTTGTATTGTTGTGCGACGGCGGTGACCCGTGGAGCGTTTGCAAGCTCCTGTAAGCTCGCGTTCCTTTTCCTTTCTACTCTCGTCTTTTTCGCCCCTCTAGCCCCACCAGCAACCCCTATTGCTCTACCATCATCCCGGTAACGTCGCTCTTTTTTCCTCCGTCTCTTTTACTTCTCCTCTACCTGTTTCGTGTCTCGCTCCGTTTCAAAGTCTCCGGAGAATCCTCGTTCCTTTAACTAAACGCTGCCACCGACAGCTGGCCGCCTCTATCGTCCGCGGAAGAATAAACGAGGATCTTCCCGATATTGTACGAATCGGGGAGAACCGCGTCACCGATAGACCGTGATTGCATAAAGATTGCCAGCCAACGGACTCGACAATACCACGCTGGACCGATTCCCGTAATTGCTGCGAGAGTTTGTCGATTGTCCGTTCAACGGGGCCTTACAAATTCGCTTCCGGCCGGAAAACTCCTCCAGACCTGTCTACGCCTCTTCGTTCCGTCCGGTTCGTTCGATCAGCTGCCAATAAACGATGAACTCTTTTACGGAGACGTCTTAGCTGCTTTTTAATTACTTATCTAATGAACTTTGCTAATTTCCTGATATCCGACCTCGTAATTCTACGGCTGCGAACATCGACATTCTACAGACCACGAACAAACACTTTCAATTTCACACAAAAATTAATCTCTGCTCGTTAGCAAACTGCAAACAGTTTTTCTTTTTTTTTTTCATAAAATATCGTGCTCTTTTTCACTCGTTTTTAATAACAATGTAACATCTCGAGCAGTGTCAAATTAAATCTTTTGACTCTTTATTACCAAAAATACTCAAGATTTCCAATTATTTTAGCGACATCCTGTAGAGGTTAGTCCATGCGACATTTTCGCAAGGTGAATTGTTTTCCACTGGTTCATCTTCTTTTTTACCATTTACCTCTCTACTTTATCCTCGCGTCTCTTCTTTACGATTTTTTTTCCATCAGTCGCTTTTCTTTCGTAGCTCTCCACCGAAGAAGACGTCTCCGCGAAGTCTCCCGTCGCTTTAACTAAATGCTGTCACTGGCATGCACTCGGTTTTATCGTTCGCGGACAAAGTAAGCGACTCTCTTCGTAATATCGCACCGTCGTGCGAAACGGTGCACCATGAACGATCATGGGAAAGAGAGAGAGGAAACGATATTGCAGCGGAGAGTATTGGTTCCCGATAGTAGTGAACGTAATTACGGTGGGATCTTTGATCGTTCGACCGAGCAAATCTGCAAATTGATTTTTTTCTCCAGGATCCGTAATTACCGTGCTAACGAACACGAATACGAATAATTGGTTAAAGACTAATCGATCGATGTCTTATTAAACGATCACGTTCTTCCTAATCTCCGTGCGACAATGTTCCGGAACCATACGATCTTTTAGTTCCGTGTCTTTAGGTTAGGAAGGAAAATTAGCCGAACTTAAAACTATCCGCCATCGCATAATTAAATATAATTATGAACGCCAGCGAATAAATTTGATAAAAATATAATGTAAGGTATGAGAGAATAATGGTCTAAAATTTTGTACCGAACGTATAAAAATGACGTCCAACCTTTCTTTCGTAGTTCCATCGAACTATACGTTCCATTATTTTTAATATGGTTTCGATGTAACAAAAGCCGCTTTCGCTTCGGAACGTTGCTGCGCTTCGAGCACCTCTGATCTCGTTCGCCATCGACGAAATGAAATTAATTATAACCGAGATAAGGCAGTTGGAAAATCGCGCAATTATTCCGGGGTTTCAATCGCTCTTCAATTTATCGAAACTCGTTAAATCGCGTTACCGAACGCGTTATAGAATTTCGATCAGCCGAGTCGATTAAAAAGTAACCTCGTTTTTCCGTATCGTTTCGTCGACGAGCACGAACATGAGCGTAACGAGAGAAGGATTCTTCAGAGAGGCTACTCGAGGATAATGTCGGGGAAAGAAGAAAAGAGACGTCAGTCATTCAACGTCAGCGTCGTGTCACGTTACGAGCCACTCGTTCGTTCGTGAATCGAGGCTGAATTAATTAAACCCGCCTGTATTTCGAACCGTTATGATCTTCCGGTTGTCAAAAGTCTGGCCGATACCTGCCGAATACGATGACGAGCTCTATCATCGTCATTAGAATCGCTTTGAACGAACGAAAAAGGCGATCGAATCTTTTTTACCTTGGAATCATCGTATCTTATAAACCTCCGAGGCAATTAATTTCAACAGAACTCTGGGGAAAGCATAATAAAAGCGAACCTAAGAATAAAACCGCGCTTATCGTATTTAAGACTACTGGCGCGCAGTAGTACAGCATCGAATTTAGTCAGACATCGACCTACACTTACGTTACGTAATTATGCGCATGAAAAACTTCAGGTTCGTTGGGAGCGCAATTATTACTTCGACGAGACGAGTTCGGCAATCGTCCATTTGTTGTTAAAAACAGACATAACTCATAATTAGCAACGAAACAGTGGAGTATAATGAAAACGGTCGTATTTATTAAATTCCAGTAACGTTTCGACCCGCGTCACTTTCGCATTAATTAACTTTTCGTCGAACGGGACACCGATACGGCTGTTACTCGCGTTAACGAGTATTTTGGGATTTCGTATGCAGCTTGATAACCATAAACGCGTCAGTTAACGCGTGCACGCGTTTCCATGTATAATAAAAAGCATAGATGTACCGGCAAACGGCTAAACGATACTCGAGGGTTGAAAGAGAAATCGGCAGTTGACGAGGTAAAAGCGGGCCACTCGAGTAAAAGCAGCGTAGAATTTCGGATCAGATCATGCTCCAGTCATATAAGAATTTATTACTCGGATAAAACACGGATCGCAATAAATTCCAGGCCGAGACGTTATTTCTTTCGCGAGGTGGATGGTCCGGACGCTTTCCTCCATCTTTTCCGCTATATTTTCCCGGCGTGTCGGGCGATTAACATCGATTTGGAAACGCGACTCCCGCCGATCAATTCCATTCACCGGATCAGTGAAAATACATGGTACAATGGATATAACGTTTCGTGCTGTAGGGGTCCATTCATCTTGGACCATTCCAGCCGGCGCTGCTTTTTCAGTTGTTCCATTAACTCTTATTTTTCCTTGGACCCGCCCACAAGCTATCCCGTGCCAGCACAACGAAGCCGGCACGAACAGAACCAAGAACTTTAACCCCCGGGCACCGTATCAAGGCATTTCCTTGCTCTTTCCTCCACCAACCCCGTCCAGACTTCTACCCCATGCCGTTTCTTTCCTACCAGTCATCAAAAGACTGTTCTTCCACCTGCACCAGGCATTGTACGTCGGATGCTGTCGCGGCTTATCGCTGTTTCAAGAAGCGGCAGAAACAGAAAGTTTAGGAGCTGGTTTAATTAATTTTCATCGGTGCGTCATCGTGTCTCTTTATCTTTGAAATAAGAGAAAATTTCGCAAACTCGAATGTACACGTACACGTTATCGATCGCGAACTCGACGTTGGTCTACGAAGAGGATTCGTTAATGGGTTCGACAAGTTAATCGCGTTCCAAGAAATTTCAAGAGAAGGAGTGATCTTCTCGATGGCCAGAAACGCTCGAAATTGTGTTTGAGACTTGTTTCTCGAACGTATCGTTGAAAGGAACAAGTTCCAAGGGACCGAGTTCGGGTCACCCTTACATACGTTCTTGCACTAGTATATATTTTCCAATTCCCTAACGTGTTTCCTCCGAAAGTTACCATCCGGAGAGATCGATGCTGATAGAATTGCTTCAAGATTTCAGGTCGATGGCCTGTCCATGGAGAGGTGAGCTTCTTTCCCACAGTAATGGAAATACATTTGTCCAGAATATACTGTACGCTCCGAAGGGGAGCCACTTCTGCTTCACGTAGGAAATATATGGAATAACATCCAGCTGGGTAGAACTTAACCGAGAACGTCGTTACACCCATGCTCTCGCTACCCACGATTCTTTCTCGAAGCAAATTGAATCTTCTGCGCCATTAAAGAGATCTTAGAGGACGCTTAAATTCCAATGTCGAGTCCAGCAAGGCCGAAAATTGGAATTATACTTCATCGAGATTTACTTCGACCGATTTGCCTCATTTTTCTTCTTATTTACGTTACGGGGGGTTAAGCGAACACGTCGTGTTTCCGATTGTATCGCTACGTTGCTTCCTGCCCGTAGTAATACCGTTCCACCGGAACATTTGTATTCTCGACAGGAACTAGTTATTAAGAGCAAAATGACCGAAATAACGTAACACAGAACAAGTTCACGGTGCAGAAGACAGAGCTTTTCGCTTTAAAATTACGTCGGACGCGCGTGAACGGAATATCCGGTCGAGGTTACGTTTCCATGAGCACGAGTCTCGCCGACTCGAACTCGCGAGACGAGGTTGAAAAAAAAACGGAAAAAACCTGAAACAATACGTGGCAGACCGGCTACGAAACTATTCCCCGGAAGTGGCGTGAATAGCATTGTTGTGGTCCACGGCGTCCTTTTCCCACAGGGAAAACCATTCTCTCTGGTAACTTTCTAAACAGGCCACTCAAGGTTGCTCGCACTGCTCATGACTCTTGTCGTATTACGCGTCAGACTATAGGGTACACGTGTACGTGGAAATTTATGCCCACCATAAATCGCGGAACGCCCGAGATGATTTTGAAAATTGCCAGATATTGTAACGCCGAACGACGTGAACGAACATGAATGTCAAACGGGAGATGGATCGTTACGATTAAAAGCGAAGGCAACGGTATTTGTAAAAACGATTCGTCTCGTCATTTCGAGAGCCTCCGCGTTTTTACCCGCACGGATTTAATTCGTCAAGACATCGAAATAGAAAATTATGTCATAAAAATGAGCTCCCTCGTTATCTATCGAAGCTGTTAAGCTTTTCCACAGCTGCAACGTCAGCTTCCACAGACGAATGGTTTCCACGCGAAGACACCTGATTGGCTGGCAACAATAACACAGTGACAAGAAGTAAAATCAACCGCGTATTTCGAGGCTGGTCAACGACGAGGGTGACGCGACGCCAGTCACGCTCATAATTGCTTCCCGATTAGATACCGTGGCTGTTCGATCGATTTCGGGAACGCGGGAACCGGCATTGCCGCGTGTGTCGACAGATATATCGCAAGAAAATCAACAGGCGGCCGCACGCGCCGCTCTTCTGCATGTTTTTCGGATTAATAGACGCGCGAATGGAACGGCGCGACGGGCATTGGACACTGCGCGGCCACACTTCCACGCTCACGTTTTATTTAATATCGACAAGCCTTGACCCACCGGCTCGTTTCACCCTGCACGATACCCTCTTCTCGCGTTTCAGTTCATTTTCAACCGCCACTATTTCGTTTGCTAAAGCATTGACTTCTTCTACTTAAAACTGATTACCGACAACGTAACATGCGTTCACCACAAGAATTCTAGAGATTCAAGAGGTCTACCTCCCTTTATTTTCGATCTGATTGATGTATACGTTCTGTAACTGACTGCTGGGATGTGCAAAGCAATCCTAACGGAGGTCGTCACGTAACAGAGCTACACGTTCGACGAAACTCGAAAACGATAATAGGTAGGAATAATAAATTTACGCGAACGTCTGTTACGGCCCCAGAGCAAATTTTTCAAGTTCCTAGAAACCCCAGTAGTAATGCATTTGTCTGATTTATGGAGTACAGTATTTTCTCTACCACCTCTGAACAAGATAAAGATAGCAGTGTATCGGTAGATGCAATTAATTCGCAAAAGTTAGCCACCGAGTTCGGTTAACCGACTAGTCCAATTTCGTCCCATTAACGGGTCCGTAATGCACGCCGATGTAATAGCAATCAATCGTGATTTAGCTCGAATCATGAATCGATGGCTGACGGAATGGATGTTCTACCTCCCATCCCTCGTAAAATCGCCTTGTTCGCGTGAAATTTATGGCTCCGAAACAAAGATAGCCTGTTCACGTGTGCGCACCATGGAATTTTAATCGAGCCGGATGTCCTGGTTCGTTCGTTCGTTCGATCCGGCGTACCCTTTTCCTTCTAATGTTCATACTGCGATTCGTAAACGAACAAACTACCTGCAATGCACGTGGATGTTGTCCCACGAGCGACTGCCCCCATCTAATTTACTGAATTATTATACCGTCAATTTTCATTAACATCCAATATACGCGACAATATATTGCTTCGATGGAATATAATGGAGCCATAAATTCCCATCGGGCAATCAATAACAGAAGATTCGTTCCACGATGTTTTGTCTCTATTTCTGTGCCTGTATCGCACCCAGTTTCTATTGCCGATATAGGATTTTTGTCCGCTATCAGTTAGAATCAAGTCTGCAGATTTTTTGTAGAATTTTTAAAATCGTTAACGATATCCCTTCCGTTTCGATTGACCAACCGAACGCTTTAATTGACGCGATCCGATCAATTGATTCCAGGCTGTAAAGTCTTTTCAGAGGAATCGCGTTAAAAGAGAGATTATTATAACTCGACTAGCTAGTCATTATGAAATTAACGAAGGAAATCCTGCACTCGCAGCCCGATTCGAGCTGCTGATATTTGCCAAGGTACGGTTAAAGTAAGAAAAACCGATAGATGGATCCGGGAGTTTAATGCAGCTCCATTGCAGTCGAGTGGGCAACTGGCCGAGAGAAAAGATGGATCGGTCGAGGCCGAACGAAGCCGTTATTCTTCTTATTAAACGACCGTTTAAAAATGCACCCGTGGACTTCGAAAAACCGAGGTCGAATGAAAGAATCTGGAGCGACGGCCGGTTTAATAATAACTTGCAACGTTGCTGTTGCCGAGATCGAAACTGGACTACATATTCAACCGTCTCAACAAAATTCTGAAACGGGGTAATCCTCCGGTCAAGGTCCTGATTTAATACGAGACAATTTAACGGTAGAGATATCTTTACAATTAGAAAAGCAACGCTTGACAATTTGTTCGTAAAGTCTTACGTTTTAAGTTTCTACGTGTCACCAACATTCGAAATTCTACGCAGAAATCGTAAGGTAATCGACTTATCAAAGAAACTTGCTGCCGACGAAGTTTCAAACCTTTCCAACCCATTTATCCAAAGCTACTTAAGAGAATTTCCATCGTGCGCGATATTTTCAAACTTCTTTCCTTTCATTCGATTGCCTTCCGGCAAAGAGGCTCGCCAGAGGGATTGAAACGTAGGAAAATTTGAAAAAGCGGACGTCAATGGAATTGGGCAACCTCCGCCTCGCCTGGCCTTGCACAATAGCGTCCGGAGCAACGGAGGCATCTTAAAATCCTTAAATAAGATTATACCGACGCCCGTGGAAACCGTAGCTACACCTTTTTCCCCTTAAGCTTTCACGGGGTGTCGCGCCACGAAGCCATTAACCGCGAATTTAAGGAACAGACGTGATACTTGGAAACAGCATTTGAAAGGACGCCTTTCCCGGGGGACGAGCGGACAACGGGCGCCATAGCTCGGCCAGGAAAAAGACAGCTTGGGCGCATTTTACATCATACTTCCGTAATGGCTGGACCGTGGAACGGCTGGTGAATGGAGAAAGGGTGGATGAGGCGGAAGTAACCCGAAGGAAAGGATAGAAGGGAGAAGGGGTGGCTCTGATCAAGAGGCAAATGAGCGCCGTTCAGATTGCCGGCTCTCATTATCCGAGCCGAGTTATCATACACGTTATTTGCCCTTAACAACACTTTGTTCCTCGCGATTTCCATTCGAGCGTGAACAACGTTCAGCCATGCGTCCAACAATAACGATCGGCAAAAAAATGATCGCATTCAAAGCAACTACCTACTGTAAATTGTAATAATTTGGGATCGCTGTTTACGTTGATAATCGATACCGCTGTATCGTTGCGTTGTTATCGGCGCTCGCGTTCGACTATAGACATCTTTAAACGTTCATTTCGATAGTGCAATTGATTAATAGAAATGAATCACGATGTCTTCGGAACAGAGTTTATCCCCGGTATTTACACCGTTCGCACAACGTTGCTGTTAATTTACTAATTAATGCGTTACCGTTGTACCACCGAACGTAGCCGGCATTATATTGGCTGCTCCAATTCAATCCATTTCAAACGATACAATTAGCTTCAATACAACCTATCGAGTTATCGACGGAAGCGAATAATCGTCAACGTTTCTTCGTTCGGTATTGTAATCGCTATCGAAATGACATAAATTCCATGAAATGCAGGAGATGCCGTTGTAGCGTTCGCTGGGAATTTCGAAACGCTGTAAAATGGGGACATTGAAACTGTGGAACTTTTAATCGAAAGTCCGACTATAATAACGAACTGTTCCGATTAAAACCGAAAGCACGATTCAGCGTTGTATCACGAGGCTGTGTCAATTTACGCTTACCGAAATTTGTATTGGCCGTGTGAAATGTCGGGTTGGAAGGATTAATCCCACTTTCTGTGTACCTTTCGACTGTCCATAGGCAGTGAGAATGTCAGGCATTGCGAATACGTGGAAACGGCATCTCGAAAGGCGTGTTCTGCCCGTCCAACCGAGAAGGAGCGATAGATAGAGTCGTGTAGGCGATGGTTTAGTGCATTCCGTGTCGTAGATCCATTGTGGCTCGAAGGATTACCGAGTGGTTCAATGGACGCATGGTCGATCCAGTCTGCGGTAGTTGTGCTCGGTATTAACTGGGGAACGGTAATTAAACACCCGGTGGTCGGTGATCTTTCGTTCCAATAACAGAAGAGAGACGTTTCCGCTGTCATACCGATTAAAAGTTAACGGAGCCTTCTATCTCGCTGCCAAGAAACTCGTTTAATGCTCGTCAATGCCGGAAGTCTATTCGACAAACAACGCAAACACTCGTTGCTCCCTCGCATTCGCCGCGGAGCTTAAACTTTGTTCGTAAAACAGGCGGAAGCAGGGGGCTCATTGCGGTGTATCAATTTAACACAGTTTCAAGAAGGATATACCGAGCGAGGAAGTAACTTTGTCCGCCTAAAGTAGACCCGTTATTTCTGCAGATACGAAGAAATACTGCTCACAAAAGTTGCGACGTTGCGGTAATAATCTTTTTATGGTTGGAATGCTATCGGAACTTTCGAACAATAAAATTCCATATTGTAAAGGGTGTACGAGGTATCTACATATTCGGTACCGCTTTTTAAACGACTTCAATTTGTATCGTAGTAACAATTAAAACCGGCTATCTAGAAGCTCGGTTTACCAACGGTACTCGCATACGTGCTCGCAGAGAGAGCTTATGAATGGTCTGGCAAAGAATCAGTTGGCGCGTATCGAATAGCCGACTTTGAAGCATAGAAAGTTTCACGCGTAAAAGTATATGAAACTCCCGACGAGCGGTAACTAGCATCCCAACGACAAGGATTAGCGAACAAGTTATCGTTCAGTCGATACACGCGTTCGAAAACAAACTTCTCCGGATGGTCGGAGCTTTTGAAAGTGCGAAAGCCCCGAACTAATTCGGTCCGGGGCAAGCATCAAAGAAAAACGACGTATCTAACGATGAGGAAGGATGTGGTCAGCCGCCCGTTCTACATCGACTTCGCTGAATGAATCCGGAAGGGGCCGAGGGGCTAGGGAAGCTGCTTTGCCTGAATGGATGGCTCCTGGAACGGGTCGAAGAGAAGCGTCGGCACTCATTATTAGCCGTGAGCTTGCGCCGTTTCTCCGACGCTGGTTGCTGAGTAAACACTTTGATTTATGTGCCACTGTACCCCGATAAGGATAAACCGACCCCCGCAGGAGTAGCATCAACGATCGCGGGGGAAAGGGATCGGACGAGGTTGCATCGTTCCACTCAACGCATACAATCCGGCAACTGTTCCCTTCCAAACCCTCATAGGTTCTCCTGTAAATTTTACTTCCTCCTCCCTCTGCATCCTGCTTCAACTCCGCGTATCTTGTTCCGTCTCTTTGTCTTCGTCTATCCGTGTTTATCCCATTCTTTGCCTCTCCTTCTCTGTCCCGACTCTGGCCAATGTGCAACCCTACTCTGTGTGCACCCTGTATTTCACCGCTGAATTCTCCACCCTCTCTGTCTATCCACTTCTCCTCGTCTCTCAATGGTATATCGTGGCTCGTGTACGTGGTTATTACACGATTCCGTTACAACGGCACGCTCGTGCATCCAGACAACGGATACCCATCGCGCTTCGCCAGAAAACAGTGGTAGAGACATCGACTCTCGGCTTGTACCGCGTTCCACGCGTTCCTTGGAGCGTGTTACGGATCGCTGCTGATCCGTACAATTTATCATAAGTGTATTCGAGATCTTTCCTAATATCTTTTACAGCTTCCTCTCTAATTTCCCTCTAGGTTAACCCTCCCATGTTCCCTTTAACTTCCCCTCGAGAATAGAAAAATTCTAAATAGATCCCCAGATAGGAATTAGAAATGTCTTCGCGCTCAACGCGCAACAACATTTCTTGATATATCGTAGCTCATAAACACGATTACGACGCGGTTTCGTCGGACCGAAATGGTACGCGCGCGAACAGCGAGCTGCTCTAGACCAGGCTGTTTCTGTCTGTCGGGAAACAGGAGTCCATAAATGGCACTAGCTGACGGTGTTTAACGACTTTCGCGAAGCCAGCAACCGAAAAGCAAGTTCGCGTTGCTCGTCGGACCGTTTTCGCACGGTTGTATCGCCCGTGATCGTTGATTCGCGAAGGTGAAATTCTCGGTGCATAAAATTTCGCTTGCAAATATATTCCGTCCAAAGCGAACTACCGTTACGTTTACCATTTCGTGCGCGTTTCACTCTTTCAATTTCCCGGGCCAAAGTAACGTATCAAACGTTAACGCTTCGCGCTGCGAAATTACACGCCTAATAATATTAGTCGACAATTATAGCAGAAAAGATATTTGATTGTTTGACGCTGACAGCATCTTTCGCGTTCAAAAGTTATTCTTTCGATACTTTATTCCTCGTCCTGGCTGCACCTCTGTTTTTCTTTTTCGCATTCCCGTACGTTCTCCCATCGTTCCGTCGATATTGAATTTTCATCATGCCGCATTACCTTCCTTTTTTGTTATCCGCTATCTCCTATATTGATTAATGTATCCATGTGTTTCTTCGTACACTCGCTTCCTTTTTATTATTTCTGGCACACCTTCTACCTTCCGGCCCGGTATTGGTCACTTTTTTGTTTTCCCCGTCTTTCATCCCCGTTGTATTGCATTTTTCCATTCTACCTGTCCGGTAACCACTGGCTACGGCTCCGATAATGAATATTCAAATTTTTCGCGAGACTCCCTCCAGAACGCTACACAAAAATGGACCTTCCAATACGCGTCGCGTCACGAAATTCGATATATCGTGTGCCTCTTCGATACGTCTTATCGTCCTTTACAATTTTTGCGAAAGCATCATTCATACTTTGAAAATAATTTTAAAGTGTAGGTAAATCACTGTGCAGATTTCCAGCAAAGGATAACGAGCAGTTGACAGCCTAATCAAATTATAAGTTAAAATAAGGCAAACACGGTATGGCAGGCCGTTAATGTCTCTTATAGCGTTTAGCGAGTTAAACGGGTCATTTGCGCGAGTTCAACGCCCTCTTTTTCTTAATGCCTGCTTTAACATTAATACGCATAATGCTAGACGTTAACTCCACCGCCTGGAGTTAAGTAGTTGAAGCCGTTATTAGTCTGACGGCCGTCCGACTCGAGTCGACCTTATCTACTGCGCGGCTGTATGTCTGACCTAAGTAGAGCTTATCTACTTCCTGTTTGGAGCAGTCTTCGCAAGGGATCGTTTCCTCGTGATTGATCGCATTTTTATTGCGTCTACCAGTTTCATTTTGCCCGATCCGTTAAGTGGTGTCTCAAGAGTTCGTGCCACTGTAACTTTCGTTTAACGAGTCCCGGTATTATGATCAGCCTCGATATCGGCAAAGTACAATAATTTTACGTCAGTGAAAGTACAATAGCGATAACGATAATGATCAAGAGAAAGGAAAAGTTGTTACGCGCCTCTAAAGTTCACCGGTAATTGCTAGATACCGGATTGAAAAAAATTTCGATCGTTCACCAAACGCGAGTACATCAACGATGCGAGTTAACGTGTTAATAAATCAATTGTCAGTTAACGCGCACGCGTTGCTGACATAAATTGCATCGAGCCTCCACAACCAGTTAACCTTGTTCCGATAAATCTGCGATGTCCCGAATCGCGAGGCGACTGTTTTAAAAACAACACCCATAATGTCATGTTAAACGCCAACCTCATACGCGCCAGATTTTGATCAAACAAAAAGATCATAGAGAATACTGTTCATACGAACAACAACGAAATGCATCGGTTATAATTGCATCATTCCGATATTGTTTGCTCGTCGATTCGAATCATCGTTGTCTTCCAATTCGTGCATTGTCCAAATATTTGTCGTGTTGCGTGAAATCGCATCGCATCGAACTTATAAAAACATGCCGCTGTATTCTATACTCAGTTATGAACATTTCCAGTGTATTCAAACCAATCTTAATTCGTTATCTATCTCTTACCGATAATTAAATAGAAACTTCAAATTTTTACATGAAGTGTCACTAAAACCAAATTGAAACGATTTACAACCCACCTCGAAAATAATGTACACGATAAGGGAGACATGTATTAAACTAATACTAGGCTCATAATATCACAACCACGTACATCGTGTCTCCTGGATCTTGACATCGTCAGCTTGTAATTAATTATGTTCTACGCAAAATAATTTTTCGACGCTCCATCAGCTTTGCTTTCGAGATTCTCGGATACAGAGTTTACGAGAAAATCCACAGGGAGTGTGTCTCCGAATTTCAAAGCGGAATTTTATAAAAATTTTCTGAGTGACACGGACCGTTTATTTGCACGACAACAATATTCTTTTGTCGAAAGGTTTTCTTGCTGGTTCATAGCAGGGCGAGATAGAGTGTACGTTCGAAAGAAGGTCTCACGAAGAGAGTGGACACTTAGCATTTATATTCTTCTTTGAGCGGCTGCTGAAACGGAGCAACCGCTTTTTCCTCCCGATTCCTTTGAGAAGCTCCTTATCGCTCTCGATTCCGAAGGATCTCGAGACGCCTTTTCTGATTTCAATTCAAGTGCGTTCGAACATCGAACCTCGCTTTCATAGTTATTGGATTAAAGGATTAACCTCCGGATGTACGAGGAATTATGAAGTCATCTTGGTTCCTTTGAAAGTCGATGGCTCGGTGTATTTCGATCCACTCGAAGAAGTCTTTCCAGGATCATGACAAATTCAGACACCTCTACGGTATTGTACAGAGCTCTGTGTACACTTCTTTTTTTGAGAAAAGATGTACGCGGATTGAAAAGTTTCAAAATTGCGCTTTCATTATCTTTTTCAGAATGCTACGTTTAATTTCTGAACGATTAAATGGAGTGACATAAAAAGTACGACGCGCTAAATCTTAGAACGTGCAGTCGATTATTTTGCTCGTGACAGTGAAAGCAATTCTCGAGGTATTAACTCGTCGCATGATCAGCGAGTCTGAGAATTTGTAACGCGAATTGTCGCAACAGATACGTTTCCTTTTCAAGACGAGAGACACGATGCCAAGTGACATCGTTCCCTTAATCGATTCGTCGTCGCGTAACCAAACTAATTAAGCGAACACGATGTGTTATTATTGCTGTTCGTACCGGGAATTCTCGTTGTAATTTACAGAATAAACCCACCTTTGTAAAAAATTTAATAGCCAAGAATATTGTAGCAGCTGTGTTTTTGATCTCCACTACATTTGTTTCAATTATTTTCAAAAATTGTGCAGAGATTTTAATATCGCCGGTGCTACCACGCTAGCAAAACGTAATCTACGAACTAGCATTGCTACGAGTATCGAGGTGCATCGATTCTCGGAAATTTAATTCAACTCGATACTGTTGGAAGGAGGCAATTTTCAAGCACGATTTAATTTCCCTAACCGTGAAACGAAGGAAGCTGAATAAACAGTTAGTTGTCGTTGATAACTCGCACCACAAATCTATAATCGAATATCGCAAAGAGACAAATATATCTCCTAGAAGGTAGCATAAACAAAATCTGTGAAATAATGTTACAACGCGAAATGACTGAATTATAAAAGAACTGCGACCAAAACTACTCGTTAAAATGATGTTCAATTACCCCTAATAATATAACAAATTTTCCTACACTATAAACAGAGGTTTCAATTAATTGATCGTTTAATTATTTTAAACGGCAAGCAAATTGTTTGTTCACCACCCGACTGTAAAAAAATCTGATGATTTCCGTATTCGCAAATATTTCGCTGACCCCGATTCGCTAATGCAAATAACAAGATAAATTACAGGCTAGTCCTCCGGCTCGTTTTCAACGCCAAATAGAAATCGATTCGACGACTGATTGACCGAAAGAAGATTCAGCGACGCAACACCTTTCTTCCAACTTTCGCGTCGTTTCCAATTATTAGAATAACTAACATGGAGCAACATTGAACAGGATAATTTTTGGAACCTTGGAGTTTACATCCCAAGGAAAAATCTTGTAAGCAGAATTAGTATTTTGGATACCATAAGAGTCAGAAGCATAACGTTGACCTTTCGATCTCCCCGATTTCTTCTCGTTGGAACTTTCTGAGTGTTCCCGCGCTTGATCTTTGCCAGTTGTCAACGGAACCAGGCTCGTGCCTGGGTTAGTCGCTATTCAGAACTTAAATCCGGAAGTTAACTTCACACTCGGAGTCTGTCGGACTAATTTCCAGGACGTAATAATACGCGTATACGTCTCGCGATTCGCGCGCAGTAAAGTTTTGGACGCTAGAGGCGGTGTCGACGGAATCGGACGGAATTTGTTCCACCAAACTTGAAGGTTCACGACTTCCTCGCCGTGACGCCTCGTGGGTTTTATCGCACGATTATATGACCGGCAAAATGTTATCGTTCGGAATCGATGAATTTGCGAAAATTCGCGTTTCGATTCGACGTTGATCGAATAGACGCTGCGCCGAGTTATCGATCAAACGTCCTACAGCGATCCTATCGTTCCGGCAGAAGGGAAATGGATTTCATTGGGGAGGAGATCGACGACGTTTCTGCCTCCATTCAGGTCGTGTTTCGCTATTGCTTCGACTCGACATTACGATAATTAATCTGCTGTTTTTGATAACGGACGAGCTTATAAGCATTCTTCGGGTACTCGAGGAAAAGGGGTTCGCGAAACTGGACGTAGTAATCTATGTTTTGGGCAACGAAAGAGGTTCAACGGACTGAGTGTAAACACGGGATTAAATCAAGTTAATAACATGTTTTAACAAGAATCCTTACTAAACTGTTACCGAAGATACGTGAATATAATTTCGCAATGTATCCGATTAATTTAATATCCCAGTTTACTAATAAAATATCAATAATACACAAACATCTCTTTCCTTTTCCGCTTCGTACATATTAAATCAAGTTAATTGTATATCTATCTCGTCGATCTATATTTAACGAGAAATGTACAAATATGTGTTTTCCGGTTCAGTTTGCACCGGTATATTTTAACTCGCAGGAGATAATTGATAGAAAAAACTGTTCAATACGATCCATCGTATTATACAACGATCGAGCTTGCGAAGGGAATAACATTTCACCTGTATCGTTTAATGTTTACAAAATATACGTTGATCAAACAACGTCTGGCAAGTTTGAAATAAACACGAAACCTGTCGATGGAGATTGAAAAACCTCCTGACCAATTCAATATTTATCCCCGTACTCTATGTTTCAGAGGTGGCTCCATTCGAGTTCTACGAAAATTTCTGTGAATTATTTGCACTTTGCTCGGAGCGGTACAAGTCGAATCTCGAGAGCAACCTTACACGAATCGGAAACAAAGGAAACAATATGTATCGACGAAAACTGAAATGTCTCAATGGATCGACGAGCTTTCACCGATCATCGATTATTACCAAACATTCGTACGCAACGTTCGAGTTTCAAAGGAAAATACAACAAATGTAATGGGTATTTTTTAACGACTCCCGTGAAATCTACCGTTGTCAGCAACCGGGTAAATAATTATTTTTTCAACAATCACCAGCGACAATATTCGAATAAAACAATACGTGCATACATCACGTTGTCCTATCAGGAAACCAATGAAATAATTCAAACCGCCATTGTGGAAATATTGAAAGGTTCGCATAGACTGCGTTTTATCAGCAACTCGACAAACAAGATTGGATCGAACTCGGAGACGTATTCGAACGATGTGTCATTAAATTGCACGCTAAATTCGCGATTTCCAAAAATGAAAGACTTTCGTTTAATAAATACTTGTACGGGAAAGACGGTACGAAAGTGGTTAATCTAATTGCCAAACTAATATTTGTGTCCCTCGTTTAAACCGAGCTCTTTCAATCGCCGATAAAACCGGCACAGCTATCGACGATCTACGCTGAAAGCACCCTTTGTCGTTCCTATAAAGTTACTAAAATCTGTTCGAACTCGAGTCACGAACTTCCTTCGCGAGTTCGTTAACTTTTTTCTGGCTTCTACTTTTCCCTCTCTGAAAAGCGAAACCCGATTCGTTTGCCTGGTCCAAAGTCTTGCAAAAACTACTCTTTCTTCCAATCCATATATAACGCGAAAAGAGCAGCGCGATTCGTGATTCGAAGGAAAGAATCAAGTCCGATTCGTCGGTGTTCAGGATTGCTTTCGAGCGAAGCGAAATCCGCTCGCGAAAAAGCGCAGATTGCACGGTCGGCGCAAAAAGGAAAACGTTGGCTAACGATCGAGACCAATATCGAGATCTTTTTCCCCCGCGTTTCAGCGTCCCCGGTAAAACCGATGGAACTTCCGTGACTAAAGAATCCGACAATTGGACCGTCTCTAAAGAGCCTTCGTCGCAATTGTGCTAATTCAGAATGGATACCGGGACTCGACGGAGTCAGCGAATCGAAACGAAGGTGTCTTCCAAGTCCCTTCGACCGATCGTTCTTGCTCGTCACGCTTCTGCCTTCGCAGCAAGATCTTTCTCCCCCTCGACACCCCAACCCACCCTCCACTTGGAACGCGTTGCGCTTCGACAAACAGTTGGAACCGGTCACGTAAATACTCGCGGTAAATCCCATTCCCTACCCTCTTATTTACGACTTTGTTCCATTTCGAGCTCTCGTTCGAATTTCCTTTTTGCACCCCGAGAAACCGTACCAAAAGGCTTTTGAGAAGGTTCGTAAACGTTTCACTCACCGTTCACGGAGAACAGGAGGACGAGGATCCAGAAGATCAGGATACTCCCAGCCACGTGGTGTGCGGCATCGACGATCAGCCAGTGTCCCATCCTGACGCTACGCCAACCGTCCAGTTGGTCGCGTTCCATCGAGCCCCGAAGAAGCGATGGAAACTGGTGCGACGGAACGTTTACCGGCGGCCACTCGAGCCCCCTCGCAAGGGAGGCCGTTTACCGTGATTATTCTCTACGTATTTTCGCTATTTACCCTCGCGGACAAGTCGAAGAACGAACGCGGAAACTAATCTAGTCTCTCGGCCACTTACCGCGCCGAGCGCCAGTGAGAGACTGTTCGACTTCGGGTAGCGCGCGACAGGTTCCCGCGGCGATTCACGGTTCGTGCGCAGCCGGTCGTCCTCGACCACCCTCGGCTCTCTTCGAGCCGAAGCTCACTCAGACATCTCGTGCTTTCGTGCTTTCGTGAACCGATCGGCGTCGTGTACGCGTGTACGTACGCGACACGCCTAAGGATGGTTGTCCGTGGGGTTACGAGAAGCTCCGACCGCAGCTCGAGCCGCGCACCAGGGAACCCACCACCTCTGACCGACTATCCTGTCTTCCCTTCCACGCTCTTCCACCTGCTACTTCTCCCCCCGCGCATCCTTGTCCAGCATGCACCCTCGGGCTGAACCAGCGGTCCATGTTCTGTTGCAGTTCCCGTTGCATACACGCGTTCGTGTATGCCGTCTACGCCCACGACCACCGACCGCCGTCCAACGGCCGACCTCAAAGAGCGAGGGACCCGGTGTGTAACCTTATGCCGTCGCCGTCCACGCAAATTAAATAGAGCGCAGCTTACGCCGCCGATTAGCCACCCTTTCGACGACTCCTCTCTCGCAGGATGCGGACCGTCCTCAAATTATTATACCTTTTTACCAATTACCTTTGCAAAACGGCGGAGAGCTTGTTAAAGACAGGCTGTCCGGTTCTGGTACCGCGAGCGTTCGCGAGTCGCGCGTTTGCACGCGGTCCCGTCGTACAACGGCCGGTTTGATGTTACGCTTTTTGGTCGGTGATTGCACGCTGCCGCGTGTAAAGCAAATCGAGCGGACGATAACATCGTCGAGGGAGATTAAAACGAGAGGTTCGAGTAACCGCGCTGGGATCGTGCGACGATTTAATGGAACCAGACGAAATTGGAAGACACGCGCTTTCGCGACGTCAGCGGCGAAATTATTCGCGTTTATCGCCCTTTTCGCCGTCAAATTTACGAACGAGCGGAATCTTAGGTAATTGAAAGTAACAATAATTTTCCCTTTCCATTGAAATACGCTGAACGATGACCAGACCGGCGAGATACGCGAATTTATCACCTCGCACTACATGGTGGTTGCCTAGCGGTGCGAATTGGCATGCCCATTCTTCTTCCATACATCGATAGAACCAAACAAAATCGCGTTTATTAATAATAGAAATTAACTGTTCTCCAGTAAACGAAAATTCACGGACGGACAAACAATTTATATCGGTTTGAGTGGTAATCGGAATTTGAAGCATAGAAGCTCCATTATAAACCGAATCAAATAGCTCGAAATATTCTTCGTCGACTTATAAAATCGTGCATTACCAGATGGTTAAATAATATCGGTCGTTTTCATTGACCAAATATTTGTTATTAATCCTGGTCCGAATTGTTTCGATCCTGTACGCGTATTGTCAGTTCCTTCGCGCTTCCGATTTTATCGAACATAATGAGTGTTTCGAATATCACAATGTTTTTTTTCCATCGATAAAATTGCCGTGCAATACAGAACGCGCGTTGTTTCAGTATTATAATCTGCGCGTACGTTCCACGTGCATACCTGATAACAAGTGAGAAAAACACAGATAAAGCCAGTATCGCAATACATACCAACTAATTCAAAAATGATTGCTCTCGCAGCACGGTCAGCAGCAGCGTTTTGTGTTTCGTTTATTTTACTCGCTTTATTGATAAAAACCTGAAATCAATAAATGTTAGCGAAACGATTGCGCGATAAATAAAGGCAATGAAAAATACAATTTATGAAACAAAACGCGCGCAGAAAAAGTTATCGACGATCTCTCGTTCCCTTTCGCCGGTAACGCACCCCCTCAAAGTCCGAGGAATCAAAAAATAACTCCGTCGAATCGGTTCACGATGACTGACATCGCCTGACACAGCGTCGCGATTAAGTAGCCGTAACATACGCGACAGATTAACTCGTCTCTGTGACGTTCCGCTTCCGTAAATCCTTTGACGTTTGCGGCTTCCTAGTTCCCTTGATTAACTTACGTGCACTTGACTTTTCGCAAACTCTCGTGCAGTCGCAATCAAGTTTCGATAAGAAGAAAAAGCGTATCTCCTCGAAAAAAATAATTCTCGCAAAGCACGGATTATCGTCAACGTTCAAATAGGCCGCAACAACGTTTGATAGAGTCGTTTTAACAGGCTCGAGCAAGTACTACAACGTCGAAACAACGGCGAAACTATTTTCATCTTGGTGCTTCCTCTCTTCGCTTTTCGGGACGCTTCCGCAACGAACCTGAAAACATCTCGAGAACAATTTTACCAACGATCGTTTTAATCGCGAAGCAACGCCAGCTTGGGTTATTATACGAATAGATTGGCAAGTGGTTTAATTAGAAACTGATACGGCTTTTTGCCGCAACAAAATCTGCTGGCACGACTCGAGATGCGCCCAGCCATGCAAATTGTTTGGAACTGCACGCGTAACAAGAACACGCGTATCCGAGGATCATTTGCGGTTAGCATGCTACCGCCATCTCCTCTTACTATTATTTGTTGCGAGCAAAGGAGCACGCGTAACTGCTGACGTGGCCGGACCCAGGATCGTAAACCAATGTTTTATGGCAAATTAATGTCGAGGAGCGGAAGTGATTAATCGATTTGCCCACTGATGTATCGTACTCTGCTTACCGACGATTACTCCGAACTAAACCTGAGAGTAGAATAATGACGAACGATTTATATCGCCGCGCGCTGCGAGATCTCCGCTTTAATCTGTTCATATTTATTCGTTTGGTCATTCAATTATCGTTGATCAACATTACTATTTCCTCGCCTTCCGTTAATTATAAATAATCAACTTAATTTCTTCGATAAACTTCGTAGCGAACGAGACCCAAG
This sequence comes from Megachile rotundata, assembly GCF_050947335.1. Taxonomy (NCBI): domain Eukaryota; kingdom Metazoa; phylum Arthropoda; class Insecta; order Hymenoptera; family Megachilidae; genus Megachile; species Megachile rotundata. Next base: position 14,923,930 of record NC_134994.1, read on the forward strand.
TACCTAAGTTTCCATTTCTTTTAATTGAAAATAAAAATACGACGTTCGCTACGTTTTAGCCCGGGTACTTCAGAGAAATTCTGAAGAAAAATTTGGACGTCGTCGCGTTGAAACTTTTTACAAGGGTAGTGGATAATTTAATTCTTTTTCTCTTTTAACTGTTCCTCTAAATAAAGCAATCTGTCTCGGTATACTAAAAATGTTCTCCATGAATGCCGCTAATTGCGGCAATATTTGAAATTCATAACCAAATCGATAGAACTGTCGATTCACAACGAGAGCAATTTGTCGAACAGATATGGACACGTTACGTCTTGAATGGTGAAAGGAGCATACATCTCCTGTATGCTATGAGACACGCGCACACATATGTACATCTACCAGCAGCAATCAACATGCTAATCAAGCTTTTGAATCAATTCAAAGGATTTAGTTTCATGGCGGACGCGAGTTAAAGCGAACTTTTGTTGTCATCGAACGGGTTATTATAGCAACGAGTAACACGGAATATGATCACTCGCCAAACTATCGATATAATATGATTATATTATAAGCCAAGAGTCAAAAGTGAGCTAGAAATAAATATCTAAAAATTTTGATAAAAGGGATAGGAAATTAACGGCGACTAATATTTTATAATTTTCAATAACATTATTCGGTACCATGCTGTTTTATTTTTATGAAACTATTTGCCTTAATATACAGTTTTACACATATATATTCATCCAAAAAATATTCTTGGACATATCGAGAACAATTGAGCCGTTCAGGTTTAAGAGGTGAAAAAATTTCACTCTGGGCTGAAATACACTCCTGGAAATTAATGGTCAATTTTGAACTTTGACCCCATGCACAGTAGCAAACTTTTACAAATAGTGCAGTTTATGGACTAAAAAATTGGCTTCCATCTAGCGGCGAAACGGGTGAACTAAACATAAAGAACGAGGGTCCGGACACGCATATAAGGAAAATAAAAAAATTAATATTTCGGCACTTTGACGACGTAGTATGGTTCCTGAGGCATTTAGAAACAAATTTCTATTAGGGTTTGATGTGTTTTGATGCTTCATAAAGCCAGAAAAGCAATTTTTGTCGAATTCGGTCGAAAACGGTACAGGTGGCGCCATCTAGCGGCGAGCGGCGGAACTACGAAACACTAAAATTTTGATTTTCTCGAAAACTAGGGACTTTTCCGAAATTCTGAGATATACAAATTCTTCCTTGTCGCCTACGGAATCGAACGAATCTAATTATAGCTTGCTAGGACCATTATTAATGAAAATAGAAAAATAGCCCATTTCATGGACTAAAAAATTGCCGTCCATCTAGCGGTGAAAGTTGGAACTACAAAAATAGAAAATCTCGATTTTCTCGAAAACTAGGGACTTTTCCAAAATTCCGAGATATACAAATTGTTCCTTGTGGCCTAAGGAATCGAACGAATCTAATTATAGCCTGCTAGGTCCATTATTAAAGAAAATAAAAAAAATGTCATTTTATGGAGAAAATTTGTGGCGCCATCTAGCGGCGAAACTGCGAACTAAACTGAAAAAACGTATGCCCGTACACGCGTTAAGGAAAAATATAAAAAGTAATATTTCGCAACTTTTACGACATAGTATGCTTCTTTAGACAATTTAAAGCAATTTTTGTTGAATAAGTTAATCATTTTTTTGCCTATTAAGGCCAGAAAATCAATTTTTATTTGACTTTATACTGCGTGTTCGGGCATACGTTTTTTCAGTTTAGTTCGCAGTTTCACCGCTAGATGGCGCCACAAATTTTCTCCATAAAATGACATTTTTTTTATTTTCTTTAATAATGGTTCTAGCAGGCTATAATTAGATTCGTTCGATTCCTTAGGCCACAAGGAACAATTTGTATATCTCAGAATTTCGGAAAAGTTCCTAGTTTTCGAGAAAATCGAGATTTTCTATTTTTGTAGTTCCAACTTTCACCGCTAGATGGACGGCAATTTTTTAGTCCATGAAATGGGCTATTTTTCTATTTTCTTTAATAATGGTCCTAGCAAGCTATAATTAGATTCGTTCGATTCCGTAGGCGACAAGGAACAATTTGTATATCTCAGAATTTCGTAAAAGTCCCTAGTTTTCGAGAAAATCAAAATTTTAGTGTTTCGTAGTTCCGCCGCTCGCCGCTAGATGGCGCCACCTGTACCGTTTTCGACCGAATTCGACAAAAATTGCTTTTCTGGCTTTATGAGGTATCAAAACGCATCAAACCCTAATAGAAATTTGTTTGTAAATGCCTCAGGAACCATACTACGTCGTCAAAGTGTCGAAATATTACACTTTGCATGCGCAGTAGAATTGACATAGGCGGCTCATGTACGTCTGATTAGAATTAGACTAAGAATGGTTAAAAATTGATAAAGTCAAGACATCCCAAAATTAATTAATACTGCAGTTCGATGTTATTTCACGCATATTATAGTAACGCCGTAAATAAATTACCATGTTACTATCCATGTTACCCTTTACCTATAGGATGTTCAGTTAATACTACACCCTTCGCCAGATAGAGCTAGCGCGAAGCGTCTGAAAACTTGTAGTGATGTAAACGTTAAAAAGATATACAAATATATTTTAACTAATTTTTTCGATTTATTAAAATGATTCTCTACGATGTAACGATCTGTTTTAAAGACTCTATTCATATAAGATTACGAAATTGTTTAATTTAGCTAGAATTCTATTATAAACGTACCCGGTCAGAGTATAACCTCTCTTGTTTTCAGTGTGAATATTTTAAAATAAAATTTTTACAAAATGTTGGCATATAATAATTTAGAAAATGCTGTTCTAAGTTTAAATAAAAGTGTTTCAAACTTTCCTATCGGTGCGGTGTCGTTAGATGATTTTAAACCTATCGAGGAAAAAATTAGCGACACACGAAAGTTGCTGAAACGATTAACTGCCAGATTATTATGGCTTAAAGCAAAAACTAGATACGGTATGTTGTATTAATGTTTAAGCGGAAAAGCTAATTTGATCGTATGAAATTATTTGTTATCGTTTCAGTAATGGAAAATGAAGAACCTGAAGATGAGATAGAACGTACGATAGAAGACTTACAGACGGAAACAGTCCGATTACTTCAAAATGACAGGGCATTTAAATTGATGTCCCACTCCTATACTATTCAAGAAATTTTAGCAGGAAGACAGGGAGATGCTAATATGCAAGAGTAAGAAATTATAATAGAAACTATGTATTTTAGTATTAGAATTCATTTTTTGCATTTGAAAATTTTGTTTCTGCATTTTAAATGTTGCCTTAGTGGCAATTGTAAAATTCAAAGAGTTAATGCATTATAATTTCGATACTTTGTTTTAGAAAGATTTATGCTTATATGCGTAAGTTATTTACTCTTAATGATACTATTTTGTCATTACAAAAGGACATAGAAAATGCTGTGAAGAAGCAGGTGAAGTTAAAAATCCAATGCCAAAATGCATTATTTGATTACAAAAAGTTTTTAAAGGAGCAGGAAGAAATATGCAGCAAAAAATTACAAGAAACAAATCCTGAGATAGCATTGTAAGTACTTGTGCACGGAACTGTATATCAATATTTTCAACTTATTTCTCTTTTCATTTTTCAGAAATAAAGAGAAAACAAATAAATCTCTAAGAAATATAAATATTATGAAGAAGCTAATTGTAAATCTTATTTCTGCTTCCCATTTTATGTTAATGGAAAATCCACATTTAATAGAAATGTTAGAAAAACATAGAGAAACAATTAATATTGAGACCATTTTGAAAATGTCTCAAGGGGATACAGATCAAGAAAGAGCAGAAGCACAGGCTTAAAATCATTATTAAACTATTAATGAATTATTAATTATTTATATATAATTATTCCCTATAGAAAATATATGCGAAATAATCTCTTGAAATGAAATATGTAATTTATAAATTTAATATTTTGTATTCGACCAATGTACTATGTTAATATTATGTAACTCAAAGTTTTTAATACAATTGTTTTTTGCAATAAGTATAAAAGAGGGAAGAACAAGTCTGAATTGTATAACGAAATATATAGTTGAAATACATAAATGAAAAAAGAAAACATCCAAGATATTCAATAAGAACTCTTCTTTTTTTTCTCCTTTTTCTAAGTGTGCAGACACAACACATATTTACAAGGAAAAATTTCGCGCAATCTCAATGTCTTTTTCAATTCTATTAAAGCGACTTTATCAGACGGTTTTATATGTATATTACTTGATAAATAACAGTTTATAAGCCAATGATTATGAGTTGAAAGATAGGATTTCGATCACAGCTTACAAGTACGATAAAAATGTATTAATGTAGGGGAGAGAGGTGCACATTCGTTCAACAAGACTAACGAATACTTATTTCCGTATCATAAATTATATCGTTTATACATATTACGCGAATGTAACACTTGAAATTTTTAATGGTCCAGTACGTCTTTCAGTCTCGTATTTTTCACTATTAAGATGTAAACCACTCTCCGCCTTCTTATTTTTACGCCTACTGACGTATAAATACAGAATCCATCGAAATAGTATTCAAACAATTTAATTTTTATGTACATTAATTTCTTTTTTTTTTTGTTTGTCTTTAATAGGTTGTTGGTTTTATAAGTGGAAAGAAAACGAATCCACTAATATTATAACAAAAGCACGTTAAAAGTGAACAATTTCATTTCATTAATGTTGAATATCCTCGCAAAAACTTCGGACATCGCTTTTCTTTTCTCGTGTATGGAAGTAGTATGTATGCATGTATGTATGTATGTATATGTGTATGTGTGTGTTTACAGACATGTACGAAATGGACAAAACACTTCGAAGCATATTTGATATCTTTAAATTGTCTCTATAAATTAGCAAATGGAATAATTATGATTTCATGCTTCTTCGTCCGATTTCGTCGCAAAGAACACATCCACGTTTCACTGACATTATTAAGATTACGTGGTAATAAAATTAGTCGGTCGCTGTCCATCGCGTGACAGTTATAATTACCATAATAATACAGCTTATTAATGTCATTAATCGCCATTACTGATATAGTTCATGTATATATATGTATATGTATATAATTATATATTTATATATAATCATATAATTATATAAATATATATAATTATATATAATGTTTATATAATTTGAAGCTGATACATCTCCTCTGATACCCAACATTTCACATTTTCATTAACTTCTCGTGTCCTTCGTTCGCGTACGCCCTATCCATTCCAATAAATTTCTATTTACAAAATTAAATCGGCGCTCGATTTGTTTCTGTTTCTCATAGCACAGCGGTCTCCCCACTATATCGATAAACATTTCAAAATTTCTATAACAGCATCAATCACACATTCATTATACATGGGCACACTAATCGTGTAACGCGCATGAGCTGCCAATTCCGTACAAGTGGCAAATAATCATTGAACACAAGCTACATAATCCATTAGCAACGGATACACGCTAGAAAAACGATAATAGTTAAGACGCTAAAAGGCAATATTATCTAAATCACGTTTGCGGTGTCGCGAATAAAAACATCACTAATGAAAGCACGACACATTGGTTACACGGTTCAATGCAATTTTTTAATTAAACGTCGCTAACATTTCGAAACGAACATTTAGGAAAACAAAAGTAAAAATTATCATTCGAAGATAGTTGTCTGTCGCTTTGCAACGAAAGCGAGTTAAAGATACAATGGGATAACTTGAAAAAGATCCCAAAACATTATGCATAGGACACGACACGGACGACAAAAGATACGATTAAAAAACCAAATATCACGACAGATACGTAGAAAAATATCTAGTTAAACGTAAGTGAATTAAAAATGAAAGCGTAAGAAAAATTCGCGTATTTCCTATGCATTGTTTTGCGACCAATTCAAGTCTCGACACGACGTATTCATGTCCTTCGTTCGCGAATAATAATTGCAACTTATTACAAGCGAGGAAATGAAAGACACATACACACGATGATCTTGGTCCGACCTATTCGCACCAATTTACAAATATACAAATAATCGCTTTCGAACTCGTCGTCTCATCATTAATAATGGGATTGTTTCGTCGTTCGGACGAGGATAACAGCCTTCCCGTACAACGAGTACTAGAACAAAGAGAAATAAAGTAAAAGGACACAAAAAAGAAGATACCATCCTGAGTCGGATAGGAAAACATTTCTTCCTTGTTCGTTCACAACCATACTTAACCAGCAGTCAGTCGTGTTGTATTTAAAAACTGGTGACGCATGAAAAGTCGACTAAAAAAACTACAAGCTAAATTGCAACATAGTTGCAGCATAACCGAGCCAACGATTTGTGGCAGGGTGACTTTATAAATACGGAGTCTTTCGTTTTCACGAGACCCACTCTCTCTCTCTTTCGCTCTTTCTTTCGCTCATACTTTCACACCTGATTCTTTTCGCGCGGATTTCTAAAGTTCGAAATTCATAAATTATTATACAGGATATGACGAAAATGTGGTACAAGTAGTGCAGGACAATTAGTCGTTAAAAGATTAAATTGTAGAATGAATCGCGGGAAACCTAGACTTGTAACGCGTGACGATATATCGTGTGGCAGTACAACGGGTGGTTGCATAATGCATAGCAATATAATGCGTGGCATCTAACGCTCGCATGTGATGTTCTAACGCGTGATAATAGAACGCGTAGCGATAGCAATCCGGAGCATAGAGAAAATTGTGTGGAAATCTAACATATGGTCATATAATGAGTGACGATGTAACGTGTGGCAATCTTGTAAGGATAGAATAATGGCGCTACAATTTTAATTTGTATCCAAACAAAAAATAAATCTACGTCTACTTATACCACGTGTTTCGCCGCACCCAGAGCATACTAATCACGAAATTTGGATTTGATTAAGAGATCATGCTTACAGACGGCACCGTTTATAAACGCAAAGAAACGCTTGAAACATTGGCTTAAGTATTCGAATAACACCGAGGTTCATTCTGTTTCTACGCGTGAAAACATCCGCAGCAAGGGACAAACGTCCTTCCTTGTGGCTTTTGTTCTCTTCTTTCTCACGGTTCTTTCACTCCACCATTCGGTTCTTCTTTCTTCCGCTTTCTCTCGATTCGCATTCTCCTACGATCATTCTCTCTTCTTTATGTCGGTTGCATTCGCTCTTTCTCCCGCCACTGTACAAGAAACGTAACGTCCGACGATTGTTCGACGATCACTTGCTCTGGCAAGCTTACAAAAAGGAACAATGCTCCCGGTTTTAGCATTCAGTGGGAAGATACTGATACAACGAGAGAGAGGAAATCCACAGAGTTTAATGGTTTAGCTCGTATTTCCATTTTAAGCGTATTACTTCAAGACATCCGATGGGTAATGACAGCGTGATATCAGGTGTGAAGAAGGATGGCGCAGCGCTTCGTGATACGCTCTCTCTAAGTACATCGATCGTTTTCATTTTTCATTGTTCTGGTCATCGAATACAATGTGTACGGGTACGCTAACACGGTGTGCATTGATACGACTTGATAGTCGTACGAAATCGTTGGCCAGACTAATTAGTACGAGTTCGGATCTTCGAACACCGTAAACTTAACGCTCGCCGACTTCACGCGGAGACGAATGACATGTTCTTGCTTACGCCGCTTTTTCTGTAACTCACTGATTACCATGGAGATTCCCTACCAATTTATTTCGATAAAATAATGAAAAAACTTGGAATACAGTAGACTCTCGTTATATTACTATTATTAAACATGACTATTTCTACTGTGGTAATCAATGCGTTAACCTGTTTGAGATTAGAAATGATTTGGTCGAAGGTCTAATGCGTGCTCACTGAAATTTTACTATAAAAAGTACATAAAATTTATTCGTCTAAAAATTCGGTACCATAATAAACAAAACTATGAATGTAATCGTCGACCTAACTTCAAAGTAATATGGTTGATCAAAGTGGTATCGCATTGATAGACGATTCAACTTTTCCGATTGCAAAGAAGAAAAAAATCTGTGCTGACTAGCCGATTAAACAGATTTTTTTAAATTTAGTTGATTAGCGAGTTCGTTTTGTTACAAATTTGTGGTCACTCTCTCTTCGAGTGGACGATATTTTATTCAATGACGAAAGAACTGTACACATCGATTGTTACTCTAACCAGTTTCATTTTCGCTCTTCTTTTGCCTCTTTTATCAATCAACGACGATCTAACGAGACGCAAAGACATTAGCGCAACAGTTTCATCTTTCATTATCATTATTGCCTTTATCAGTTAACGACAGTATATTTACGATTGCATCTACTGATATAACTTATGGCGATACATGTGTTTACTTTCGAATAATAATCTTTTTACTTTTTTGTACATCTATGTGTAGTATAACGTTATCGGTAATATTTATAGATATGAACATGTTTTGTTTTTTTCTTTGTATTTTTTTAGAAAATCTATCTCTCTGTATATTTCTGTTCTCGATATAAACGATTAGCAAAGAATAAAAGGACGTTTTGTGACGTGTCATAGTTGGCGAGAACATTTTCGTTATCTTAAAATCTATATCGTGTATCTTCTAAACATGTATCATCAGGGAGTTCTACCTAACTTCGAAATGTAAAGAATTTCAGATTAACGTGTACTTAAATCACTTTATTATTTATCAGTCTGCAAATAAACGAACAATACAAGTCCTTGAATGTGCGACAGATTTCGTACGTATTCGCGTGTCGTACAGCGTGATTATCATCGAAAAATTCTCGAGTTAACCGAATAAAAAGATTGATCTAAAAGTTTTGCTTCGACGGAGGCGAACGATCGTTCCAAATTTGTAACAAAACTTCGTAATATCGATATACTTTTTTACTTGTTCGTTTAATCGGCAGGGCTGACAAAGATCCTTTTCTTCTTCTCTTTCTTCTACATCTTCTTCGTCTTCTTCTTCTTCTTCTTCTATTTCACATGTATGTTTCGCGTTAAGTATCTGTTGATTGCTCGAATGTCTTTTCGAGAACATCCATAGAAATTTGTATATAACATTTCGCTACTTCGTGGGATGTACTACAGTAGACCCTCGATATATTGCTACATTCACGCATATTGATACACTATAAATTGGACAATTTTCCGTCAAACGCTGAACGTTAGATCAATCTAAAATATTATGAATTTGAATAATTTTCTGTCGTAGCTGATCCGTAGCTATATAACGAGAGCGGATTGTAGTAAGTCATCGAAATTTTCCACGAAAGTTCGCGGTATTGTACGCTAGATATCACTTTCTTTATACATTTTTCTTCCCTTTTTCTTGACTTCTGTAGTTCGAAGGAAAATTCTGTTCTCGTTCGTAGTGTTTAAACACAGACGATAAAAGTATTCGATTGCTTTAAAATGAAACCTATATTGACGTAAATATATATTCAATTACAGGCATACTTTGGTTCTCTTTTCGTTACATTTCTAAATAGTTTAATCTATGTGTTACACGCGTGTTCCAAGGATAAAAAAATTTCGCTGAAATAAACGGGTCCTCTCGTACACGATAAGTGTTGATTCAAGACACTGTTTTGAATCATCGCGTTTTGTAGAACAACGATCAACTGTATCGACACGTACCATATACGTTCGTTGATCTATGTTCGAGTAGATAATACAATCTACAGACAATAATCCTTATGCTTTTTTTCATTTTCTTTGATTCGATATGTTATATAAAATGTGATTTGAATTGCTTCTGCGACGTATAACATTTTCTTACAAGGTAATTACACGGAAGGCATGAAACCGAAAAATCGATCCGCGTGCAAAATTACAATCGTCTTTGTTCCTCCCCTTCGTGTATCGATCAAAACGCTTGAACAACCACCTCGAAGTATCACGAAGCTCGTTAAATGATATACGATTGACGGAAATACTAAGAAATATAAAGTACGGTATGGCTTCGTAGCAAAATAGTTCTCGAATATATTTTATGTACAGTCAAATGTAGATTAACTTCACGTATAATCGTGTACTTACGTAGAACAACGATAGGCAGTGTAGGCGTAAAAAAATCGTAATGAAAAATAATATAGTTAAAAAAGAAAGAACATTAACTAAAATATAATGAATGCGATTTCAGCACGATCTTCGTAGCTACCTACTGATAAAGCTTTAATACTGTTATAAATTCATAAAAAGAATAATACACACGTGTCATTGATCGATTTTTCATTCGATAAAGACAAAGAAAAATTCGGAACCTTCGAGTACGTAAGAAAGCCCATCTAAGACTCGATTATTCAACGAACAATATACGAAAGAAATATTCGAAATGTAACATGATTAGGAATTTAAATACCTTGCCTCACTCGATGCGTTCTCGTACTCGCGATGTTACCAGTAAGCATACGTAAACGTGTTATCATTTCAGTTTCATGCCTTTCCAGTCGCCCCTATCTCGACAAATCGTGTTTTTGTACGTTGAAATTTCGATAGAAGCAGGAGTACGCTACGCTCGTTAATCCAGGACAGATTTTCTTTTCTTTTCGAATAAAATGAAATCTCAGCCTCAATTCGTTTACGATTTAGTACGTGTATCGTAATACACGTAGCAATGAACGGCGTTGTTTCGAGAGCGCCACCGTGTGGTACAAGACGAGAGAGAGTCGTAGGCACAAACACGTTCTTTCACCATCGGCACGTCAATTCCTTCTTTTACCGCATGCACACGTAGGTGGACTGATTTGCCGGCACTGAACAATCCAACTGTTCTTTTTTCTCAATCAGCAGTGACAGGTTTACAGCATTATAATCGGTAACATCGACATTGACAACGATGTTGGACCATTGAACGATAATCGTACAGATAATGACAATGATAATTGTAGTAATAATAATAATAATAAAATAATGAAAATAATAATAATAGATTAATCGTAATAATAATAATAATAAGAGGAAAAAGAAGAAGAGCAAAAGTTAATCGTGATGATAATAATAATCATAATAATAATAATAATAATGAGAATAATAGCAATAGTAGTAGCAGTAGTAACGATGGCTGTATGGTGGTTTAATTTGATAACGTCGACGGCATGACATCGTGACGATGGCGTTCACCACCGAATCCTGAGAAGCAGATCGACTTCCGGCACGTAGCAAAGTAACGGCCTCACTTTCCGTATCGCCTGCAGCTTCTCTGTCCACGGTACCATCTCGTCTTCTATAGAGTCGCACTGCCGCGACACGTTTCCCAACATCACCTGTACTATTACACGCACACTGTATTGCCCCCCTAAGATCGACGATAACAGACAGTCACTTTTGTCTTCCACTTTTCTTCTTCTTCCGTTTGAAGAAGCAACAGCATCTGCAAATAAAGCAAACACTAATAGGACTTAGAGTCGTCTTCTTTTTGACCGCCTTACGCTATGACACCAACATGCAACCACGACAAAACATTCCAAAGCGGCGGCAAAGTCGAGAGCTTGCTTTCTCGAACCAATCTGCTACATAATATTTATTATTCAGGATCAACAAACATGAAAAACAGATGATCTTTCCAAGAGGAATGTATTATTTTTGGAACAATGATTCGATATATCCCTTATAAATGTACAGTTTCAGTGTAGTATATTCCAAAAATCATACAACCCCTGTCAGCTAAATAATTTTTAAGTAGTTTCAGAATACTAGTTCATGCGATATCGTGTGCATAGGGTATGGAAGAAGAAAGAAGAGGATATTAAATGATACGTGTACAATCGAATAGTTATCGAAAATTATTTTTTTTTATATTGCATAGAAGGAAGTTCTACAATGACCACTCGTGTTTGAGTAATAAACCAGGTTTAGGGATCTGTCTAGGATCGACGTTGGACGTAGAAGGATATAAACTTCGACGTAGGATCTTTCCACAGCCACGACAACGCTTTTTTGTCGGCAAACACTTGTTTCTGAAAGAGGATAGACAGGATATTTAACGTACATTCATGCATAACGCAGAAATAATAAAGTCCTATCGAGGTAGTGAAACAATAACTTGATCAATGAGGTACTATTCGTCTCCTATCGCATTAGCGAAAGTCATTCACGATGATTTACGGATGCAGATCTCTAAGTGCATGCACTATTTACAAAAGTGTTAAGTTCGCTTTTACTCTACATTCTTAATCTTTTTAATGTCAACGTAGGAAGACTGTGCTCTATCGGTGAAAGAAATTAATGAAGCAATTGTAATACTAACTTGGTTTCGTCCACCATGTCCACTTCTTGAGGTGCTGTAATCGGTGTATTCGAGTGTCCTGCAGTAGGATCGTCGTTGGCTAATTCACCGTTCGTCGAGGACACCACCTAAATACACGAAACATCGTTACTAATGCGTTCAATCGTACAAACAAATGATAAAAGTTGAAAGTAGCGGAAGAAAAATGTAACGAACAATGGAATTTTGTATACCGTGAACTTAAAATATGTACATATACATACAACGTTCTACAAAACTACACGTGATAAACATATATACGTATATACACGCGTAGAAGTTTCTACTCTGAAAGGGCTAAAACCATAAATTTACGTGAGACAAGCGGCACTTTGTATTCATGAGGTACTGTTAATACAAAACGAAGTAAAACTCTAAAACATGGCTAATCAACTCGGTTAACATGTTACACTTGGATAAAACGCAACGTATGAGTTATGATTTACGAGGCTCGAAAAGCGCGGTCAACCGAAAAACAGATCGCGATTATGGCGGTACGATGGATTAGTGAAGAGTAACAGAATCAGAGGTAAATCGATCAACGAAACAAACGTCCGCATGCCACGACAAACCAATTCGCATCGACTTCGAACTGACCATAATCCGTTGATGCTTTGTCTAGAAATAGAGCGAACTGTTTACTTGCAGACGCGTCTGGACATCATCTGGGCTATGAAAGTGGAAAATAATGGGAGAGAATAGGTGAAGTGGACAAGGATGCGTTGTTTTTTATTTTTCGAACAGAAACATAATCGGAGATTTTATAAAACGAGCAAAATACCCGACCATAAAGGTAATATCGCTCGACGATTTATTTTAACAGATATCGACGTTTACTTTTATGCAAAGTGCTCGTGTCAGTCACAAAGAAATACAGAGATCTTGAACAACTCCCTCGATAATCAACTTCTCACAAACAGCACCAAAGTATCGTTTTAAATAAATTGATATCGTAAGAAAATAATTGATAACGCGTGGAGTTTTTGATCGAACCAAACGGACTTCGCAGACAGAACTCGAAAAGAAGAAAAATGATTTATTGGACAGATAAGAGATAGACAGATAATGGACGACACAAGGATCGCTAGGTCGACTCACCTGCACAGAACCGTGCCTATCAGCAGGCGTCAACGTACCACCGGCTCCTGATTGCTTCACAGTATCTGGCCACGTGGTTCCCACCCCTTTACCATTCCCGCCTCCCACCCCTGGACCTGTCACATCCTAAAGGAACAAGCACTAAATTGTCCAAGTTTCAATGCGCCAAACATCAACAAAAATTATCAAATAGATTTCGTCAGATATCACCTAATGCACGCTTGTCGCATATCATACTAAAACGAGTTTCCTTGCGAATACATCTTTACGATGAATCGTTTAACGTTGATGTGCACAATATACACGTGAATGAATAGCAATAAATATTCCCGACTAATTTCGCTTACAATTTACCATGATACATACTCGTAAACTACATACGCAACTAGCTACATTAAAATTGATCGTCAATGACAAAAACGATACTAGAGGATTGCCAAAAAGGGGATGTTTAAATACGGTGTGTTCTAAGTCACTTCTTCATACATGCATTCAACCTCGACGTTTTAATAGAAAAATCGGTTTATTCGCGTGAACACCGTCGGTTGACTTTCGATAAAATAAAAAGACATGCATGAAGAAGTAAAGACGAAAAACGCGTTAAAAAATTTGGTTGGCTTACATAGTTGCCTTGCATTTCGATGTTAACCTCATCCACCGTGAGGACTATATCCTCCTCAAAATCATCGCATTCCTACACATCGACGATTTCCATGTTTCGCAAAGAAACAAAATCGTGTATATAACAGAATCTTTCAGAAGGACAAAAACTATGGAATGTAACTTTTTAGAATCATAAATTGTTCCCCGATTATTGTTTCGATTCATTTTGACAAGCTTTCTCGCGTGACCGATTAAAAGAAATATTAAAAAAATATAAATCTATTCCGTATACCCAATGAGGTGTATATACTCATGCTGTTATTTGAAATAGCTAAGCTTCACACATTCATGCTCGTTTTCTTCGAAAAGAAAAAAAAGAAAGGGTTATAAATATTTATAGGCGTACCTTGTAAGGATGCCGATCACGATTCGGCGATACGATAATTTCTTGTCCAGTCTGCATGGATCCGACAGGCGTTGACTGAAAAACGAAACGTAAATATTCCATTATAGAAGTGAATTTCGTTACTACATACGTATATATACACAAATAGACGAATTTCTGTATAACATACTTGGAACCAGGAATAAAATGGTAATTGAAGGTAGTTCAACGTTATTATTTCGAACACTGCTCTTCAACACTGCAGGGAGGTAGAACATATATTCTTATCGAAATAAAGGGATTAAAATCATATACAAATATGTACGTATACAGTAAACTCTCGTTATAACAGCAACGAAATGTACTCGGAATTAACTATAAACTGATCTTCTTCGATATTACGTCTATGGATCATCGTTGGCGAAGGTGGCAATATAACGAAAGTCTACTGTATTAAGGCTGTAAGAAGAAAGCAATCTAGTTAACTGTAGGTGTAAATTTAATCAAGTATATAAGTACGAACTACGTAATCAGAAATCCATATCATAATAGTTAAAGCGTTCAATTTTCTTTTTTTAGAAAAGGGTTAGAAAAATACTTAGCAAGAACGGAGTAAAGGATTATTGATCCGCATGCACTGGCTATACTAACGTATAAATATCCTGATAAAATCTTACTGCGAGTGTAAATGAAAACAATCGAACGTAACACGCGTGGCAGGTTAAAAATATACGTGCTAAGTACTGATCACAAATATTTCGTGCAGTACTGGTGGATGTAGTTGATGCGAATCTCGGTCGAAGCAAGATGTGACATCGTATTTTCAGAGGATGAAACAACATTTTCCACGTTTTTTT
Source organism: Megachile rotundata (assembly GCF_050947335.1). Classification (NCBI taxonomy): domain Eukaryota; kingdom Metazoa; phylum Arthropoda; class Insecta; order Hymenoptera; family Megachilidae; genus Megachile; species Megachile rotundata. The sequence continues at coordinate 14,939,128 of NC_134994.1, forward strand.
TTCACGAAACAGGGTTCTATTTAAGCTCCCAGTATCGTTCCGTGAATTTTACGAGGAACTCTTTCGAGCACGAATACGCTTCTCAGACAAAACTAGATCGGTGCAGCCGCATCCTTTTGTCATTAACGAAAAGTTTGTTTCTCATTAAAGTAGCTGTCTGAACACGCGTACAAGGTAAAATATAAAATGGGAGGCTCGCGTAACGTATCACCCACCTTATCGGATTTAGTCTTGCCAAGGTGAGAGGGAGGAGCCATCCTGAGAGCTCTAAGTTGATCGAAGTTGGATGGCTAGAGGTACATTGGGGGCAGCATGCAAACGTTAAACATCGTCAAGTGAAATATGATTTTTACCAAAACGACGGAGAAGACGACGCCGAAGGAATACACAGGACGACTTACTTACCCCGAAGAGACGATATCTCGGAGTTTTTTATGGCAGATGCAAACCATATCGCGCACGCTACGTGTGTAACTAGTGTCGGATATTCGAAATTCCCTGTTGCGAGCTCTCGAGCGATTCGAGCATCCTCGAGGTCCGAATTTTTTCCGAACCTCCAAAGTCTTGAAAGTTTTTGATAGTCCAGAAACTCTTGACTCGAAAGTTTACGCGTTCGCGATAAGTATACTAGACGATGCAAAGACGTACGTACGAGTAAACGAAATAAATCATTCAGAACCATGTAAGAACGCGCGTTTGCATAAAATTTCGCGTTTTATCCGTCAGCAATTACGCGTAGGATGTTTCGTGCTTTTCGTTCTCGACAAGTATTAATATTTCAAGAGTTTCAGACCTTTCAAGATCTGTAGGATTCGAAACTTTCTCCGTCTGTTTATATTCGAAGCGCTTCATTGAAACCATATTCGTGTATATTGGTAAAAATCTTTTAATTTACGTAAGCTAAGAATAGTCTCGACATTATGGTACATCGTTTTAATAATGGAAGTGAAATCGTTGTGATATTTAAGAGAAGAAAAAAAAAAGAACTCCGATGTCGGCTCGATATCGACTCTTACGATACGTTTCGTCCCAGGACATATCTGACCATCGTGAACTCTCCTATTAGTCTGTCTTCCTTTCTTGCATGCATTGCAAAAAGATACGAAGAAAAAGAAAAAGGAATGTATACTCCGTCATTTGAGCAATGGATCACGCACCATCGTCTTGCCAGTCCAATCGAATTCGCCGTCGTTGACGAAGCCTCGTTTCTCGTACAAGTCATGGAAGAGGTTCCTCAGGTACTCGTAGTCGGGCGTCTCGAAGAAGTCCAGTCTACGGACGTATCGCAAGTACGTAGCCATTTCTTCGGGATGACCTTCGCAGAGTACCTCGATCGGAGTGTTCCGCTTCGTATCGCCGATTTTCTGATATCGTTCTTTCAACGTGTCCGCTTTCAGTCCTTGCCAGGGAAGGCTACCGCGCAGGAAGTACATGAACATGTGTCCTAACGCCTCCAAGTCGTCCCTTCTGCTCTGCTCTGATTGCAAAGAGAAAAAGAAAACACATTTGCATCGTCTGCCATCCTTTTTCGTTAAAATCATCGTTCAACGAGCGAAATAGACTTTGCTAATTCGATAATTCAATTACGATTTAAACCTCCGTCATGCGATGCAACCGTACTTAAACTTTCGTAAATATATACTTTGCAATTCACAACGTTCGACCAATCGTGATCAAAACTTACGAGACTATGCAACGTCGAAATTTTTAATCGAACGGAATATATCAAGAGTCAAAATCTAAAATTAAATTTTAATTGGCACTGTTTCAGCGCCCCGAGAGTTAACTAACAATCAGAGATATTTGCTAGACAACGGTTAGAGCAAAATCGAAACGAGCCTAAATCGCGGATTAAACACAGCGTGTCAACGTATGCGCGCTTATAACTTTCTCCGGACGTAGACCTATTGTACGCGGTTAAGTTTCAAGATGGTCCGACACCGGTTGATCGTCCCATTGTTCGCGATATCTATGTTCCTATCCAAAATTATGATCAAAGTTAATGCCTTAAGCGTATAAAGTAAAAGTTACCTTTTCCAAAATGCGTGTTGATGCTCATGTAACGCGCCGTGCCCGTAAGGCTTTTGTGTTCCCGATACGGTATGTGTTTATTCGTTTGCAAGTCTATGTACTGTTTGGCCAGTCCAAAATCTATGATGTGAATAATCTTCTCACGTTTGGTTGTGCTTCGTCCTATTAGGAAGTTTTCCGGCTTGATATCACGGTAGATCAAATGTCGACTATGAACGTATTCTATCCTATGAAGCTGTGCAAAGAAGGAAGGTATTAATGTACGAGAAGGGAGCAAATTTTTGGTATACCGCGAAAGTCTATCCCTGTACGAGCGGATATTCGTCGAAAGTGATCGATCGATTCCACTTACAAGTTGTATGGCGATGTTGAGAACGGTCTTCAGGGTAAACCTCCTACCGCAGAGGTCGAACAGGTCCTCCAGGCTAGGTCCGAGAAGTTCCATCACGATAGCGTTGTATTTCCCACATGGACCAAAGTAGTATACCTCCGGTATACCTTCTGCACGATTCCACAGAAAAGTTAACCAGACATTAGATATCATTTCGTACGAATCGAATTGCTCGTTAAGTTATAAATTCGTTACTCACCGTGTGTACCTAATAATTTGTAAAATCCATATTCTAAGTGTAGCTGCGGCGCCTTCGTCCTCATTGGTTCCTGCGAAAGTGACCAAACAAAAGAAAATGTTAGAGCAGTACTCTGGCAGAAAGATTATGTCGCGTTAATGACACGTAACGAGGTTTCTCTCGGGACCTGAGTAACTTTAACTCGAAGTCAAATTGTTAATGGCAATTAAACGATTTCCGCGTGTCCCGTTTTTTTACTTTTATCGTTGAAAGTAACTGCTTTCAAATTTTAATGAACTCACCATTTTAATTGCTACATGCTCGTTATTGTAGAGGTTCTTCCCTGTAACAGAACAAAAGGTAAAACGTCTATGTGTGTTCCACGATGCAGATTGCATTATTTAATCGATACTTTGTTTGGCTTGTACGCGAGCACCCGATGTTTAACCCATTAACACCGTGACATCATAAAACGCTAATTAGCGAAGACGAGGATTCATATTTAAGCTCCGAGACCGATGTCTCGTGTTATTAATACGATAGACTTATGATACCGCGTCAGACGGAGCTGCGACGACGGAAAATTTCGTATTGGCAATATGTTGGGTTGGTCAACAAGTTCTTTTTAACATTGCTCAGAGTGTTTACACGTTTCCAAATAACTCACCCGTTAAAGAAGATGTTAATTTCGCGTTAATCTCTTTATGTTCGCTTTCATTTTGACGGAATCGTGTGACCGTGCGATAATTCCGTATCGGGCAACCCCGTTGATTGTACTTCACCGTGAGAAATTGGATTGGCCAGATTTGTGGGCTAACTACGTGTGCGGTTGTTGCGGTATTATGGTCGCTGATTATTAGCGTGCACAAAGCCGTGCCCGTCAATTTTTAGTTTATCAATATTGGCGAAACGACATTTTAACTAGAGTTAACGCACGATTTCCGTAACAGGCCTATTTACAGGGTTCAAAGCTTCGAGATAACCGAGGCTACGTGGAAACTCGTCATCGGCCGAATTCGTATGCGTGTTACTTCAGCGAGAACAAAGATACCCTGCTTATAAACGTCAGCTTCGTGACAAGAATTGCGGTGTCGTCACGAAACCTCGCTACCTCTCACCGTTTCTTGGCTACGAAGAAAGAACAGAGAGGAGAGCCAACGCTCGAAAACGAAAGTACTTAGCCACTTTTAAATATCCGAAACTTGTCGTCGATTAAATAATCACGTACAAAAAACGGACACACTGCTTTGTCGACGCGACTGAAAGCTTGCTCGCGAGCTTTCCAATTATTCGACGATATTAACTGCCACGGTCGAACGATTAAGCAGCCAAGAAACTGCAACTTCGGGTTTACACTTTCAACTACTAATTGCGATAGCGTACAAATTTCTCGGGTGCCTATGTAAACAGCGTTCATGTCTGAAGTAAGTTAACACGTTGCTAAGCATTCAGGGTGATTTCCCAGTTTCGTAAAGCGCCACTGAATAATTGCACGTGATGCTCTTCATCGATTGAATCTCGTTTTAGGGAGGGTATCGAATTTCGGTTCACCGGCGAAACTTTGTTAAATTTGGTAAACGTTACAGGATTAATTTTAAACAGAAATATTACCGCACTCGCCTGAAACGAAATTGGAGAAGATCGTTCGTAATAATACTTTACATAGTTTGACAGAGTATGTCGTCATCCGTGTGGTACGATACGGGCAAATTTACCGCATTATGACACTGTCCGATGCAAGCGGGTTAAGAATTTTTGATACGCGATTAGTAAGAACTGTTATCGCTTAGGCAGAAAGGAATAATCTCACGACTGCTGATTTCTCATAAAAGAGTTATCGCACGTGTTTAACTTTTATTTCGCATGAGTCTCCGAAACAAGTGCAACTCTTTTCGAGTCATAAAAATATCCTTACTTAAAAAGAAAACCTACACGTGTTGATTCATAAAAAGTTCTACTGCTTCATCAAGATAAACGAATTAGTGATTCCGACTACAGCTAAGAGGAGGTAATTAATAAATTTTTCCCTCAAAACGGTGCAGACAATTCCGCGGTAACGTTACTTTTAATGTCCTCCACGATCGTGCAAAGTTTGGACTCTCTTAGCGATTAGCGAACATCGTCGGAGCCAAAGCAGTTAAACATTGACGAGGAAGCAGGAGGGGCTAACCGCGCTATAAAGTCATCGGGCTCACGCGAACTCGCGCGATTAAGAACGGACGACAATTGGAACAGAGATCTCGAATCGCAGCAGCGCGGATCGCGAATGGATTAAGCGGAATGTAATTGACGAGTGTGCCACAACGATGAATCAGTGCCGGATCTCACGTGCTGCATGAGACGAGCGTAATGCATGTACACGGACGAACGAGACACACTCGTGACGCTGTCGTACACGCGTGCGAAACTGCGTCTTGAACGAAAAATTATGTCACCGATCGTGGATCGAACGCCGCATAATTCAGTTTTTTATATCGTGTTGATTTTTACTTCCTTAAATTAAGTCCACTTATTCATGATTTCCTGTACCTCTATACGATCAATGAATAAAGAACACGAAGTAGAAATTTATACGTATAAAGTGTAGTCAAAGTCAGAAAGAGGAGTAACCTGGGTCATGACGAGGCTAAAGGTAAAAACCGAATTCGCCCAAAAGCGCATATGCTTGTTCCCGGCAATCCTTTTTTCTGCATAAACAGTTTAGCGTCGATCCGCTTCCACGAAGAAGATATCTGACAACGGAAAATATGTCAACAGGAAACCGCAAGATCTGCGGAAATTACGGCGACTCCGAATACCGTGGAAAAATTGATTTGTCCTCGAAAATAGGCCGACTCCCAGAGACGGCGGGACGATAAATCCTCTGAAATATTCCGGATGCGTAGCTGCACCAAACGTGTTTATACACACAATGATGCCTAAATGAACGTTGTATTAGTCCCGTTTGGAAATTGCGGTTATCCATTTTCCTATCGATAGGCCGTGAATTCCGAATCTTGAATAGGCGATAAATTGATTCTTTTAAAATTAATTTGGTGGTATGAAGAACATACATATTTTCACCTCCAAAGTAAGATTATCTCTGATACAACAGAAATGTTATAAATTAAAAATTGATCGATGACCCAAGTTTTTTCGCGAGGCAAAAGACTTACATCCTGAAGAAAATGTCTGTTGCCCCATCCGTGGCATTTCGCTGTTATCGTTAATCGAATTTGGTCTCGGGTTGACAACTTTTCGCTCGAGTAAACGGCTAAATCGAATTACACGTAATAGCAAGCGGGCAAGAAGATGCGCTGTAAAATACAAGCTCGTCGATAATATGCGAGCATTAATTCACAATTAGCAGGGAAGCGCTGTTATGGCGTGGGTGGGCACGATGGACGGGCATTAATTGCCGGCGTGTAAATGAACCGATCGTCGATCGAATTTGAAAGCAGATTGCTCTACGAATCGTACGAAAAATAAACTGGACCTGGATCGTTTCGTAATTTCTGGTTTACGTAATGTCGATCGTGGAAGCTCGAAACGAAAGCTGGAGAAAGCGAGTTATCTAGCGTGTTTGCTGTTTAGAGACCCGCACGGTTTACAGTTTCAATTTGTACGTTTTGACTGGTGCATCGACAATGAACAAGTGGAAACGATTTAACTCCGATTATCTGCTCGCACCGTTATACGATCATCGGCGCGTTAACGGGTCGAAAAGCAAGAGAAATATCGCGATTATCCGTTTTGTAGAAACGGCTTGTGTCAATAAATAAGAACGAAATAACCAATCCGTATCAGAGTTGCGAGCATTTGAAATTAATACGCGCTCACGGAAGAGATCGAGGTCAAGTATAATAATACTGAAAGAGCCATTGTTCCCACGACAAAACAAGAATTTTCATCGGCGAACACCCTGTACAGAGTCGGAGTTTGATGCTCGACAAAAGACCCGTTACCTCTGTATATCGGAATTGCCACTTACCGCGGATTCGTTCGTTCCCTATGGCGCATGACGTCTTTGACCCAGTCCACGTAAAGCGTGTACACAACCCTTTGTGACGCGGCAACACGCCGATAATTAGACCCGGAGTAAAGTGTACGCGCTTGATAATTAGATTCGAAGTAAGCCCATTAGACGATGCGTTTGCAGCCGTAGGTACGTACGCTTGGAAATTGATTTCGAGGTAAAGACGCGCGATATCTCGTCACGAGATATCAACTCGACAACGACGACAAGCCTCGTAACGAACGGAGGTGCTTTCGAATTAAACGTATCCCTTTATCGATTATACCGCGAGTATCAACATCGTGTGCCAGATACTCTTTGCGAGAGGCTAAATTAAATTTGTAATTGACTGACATGACAAACATTTTTACCTTAATCCTGTTTTCAACGATGTTTTTTTTCCCCCAAGAATAATCTACTTTCTCGAGGCAAAATGTAGCTAATAAGGGATCTTTCGATCCGATTAGTGGAAAATCGTATTCAGATTTGCGAGAGGAGTCGATACGCGACACGTATCGGATATCGGACTGATCTTTTTTGTAGCTCGCAATTTTTCAACTAGCACGCGAAGGATGTATGGGCTCGTACGGATTGAAAATCATCCTCGAATATGAAAAGCGAGTAATTTTGTTCGACAGGTAGATAGTTATTCCGTAGTCAGGTTGGAGTTCCTCGCTCAAACTGACTGATAAAAGGGCCAGTGAAGCGATGGATAAATGCTCGGGGCGAGAAAAATTCCTTGCGCCCCATTCTGCTTGAACTGCTCGTGCGAAAAGCCGATCGATCGAGCTTTCCTCGTAAATAACCGAATGAATGTCGAGACATCGATACCGGTAATCTTCCTCCGCAATAGAGTATTTTTCTAGCAACAAATCTTGACGCAAAATGTCTCGGTAGTCGTAATGCCAAGATTTCCTCTCTGAAACCTCGTCGGAAAATAAATAAACTTTTTTCAACTCGCAACATTCTTGATATACCGGACACGTGAGTCGTGACGAAATGCATGACACAAAATGGACCACCGAATAACACAGAAGCCGGCTAACATACAAAAGCCGCGTGTTCGATTCGGTTGCAAAAAGGTTTCGCAGACGCGCGTAGGAAAATCTAATAAATCGTCGGATGAAATACTCAAAAACGAAGCAAGCCTGTTGAACTTGCCGCAGAATAAATGGTTTAAAGAAACCGCAAAAAAAATCGAGCCGATATAACAGTTCGACGAATCGAAATACGATTGTGGTTCGCAAATTTCACTCGATTAATGGACAAGAATTATTTCCAGCAGATCGGGGCTCCGCAGGACCTCTAGATTGCCAGCAACTATGATCCTGAAATTCAAAATAAACTTGTTCGCTTAATACCATGTATCGTTACTTCGATGCAACGATAAGGCGAACGATAGAAAGTGAACGCGTCACCGGAAGTTCGAAAGAAATCCTGGCAACCGGCCAAAGCTTTTGAATAAGATATTTTCTACGATCGAAGTCATTATTCAGCGACCGTTTGAAATGAAAAAAAAAAAGCGGTATTCCATGCTGGACAATAAACAAAGGATCGTCGGAGCACGGCGGATATTAAAGTCAAAAATGACAGGAATCAGACTCGCGTGAACTCGGCAGTTTTCACGATTTCCGAATGCGCAACTCAATTTCAATTCCTTAAAAGATTACGCGTACAGATCCTTCGTTTCCCTTAATCGAAGTAAGTCTGTCATCCCCGAGCAGACCGTATATTTTTCTCAGGAAGCAAGGTTTATGGAAAGCGGCTCGTCTAAATGAATTGGCGCTAACGAAGACAGATTAGTCCAGGAGCTTCTTTGCACAGGAATATCTGGAACAGCTGCATTACATACGGTACATCCAAGGCAAACTTTCGTTTCGTAATTCCGCATTCACAATGGAAGGTCATAGCGAGGTCAACGAGATGCACCATAGAAGAAGATAATTCAGGATATTGGGAAGACTATAAACCGGACAAGCAGAGGTGTTCTCTTAGAGAGGGTGGTAGGACGCGTGCTGCATCGCGCGGAAAATACAATCGCGAGTTAACGTTATATTTTGCCCCGAAAGATTGTATCGATCGTAACTCTTCCGTTCGTATAGATCTCCATCAGCGAAATATCCTACGGTTCTCTCACGCGATTGCCGTGCACTGAAATCGTACGCGAGCGCCTGTGTGTGTATGCATGTAATTTCGTGTAATTTCCTCGTGACGATTACCAATATTCCGTTTTCGTTCGTGACGTTATTGGAAAATCGTGTTGGGTCGAAATTTTTCCTTCGGCAATCCTCTATTACTTTTCAAAAAATTTGTCAAACACGCCGTCGACCGACAGTCACTCAACTTCGCGTCATATTCGACTGGAAGTAAAATTGTACAGCAACGCGAAGAGCTTGCTACGACTTTACCATGGCACTCGAATCGTTGAACGTCCGTCCGCCTCAAAGAAAAAATACAAAACGGAAGCTCGCAATGACCTTTTATCGTCATTCGCTTTTCCCCAGAGAATTTGCAAGCTTTGAAGAGACACTCTTCCGACAACCGTTTCTATTCGTGAACCGTGACAAATTTGATTCTTTTGAAAAGTTCACAGTCATGAAAGTTACATTTTCCCGTGGCGACAAAGTACTTTTTTCAGTCAGCTTCTACGCTCGCATCGACAAATCGTTCTACTGCAAAGAATGGACGAGGTTTTTAGAGCGACGAATGTGGCGCGTATTAGCGGGCTGTGATTACGCAAAGCTGAGGCATTAATTCGCGGAAAGTATCATCGTCGAGCACTCGACGACCCGAGCGGACATTCCCGTGTTTTCGCGTGTACACAGTGACGCGAAAGACGCAACGTTCAGCATGCCAGAACCAGATTCATCGATGACTCGGACCATCCTACGGAACGCTAAGGTCGACGACCCGTGTGTCCAATTAATCACTGGTTTTCGCGTAATTAATGCAACGACGCTTCGTGTCCCATCCAATTTGTGACGGGACAATGATTTCTGATAAAGACGCCTCTCCCTTGACGTCGCTCGACGCCTTAAAAGATGGTACGACGTTTAAAAGGTCTTTACATATTCTTGTCGATCCTGTTGGCCACACGAGGAAAACATATTCAAGCGTTGCATCGATCGTTCGAAGTAATTCGAAGGAAAAATTGTTCGGTAAATAATCTCGAACAGAGTTCGAAGGAACTAGCAATGGACGACGGTGTAACAACATCGGTTCGGAATTGGCAAGAAGAAAGAAACCGAACAATTAATCGTAGGAGGAGGAAAACGATCGAGAAAGTCGCAGTATAAACGGGGTTACGAGCGTGACGAATCCCGTGCAAGCGTGATTCGACTCGCATGGAAGAAATGACCGATCGAATCGGCCCGCAGAAAGCTACTGCAAGGATTTTATCGAGACGTCGGTCTGGCTGGATATAACCTGTCTTACCGGTGCAAACGAGACTCCAGGTAGACAAAAATCACGGCGACGACAGACTGCCGAGAGAATCGAGCCGACGTTGCAGCACAGGCTGTTTCTAAACGGCTAAAAAAAGTGCAACGTTCGATCGTTCGTATTTAAATATTCAGAATGGAATTTCATTTATTTGTGCTTGCTTCGTTGAAAAACACAATCACGATGCATAACAATGTGACGTGGACAACGGGTATCGAGTATCGAGATTATGTAAAAGAAAAGGATACCGGTAAAAGTAGGTCACTGTGGAGCTTAACGGAGACGACGTCTACGATTCCCATTTTCGAAGGTGCGCAAACGTCCTCGTTGAACGGGAGGTTAGACCCAGCGACAGCTCCAAGTATTTCGGAAGCGTCGATTCTAACGTCGACTGACTAAATTCCGAAGATTCATAAGTGTTTGTTCCGAAAGCGAAACAATACTCTCGAGTACGAATCACGGCTTGATTTCGAACTTCAACCTGACCGTGTTTCAGAAAATCGATATTCTCAGCCCTCGTCGACGATAATGCTATTTTAAAGCACGACACGAAAGCGTAATAATAACGAGCGCCGCTTCGACATTATGCAAGTCCAGCGCTGAATAACGGAGAAAAGACAAATGATGATATCGAAGAAACCAAATGACCAGAAACAAGAAACGCTTTACGGGAATACAAACGGATGTATATTAATAGCGTATCGATAGTTTAAACGATCGAAAAGTATACGACAACGCGACGCGTGGTACAAGGTGATATAACTGTTGAATGTAATCGAGGATAATTGATAGTTAGGCATCGAACTATTGGCAATTATCAATGATCGCGACTGTCGATATTTCTCCACCTCTACACGGGATCTCGTGACGTAAAAGGTATAACAAAGAAGTGGGCGGTGAAAGGGAAAATTATGTTCTAGCGTGACTCGAGACGGCCAGAGCAGAGATGCACGTGTTACTACGAACGCATTCGACTTTCCAGGCAAGCGATAACCTCGAGGAAGTGGACGACGAGAACAGTGCATAGCGGAGCCAAAGATAGGTAGGTAGGTAGGTTGGTGGGTAGGTAGGTAGGCAGTAGGTAGAATAGGGAGCCGGTGGCAGAAAATAAGAAAAAGTGGGCCGCGACGCGCGACGTTTGGTTCACCGTGAAAAAGGGAATTTCGTGAAATTAATGTCGAGAAATTCAACGCGTCGACAGCATGACTTCGCGATGATCAAATTGGTAGCCATGTCGTGACAACGAAACACCAAGAATTCGATATTAAATAATACAATGACGACGAGAACGTGACTTCCAGGATAATTTTCGTGACGATAAAATCGCGTCGTTTACCGTCGAGCGAAAACGTATACAAAGGCAAAGCGTCTGAGGGTGCACCACGTGTTGAGAAGTCGTGCAACGGACACTTTTAACCCTCTAACCTAGTCGTGGCGAGCTGCCTTACAAAAGCCATCAAGCAACCAGCACGAACCGACTGGACGACCGAGCAACCGAGTCGACCCGGCCTTCCGGCGACTAGAAAATCGAAGCAGAACGTTATACGAGAGAGCGAGGCAACATCGCTGCCATCGATCGGCCTACCAGAGCCTATTCCACCCTCGTCTTTCTCTTTTTCACCCTCTTTCTCGATCCTTACCCTCTTTTCACCCTCCCTTCTTTTAATCTCATCTTTTTGCTCGTGCAACCCTTGTACCTCGTTGTTCCTTCTACGCGTGTGCTCGGCTCTGTCTGTCTCTTTCTCCAACCCTTCCCCACGATCGACGTGTCCCTTTGTTTTTGCCTCTCTTTTCAGGCTGTTTCGCGCGCTCTTCATCGATGGCCCCTCTTCTGTTTCGAGTCGGCTCTCTATCGTCGGCCTGTACCCGCAATAACGACGCACGCGTGCCACTCCATATCGGACGTTGGTCACACTTCGGCCCGTTGTCTCTGTTTCACCGATCCTCTCCTCGATCCTCTCTACCCCTTCTACCCTGCTCGGCTATCGCCCTCTTGCGCTTTTTCCTACGCCCAACCATGCACGTGTCATTTATTTCGATGCCGTTCGAAACGCGTCCCAAATTACCGATTCTATCTTCGTTAAACTTCAAAGGATATCGCTCGAAGTATTTTCGTGCTTCGACAAATTTTTAAATTTCGACAGAAATTAATAACGCGACGACTCGATGAACGCTTTGGAAAATTTCGTAACGGGAAGAACCGAGATACGAAAGGGACGTTATCAGCTATATGTACTTTTCGAGGGTAATCGGAGCTGAGAGAGTTACCGGTACGCAACAATGCGTAACTCGTTTCGAAGTACGAACAAGTTCTGTCGACGAGGGAGTGACACTGCGTTCCGTAAGAAAGTAACTCGATTCCTTCCTCGCCTTCGACGGGTTCTTCTAAAATAAGTATAAGAATTAACGAGATCTCGTTACGATCCAGCAACGTTCGAGAATTCCTGGCGCGGTATTGTTCGGATGAAAAGAGGATCCAAACAAAGAAAAATATAATCCGCAAGACACATTGTTGGACGAAACGTTGTCAACACGAGTTTATGGAATCTTGTTTTTCGGAAAACATCGAGGAAACAAGGTTGCGAATCGAGTCGCGAAGAATGGGGTAGCTCGGGCTGGAAATGTAAGGGTCGCCGTATAAACTGAATCGTCCTAGGGGCTAGGCATTGTAAAAAGTTGGACGGTAAATTTTCAGTACAATTGGATTTTTGCGATCGTTCATTGTGCGATCGATGCTCCGTTAAATCCAGAAAAACAAACGTCACTAGCAATTCCATTCAACGTTCGAAAAACTCGAAACAAACTTCACAAAATAAAGCGTTCGCGAGCAAGCAAACCAGCTGATACAAATCCGACTAATTTTAACGAGCGATCCCGCTTAGACCATTAACGGGTATCAATTTAATCGGATCCCTGATTAGGGATATATTTCGTTGAAACGTTTGACCGTTCCTCCGCTCGACCAAGGCTTTGTCGCAGCTGCAACTGAAATTCGTTGTGCTCTAAACTTCCTTTGACGGTAAGAATCCTTTTGACCACGGTACAGTTTCTTGGAACGGTACGGTTAAGACCGATCGAACTATATTGTATCCGATATTTGTAACAAATATCGATAGTATTCGAAAGCGAACGGTTACCTAATGGCTATCTCCATTAGTAAAGAGGGAATATGATCGATCGTGACATTGTTTCACGCGACACTATGAGGTCTAAATGCGCCAACTGCGAATGTATCCGTTGTCTAGCAAGAGCGAAGGTATGCAATGATTCTATGGGAATCGATCGCTGGTCGATTGATCCCTTTCACGGGCATAAATCGATTACGAATTACATAAGTATCCTTTTGCAACGAGCCCCTTACTGTTCAGACAGAGGAGACTTTAACCCTTATTTCAAGTTAGACATAATTGTAACGAATAACCGCGTTAACATGTCAATTTAAATTTAGACATGCGAACAATCGAAACAGTTTACGTGGCAGAATCTCGTTATCCTGGAAAATCACTAAAGCGGAAGGAGAATGAATTGTTCTTGGAAAGATTGAGTCGTTGGAAGTTTGCGATTGGGGCGAGAACGAAAGGAAAGAAAGAATTTGGAAAGTGTGGCAGCCGATGTTGGACCTTGAGAGTCCCTCGTCGAGGATCCCTCCGACCGTTACCAGGGACAGCTGTCTGCGAGCAATGCCGCAAACCAACATAAAGTGTGGCTGACGATGAAGAAGAAAAAAGGAAAAACGAAGAAAGAAAGAACTGAACACGAAGGGAAAAGAGAAAGAAATAGACACGCAGGTGTCACGATCGAGACGAGTCTTCGGTGCATGTTGTAGCCCGAGTTGCACTTTGTGCGTTGCACTTCCCATTTCGCTCTTACGCGTCCGCGTTCGTCTCTCTTCCTCTACGTATTCTCCTATATCGTCCTTCCCTGCCTCTTATTCTAGCGCTTCTTCCTGCGGCACATGAAGCCCCGTTCACACGCTACCCGACCTCTTCAGGCTTTTCTGGCCATCACTGGCACCGTGTCAGGGATAAAAAGAACGTTTTTTTGCCATCCCAACTCGAACGCTTACCCGTGATTTTCACCCCTGTACGAGTAATTGGCCACTCGAGCATCCACTTTTATATCTAACCTGTTTACGCTACGGATACAATTTTGTATGATTTTGAAATTGAAATTTATATATCGGGAAAATTTGAGAGGGCGTCGAAGTGATTGCTTCACGGTGTTTGAAAATACGCGAGAAGAACGAAGGTGCAATTCAGAGGGAATCCGGGTAAACTTGTAGCTCGATTTACTGGAGACAGGAAACGCTACGAGTTTATGAAGGAAAATAGGAACTGTTCGATGATAGGACATTGAACGGTCTCTCAGGAATATTGAGAGTTGCCAGAACACGTGTTGGCGAAGCCCCAGAACATCTTCGAACCGAATCCTTAGGATCATGTGGTTCAATGCGCTTCTGGGATACGCTGGACGCGTGAAAATAGTTGCTCGACCGTGGCTGATCGATGCCCGTTGCGGAACAAACACAATTTTTCGCGATTCCCATTCGATTCGAGCGAAAAATGACGGACGTTCGAGACGGATGACGGAAATTGTTTTTCCCAGTTTGATTTCGACAAATACAGAAATTGTGCAAAGGAAACGTCAACAAAGCTTAAATTGAATCGTTACTTTTCTTTCGTTTCGCTTCAACAAATGAAATCCAACGTAGCAACCACACGCAGCGACGTAGATGAAAAGAAGCTCTGCGTCCATTGTTGGTGAATATTCGAACTTTTCATCCACCGAAGGTCCTCTCCCAAAATTGACCGTTATCCAAATGAAACCTACACTGCGCTCACACGGTGTACCTACATGTTAGCATACTGCTTCGGGGATTCAAATTTCATCGCAGCAAATCACGATATCGGAATTAATTGGATGACCAAGGAAGACTAATGTTGTAACGAACTTAAAAAATTTGTTTAACGTCATTCACCGTGTAAATCGTGTTTTTCATCCTACCGGTAAACAGGATTTAGAGAGCCGAGCAAAGACTTTTTGTTCACATCGATGTAATCTCATTGATGACGAAGCACCTGCTAGAGTGCCGTCGTCACGAGTGTATTCATACGTATTTGATAATTGTTCAGATTCTCGAGCAGGTCACTGCACGACATCCAAGGCCTATCAAATCAATGTTACCCTACGTACAAATCCGACGATAAAGCGTACTCGGAGTGCGATTCGAAAAGAAAACACGCGAAACGTTCGAACAAGTAGCTGTAAAGGAAAATTGTGAGACTCTGCTCGTTAAACGGATATCGACGCGTATGTACACGATCGGAGCGTCTCGATACAACTTACGCATACATCATGAGGTACGGGAACGGATATATCGCAGCTTACGAAGTCGTTACAAAGATCAAAATACAAAGCGCGTATTGTGAAACGTTCCACGATAGAACAGATTCGCGAAACGCATGCTCGGTTAATTAAAACGATCCAATTAGTAACAGTGGTAACTCGTTTATACCAAAGCAATTAGCCGTTGATATCGCGTTATCAAACTCGACGGATTCAAAGGCGTTCGCGATAAATACCCCGACGAAATTACTCTCGAGTTAGATTCGCGGGAAAGAAGATGAGATATCTCGGTGACGTTAATCGGTATCAAAATCGGGTAACCAATCTGTTAGATCCATTAGATGGCAAAGTTTGTCATTTGGTCTGGAACAGTTAAGGATCTAGCGAAGCGAAATACTCGACCGACAAAACTTTCTAGCAGAACTTGTCGAAGCGTTAACCATCGATGTGCGTCTGACAGGTAATCAGTGGGAATCCCAGTGGGTCGATGCACCGTATGCGAACAAAGAACATAACGCATATTATGTCCACATGTGGTGTCAACTTATTTACATAATTAGGATTAGATCTTTACCAAAAGCTATCTGTGGTGACTCGATTCTAACATACTTTTCATTCATAATTTCACGTCCCAATTAAGATAAGGTCCTTCGCATTCTTACGAACTAAAACACGCGAACCGCTTGCAACACCTCGTATTACAAAGTTAAATTACGCCGCGTTCCAAATTTGGAGCACGGCTTCTGATAGGTGAATGCAACTTTTTACGGACAAAGGAAACAGGTGTTTACGATCTGCAACACGATCGAACGAGAGCTTCGAGACACGAGTTACTGTTGGCGATATCGTGTTCGTCTGGATCGAGCAGCCGGGAGAAAGTGAGATCGAATGTTACCAGAACGATAATGGATGATCCAAATAGAGCCAAAAGAATATATCGAAATAGAAGACACATCCTCGGAGGGTCGTCTTCGTTAATCCGTATTACTTCGCATTACCGTAATTATTCCTTCTATCAACAGAGTCTGTAACCCGGTTGAACACGATACCCGAGGGCTTCTCGAGGTTCGATTTATCGATCTTCCGTGGCCTCTTTTAATGTTCCTCGAAAGTCAATTTCAATGTCGCGATGTGACGTTACCGAGACGACGAAACGTTGCTTATCTGGGAACTTTCCGGACTCTAACTAGGTCGATAAACAAAAGCATATCTGACTCGCGCCGGTTGAATCGAATCGTCTCGAGACGAATCAAAAGTGGTAAGCCTAAGTCCCGTGCATCGCCGACTCTCTGCACGGATACCTGATATTTCTACGGAAGCACAATACTGGGAGCGAGTTGAAAAGAAAAGTTTCCGAGTTTCTTTACCGCATCGGTAAAATTTTGCCTTCAGTTTTCATTTCTCCCCGCAACAGCAGGAAAGTATTTACGGCTTCTACAAGGAACTGGGAAACACGGAGCAGAAATTCATGGTTTGCATCGGTAACTTCATTAACTGGGACGTGTATTTTAATAATGGTCTGTTATTGTTTCGCGTGGCGAGTATAAAAGCCAACAAACGGGAAAGAAGTTATCGATTCACGTTCTCCGCCAGTTTCTTTGCAGTCACTGTTTATCGCGCGGAGCTTCGATCCGCTTCGAAGCTACGTTTCCTTCGCGTCACGTAATTAATGAAAATAATCTTGACGAAAGAAGGTGCAAGGATGTTTTCGCATCCCGTGTGAATAACAATTCGTAATTACGGAGAACGCTTTTCCCGAGAAACAGTCCAGACGTGACATGCCCAGAGAGAATTGCGAAACCGAAAAGGACAGTCGGTGATAAAAAACTATTTGGACCGAGATTCTTCTCGTTACGTAAAATTGCGAACACCTCGGTAAAAATCCTAGTTACGTAAATGATCGTGAACTACCTGGCCAATATTCCGTAAAAATCAAAGGAAGCAGCTACTATGAATGAAAAGAAAACAAAAAATAAAAACGTGAGCCGACGACCTGGATGGAGGCTCGAGTGTGAAAGATACTCGTCCTATAAATGTATAATGAAACGATTAATTAAAAAGGATAGCACGTGCAGGCACGACTTAACGGCACTCGTCGTTACTTAGCGCGAAGACAACGGAAATTATCGTGTCCCTCCATAAGCGATCGCTCTTTTAAAGCGAGAATCTCCGAAAGAATATCGTCGGATCGCAACGAACGTCGATCAAACGTTAGTTCGATAATTCTTTCTCATTTTTGTTCGTGCGGCGGTCGATACAACGGAAGCAACAGGTTCGATGCAGACTTTGCGACGTTAAACTGCGCGAACGACAGAAATACACTTTTTCAATGTGGCGCCACGCGAGCGTACGAGCAAACCCGCGAAGAATGTAGGCCAGAGCGGGGAGGTAATTTCAAAAATATTAAATCAGACCGCCCAGTTGCCAGGCAATCGGCGCCGGACGGTCAAACGATCGACCGTCGTAGACACAGGCTTAGACGTAGGTGTAAATGTAGGTCAGGGTACCAGCACGTGCAGCCAGGAGCCCCGGGTCGTACGAAAAGAATACGTCGCGAACGGGAAGTTCGCGAGAACCACTTTTCGACAGCTACCGTGAATCTTTTTCTAACCACCCACTCTTTGCTTTCGAGTGTTTTTCTGCTCCTCCAATTTTCACGCCACTGAATTTGCTCGTCTCGAAACCTTCGCGAAATCTGGAGGCCGCTTCTAAGAACGGGCCTTCATTCGGAATTTTACGTTCCAAACGCAGTTGACACTCGAAAAAAACCTCGTGATTCTAGTAGGTTTGGGACGCTGATATAACAAATCGATAATAATTTTATCAGTCCTAAAGTCCTTTCAAAACTGAAGGTGGCCTTCCCTTTATACTTATTCTTAGCCAGAGGAAACCTACGTTACACCTAAGTGTACATTTCAATTGGAGTTTCAATACACTAGGGACTTCTAAGCGAGTGCACGTGTTCGACTCTATTCGAAAAGCTGTCCATCTGGCTCTATGCCGTGCTCGATTAATATCGACGCGTATTCGGCAACGTTTAGGATTATCAAACCGCTAAATAATTTATGCCTGGTATGCTCGGAGAAATGGCACTGAAATAGCGTAGGAGGATCCTGTCGAGGAAAAGCCATTAAGAGAAATTGCAAGCTTTGGGCAAATCTAATCGTTTGCGAATAATTGAGAAACGACTATGAATACGTTATCGATTAACGATCTTGCATTTATAAATTTTCGGTGTATCATAACGGCGGTTGACAAGTGAATTAAAGATGTTTGATCAGACACTGCAAAATATTAAAAGGATATCGCAAAAAAAGGTCATGTAACGTCTAAATTTCAGATGCCATTATTAAATAAAATTACCGGCTAAATCTTTTTAACGAGTAATCTACCTACTTTCGACAACTCTTTCCCCGTGTAATCTGCAATCAAGGGTAATTTAAGATACCTCGAACCTCGTAATTCGCAATCTTCCCGGAGCCAAGTTCTCGTACAAGTTTTTCCGCGAACGCTTCGGATTTTACGGACAAGATAGAGCAGTATTATAGATTACCAAACGTTTAACCGGTTACGAATTTTCAAATTAATAATACACGAAACGAACCATTAGCCTTGGTTATTTATGCACGCATAGGAATCGTTTGAAATTAACATCGAAACATGACATAAGTATGTACAATGAATCGTTCGTTTGCATAATTGATACACGAGTTCGAAAAGAACGGAATGAAATATTAATACAAGAGTATCTCTAAGTATTAATGAAAATCAAATTGGCAATCTAATGATTTGTGCCATGAAATCTGTATGATAACATCGCGTGTTATCAGATCGTTCGGTAAATGATATTGCGTTGAATAAAGTAACGAGGTATACGGAGATTATTCGAAATTATCCATATGTGATTCTTTCGGTTCCTTGTTTTTCGTTGCAAGAACAAATCAGGAACTGTAATACACTGACCGTCAAAATTGCGTTAACAAGCCCTCCTTTCTCGTTAACCATCGATTTTAAACGTTGGTTTTCTCGAACCCCCTTAATTATGTTTGTAATGGGGCGACAGTGACGCTAATTAAATGCAGATTGATAAGACGATGGGTGTTCGAATAGCGGGATGAGATCTAATTAGGGAGCAGTCCAACGATTTAATTACATGTGAATCTCAGAAGAAACAACTTCTGCCCGAGGTGACTAACTCTTATCTGGACTATACGTATTACGTAAAATTTTCGAATGAAATTCGCTCTTTTCTATTTTCCTTTTTAAACAGAGGATATCAGAAAATCATCCTATGACGCATGCAGTATGACAAGCGAAAGTTGATATCTACGTTTTCAAAGATAAAAGATAAATGGAGTACAATTAAATGACGTGCTATATAATTCATCGTTTACGGAAAGAAAATTTCTACGAACAAAAGAGACGGAGTGTAAGGAAATAGTATGCAAAGCATCGGAGCGAAAACGTCACGAGCTAGAAGGAAAATAGAGTGCAACATCGGTGTCCGTAAACAGCATGAAAATCCGAGATGCAACAGAAACCTGTCGAAGTCGTGAAAATTAGTACTTCAACGGTAAGATTGCAAATACAATGGTGCGCTTGACCTTACGTTATAACGTCATCGCGCCTTTCTAATGAAGTTCTTGACCTCGGTGTATCTTCAGGATCGATACGAGTAAATCTCGCGTCGTATTTGACAAAGGGAAAATGAGACTCGATCTGACAACGAACTGGAAACACCAAGGATCGATTTTATTTATTAACATTTCAATTTATCGAAACACCGAGAATAGAAAGTAAAACCGAAGAGGGTTGCTTCATCGTTGCCTTTATCGACGGCTTCCTCGGAATCCTCGAAGGATTCCATTTCCATGACATTATTCGAAGGTCGGGAGATGCGAGAAACAGGCTTGAATTAACGAATGGTAAAGTTTACATCGCGTACACCGGGTTTACATGTCCTCCTCGAGCATTAAACATCAGCTGATTAACTACTCGTACATCCATGTGTTTCACTGACCGCCTTAATTTTCTTTCTCTTCTTCCGCGAATGCTTTCGTCGAATAATGCTCCGCCGGTATCAATGTACTATTAAAGAAATTAATGCGGTGGTTGACGACTTCGTAAGCCAGAATTCTATGCGTGCACGTTTAGAAGTCGAGGTCGACTTCAGCTAAAGAGGCCATCGTTGAAGACCTCGCTATTATGTGCTCTCCGAGGCGTGTATGTGCGTGTGCAAAAAGCGATTCGCCTGTTGACAACGCGAACAACAGCTTTGACGATGAGCGAACGAAAACAGCCGCTTTTGTTCGCTTCCTTTCCCTCGAAATCGTTCATTCGAACTCGGCTACGAGTATTTGCTCGCTTGTCGAATTTACAGGAGCTCGTATCGACCGCTCGTTATCGTAACCGAGCGATAATGAAAGGCGTACCTTCCCACGAGAAGGAACGGCCGAAAAATAGAGACGGATACAAGGAAGCCTCTATTATTACGGCCTAATAATAGTAGCGTGGTAGATTTCGCGACTCGGGATACTAAAATATTTCAAATCGAGTCGTATTTTTGGACCGCGTTTCGGCTAAGCGTCTGCATACGCGCAGGTACAAGCCTTGCAACAAAAATTCAGATATCGTTTCGCATGACTCACAAGGACGTTCAAAATATCGTCATTTTTGCTTGCGATTCCCAGGGTCGTTTTACAATCCGACAGAAACGAACAGGTTACCATATAAGACATTTAATTTCATTGCTTATAACCTAACAGCCTTATAACTCTTGCCTTATAACAGAAATCAACGCGCATTCTTTGTAAAGGTTCATCTGTTAAATATTTGCGGAACGAGAGATAAAATTGAAATTATCGTGCAGGTATTCAAAATTAGAAAATCTTTTCACGTTGTTGCTACCCACCTTCTCAAAGAAGAAGACATTTACCCCAAAATCTGTTATAACCGACTATGGCAATATAACTAGAGTCTATTGAACAACAATTTTTTATCGATCTACAGAGATAAAGAAGTTGTTTAACTTTGTACCGTCAGTACAGATATTCGTAGAAGTAAATTATCTTTCATATATGTTTGCGAGTAAAGCAACAAAGGTCGTTTCGGTAACTGGTCAATTTAAACGTAGATAACGGAGTTCCGAGTCACTGCAACATATTACAACATTGTGAAGAATGTCAATTGACCGTATATCACTCGATCAAACGGCATGCATAAATTCTTTTCAAATTTACCACCAAAGTTACAACATACGTTTCAAAAGCGCGAACAAGAAAATATCGGAACGTCGGTCCTCTTTGTTCGTTCACTCTTCGAATCTCGCTCAAAGATTTTTCTCGATAAGGAAAACCGATGTCATGAACTGTGCAGAATAACTTCCAAGTATTGTCCTATGAATTATTCTATGCGAGTGCAACGATACACGAGTCGTATAGAAAACAAAACGGAAACGATCGATCGAATCAACAAATATCAGCAGAATAGAGTAACGACCACAGAGGGAGGAACGTTAATTCTTTTTTCGTTCGGAGCACGATAGTCCCGTTAATCAGAGCTCAACGCACGAAAGACCTACTTTTTTCTTCGAGATTAAACTTGGTACCTAGGCAAAACTTCCAACTATAATGTCAAAATCGCCTGTTACAAAAATTTGTATTCAAAAACTTAGATGATGTAATGCCAAGCCGAGTGAATTGCCTAGATTTTATCTAGCCGGAAAATATCGAGGTTCTGCCGTCTAAAAAGGATCGTGAAAGGAGGCGATATAGGTCGACAGCGTTGGCGTAAGTGGATAATATGGCACTGGCTGACACTCCGAAAGCCCGGGTTCAAATCCCGATGACATCCGTTTTATTTTAGCGAATCCCGACATTACCTATTCACATTCTCTCGTAGTCGAATTCTTCTACTTCAAACCCTATTCCGAATTCCACTCCTAAAACTTCATTATGAATCTCGATTCCGTTGATCACCTTCGTACGAAAGCTCTTTTTTCAATTAGACAATTTTACATTCGATCAATGCTCGAGGATAAAATTCTTCTGACCGATAAAGTTCTCCCTACAGCTTCTTCGTTTTGTTTCTAATGCACACCTTCTGCACAGTACATTCCCATCACGTTCCGCCACTTTGCTTCTCGAGATTATTACAAGCGTAATCGTTTCTGTAACGTAACGTTATGTATTTGCAACGACCTCTGCACGATAAATCCACCGACGTCTCGCGTTCTCTCCCCCGATTATGTCATAAAGAAGAGGAGACACCAACGTGCCAAGTAGTCTGCGGTAATAGCAAAGCTTCTTGGAATGTATTAGACGACACTACTCAGCTTGAATGGCTAGCCTCAGAAAAATTTATGCCTTCCTGTTAGTGTCTATATTGCTCCAAACGATCGGACGACTCACCTACAAGCGATTCGATCATGATCTACGCTTCAAGCTAAAAGAACCTTCTATAAATTACGAGTCTTTTCTTTAGTTAAGAGACTAAACACTCGTATTTCCAAACAGATCACATCTTGCAAAAAATCTAGTGAGATGGTACAAGACTTATAAGATGTAGACTATGTATATATATGAAAAATGATGAACTGAATTCATATTCAATGTCGAGAGGATTAAAGGACGAATCGCAAAGGTCGAGAGCAACTTTCCTGTGGAAACGACCTGCCTCGACAAAACCGCGGAATCTCTGCCAATACGCGTGGCCAGGCATAAATCATTGTCAGCAGCATCGGGTCTGATAGAAGGACAAGTTAACCGATGGAACTGCGCGAAAAGCAAAAGAGAACCGTTCGCCACGCTCTCTGCGTCGCTTCTGACGCCATAAGCTGTTTGCTGACGCCTTTCGTTTTACACGTGCACGATAATGCGCAATCAGGATTCGCAGAAAATGGAGGACCGACGATAGTCACCGACAAAACTTCAATAATACAGTTTGCTTGTTTGCGAAACTGATCTATACGGACCTTCAGCTCCCTGTTCCTCAATGACTTGGACTTTCGAATTCCTGTTCCTTCAGTGACTTAGACTTTCGATTCTGTTTGCCATGAGAACTTGGAAATTGTTCGCTCTGTTACCAGGTGCTCTTCCAAACGTGTATGTGCTCCTCTACATACGAGGTGCTTTTGTCTCCCCGTTGCGTGACTGACTCACCCTCGTACAATTAATTTTACAAATATTTTCTTGCGTTGCTTTTAGTTGTAGTATGTTTATAAGTTAATACGAAAGTAGATTAAAATTAAAAGATTTCTATATTACAAATTGCATGTCGCCCTATCTTTAATTACTATCCAAGATGACCTCGTTGAACGCTTTTAAGAGGTAGTACTGTATTATACATGATGATCTTGACAAAATAGAGATTATGCGCAAGAAATAGCAACTAATTATCCCGTACAAATCCCACGATCTGTAGCAACTTCGTCCGCTTTAATTTCACTCCTCTGCAACAGCTGTTTCCAACGCAATCCCTTTGCACTTTCCGGCTACTGCAAGCCTTGCGAGATGAATGCGTCTTAGATGTCACGAACCAATTGAAATGCACCAGAGAAAACCTATAATTACTCCTGTACTCATTACGTCAAGATTAGATTACTTTAAAAAGAATAAGAAGACTACCACAATTTATGTTACGGAATATATTGCTCATGCAACGAACTTTAACTGGATCTTTCGCAGTAAATAATAAAGGTACACCCTGCTTTTTCATTAAAAATTCGTTTATTGAACGATCGTGCTTGATGCGTATCCTGAACACGCTGGTTCTGGATATAAACAGCTAACGTTACAACACTCGAGTTGTTTTCGAACACAGGCAATTAATTAGCGAAAGTTTGTTCGTTACATCACGCTTTGAAACCCCGTTGCAAATAACAAATCCAATCACAATAGTCGATAAACAGAAGCGTGGTCGAAAAATTTGGGCGGTAAGGGGACGCATCGTTACCTGCAAAATCATGTGTGTACTGCAAAACAGGCGTGTTCGACGGTGCACTCATCCTTCTGGTTTCGCACGGACGTGCGCTGCAAAAACATCGGGAAATACGCATGGAACGCGCAATCATACAGTCGTTGAACCTTCGAACGAAGTACGAATAGATTGGTAAACGATCAATTCAATTTATTGCTCGATGATAGTTAGATTTATCTCTTTCCACCCTCTCCGTTGCATAACAGGTACTACACTCTCTCATCGGTCAGTTTCGGCTATATAGAAATAGTCCATGAGGGTCATGTATCGCATACTAGATCTTCGATGTTTGACCTTCGACCCTTCAGATCTCCGCATGCTGAATTTTCACGCATTTGATCTTCATACGTCGAATCTCTACACGTTAGATCTCCACATGTTGCATTTCCGCGTTTGGTCCTCCAAACGTTGAATTTTCACGCGTTTGAACCTCATACCCTAGATCTCCATCCATTACATCTCCGCCCGCTGAATTTCCACGCATTTGATCTTCATACGTTAGATCTGCGCGTGTAGGATCTCCATGCGTTCAGAACTCCGGTTCCTCAATGATCTGCCAACGATCCTCTCCGGATGCAGCGCGTTTTTCGTAACGCAAGGTCGACCTCGAGCGTCCGAAGGCGATCGAGAAGTAATTAGCAGCGGGCAAGACCACCAAACAAGTGGACTGGCGTACAAACACGCGCCTGACACCGTTAATACCGCGTGGGTCAAGTCCGAGTAGCCGAAGAAGTGGCTGTCTAAAAATATATCGCGTTTCCGTTGCCGAGCTGGCGTACAAGCCAGGTACAAAGAGAGGGAGAAACATAAGGAGAGTGAGAGGCAAACGAGCAAAGCGAGCAAGCAGGCAGGCAGGCAGCAACGAGGCGGCGTTAAAAGGACGTTATACGGTGTACGGCTAGTCTAGCCGGATCCGGGGCCGAGTTCATTTCACTTTGCAGTCATCAGGTTCTCTCCTGAGTCACTCGAGCCAACGAGTCGAGCGAGCAGACAGGTACTTGCTACCTGCCCTCGAACAGCTCGTCGCGACACGGTGTGCGTGCAACGCGGCTCTGTGTTGAAGCCACGTTTCCCGTGCACGGCTACGAATTCACACCGATGCCTGAAGGATTGGACCGGTCACGGTGCGACGACCGAACACGCTGGAAAATTGCTGCGACAACCACTCGTTCGTTCGCCATGGGGGAAATTAAGAGAGTCAGCTGGCCAACCGGAGTGAATCAGCTGACCGAGAACTTGGAACGTTACCGTATTCGGAAAGTGGATCGCGGAGGACTGTTCGACGGTTAACGTTGTTCGTCGTCGGGGTCGAAAAAGGAGAGTCGATTATCGACCTTTATGTAAATTTCTTACGACTCGAAATGCTGGAATACTTGTAAAGAAGTGATAACGTTGAATCAACGCCCATCGACATAAATTTTGAAGATGTACTTCGATTGAAACAGTGAAAATTTGAGACCGTGAGTAATTTGACAACCGTTCGCGTAAGATTAACACGCTCGCAGCTGTTTGCTTGTCTCGAATCAGAAAGCAAACACACGAACAAGCCATAAAACAAAATAAGTTCGAGAAAATCGACGCGATTTCCTTGGCTTCTGTTTACCAGTCCAGATAAACGCTTTCGCTGTTCGGAACGGGAAGCTTCGGAAAGTTACGCAATTATAGACAGTGAATAAATTAAAGCAGAATTAATCGACAGAATGTCTATTCGAACGGAGCAATTAAACCGTGAAAACAGGAAACCTCGATTCGGTCGTTACAACCGGCAATATTAATGTATGTGCAGAAGAGAAATAAATTCGAAACGAGTTCTTCTCGAAAAGATTCGATCAATTTCCCTAGAACGTAACCGTGGGAACCTAATAACAGACGGGATCGACCCCCTCAGGTACGACCGGAAGATCGGTTTTACGTACGCCACTCTGTGGCTTACGGTTTGGAATTTCGTACTTCCTGTTTCCGTACGAGCTCCTCAAGGTTCCAAATAAACGACAGCTAGCTCAGCTAACGAACATCGATATTAAAATCGTTTTACCATTTTCGTTTGACCGGTTTTACGCGAATGACTATGAAACAGATTACTGCGAAATGCAATTAAAACAGCGCGGCTCAACCAGGAATATCGAATTAATCCTTTCGATCCGTAGAACGTATAGAAAATCTTTTGCAAACGATTCTCCACGCCTGTCGAGAGTCTCCGTGCGTTAAATCGCCGCGCGTCACCGTTTCCATTCGATGTAACGTTAGATTCTTGGAACTACTCGACACTGAAAACGTCCAAAGCTAAAATCAGTGGCCAGCATCGGCTGATCGTTAACAGAGCAGAGATTTCTCTGTCGTGCATCGCTCTTGAATCAATAAACGCGTCCTCGAGTTATTCCACGCGAACACACTTCGCTAAGCGTTCACGCGATCGAGGCCGATGCAAAATATATGTACGTGTATCGCGAAAGATTGCCGAGGCGTGTACGCGTTTCGTAAAATTGTTTTTATAACGGACACCGTGGAAAACGTTGGTGAATTTGGTTCGGAGAGCAATTTGATGTACACCGACCGATAATACAGCGATTCGAGGAGCTGCAGGTAAACGCAACAATTGACCACGTCTTGGATCGGAGTCGGCTAAGTGCATTTACGGTCGTCCAAAGCAACGAGGAAGGTGATAAACTGATAACACGAGTGTGTGCGATACACGTTAATGGCACCACGTGGCTCGAGAGACCCGCAAAGACGATCGGTTTTGCATTCCGTGCCGAACGAGTCACGACTTCGATGACCGTCTCCTCGTCGTTGTCGTTATTGTCTGATCGATCAACGCTGAGTGATAAGCGTCTTTATAATTGTAGGAATATTATAGGAATAAGAATCCAATTACCTAGCATAATACGCGTTTCGAGTTTGTATTTTCCCATGACACAAATTAATCTTTATTTTTCGAATTGATAAGGAAGAAATTTTGCACTGCAAGGTGTGAGACTTTGTACGCGTTGAAATGACCGTTCGATTGCTGATTCGATGCATCGATGAAAGGTAGCAACGCTGAATTCAAAGTACCAGACTGCACTTAGTATTAATGGAATAGCGGACGAATCGGTAGCGTGTCTCTCTTTATAATCGTTGCATTAAGATAATGAACGGTTAATTGCTCGTTAATCATCCATAATGTGAACACAATGAAACAATGCGAAATCTCGACAAGATACTCAGCAAGATTCCACGTGCAATCGGTTAAAATCTATAAAAATACGACCTTGACGTGCTATTATAACGAAGCTTATTTGTTACACGTATGTTGCAGAAGAAAGTTGAATAAAGTATTACACAAAACGGCTCGATCGAAACACGGTTTATAACTTACGAGAATCGAATAATTGCACCGGGGACAAAAGTAGTATCGAGAGTATCGATAGAAGCATTCGTACGCTTCACACTTCAGTGATTTAGTCGAACGACAAACGTCCACGAACAAGAACAACCGGTATTAATACACCTTTATTGCTACCCATGAAATCGTTCGAATGTAAAGCAACTGCGACTCAGGCACTAACCCAATCGATGCAATCATCGATTCGACGATATCGACGCATCTTGGTTCCGATATCATCCGAGTTTAAAACCTGACCTCTTTTAGGGCTCCAGGCTTTCTCTGGATTTCGACTCTCCCCTGATCTTTCTGGCTCTCCCGAATAACACCTGTTTCGATATAACAAAGGCCTAAGCGAACAGAATAAAAGAAGCAGCCATTAAGTGCAATATCGTATACTTTTCGATTTTCGCAAGGATCGAGCGGGAAACGACACTTTCTTCGGGGTATTATTACGAACGTGGTTCGAATTCATGCAGGATCATAAATTATGGAAGTCCTACATCATGGATTTTATTTATACCGACCAGTTGGCCCGTGCACAAATCGATACAGAGTTTCAGCGAATGGAATGAAAACGATGTTGTCGTGTAGTCTGATCTTATGTAGTAAGCGCGAACGACAAAAAGGCCTGTGCAATCGTACGACAACGTTTCAATATTAAGAATGAGTCATATCATCGACAACCGAGCTACGAAACGCAACCGACCTCTCGTAGCGCTAACTTATCGAGAGATAATGTCGCTAAATCGTTAGTACCGCAGTTATTGTCGCTCGTAAATTAAAATCGCCGCTGGTAATTGCATACGAGCACGTGCGTATCCGGACCAACTATTATTAACAACCACAGCTTTTTCTCCGAGTAAATACCGTTAACTAAACGCGTACGACACCCCGTTAATTTCTATTTTCCTGGATAAGCATTGTCCATGATTCCCCTGTATTTCCGTAGTTAAAACGATCAAAATCGAACGATCGCGCTTCCTGTTACTAATACCACGAAACATAGATTACCCGTTTCCGAGCAATTGCTGTTATCAGTTTTATCGAGACGTCCTCTACTCTGTAGATCAAAGAAACTTCACTACAAATTGCAACATAGTAAAACCTTTGGAAATTCGGAATTTCGCCAATTGATTTTCTCCACGCTGTACATTGGTATCGATACTGGAAAAGGACTGAGTTTGTAAGTAAAAATTGTACAAAGAAACGAGCTTGAAAACCGAAATCCTGGAACAGTAATAAGAAGCGTATACAAAGAAGGGACATTAGTCGAATGGCAAAGCGTTCGAACAGAAGGCAGAGCGCGGTCTGAATTTGTCGGAGGGATTTTAAACCGACGAAGCAGAAGAACTAAATGGGGATTCACACGTGGCTGATCATTCGAGGATGAATCACAAGAGGCTAAAATTTTGTAGTCTCGACGTTCAAACGAGCTCGAGTAGAATAGACAGCTTGCGAAAGTTGAACAGCAGTCTTAATTCTGAAATATCAGCCAACTGTGCGCGATACAGTGATAAGGACAACGCGAGAGACCACTTGCAGTTGGGTAATAATTCAACCGATAACGTGTAAACACGTTCCGCGATGCAAGCTATATTTACCATAGCATCGTGTACGATTTTAGAAAGACAACGGAAAAGAGACCCGACAAGAACAACTTTAATTCATGTTTTGCTCAGACGTATACTATCGTTCAAAAGTTTTCCTTCGCAGCTGTGGCTTATTAAGCTTCCTGCGAGACAAATCGTGAAATCGTCAACAGGTACTTTGATACTTTTATATAACAGTGAAAACGTTCTGAAATTGAGAGACCAGAAAGATAATGAGCTAATAACTGTCGCTCAGCGAATTACCACCTTTAAATAGCTTTTAATACTTCTTCAATTTCAGACGGATTCTAACACTTTACGAGACAACACATGTTATACTCGAAGTTCAAAGTAAAGTGCATACCTTGATGACATAGACTCGATTCTTCTGTAATATTTACACGGTAAATACTGTCTATACCTGCTGCGTGCAAACTATGTTTCTTTAAAAAAAGAACTGAGTTTTTATATTGACTACGGATTCGAAGCTGAACCACAAAAAATTTCTTGAAAATAAACGTGCGAAAGTGCAAGTTTCTTTATTAAGGTTTTTCATTATTTCTCTATACGGAAACACTGAAACTTCGAGCTTAATCCACACACCGAAATCGAGGAAGGTTTCCAAACTTCGATAGTTATACAAGTTTCTTGAGGAGCAAGGCTCACCTAAGTACTTGATTCCTTTGAGAACACAAACCTTTGTAGTTTCTACATTAGTTGTATAACCGTTAGATAGGTCAGAATACTTAATTGACGTGTTCCAAATTAGAAAATTAGAGTAGCTTAAAAATTCGTTCCTTTCGTTACATTTCGAGTTACATTGTAACTAAGAATTTTTATAATTCTAAGAATTTTTCTGCTAACATCCTAAAGCGACATCCAAGATAGCAAATTGAAAACTTAACATTCTCCTAATAATATGCCGTGCTAAACATTGATATTTGCACCGTAACAGTAAAGAATCCGTTAAGAGTTTCCGTCATAGAAATACGAGTTGCCTATATAGATAATATTTATCTGTCGTAATGTAACTTACACATTACGTAGCTATAGCTTTCCTATCCAACCATAAACAGTGTTTAGTGCAAGACTAAAAGGTTGATGCATAGCGACATAAATGTTTTATATATAAAACGTTTCAAGTTGGCAGAATTCGGTCTTGTTTTCTTTTGTAGAAAAATATTGCCGCAATTTAGTTAAAAAAAATAATAACAGTCGAGTGACAACCGACGAAGTGAAAAGGGTTAAATGATTCATCCATTTAAAGGTACCGTAAACATACAGGGCAATAAAGTCGTAATCGGCCAACATAAACATCTGTATACTCGATATACTCTCTCTCTCGACACAGATAAACGATATAAAATTATCGTAGAATTACGTCACTCGCGTAAGACACGAAATTTAATGATAAACGATGCATTCGAAGCATGTACGAAAAGCATCTACGAATTTACACCGAGACAGATTCGTCAGAAGCGATTCGAAAAATATTTCGCAATTCGTGAAACGGCGATAAACAGAAAACTAGGGAAGAATGCGCGGATAACATAGGAAACGAAACGAACGATCTCGGTCGCGAGATCAGCTGAAACGAATTCCATCGAGATCGATCGGAAGGAAATTTCGCTTTAAGGTTCCGTTCGTTACCGCAGCGCGACAGTTCCGAAAGGTTAGAAAGAAATTTCGAGCCACTCCATTTTGTTCGATCTACCGTCAAAGAAGCCACTTTCACGCGCGGATATTAACCGTTGACCCAACGCGTGTCGTTACACGTAACGCGAAACGTGCACGATCGAGCAGGAACGTTAAACGTTAGATTAAAAAAAAATAGATAAAAGAAATAGAAGAAAGACTCACCTAGCCGAAGTTCTCCGAAATTGCCAGAGCCAATTTTCTTGCCGACACGAAAATTGGGGCCGACCATGAGTACAGTGGGGGCGGAGGAGTCACTATGCCTTGAGGAATGCACGTTGGATCTGGCAGCATTACCGCTACCGCGAGAGGTTCTCTTCGTGGCTTCCTGTTCACGCTCGGAGCTACGAGCGTGCTCCTTCTCGCGAGTATCCCTACCGTCTCTTTTCTGCATGTTGCGAGTGTCCTGTGTCGCGGCAGAGATAGTCTGTTTAACGTGACAGAAAGGTTCGAATGAACGATGAAAATTCCCGACGTGTGCCCGGTCGATTAACAGCGACAATGTACGTTATCTCGGGGATCGATCCCCATTCTTGACATATTTTCTTCTTTGGTCTTCCCTTGGACGGTAACCGGTGGAAATAATACTCCAACGGCTTCCTGGGAGGATACATACACAAGCACGCACATACACGCACGCACAAACACCGTACGGCGAGTCGCAGGTGTCACGGCGAGTCGGTCGATGCCTTCAGGGGATCAATCCCCATGCTATCCTAACCTCGCAGCGGATTTCAGGAAATGTTTACACTTAATACGAGATGAAGAGGGCAGACGAGAACACGCGCGAAACACACGCACAGCTATCTCTTCTTTTCCCTTCTTCTGTCTCCTTCTAAACGGCTAGTGGTTTATCACAGACGGGAGCGAGTGTTCCGAGTGTCGAGGACCCTGGACGATTCCATACCAATTTCGACCTGCCTCTTTCGCCCGGCCGGCCGGGAGGAATGGTTAAAGATAAATATCGCGTTTCAGTCGATACGGCGTGCATCGCCGACACTGTTCCGTCGTACGGGAATACACTCCGAAACCTCCTCCATTACAAACGACCCCGCCGCGTGCGATCGCGATCGTACTTGAGACGTGCTCCGATAAAACCACCACTCACCACCGCAGACTCGATTCTGCGGTTAGATTTGGGAGCGCCGCCGAAGCGGCTCTGAACTCTTCCCAGTGACACGCACACGAGCACACGCGCTTTACGAGCTTCGTATGTTCTCTCTTGACTAAGGAAAATCCGCAGTCGTGTCACCAGTATGCCCGATCGGCTATCGTGTGCCAGTACGTACACAAGGCCGGGGATTAATGCTGTCCCTCGCGGTCTATCTTCCCGAGATTTTACCGACCGCCCCTTGCCTAACTGATTTTACGAACGTACTTTTTTCTGATCGTCTACCGTCTACCGATCGCACGCACGCTATTTGAAAGATCCGTCGAACGCGGACAAACGATCACGTACAAGCTCACGCTTCTGTCTCTCGCGCTCAACTCGACATGGGTGAGATTTGTTACGAGGCCGACAGTGCTGCCAACTCGAAACGAAATTAAAGGCACGTTCTCAATTTCGTGTTGACGACAACGCCCTCCCTTGTGAACAATCATATTTATTTAATATTTTAAAAGTCTACTTTTTTCAATATATTGAAACTATTTGCAGAAAGCATACAAGCCTATGACGTTATGGAAATGATTTATGTATTGATCCTTCACGAGTATCTGTTAATTATTATCGAGCAATTATGCGTAACTAATTCGTCGTCTATGTTGAATGACGTACCATTGGCGCTCATTTGAAATTTCAAAAGGGTTGGAAGAAAATACTATGATAATTGCATTTACAACATTTTTTCTATACGTCGATTTTAAAACTACTTCATTTTTTTATAATTTATGACCGAGATTGTACCGTTTCTTAAATTAATCCATTGTATTTCTAAATGGCGCATTAAGTCCTGTGTTTCCATAGCAACCAGTTTGAATTTTACTGACCTCTTTGATATTCGTTAAATGTTTATGGAATTTATTTGTAGTATTTTTGTGTATTATATTACGATACGATGCAGTCATCCGTAAATTTTGATACTCGAATTATATTAAATATAAAAGAAGGTAAATTTTATATCATAGTTGACATTGTAATAACAATATTAATTTAACATGTTTATCTACTGTACATCAATTGCACGTTCTACTATGTTTAGTAAAACTATTAAATTAATCCAATATATTCTTGGATATTAATAACATATATTTGGGTATAAAATGATGTTTTCTGTTAACTTTTTAGGTAAGGGTTTTGAAGAAATTTCACTGCCCATGTTAATCATTGCAACACTCAATGGACATTCTTTAGAAACTGAAATTATAGAACCAGACCCTAATCCTCAATACAATTATGATTTGGTATGGGAACTTGATGAAAAGAAAGTACGAAAGTATGTTGAATATGATGAAATAGTTATTGCGCGCAAATAGTTATTTCTAAAGCATAGTTTTTATTTTATAGAATGAGATCTGGGCAAGTTCCGTTAAAGATAGAGTATTTTGCTGTTAAAAGTGTAGAATGCAAAGAAAAATTAGGGTACCTCCTACTTAATTTACGATCTGCACAAGTTATTTCTAAAAATACTGATTCTGTTGTATCAGCTAATTGGCATAAATTAGTAGGGTCCAGAGGTCATTTTAAAATGCATAAACCTGAATTACTTTTGGCTTTAAGTGTTTGTTATAGAGAACCTGCAACATTAAATTCCAAGTTGGAGGTAAATGCTTAGTTATTAATATATATAATATCACAAATATTTATAAATGCTTCATTAAAAATATAAAATTACAGTTAAAAGATAGAGAATTATACCAACAAACAACTGAATCTTCTAAAATAGTTCCAGTTTTGCTTCATGATGAACGTCTTATACAATTGGGTCCTATAAATACTTGTTATGAATTATTTTTATTGAGTATCAAAGCTATATCTGCAATGAATTTACATTCATTGTTACCAACAAATTGCACAGATATAAACAATGATTTGTATTTTTGGTGTAAACTATTAGAAAATGATATGTACTTTAATCGACCTAAAAAAGATTGTGGAGACCTTTGGGTGCTTAATGAGAAAATTGTAATAAGGATCAGAAGTTCATTAAGAGTCCTGAAAGATTATTTAGAGTTAAAACCTTTTTTGTTTATATATCTGAAATATAAAGAAGATATTTTGGGTGAATCAGAAGTAAATTTACAACCGCTAGTTCCTACTGATAGTATTGAAGAATTTCTCAAAAACACAGAAAGTAGTAGCAGTATTTTACAACAACGATGTTACTTGCGCAAAAAAAATGAAATTGATGATGCAAAAGCTAGAAATTCATATCTTGATTTGCAGCTAAAATTGCAATATGCAGGAGGTAATACAGATGTAGTAACAGAGACTGCTAATACTATGATCAGTGATTCTCTTGTTCCTAATTCCATGAAAGAACTGAAAACTAATTTAAATCAAATAGTAAGTTTTTTGTTAATAAATTATAATCTCGCAAATAAAGAACAACAATTTCTTTTTGCTGTCATTTTAGAAATCGCATGCAAGTGAAATAGATTGCCACAGAAATCCTGCAGGTGATTTTGGAAAATATTCCACAGATGCTCCATTGGTTAATTTTACAAATAAATATAACAATATAAATAAACCATCTCTAAATTGTGAATTTAACAAAAAACAGTTCATTGAGACTGCATGTTCACAATCAACTGATGTACTGCCCTCTAATATTAATGACTACTCTAATAGTGTAGAAGCATACCACTGTTATTGTTTAAATATTCGATTTATAGCAATCAAATTAAGATCTCCTGTGCTAGTGACAAAAGCTGCAGAAATTCGGTATTATTCAATTCAGCTTCTTATGTATATCTGTGGGAATATATTTGATCTAAATACATACCTCTTTTTGAACTCAGACTTCACCACCCAAAAACTGAAATTGTATCAACATTTTATCCCAACATACCATTTTCTTTGGGAGAGAAAATAAAGTTACAAGATATAGGATGTAAATTACATTTTATATCAGCAATAGATGAAATTAAACAGTTATTGCTATCTTTTCCACCAAAAATCACTATACATAAAGAAGAAGGAAATTCGAAAATATGTATATGCCAAAGTATAGTTGATATTAAACAATTATTCTATCAAAATAAGGTAATGTGACATAAAGAATAATATTATATATTTGTATGTTCTTATTAGAATTCAGTCAATGTATTTTAGGCTGAATACTTATGTGATGTACCATTATATGATATGGAACAAAATATTGTTGGCAATTTAGACGTTCTACTAAATTTAGAGGATTGTGGTCCATATTATAGAATTGGAAAAAATGCACAAAGTAAGGAGTTCATGCTAAAAACTTTTATATTATTTACTTTTGACTTTTCTAATGTGTATAATTTATATTTATACATTAGGTGAATATTTAGGACCTCCTATTTTAGATGATAGTTTAGCTTATAAAATAGTTGATGAGTTAGAAACGTGGAAAGAAAGACAAATGGAAATATTTAAAGTTGAGGTATACAAATGTGTATAGTAAATGAAAATTTGATTGTGTATAAGATTTTCACCATTTATAATTTTTCTGAATAATTTAGTTAAAAAGAAAGGAAGATCGTCATTTAAATTTACTGAGTCAAGAATGGCAAAAACATAAAGAAAATTTGGAAGCAAAACTTGCTTGTAGTGTTAATCAATGTAAAATGCTTGCAAATAGTTTAAGTAATGCTACAGAAGATTTAAAAACACGAAGATTAAAAAGTCTTGAAAAGGAAACTAAATTGGTGAAAGCAAACGAAGATTTACAGTGTAGATATGAATCAACCATAAAAAAACTTAAAGAATCATTTCATTCAATGCAAGAAGAACTTACAACAAAGGTTTGTAAAGGAATTTGATTTATATACCGATTAAGGAATTACATGCTTTTGATGGTTTATAGATCGACATTCTTGAGAAGAAAAAAACAACTCTAGAAGCACAAATTGATCAACTAAGTAATGAAAATGAAAGATTACAACTGACTGTAATGAAGCAGTCTGAAGAATTAGAAAGTTATCAGAAAGGTTCTTTAACACAAGATCAAACTACAAACTTATTACTAGAATTAAAAATTCTTGAAGAAAAATTACAAAATGCACAAGAAAATAAATCTTTTTTCAAAGAACAATGGGCCAAGGCAGTTCGTGAAATGCACTGCATGAGAAGAGAATTTCAAGAAGCTAGACAAGTTCAAATAAAAAGCAGTAAGGAACAATTGCAAAACTTGGAGTAAGTATATAATTTTTATATTCAATACATTATAAAATGTATTAATACAATGAGATACATTTTATATAGTTTAGAGGAGATATTGTCTGCAGATTCTAATGCCTTGACTAATGACCAAGTTTTATTGAGCGAAATTCAAAAAGAAATTGACGTTATTAAACCCAAATCATCCTTTACTGACAAAGGCGTGTATTGTCAAGTATTTACACCAACTTCGGTAGATTCGAAAATTATGCCGAACAGTAATAAAAGTACATTAAAGAAATCGGAGGAATATGATAAACGACTTCAAGCGTTACTAGAAGAACGTAATTCTCTTCTAAAAACAGGAAGTTATACAATCGATGATACAGTTATTATGAAATTAAATGCAGAGATAAGGTCTTTAATGATGAAGTAATTACATATTTTTTTTATATGTAATATATTACGAAATATATCTTTATTAACTAATTTGTTAAAATTCTTTAATATTGTTGTGGACGGTATCGTCGTGTTCCGTAAAAGTTCGAGTAGTATCAATTGTCTGATCCATTTTATTGAAGAAATGGTAAGTAAATTGTGAATTAATTGATAAAAAAATTTATTTTATGTTGTAAACATGCTTTTTATATTATACAAAATTTAATTTTTGTATATTTATGACTTCAAAATTGTTCAAGTTAAAGAAAACTTGTCTGATCGAATATCAATCGTTTGAATCAGATCCTTTCCGAGAATGTAAAAGTCTTGAATCATTGCCGAAACATTTAGAATTAATTGATCATCGTCATTACATTTTCGACCATTAATGTTTGATACCTTAAATTCTTTAATTTCTAATGCTGAAGGTTTCAACAGTACTCCTATTGTAGTACCACCGTAAGTGTCATAGAAAAATAAAGCAAATTCATCGTACCCATTCTGAAAAAAATACATACATTTAATGATCGATCAGAATTATAGAACAATAGGATGTATGCAAAGATGTTGTAATTTACCCTAAGATCTCGTAAGAAATACTGTACAGGATCAAAATCCACAACTGGTATCTTTTGTTGTGAGTGCTTTCTGTACGGATGCCAATCAAGGAGTGGATATTCGTCGTCAAGATCAACTGCCTGCATCCTCCTTGGCACCATAGTTGGTCTCAAATTTATTAGACAATCATATTCTGTGAGCGGTGGCCTAAATAAAGGTTTGCAATCCAATATAACTTTTGAAAAAATCTGATCCTCAAATAATTTTAAAGACTGCCTCGCTAGTGCTGTAATACGATTTAAGATTAAAGTAGTTGGTGCTTTTCTAGTCCATAATGATCTTTGCTGGTCATAAGGAGTAGATATAAATAGTGGTGGTAGAGAGTTACGAGATGAACCGAAAAACGTTTCCACAGCTAATATTTCTTCTCCTACAATGAAACGTCACGTTATAAATAGTACAAACAATAATCAATGATATTATTATTTAAATACTCACTTGTCATTTCGTTATTGAAATTAATAATAACCGGATCTGTATTCCAATGACCCCTTGCAAAAATTTCTAACAGTCTCAAAAATGCTACTTGTGGCATTTGAGTAGGCACATATGGTGCAGGAGTTAAGTACATAGAAGCAACAAGAAGATCAACTACTACATCTGGTATATGGGAATGATCCAATAATTGGGCAGAGAGCCAACGTTTCGCTAAACAACAGGTTCCGCCAAAAGATGGTTGCTGAACATGTAATCTATTATGTGAAAAATATAATTTTGATTATAGATATATATAAACAGAAATTATTTATAAAAATTATTCGTACCCATGTAAAGCACTAGTTAGTTTTGGCAGTTCGAATAAATTATTTTCCAGTTCGATTGATTCTTCATTGTCTTTGTACTTTGTTACTCCATCCTCAGTTATTTGTTGTTTTAGACAACCAATTTCTTTCTGGTGTGCTACTCTCAATCGAAATACAAATCCTTCCTAAAATAATATTCCCTTTTTTACAAATTGATTACCTTTATTATGACAAATTCTCCTTCTTGTACTAACCTTATATACATCGACGTGTGATAAATTTGCACTTGACACTAAGTTATATTGGTTTCTAAGGCATTCTGCAATTTGTATATGAAAAGCAGCTTTTGTTTTCCTGAAAGCTTCGATATCATCAGGCCATTTTCCACTAGTTGATAGCTGCAGATTTACTTCAAGTGGGCAAACGTATTTAGGAGCTTTATATACGTATTTCAATATCAAACAATTTTCATTTTTCTGAATACATTGATGATCAGGTCGATAAACTGTTGCTAGCGGTGGAAAGGTATCCGTATATCGAAAAACTGCACTACATCCCTGAACTCCATGTATAGCTAATGGAATATCTTTAAGAGACATCAATTCTTTTTCAAGATCATTAAATACATTTATCACTCTTAATGTAGCTTCTTCTCCTGTGCCATATGCAAAATGTGTTATTTTGACCTAAATATCACACTATAATTTATACAATGTTCTTTTTTATTTACACAAGTGAAAGAGTTGACAGAAGTTACTATTGTTACCTTTGGCAATCTTAATAATTCTTCCATTTCGTCTGCTATATAAATAAATTGGTCTTTAAGAAAATTTAATTTTTTAGTCAGTAGATAAGTTACAATTTTTTTGCAAATTAGTCTTTTCCCTGATAATGTTTTTCCTTTTGACCAAACTACTGCTTCACGAATAGATCCATCTTGAAATCGACGTAATTCTGATTTCTTACCCCAAAATTTTCTAAATTCATTTGCCTGGAATATAATATTCAATATATAGAAAAAAATTTGATTTTGTTTGCTCGTGTTTAAATAATTCACTTACTTCTGGTAAATTTGCTTCAGGTCCCTTCTCAACTATATTATAACAAAATTCAGGGTTCAATTCTAATCCCATAAAAATTTGCCCAATATCATTGTCATTTTTTTCTGTACAGTCCCATTCTGAAATTTCATTCGGTAACACACAAATCCGATATACTCTATTTTTTAATCCTTCTTTTAGCATGTTATAAACAATTTTTATTGCTTGAGCTCGATAATTAGACCCATAATTTAATTTATCATTTTGACTTGAATTAATATCTACTATGTTTTTCAGTACTTGAGTATCTTTAAACCTACATATTTTTTTTATTATTATTCTTTTAGAAGTTAGTTTAACACTATACTTTAATTATAACATTTAAAATTAATTACCATATAAGATGATCAAATGCCCTATGAAATGGTACTTTTCTCATAAAAAGTGCTTGAAAACTATCAGCATGTGCAGTATCTAAATGATTTAAACAAAGTGCAGCCTCCCTCTGTATCCACTTATAAGTAGTTGTAGGTGTGTGAGCTGTGATATTATAGTAACCAGTACTATCTAAAAATACACATTCATAATATTGGTGATAATTTAAAATTCTTGTTTTACAATCTTCATCTTGATTCATTGTTATTCCAGTTTCATATAGATTAACTTGTGCTAGTAATATAAAATGTTAATTATTAATAATAATACTCATATCAATGTTTATCCACTGTACTTGTTTAAAAGGTACAATACCTAAATAATTCCACACATTTCTGATTACTTGATAACTGCTCATAAAAGTATTTAATTTTTTAATTGATAATAAGTATAAAACAAGCATTGTTACAATATATCCATTGAAACCTTCAAAACCTTTTCCTAGTCCACGTTGAGCTAACCATATTTTCAACAAAATGATACCATCCCTTAAATTAGGATATTCTTTTATTATTTTCATATTTTCTGAATTTATTTTCACTGTTAAATCGTGAAGCACTATGGAATTATAATATGGTGTTGGAGGTAAATCCTCTGTTCCTACAACAAGATATTTATGAAAGTTATATATCATATAAAGACCAATAACATATTCAAAACATACCACTCTCTGTGTTGAAAAACCACCCAGGTCTAATACTATTTTTCTCTGGTAAGAATCTATTTAATTTGAAGCTTTCTTCTTGAACTGATATATGTATCAGTACATTGACTTTTGTACCTAATTTTCCAGTTGGAACTATTTTCAAAAGTGGCCTTAAATTATCTCCTACAAATTTTTTGTGTTCAGCAATATTATCCCTGATATGAGATGTTATATATGCCAAATATATTGCTTTCTTTTTTAGATATCTATAATTTTGATAATCTTGCTTGTGAAACATTTTAGAAGGCATCTCAATTGTTAAATCTACAGTAACATTTGAATTTATAGTAGTATCAATAGCATAAGATCCTATAACAGCAATATTAGATGGTTGCAGAAATTTAAATGTTGCTTTTGTATCTTCTGGAACATTAGGCATAGGAATACGTACATCTAATTTCTTCTTTAATTTTGGATCTGAAAACTAAACTCATAAATTATAATATATTCTATTTTAATTTATAAACCTTCAATGATACTAAAATACATACTTGATATTCCTTTGATTCTTTTATCAATTTTATATTTTTCTCAAAATCTTCAAACCACACATTAAATAAATGTTTGTACTTGTCTTTAACTTTAACTTCATTTAACACTTCTTCTATCTGTAACCTGAATAAATTAGAATGGAATAAATTCTCTGTCTCTCTGAGCTGATTTAATTCCTCTGCAGTTGGTGGTTTATATAAATCTTTATTGAATTTTTGCTTTTTTTTTAATATAGTATTTGTATCATCATCTGTAACTTTTCTTTTCTTTTTATCCAATGTCATATGATAATTTTGTACATCCATTTCTTCCATTTGTGCTCTTTCTTCATCTTCTTGGTCATATTGATCATCTTGATCTTCTTCATCTTCTTCATCTTCTAGATCTTCTAGATCTTCTTCGTCTTCTTGATCTGTATTTTGATGAATTTCATCATTAGTACTATGAGCACTTTCAGATACAGAATCGTCAGAGTGACTTAAAAAATCATCTATATTTGCCTGAAATATCCGACGTTTACACAAGTTACGCTGTATTGCATTTGAAGGTTATATTAATATTATAATACTTATATTTTTGACAAACACTAAATGTACCTTATACATGTTGGAGCTTTAATTATTCAAACTGTTGATATAATATCCGTCAAAATTAATTTATAACATATTTACATCAAAGCACGTGTCAATCTTTCGTATGATAACTTTTTGAAATTGTATACCCACGTGCACTGTGCATCCTGGAACCCACCTGATTTCATATTTTCAATAGTAGCGCCATAATGGAATTTTCAGCAATTAATACTTGCTTTAGTGCGCACGCTTTTCTTTTGAACTATTGTTGCGTCACTTTCCTTTTTCAAAATAATTACAACTATGACGAATTATTCTAATTAACAATGACAGAATAAAAAGAATGGGTTATTAACTTAACATAGGAAATAACTATTTTGAAATTACAATGATCTTCACAATGGAAGCCCACTTTTTATTTAAAGGAAGAACATGAAATAAATATTCATGCTTAAACAAGCTGTGATACATAATATTTATCGCCAAAGATATTTGTAGTATGACATTAGAAACTGTTTTACAAACATACTGCCTTATTATGTAACTCGTTTTGCACCATATCTGGAAGAAATATTTATATCGAAAAGGATTT
Organism: Megachile rotundata; assembly: GCF_050947335.1. Taxonomy (NCBI): domain Eukaryota; kingdom Metazoa; phylum Arthropoda; class Insecta; order Hymenoptera; family Megachilidae; genus Megachile; species Megachile rotundata. The sequence continues at coordinate 14,981,065 of NC_134994.1, forward strand.
TTATATTTTCAATCTAAGAATAAAAATACAAATCACATAAAACTAAATTATATCGCTTCGTTGTTAATATTTCTATTCGTAATGAAATATTTAACAATAGAATAGATTGGTGGGGTTTGTAAAAACTAAAATAAACAAATTATACAATCAGCACCTCAAGTTATTAAAACGAGATATTTACAAGTACATTTTGACGGTGATAGTACTAATAACAATAATAATGAAGTGTGATACGTACAATTGTTAATAATAAAATTTTCTTAAAACTGAACTTTTAATAATATTGATCAATATTACATTTTATTAAATACTTTTCTTTCCTTTATGGGTTGTATTTATAATACTTTTCACTGCATAACTTTTGTCAGTGATATGCAATTATATATTTCAGAAGATCTGATATTTTTTAAAGCATTAACAAACATGATTTTTTAATTTATTACACTTACAAGTATAACTTATTTTAAAAATCATGCAGTAAAAAATCCAAGTAACTATTGTCAGAACAAATATTCGAAATGTTACAGAATTTGAAATGATTGATAAATTTATAATAAAGAAACAAACTGCGCACTGTGCATTAAAATGTTTCTCTTAGGTAATATTATCATTACATACTAATGAGTTTAATATTATTTTACTATTATTGTACAGATCAGTGATTAGTGCATTAGCTGCATTAATCTCGTTAAACGAGTATACAAGACAGATCTGTTTTAATAATCAATTTAAATGGTTTCCTAATATTTACATAATTAATGGAAAGACATATAATTATGTTGGATAATAAAATATTACTTTGATACAGACTAACATCTTAAAGCATCTTATGATCACATTGATTATTAATTTACTGAACATAAAAAATAATTAAATGTTAATTTATTGCACATTGCAAGAGCAAATAGCATTCTTTCTTCGTATATGTTAATATGTACTTACATTAAAACACAAATAGTTCTTACATATTATATATTAATACATGGAAATTTGTTTTACTCTATACTCGAGCAATAATTCTGTATTTATTACAAACTAATAATTTAGCAACGTTATCAACGATACATAGTGTATAATAGTGTATAAAGAAATAAAAAATTTTAATTGAACTAGAGAGCATATGATACAGCCAAAAATCAGCTTTAGAAATTTCTATAACAAATGATACAGTGAAAAATGATTGTATAATAAAAACTACGATGCAGAAACATTTATATTCCTACATTATTATATAATTGGTCCAATTATAATCAAACCAATTACGTACATAATTTTGTATAATTATTAGTATTCAATATTTTTAGGCCCTAAATATATGTATAGCAGTTACTTTCCTCTTACCACAACTTCCAAAAGATTTTAGTATTTCTCTTTTTCTATTCTTATAATATTTGATGCTAAACAACATATTCCAATATACATAATGATAATTTACATTGTCACAAAAAAGCTAAAATATAAGAATATTCAATCATAAACAGTGGTATTTTAACTTAGAACAACATTGACAGTCATATAAATCTATAGCTTCTTACTATTAAAAGTTGCAAAAAATAGAATCTTTTAATATAGAAAAGATTTTTTGTTAACATTCGTCTGCATTTAATTTAATTCTAAGTGTATAGAACTATTTATGGAGCAATTCTGTAAGAATTATTTTCTTATCCTTTATATACATTAATTGTTGTAATCAAAATTCTCATAACTAGATTCATTTATACAGTATTACCAATAACTTGACCCTTTAACAAACTGTGGTTTCATCTGCAGATATAGCCAATTCTTCTTCACTCCAATCACTGACTCTGAATCCTGAAGAGCCATGGAAGCTGCGAGATCTTGCAACATTACTAAAAACAAAGTAAATAATATTTTTCTTAAACTACAAATATCTGTGAAGAAAGAACCAGTTAAACATATTATTATGTATAACATGTTAACATGCTGGTGCTTTATTCCTGTATAACAGAAGATTCTGCAAAAAATTCAATTAATTTTTCAATTTTTATAATAGTATCTGTGTACATAGCTTCATGAATTTTATATCACTTTATTTAAATATTTTAGCAACTATAATTTCTGAAATAAATACTCAAAAACTGTGCAGATAAAAATGTTTCAGTATGCTTGGTTCTTTCTCAGATCATGCAAATCAAACGAATGAACAAATAAGAAATTAATCTAGCTGTACCACATTAATAAGCCACAACAAACTAACCTGAAATCTGTAATTGATACACTCAGATTTTTTAAAAAAAATGTTTATAGTTGACTTAATTTCTAATCATTTAATTTATAACATCATTTTAATAAAAATAAATCATTATTTTTATAATTTGCTTCACTAAAGCATAATTATATGTATATTTTACTAGAAAACAAACATTGAATAATATGGACTGTAGACTGTATGCTTGGAAGAGTAATGTACTTCTCATTTAACTTTCTGTTCCAAATCGAACATCCATAGTATTCATAGATTAATAGTGCATTAGCATGGATTAATATAAAAACTAAAATCAAAAAGCAGTATTATTGCAATATGATTTCCTTAAGAGGCTACAAAAGATAACAAAAGTTACATTTTACAATGCCACCTCTTAAAAAAATCTATATCACAAAGTCAAACAAGTCTTTTTCCTACCACTTGCTTGTATCGATGGTCTGTATCATTAGATTATCGATCGCTATCGGTCCTACCAACATATTGAAATAATTACTTTTTATATTAACCGAATAAAAGATTTTGTTATATAATCTTTTATAAATTAATGCTTAAGAACATGTGCTTACCTTGGGGAAAGATTAGCATTCGCATTTTTTTTTGCTAAGCCTGCTTTTCTTCTCCCTTCCATTGCTGCTTTCATAGGATCATAACTTTTACGACGTTTCCAATTTTGCATTTCGACCTCCCTTGCATTAGGCGTTGTAGACTTTTTTGCATCTTTTGGTTTTACTTTAGATCCCTTAAACAAGAAATGTATACAAACAATAAAAATATTATACTCTATATGTAAGTAGGTCTGTATAAATCGAAATACATACTGGATTGGTTCTACTTGACCGTATACTAAAACGCCCAGAATCAGTTCTACTAATACCTGTTGTAGGTTCAGATTTATCTCGGGTATCGTACACGACTGATCTATTTTTATTTACATTTGTGGACAATTTCGAAGGTTGTAATTCTACCCGCGCTCTGCGCAAACTACAAATAAATTCTTAGAATGCCTGTATTAACTAATAATATTAACTGATTATATGTAAATTCTTACCTAAGTGTTTTATTGTATTTAGTATTTGGAACAGTACTCTGTACATTAGGCTGACGATCGTCACTACTTTCTGTATCAGTATGCTCATGTAATGTTTTTGGTACACTTTTATGTAGGCTATGACTAGTATCCTCATCGCTTTCATTATCTGAATCTATTAAAGGCGAATGACAGACAGTTATACGAGCTGACATGGCTGATACTACATTTTGCGTTGTTTGTAGGTAATATGATGTTTCTAAATCACTATCGCTTTCCTGTGCATTAAAAAATCAGTAACGATTATTTATAACATCATGAATTTTATTTAAAAAATACACATATATGAATACCTACCAACTGTGGACTGCATGGTGGCGGTACGTGACGGTCATTTTGAGCAATATTTAATTCGTTGTCAGACCATTCACTGGTTAATGAAAGAGCACCGCCAGTTCCATGAAAACTTGCCGATCGTAATACGGAATTATCATGACTATAAACAATCAAATTGGAAATACTTTTTCGTAAATAACAAGGATTTAAAATAGTGTATTCTAAAATTATACTTACTTTCCTGAACTATCTTCTGTACTGTGATGCTTTTTTGTATTATCTATTAATTTTTTTCTACCTTCGGCAGCTGCTTTCATTGGATCGTAACTCTTTCTTCTTTTCCAATTTTGAAATTCCACTTCTTTTGAAGTTAATGTTGAATTACTTCTACCAGATTTCTGATCTTTAGTTGTTTTTTGATTAGGACGTTGTACAACGGAAGCATGCTATAAAATATTGGAAGTTACTGAAGCTGTAAAATACGTTTAAGTAATACAGGAACCGAATAAAACTATTTACATGAGTTGATTTTGGCACTCTCATACTCAGTCTAGTACTATCAGTTCTTGATATTGATACAGCTCTAGGTTTTGGAAGTTCTGATTTTTTGACAGACTCTTTATTATGTGTATTCACATTACTTGCACGGCTTCTATGATAGCCTTGTTGTTTTGTTGTAGTTGTTGATTTTATTTCACTTTGTGCTCTTCTACGCCTTTCTTCCGGTGTAGTATTTGGTGTAGTATCAGATTCACAGTTTAATCTGTACATTATAAAACGTAATTTGAAATGTTTGATATTTCACTTAGTACAGGTGCCATATTATTTAAATACCTAGCTCTTCTGATACTAAAAGCTCGGTTTAATTTAATTCCAGAAGATACTGAAACTAACGAAGACTTTGCTTGTTGTTCACCGGCCTCGCTACTGCTATCAGAAGCAGCGAGATATCTTCCTCCTGAAGATGTTTTATCAATATCGCTACTATTGAAACTACTACGACGAGATGATTGGCTTTGTGATTTTATGTTTCTAATATTTGCATTACTACATGATCTTTGGATACTTAAGTTACGTTGAAGAATTGGACTATTTTGAAGAACACTGTCAGTTTTTATTAACATTTCCTTATTATTAAAGCCAACGTTTCCTTCATGGTAACTTGCGGTACTATTAGATTTCCTTAACATGTATGGACTTCAAAAAAAAAATGTTTAGTATTATAATAAATATAAGTATTTATGATTTTTATTCTATATACATACCTATTTTCAACACAAGTAAAATACCCAATATTTTTAGCTTGAGGAGAAGATTTTGCTAAATGTTTAGTTCTTTCTAATACTGGCGAATTAACTATTTTCGTAACTGTTTTACGCGCTACAATTGGACTGTTAGTTAATTTTGGTGTAGACGGTCTTAAATGACTTAAAACAGGACTATTTGGATATTTAATTTCATCATCTTGGTAATACTTTGCACCACTTTTTTTGGACGTATTACATTCTGTTACATTAGATGTACATCCTCTCCTATGTTAAAAAATAATATTCATTTTTGGTTTATGATTAATATATATGCATAATATATATTGTATAAAAGTAGTATTTTACCTGTCCAAGGAACTACTTCGTCTTCCTATGTGAAGGGAAGCAAAATCTTTGGACGGACTACTTAATTCTGCACCTGCATCCTCAGTCTTTGATTTGTTCAAGTTTAAGTATTTGCGAATACTTTTTCGAGCTTCATTGGTATTAATCCTTCTAAAAAGAGATTCAGACAAGCTTCCTCTTCTTGCTAAAGAACCATGCACTGGTGTTTGTTGTGAACTTTGTGGAGGTGTATTGTAACTGTTACTGGTATCATCATCTGATTCTCCCCCAGAATCAATCATTACATTTTGGTTCGAAATTAAACCAATTCTTTCCCTTATTCTGAGGTATGATTCTGTATTTAAATTACCATCTTTCTGTTCCTAAAAGTATTTGTCATTATGTACATGTGATACTATAATAGTGTCACAGATAAAAAATTATTCGTACATAGCGACTACGAGCCAGTCTTTGAGATCTACTATGAATAGGGGATGGTATTTTGGAAGGACTTAGCGGTGGAGTATAACTAGTTGATCCATCAATTCCAGATGGAAGAGAATTGTGTTCCGCAACTTGCGTGGCCCATTCTGATATCCATGTATTATTATCTCTTGAGACACACATCTTTAAAAGAAAAATGCTTTAACTAATGATAATAAAAACTTCCATCCAATAATAATAAATAATCAATACAATATTAGTTCACCTTAAAACTATGAATACATGCTTCACTTTTTTCATCTGCAGTTAAAACGCCTACACTGAATACTTTATCAATATCCATTCTTGCTTTTTCTTCATCAGTGTAATCTTTATGGATTGTATATGTTCCTGCTTCACTAACTGCACCATCTGATCCTCCATCAATATTACTAACATTAAAAACATCTATATCCGTCTCAGTTGGATCATCTGGATTTACTTCCATTGTGTAGCTTACACTGGATAAATTATGTTCTTTTATGTTAACGTTTTTACGTTGTCCGTAATTAACATTGGAAACTTTTTCTGAGACATCAGACATATGTTCATAATCATCCGCTGTGTCAATATTCTTTGTATACATCTTTTCAGTATCATCATCATAGTTATTTAGTTGAATTCGACTTAAATCATTTATTGTAGCTGATTTTTGTGGAACCCAGTAAGATGCTGTATTCGTCTTTTCTGTGTTACCAAGTTCTAAGGACAGATTTTTGTGAGAAAATTTATTTTGCTTTGATTGCTCAAAAGATCTGGTCATCGTATCTTGTTTATTTTGAAAATTTGATGCTTTTACAGTAAATTCAAATTTTTTTGAAGCATTAGATGATTTTAAAAATGATTTTGAACCTGAAACATAAATTTTATATGATTATACAAAATACAATAATTAATAATAAACTAAAAATATTTAAATAAAATAAGTAGAAAACAATACTTTTTCTTTTAATTCAAACTGAAGTTTTATTACCAATTCACAAATGATATAAAAATTATTAAAGTTAGCGGCCTACATACTGTGAACATATTGGAAATACTTGAGGAGAATATTAAAAAGCATAGTGAAGATGACTTCATCATGACTCATACAATACATATATAGTCTTCCACTATACATCATTTTTTCTTCAAAAGGAATTGGTCTTTAATAATTGTAAAAAGATCAAATACTATTTAAAAAATTATATATTAAATGTATTCATTACAAACAACTCTGAACTGTACTACTGATAATAAGTAGTTTTAAGTGTTACTGAGAGATAAAATGTATCTTAATAACAACAACTAAAAACACAATACATGAAACTAAAAATTAAAAGTTAATAAATTTACCTAGCTGCTTCAGTTTCTCTGACAACTGATCTGTTTTACGCTTAGTATCATCTTCGCTGCTAAAATAACCCTCAGAATGTGTACTAGAAACTTTTTGTTTTTGCATTAAATTTGAAGAGCCCAAAGTACCAGGTTTTTTTGTATTTATTTCTACCTGAAAATTTAATTATGATTGTAGTTACAGCACATTAAATCACTTTTTACATTCTCATCACTTCACTGTGTTTATATTTTAATAACTTTATTTAATGCTTTCTCAAGAAGCAATGAAACCAACCTTGGATGTGGATAAATTTCTTTTATGTCTAGCATTGTATCTCTCAAATAAATTTTGATACTTGGTTGTATCAACTTCTTTATTGCCAAAATCAATTGTAAAGGCTAATGGAGGTTGGGATACATGTCCATCAGTAGAATTTTCTGGCATTGTGTTTAACTGTTCAGTCTTACAATTGTTCCTAGAAACTGTTGCATTTTCTGAGAATTCTTTCTCCTCGCTTTCAGTACATTCTTTGCCTTCTTCGTTTGTTAATATCCGATTATCTTCTACATCTTTTACATAAATTTCAGGATCATCCAGTTGAGCATATATAGTAGTATCCTCATGTTTTTCGGTTTCAATCATTACATTTTTTAAAGATGATAATGAATTCTCAACATTTTCAATGTTTTCGTTATCTTTTTGAATGCTGTTATTAAATTCCGCCGAATTACTTGTCGAGAGTTGAGTGTCAACCTGTTTTGAGGTATTCTTTTCTACTTCCATATTCACAGCTACTGAATATTCCAATTTTAAACATCCGTAATTAGAATGGTCACGCTGTCTACAACACTACTATCTATTACAATTAATTCGTAAATGCCACTCCTATAATTACATCTCACTGTTTGAAGGTAACGTCATATACAAGCCAATATAGTATCAAATTTTCTGACACATCGACACAGGTGCGTCTATCAAACGCCATTGACGGCAAAAAGTGTCAACATTCACAACTACCAATGTGCAAAATACAATATTACTACATGTAATAAAATTAAATGTTTCAGATGATTATGTATTATAATGATAAAATAGCTGCTAATTATCGAGGGAAAGCAAGTACTCTCTTCACACATATATGTACAAATAAATGTGTATATAAATAGTACATGGTCAATTGTTTGTTCAACTGCAGAGCCATGTAACTAAAATGGGTGGTGTATTATATGCTACTGTTGGTGTTAATGCTTAACGTTTTCGGTTCTACGCGGTCTTCCTAGTTTATTGTATCTTGCATGACGTTAGGTTTATCTTTGTTAGGAGGGCGTGCAATTTTCACGATCTCCGTTTGTAAACTTTCGTGACGATGCCAAAGAGAAAGAATCAGGCTCTCATAGATTCTGATAGTAGTGGCAGTGCTTCAGAAAGTGGCTCAGATTTGGATAATGTAAATGATCTAACCTTACATAAAAATCTCATGTTATTTTACATTATTTCCATTTTATACTTTTTATTAATTTTGTATGCCTCATAAGTCAAATAGACATGTTTCCATAGTATTACTATTCAAGTCGATATAAGTCTAATACCCCCCATTCATGTTATAAAAAATATAGAAATGAACATTATTTCACATAACCTGTTAAGTTTCAAATAATAGACGCTCAGTTTTTTACTTGAAACATCTGATCAATTACTGGGAATTTATGATTTTAGTAGTTGTACTTTAGTAGTTGTAAGTTTATTTAATATATGTATATAAAATATGTGAAATTTAATTACAAATCTGTGAACTTGAATTAGGATTTATTATCACTTGCTAAAAAGAAGAAAGGCAAAGCTCAAGATGATTCTCAATCTAATGAAGAGACTGGACCCACTAAAAAAGATAATAAACATGATTCAGATACATCAGATTCTGATGATGATTGGGGTACAAAAGCTGGTAAAAATAAAAAGAAGAAAGTACCAACCAAGAGAAATAAACGTAAGATGACAAGATCTAGTAGCGAAGAAAGTGCTAGTGAAAAGGAACCTGAGAAGGTCTCTGAACCAGAAGAAGGTAATTATTTAAATGCACAGTCACTCCATTCATTACTTAAATAAGTAATTAATAATTGTATTAATATTTAGAACTTTATGAAGATAAAAAGTTATTTTATATTTGCAGGTGAGGTATCAGATTCAGATGCTAGTGTTTCTGATTCTAGCCAAGAAGAATTTAATGATGGCTATGATGATAAATTAATGGGAGATGCAGAAGATCAGGCCAGACTTGCTCAAATGACTGAAAAAGAACGTGAACAAGAAATTTTTAAACGGATTGAACAACGTGAAATTATGAAGACAAGATTTGAAATTGAAAAGAAATTGAGGATGGCTAAAAAGCAGGAATTGAAAAAGCAGAAGGAGTCAAGAAAGAAAGAAAAAGGTGTAGAAGAGAAAAAACTTGACAGAGCTCCAGATCCTAAAGAACGAAGTAAAGATCGTAAAAAAACAATAGAAGAAAAACAGGATAAAAAATTCCATGCAATGTCTCTTCTAAAAGCAAGGCGAGAGGAGAAGAAAGAAAGAGGTAATTTGGCAAAGAAGATGAATATAACATTTATTTTAAAAAAGGATGTGTTTATATGAATATGATATCTTTTCTTCTGTAGAAGAGAAAGAAAAACAGAGGATAGAGCAACAGCAGCAACAATCAAAGGATATGGAGGAAGAAGAGTTGGAGGATGATCATAAAGGAGGTGCAAATAAAACAAAACTTAAAGCGTCAGATATTTATTCTGACGATAGTGGTTCATCGGACAGCGGTGAAGACGAAGAAACGGCTAAGCCATCATCCCACCGTAGATCATCTTCAAGCGATAGTAGGGATTCTGATTCTGACAATGACAAAAAGTCAGTATTTATTTCCTGCTTATTCAGAATATTAATTTAATGTCAGCAGCTGTATTTCAATACAATCAAATAAATTATTTTGCAGATCTATCTCTAGTACCAGAGCAAAACCGAAGAAACCAGTATATGTCAGTACCAAGGAAGATCTTAATAAAATTAGATTATCTCGTCATAAAATGGAAAGATTTGTACACTTACCATTCTTTGATAGAGTAGTGCAAGGTTGTTTCGTTAGAATTGGTATTGGAAACAACAATGGAAAACCAGTATATAGAGTAGCTGAAATTAGTGGTGTCTGTGAAACTGGGAAAATTTACCAACTAGGTGGTACTAGAACAAACAAAGGACTGAAACTGAGACATGGGGCACAGGAACGTGTATTTAGATTAGAGTTTGTATCCAATCAAGAATTTACTGAATCTGAATTTTTCAAATGGAAAGAAACTTGTGCTTTGCAAGGAATATCGATGCCTACGTTTGAGGAAGTTGAACAAAAATTAAAAGACATTAAAGAAGCTCTAGTATATGAATTCAAAGAGGAAGATATCGAGAAAATAGTAAGAGAAAAGGAAAGGTTCAAACAAACTCCGTATAACTATGCGATGAAAAAAGCACAGCTTATGCGTGAAAGGGATGCAGCTAACTGTAGAGGGGACGATGAAACTGCCAGTCGACTTAATCAAGAATTAAGTGAACTCGAAGAACGCGCTTCTGAACTTGATAAAATGCGTACTGCAACAATATCTAGTATATCTTATATCAACGATCGTAATAGAAAGAAAAATGTCGAAGAAGCAGAAAAAGCAATCATGGTAATTAAGTTGTATACACTAAATTATATGAAAATTGAAACATATTCATTTTACGAAATTAATCCATTTTTCATATAACAGGAGGAAGTTAAAGCTAATAAGGGTAAAAAAGTAGATGATCCATTTACTAGGAGAAGCACAAAACCAAGAATGGTTTTTAAACCTGAAGATGAAGAGGTATCGTCTACCGTTCCAGTAAACGATAAATCTAGTCCTCAACAAACAGAAACAATAACAGCAAATAACGAGAAAGAAAATGGACAAGAGACGAAGAAGAAACAAAGTACCGAAGATTTATTTAATGCTCATGATTTTGATATTACAATAGATTTGGAAGTACCAATTCCAAGTAAGTTACACAAGAAATATTTTTTATTTTCATACATGTAAAAAGCATATATTACATATATGCATTTTTTCTTTTTCAGACAACCCTGTTAGCGTATTGCCAAAACCTATTAGTAATATTAAAGATACAGGACCTCGACGATCTTTAAATTTAGAAGATTATAAAAAGAAGCGAGGGCTCATCTAACGTTTCTTTAACTTTAGAAAAAGGAAATCAGTTCTTGGTGATCTGATTAATTGTAAAGATAAAAATGAAATCTTGTAACAGTTGACTGAGAAACTAGCTTATGTATAGTTCTCGTATATCGTTATTTTTTTGTTATTATAAATAATGACTCTTTCTTTTAGAAAGGATATAGGTGGTTCCTACCATGTAATTCTAGTTAAAACATCATAATTATTGTATTCTTTACGGAAGAATACAATTACAACGTTTATAAAAACATTTATGTTTTTGAGAAACGCTATTAAACAGTACTTAAGCAGAGAAAGTATTACAATTTGGATTATTTAAGAGCTTCGTAACTGCATTTGTTCTATTTCAGTAACGTAATTTTTTATCTTTTTTAAAAATATACTTATTCCTTGTATCTTTGAAGGAAAAGTATAAATACGAAACTACTGATTTATTAATACTGAATTAGAAATTTTAATCATGAAAATCAATATCGGTTATAAATATATTAATCATGATTTACATATATTATTATAATATTTTTCTGTGTTCTGTACGTTAAAATAAACATTAACAAGCGACCACCTCATGACAAAAGAGACATGAAAGCTATACGAATTTAAATTAAGGATAAAAATGTGTTTTTCTAAGTTATATTTACTATAGTTAATTGCTTTATATGAGAACATCATGAAGATTATGATATTTCTAGGTATTTTTCAATTTTTTGCAGTGTTCTGATAATGTTATTCATGTTGCATATTGCTGCCAATATAATTTGGCTTCAGAAGCTTCAAAACATGTTTTACTATAAAAAGTTGTACATATTCTCTATACAGTTCAAGTAATCTAACTTGATACGCTCTTATATGTATATATACATCTTTTCAACTGATTATATATATGTATAAGATATATTGAAAAACGACAAAAATATTTTTAGATACATACATTTTTTCAGTTTAGTAATCAATAATTATTGTTATTTTTAATCTCGTAAGTAGAGTAAATACTTAAAAACTCTATCATAGTAATATCATTTTTGTTAATATCTAAAAAAGTTAGATATTATCAGGATCTTCTATTTGTTCACAATGTTATATTTCTTATAATACATAATCATATCTTGAATAAATAAAATTCTATATTTTTTATTAAGAAGTATGCATTTTTTATACTGATGTAAAATTGATTTCATTGAAATTAATAGTACAAAAATAATTCTTTTAATAAGTAAAGTAACTGCTCATAAAATTAAATAAATATTTGTCTATAAAAATATATCATTTTAATATGAGATTTTATTTATCCAAGATATAGTAGCTTATCCGTAAAAATCATAAATGCTTGTGTAAATTGGTGAACTATAACTCATACAATGCTAAGTAGAAGTGATTGTCCAATTATTGAAGTGAAACATGTATTTGCAGTTACTCATACATTTGCCAAAATTGTATATATATGTATCTAAACAGTATATTATTAAAAAAAAACTGTAGAGGAATTCATATTTTTATTTGCGTGACCAAAATTTTATATGTTTAAAAACTTCTAAGCATATAAATTAGATTTTTTCCAAAGATCTAATTAAGACTTCAATTTTTTTATGTAAAACTATTTGTAGGAACTGAACTGAGAAACATTACTTATAACACTCGATTTTTATATTAAACAAAATAAATTACAAAATATGTTCTAATATATTTTTACTATTCCTAGTATATATTAATATTACAACAACTATGCTTCAACGTGAAATATATGGTTCAACACATTTTAATTTACAAATTACTCTACTTATAAAATAATATTTAATTACATTGTACATTAAATATTAGAGCAATAATCTAAGACTAATTACGCTAAAAATACTCTTTAAATGTATCAAGTATGCTTTCAAACTGTGTAATTGACAACAGTATTATAATAATATAATATACATACAATATGGGCATAAATCTACTTTTATTTTACTCTAGTTCAACCAAACGTATCTTTATATATTATTTTAGTCCATGTAAAGATTAAATATCTGCGATATCAGGAATTATCAGTGATTTCGAACTCATGATTCCTCAATTTTTACCGATAGAGTTAAGATTATTGTCCATTCGATATCGTGCTGTCACGGTTCGGAGTATTTTGAAACTGTCAAGTGTATTGCGCGTCGTGCGCACGCAAAGCATGCAGCATGCGCACGAAACGACGCGCGACGTCTGTATGCGGTCGCTTGCATGCCGCTGCCCATATAAGGTAATTTCCCCATGTCCCTCACAACGATTGGTCAATAAGACCGGCAGGTCGCATCAATGATTAATTCACATAAATAACACGTTATTGTTACTAGAATCAATCTTACTTCCATGTTAGGGCATCGAGGAACTTACCGAACAATCTTATTTTTAAGATAACCTAAAGAAAAAGCATATTCCAATTGAAATTAAACAGTGTATGAACGATCGGCATGACCGCATCGCACGACGCGTGCGCACTGGAACAATCTTACCGGCTCAAAAACGAAATTCATACCCATGCGAATGTAATTCGTTAATTTATCGCGAAAAGAATATCATCCCTGGAATACACGATTTATCAGTGAATTTTCTCCAGAAAAGTACTTGTATATACGATCATGACTTTTTCTTAATCATAGATCGGCCAATCAAGACGGAGTTAATCAGAGTGCGCGCGCGCAGGCGTAGGGATACAGGATTCGCGGATAGCTGGCTGAGAGAGGAGCCTCCCTTCCCGTTCGTTTATGAGCCGCGACCCCCGCGACTGGACACTGCGCCTATCCAGTTCCACCAGACCGAGCCTCTCGTGAAAGTGTAGGTTAAAGTGCTTGTTTACGTGATTCTTCTTACTGGCTACGACATCGCAAAATGGTAAATATCATATCGTGCATGTATCTACCTACGAAAAAATGTCGGCAATCCTACAGGAACCGGTAAACGGCTTACTTTGTGGTTATGGCCGAAGCAGACGCGCCGGTCGCCATTTCTATCCCGGCAATACGCCGCGAGAACGACGGCTTTCTTCTTTTGGCCACGCCAATCGACCAATTTTGTTGCCTTCGACTTCTCCTTTGGAATTGTCGATGCAACTGATTTTCGTACTTGCAGTAACGAAAGAAGGAAATTAACACTTCTCGTGTAGGGTGCATTTTTACGTGCCAATCGCGATTCCTTGCTTCCAGGAAACGAATGATTCATTTCCAGTTTCGCGATACGACAGTCAAATACTTCAAACAGCAATTGTGATTGGTGACGGGAGAAAATTGTACGTCGTGGAAAAGTAGAATTTTGCAGTTATGTTGTAACATATCGCCGTATGGTAATTCATTCGATAAATTCCTTTTAGTTATTCGTAGTAATTAATTATAACAAAATAGAAAATCTGCTTGCTCCTTAGGACATTCTTACTTCATTTATTTTTTCAGGTTTCATATCACGTGTTCTGATTCGATTATTAACTGATGCAGTTCAAATTTTTCAAAATATTCAATAAAAGTAATAGCGTATATAGTGCAATTTTTAAATACAATTTCAGAGTAAAGATTATTTGCTTCCGTTCTATCTGTTAAGTACCGATTACATTGGAGTGTATAAAGTATATTTAAGTACTATTATCGTCATACAATTTCGTCTTCAGCTCGAACATTTCTCGAATTTGCGTCGTAATTGCCAAAAATTTATATAACAAACGTACGTTATGCCAGATTGAAATTTCCTTCCAATCTTAAAAGGTGTCGAAATATCGAATTTTATTATCGATCGGTTACTACGGTTCGACTGCATCAGTACATATTTCTTCTTTTTAAGCATATGTGTTTCGTATTCCTTCCAGTTAGTATATAATTGCAAACAGTATCATTATCAAATATGTTTGTGAACTTAGATAAGAGTATTTACAAAATTAGTAAACCTATTGCACTGTACAATTCTTGTATGAAAGGGTGCTATTAGACGATTATCTTTTGTTTCATGTACATAGATAATTTAATAGTTACGAACGATGACAGATGCATTGTTATTGTTCAATCTTTTTCTTTAGAATTCGTATTAATCCTATACGCGATAGACTTATCAGAGTTCCGGAAGAATTCATTAAGTAGTAGTCGCGTTCCGTTTCCGGCAAATTGGCGACAGAAAATTAGCCACCCGAAACTGGCACAAGTAGTAACTACCATTCCCCGAATACATTTTAAATATTTATGCTAGTTGCCGATAGACGCTGTATCCTTGGTAATGAAGAGTTGGGTTTCCTTGAGAAACTAACCCTCCCTCCCCTCTCTAGCTTTGTGGATGACAGTGAACTACAAGAGTTCTGGTAGAGAGGGAAAAATTCAATGAGCCCGTAAGGAGGTCGGTTCTTGCAGGCCAGTGACTCTCAAAGTTCACTGACGCCTTTGCGAATATGGTGAATAAGCTGATTATCTTCGACATTACGATGATTAATTTTGCTGGATGTTTTTTTTATTCGTCATCGTATCGCTTTTCCTCGTTCGTATTGACAGTTAACGCGCTCTCTAATTGCGTGATCGAAGTCTTCGTAATAAATATGGAAGAATTAAAGAAATCTGGGTAATTAAAAACTGAAATCAGTATTCTCCGGTAGTTTTTTCTCAAGGTCTAGTAAACATGTACATCTTATTTTTTCGCGACATGTGCCAAATATTTACTATTTTTTTGCATTTTTGTTTTTACGAGCAGACCGAAAGGTGTCGTATAAAATTGTACGTGTAAATGACCAGTTTTCTCGGCAGTCAAACAATCGAGCATATCGCTCTTCGTCGGTGAATCATCTTCCGTTTGACCTTGTGCCACACACAAGAGACGTTTACAACAACGCCCTAGAGGGAGCCAAGTCTGGCTCTAACCGGCATCCCTCGTCGTGTCAGAATATCGACCGAGGAATTGCATCCTCCATCCACTGGCTGTCCTCCAACCACGTTACACTTTTCGTCGACCCTTTTGCACCCCAATCGACCTTTACGTTCATTATACCAGAGTGGACAAAACTGCTCGCTGAAATACTCGCTTGGAAATAGTGTACAATCATCGGTCAGTAGAAATAAGCGATATTTATACTGCTAATAAAAAGTAAAATACATGTGTTAAAAATTTCAAAATTTACTATGTATAGCCTTCTTCCTTTATATTATTTTTCCTAAGGAAGCCTATCGTGCTCCGACCTTTTATTGCTGTGAATAACAGTTTACAATTATACAGTGACACACGCTGGCAAACTATCCGTTTTGACTTGAAATATCGAATTACATTTTATGCGACTAATTTTAGCGATTTTGCAACTTGTTTACAATGATAAAACTTCGTGTTCCTTGGGAATACAAGGACGCCCTTTTTACAATCTGAATAGTTTCGATTCGAAAGCGTTGATCTTAGACGCAAGCCGTTTCAAAAATAACTATCCTACTTCGAACTTTTCACCGTGCGTGCAAGTCGCGCGTCTATGGTGTGTTAGTATATCTCTTCCATTTCTACCCCCCTCTGGGCAGGATCTTCAACCGAGCGTCGTGTCATGGTCGTATTTTACAAATTTCCACAGAGTGGAAGAAACACGCAGTCGAACGGACCTCCGTACCGTGTGGCACGTGCCCGAGAGCAAGAGATAACTTTAGAAATGGACGTCGGATTTCTTTTAGCGTCGGATTCGTGCGTGGGAAGACTTTATTTCGGTACGTCCCCTACGTTTGCCCGCGAAATAAGCTTAAACGGCCAGACTAACACGACGCGCGTAATACTGATAGTGTTGATACTGGCACGGCCTCCTCTTTAGTATCCAGCGGTCGTTATATCGTAATATACAGAGAAACATGTCCGACGTTCTTAACCTATGTTCTCCCGATATTAAAAAAGAAAACAAATATTGTTTATTCGAAGAAATGAAGTTGAGATAGGAGGATAAGCGATAATTGCTACGATCAAAGGGTTAAATTTTACCATTGTATCCTTTACCAAGCTTTTTGCACATAATGTCATTGTATCATATATTATGAAATCTTGAAAGAGTGATGGTAAAGTTTCACCGACTAAGGGTTCGATCGTTACGTGTTGGATCTCCGCGCGCTAAACCGCCGTGCATCATCTCTCCACGCGTTAAATTGTCGCATAATGTATAGTCAAGTTGTATCGTCACATCTTATAATGCCACGCATTATATCATTATACGTTCCTTTTCCACAATTTTTGATCTTACATTCCTGTCATGGATCATATCGTAAAACTCTATTGCATATATATTTGGATCGATATTGTGATGATCACGGCGATAAGATTCAAAAAGCGATAAATTTAAATGAAATTTTATGTTTTTATTCATGTACCACAATTACGTCTCATAAAATCGTATAAAGAGTTGCCATAACGTGGAGTCGATATCAGTTTCAACAGGTATGATTATTTATAAACAAGCTTTTTATCGAGTTATTATGCAATTTCATGACTCAGTATTACATCTGTTTCGTCTTTATGGTATTGATTGCATGTCACTTGAAATTTTGTATTTCTAGTCGTGCAAAGACAATATTTTTTCTTGTACAAGACATTGTCACAGACGTTTATGACGAGAATATTCGATTGAAGAAATTGATAGTAAATGAATTGAAAAATAATTGCTGTTTCTTTCTTTGTTTAGGCATCCGGTGTAACAGTAGCCGATGTTTGTAAGACAACATACGAGGAGATTAAAAAAGACAAAAAGCATCGATATGTAATCTTTTACATTAAAGACGAGAAGCAAATCGATGTTGAAGTCATCGGACCTCGCGACGCAGCTTACGACGCTTTCCTCGAAGACTTGCAAAAGGGTGGTAGTGGAGAATGTCGCTATGGCCTTTACGATTTCGAATATACTCATCAGTGTCAGGGTACTTCCGAGGTAACATTTTGATTATCATATAATGCATATTAAATAATGATCGATCAATACATGGAATATTAAATTGTCATTTACTATCTTTCAGGCATCAAAGAAGCAAAAACTGTTCTTAATGTCGTGGTGTCCTGACACGGCTAAAGTTAAGAAGAAGATGTTGTACTCCAGTTCTTTCGACGCTTTGAAAAAATCTTTAGTCGGCGTGCAAAAATATATACAGGCAACAGACCTTTCAGAGGCTTCTGAAGAAGCTGTTGAAGAGAAGCTCCGAGCCACTGACAGGAATTAGGAGTATTTCAGCAAATCCAAAATTATTAATATTAATGAGAGAAATCAAGTGAAAAACAGTACGCAAATTCCCTTCCCCAAAACAATGCTCTATACCGCCATCGCGTCGAAGGTTCGCGTTTTTACACATTTTTCACGTTTAAACGAAAAAGACTACTAAGTATTTGCGCTACATGTATTAGTCATTGGGGAACGTAAACATTAGCAGAAAGGAATGTAAAAGAAACACAAAATATATAAGGAAAAACACTTTTCATACTGCGAACGTTGTGTGAATCTGTCTGATATAATATTAATATTATACTATTATTATAATTATAAGATACTTGTAAAAGAATAACAATTTACAACCAGTCAGGCAGTAAGAATGGAAGCATTACATTTTTGTCATCGGCTGTATAATGTTTAAATTAAATTCATTTCATAATGACTTCTTGTGAGATCCCAGTAAGTCCCATATTTCCTATCGTTGCGTGAAATTGTTTGGTTTGTAATAGAAGAAAAGTGATTAGTAATGTCGTTTGTATATCATAAGTCAAGTAATCGTTTTATATATGAAATAAATTTTGCTTCGGTTATTTTGTATAATTCTTTATATTGAATTTGGTTTTAAACATCTTCCGTTTTAAAACATTTAATGTTGAATAGATACATTGCTTTTTTCTTATGGACAAGACTTTTATTTCAACCAAAAATATGATTTCTAGCGCCATCTATTTTCAACCATAATGGGTATAACAAACATTCTGATTTTTTTTCACAATCGGTATTTCAGTATAAGGGATATTAGTACGATAAGGGATTTAATATTATACTGTGTACGTTCGTTTAATGCACGATGAGAACGCCTATCGTTTATATTGAGCCAATGAATATACGATATATGAGAAAAGCTTGCATGCGATTGGCTCGCGTTAGTATACGATTTCTGGAAATTGCAATGTCTAAAACTGCCAATGTAACGTCTATTACAGCTTATCTGTGGTAATTTGTTTTTTTTTTTTAAAGTTATTTTCTGATAACATATCAACTAATAATTCAAAATGGTCTTGAGTATTATTTATGTTATAATTAACGATTTTCGTTGAAATCATATGTGTGCTTTTCTATAGGTGACGTGGTTTATGATACATGAAGGCGTGTAACATACAATCTTGCTATAAATTACAGTATTGTGAGATGACATTGCTCGAAATATAATACACGATGAAAGATTATAATTGTATACAGTATAATGGAGAAAACATAATTCAATAGTATTATAACTTTTTTCACAAACACCATTTAATAAAAAGGTAATTCAATACATTTTATTATAACGATGAATTATTGAACAGAACAGTATCTAATATTTTTCCTGTAATCGTATTATAACATAGTTTATCACTGCTAGTAATGTGACAGTATATGTTATTGAAGAAAAAGAAGTATTTTAAAGAATTATAAATTCCTTAAATTATATTTAGTTCATAAGTTAATAAGATGTTATGTACTCATATATATTAAGAAGCTACATCATTGTATAGGTGATATTTATAATGACAACTCCTATGCGTGAAGATGGAGGTCCTTTGCGAGAATGGGCCCCTCTTGCTATGCTTCTTGAGCAAATACCTGCAAAACTTCAAACTGGACTTTTCACCTATAACATTAATTTTACTTGTATCGATGCAGTGCCTGAATTTATAGCTATTGGAACTAATCATGGATTAGTTTATTGGTTTGATAGAGAAAAACAAGATCTCCAGAGGCTTAGGTGTGAGGTATTATCGAAACAAAATTTTTATTAAATCAATGATATATACTGTTGATATAAAATAATGTTTATTTTTTCAGAATGTTAATTCAAAAATCACATGTATTCAAGTAATATCAACTGTAGATTATATGGTTGCTGCTGGTAGTGAACATGGTGTAGTAACTGTATTTCAAATACCTAAAAGTCCACCAGATTCATTACCAGATAGCTTAAAACCAAAACAGAAAAAACAGGTAGAAAGATATAGTATAAGTGGTTTGCATAATAGTGCAGTAACTACAGTTGAATGGTCTAAAAATGGTATGAAATTATTTAGTGGAGATCAGGATGGTTTAGTAGTACTTACTGAAATTGATTTTTACATGGTATATATAAATATTAAACAGTATTCCAATACACATTGTTTACAAATTTATTATCTTTCTTTATTGTATTTTTTAATAGCATTTGTCAAAGTCATCAGAATTATTAAATGAAAAGTATGCAGTAGTACAATTGAGTTATCAACAAGGTTTATTATTGGTTTCAACAACATTACGTACAATATTAGTTAATAGAAATGAGAATGGAAAAGTGACTCAAGTTGGTCAAAAAGAACGGAAAACGTTAGTATTAAAATAAATTAATATTAAATTTTTTGGAAGATGATACATAATAATGTAATATATACATACTTTAGATTAGGAAGATTAGGTGCTGTATTTGGTTGCCGACAAAATTATAGCCAAGATTTAGTAATATATGCCAGTAGACCTGGATTACGTTTATGGCAAGCCGATAAAACTGGAACTGTTTTGAAAACACTGATCTTTAAGGATGCCATTCGGTCAGGTCATACACAAGTGGAACTTTTGAATCCTGCACCAGAAAGTTCTAAAAGAAATCGCGGGGAACCGACATTCGGTGTTATTTTGGCTTTTTGTGACGATTTACTAATTACATATAGCGATGATGTAATATATGTAGTAAATCCACAGACTATTGCTATAACGTCTGTTGTAACGGATTTACGTCGTGTTACCGACGTTGCTTGCACGAAAGATGAAATATTTGTTTTAGAAGGTGAAAGAAATATTATACGTATTGCATACTGTCCTGAAAGTAATATTTTCTCATCAGGTACGATTTTTATTTTAATATTTTCTCGAACTATCTTCCGTTTAAGTTCAAGAAAATGTTAACTTACAGAAGCGAAAACTACGTTAGATCCACTTTCATCGTTCGCTGAAATTAGCAAACCGGTTACTAATGGTATATTGGAATTGACTTCTAAGTTGAAAGAAAGCACAATAGTGCCAGCTATTCCTTTTCATAAAATCAAACCCACCAATATTATTCAGTCTGTAGGGTAAAGTATCAGAATGAAGTTTTGTTTTTCTTAACTGTACTTTTATATATGGAAATATTTTTTTTATTTAAAATTGTTTATAGTATTGTACCAGTTGTTACTGCTGATACTGATGCAACTTCAGTTGCAAATGCGGAAGAAGCTGTAGAAATACCTCCAACTATATCCATGACGGATCGTAGAAATGCAACAGATAACAATGATACTCCAGAAAGAAGAAATGTCGAACAGAATGGAAAATACAATGATAGAAGACAAATATTTGAAAAGATTAGTCAACAAGAATTTGAAGACGTTGTTTTTACTCCAGAGAGGAAAATTAAGAAATCACGCAATAAAATGATGAATGGAAATGGGAATTGTTCATCGTTATCTGACGTCGATGATTCGTCCGTTTTTAATAAGGATAAGATAAATGCTAATGATGCAAAGACAACGCATTCTGATTTACTTACGCTCAGCATCGACGATGATTTTATACTAAGAACCGATAGAAATCTTGAATCAATTCAACGTGACGTAGAAGACAAAGAAAAACTTTTAGCTGATGTTTTGGATTTTGATTTATCGAAATATAAGACAAGCAGTCAAATTGCTACTACTAATTCAAACGTATCTCAGTCTGCCGATACAATTACGAATGCTGATTGCAAAACACATTCCAATGATTCTTTAATAGAGGACAAAAATGAGCAAAATGAATATAATGAACATAGTGATCATACCGAAACTGAGTCTGGGGACGAAGATGTTAGTTATCGAACTGAGTTAAAAAGGTTAGAAGATTTAGGCGAATGTAGGAAGAAGCTACTGCAAGATAAATTAAATGATTCTTCGTTACATTCGAATAATCAACATATGGATAGACGCGAATTGGAAATTAAGTTTCGTAGTAAGTATACAAAAATTAGCTGCCGATATACCTTTCCACTTAAAAACGAATATTTATATTTTCAGTTCTATCAAAAGAATCTATATTGTCAACTACACTTGAAGATGATGATTGGGTTGTAGTCAAGAATGATATGTTTTCCGTTACGATGTAAGATAAAATAACAAATTATCTTAGATAAAATTACTTTAATTTTTATGAATATTTAAAAAGGATAACACAGTTTAAATAGATGTGTCTTCAGTTTTTTTGCACATCTTATAATAGAATCTTCACTGAAATCAAAGCATAATTATGTATACATTTCTATATACAAAATTAAGATTTTAATGAATTTTCTAGTCTTGTTGTAGCATAATATGTTTTAAAAGTAACATAAAAAATCATGTTCAATGAATAGTATTTATTTTAATTGTGTATTGCAAAATATTGCAATCATAATTTTATTGTAATGTTCTCTTTTTTGAATTAATCAATTTTTTTTATTTCCTCAATGGGAAATTGTGATAAATTTTTTATAAGATCTATCCATGTCAAGTATTATTTGTGTATTGTTACGCATTTTAAATAATATGTATGTACTTTGTGTTTATATTATTAGTAAGCAACATTCCAATTTGCATTTTTGTGGCAAATACACGTTTGAAAGTAAAAATGATATATGTATAATCGTTCTATTATCACATGAATGGTACTCAAAAATAGACATTTTTTCGAACACTCCAAAGATTGTAAATTTCATTGTAAATGCAGGCACGAATTTCAAATACAATTGTAATTAATATTTTAAGTAAGAATACTTTTGCAATATTTCAGCTTTTGCTAATGTTATAAAAATTTGACTGTTATATGCAGATACATTTATGTATTAATTTGAAATATGAAAAAAATGGTAAAAATTACATTCTTAGATAATAAAGAAAGCAATACTTTATTCTTAATTTTTATTACTTACACGTGTAAAATGAAATAAAGGTATTTTATGTATGAAACAATTTCAAGAAATGAAAAACAATCTTCTATTAACAACAAGTGGGTTTGAAATAATTTATTGTTCAATGATGTACATGTTATTTAATGATCACCTATATTAACCTCTCTATGTATAGGTTATTTTTTTTCTCACTGAATTTTATAAAAGATGTTCACGCTGTGGTGGCAATAATGTCACTGTATTTCTTAATTTTAGTAGCAACACTCATATCTACATATTTATCACCCACTGATATAATCATACCCCCAAGAATGGTAGGATCAACCTTTGTGGTTAGCAAAATATTTTGATTTTTGCTTAAAAATCCTTTCAAAGCTTTCTCAAGCTTAGCTTTCATATCAGCATCAAGTGGTTTTGCAGTAGTTACTTCACAGGGAACCTCACCTCTGTTAGCAGCCATTAATAATTTAAACGTATTAATTATACTATTCAGATATCCAAGTCTTCCATTTTCTGCAAGTAAAGCCAAGAGATTTGTAGTTTCCTTACTTAAACTAATTTTGGAACCAATTGCCTTAAGCGATTCTGCTTTATCTTTCCTTTTTATTGCTGGGTCTTTCACAAATTCATTCAATTTCTGATCAGTTTTTAGAAGACCCTATTATAACATAACATTTTTAAATACACAACTTTAACACTTTCTACATAAAATACAATATATATTATACATACTTCAAATTTTAGCAGGTCCTTTTCAACAGCATTCAATGATTTTTGTTTCGAAGCTGCTGAATAAAGCGCAGTAGCATATCTTCCATCTACTCCAAATACTTGAATTGGAGGCTAACATTGTACAGAAATATTAAGTTAGTGTATTTCCAACAAGTTTCGTTAAGCAATCAAATTCGTGATAACCAGAACATAAATCAATGATGTTATTTTAAGTTATGTAATTTTACATGCAATATAAAGTTAATTCATATACCTTAACCATTTGTTGAGTAGCAAGACTGCTACTGAACGATCTTACCTAAAAAATCAAATATATTTTATCAATTTTATAGGTTGTTTTCCGAATTTTCGATCTATAGATTCGATAAGTGGATTGTCAGAATACTTTATTTTGTTACTAAAGAATTGAAACGATTGATTCACGCGTTACTTGTAGATTAACAAAGTAACAACCAGTGAATTTTATATTACTTACAATTACTCTGCTAAAAGACATGATTCTATACTTCAAACAGCACTTTAATCAAATACGAGAACGACAAATGTGGTTCTACACATTCACCATTATGTAAGATGGACTTGTTTCATACGATTCGTGTAGTTGTGGTGGTAAACATATATATGTTATTTGAAAAGCGACATCTCTAGAGGGAGCAAGTTGAAAGTGCGGAAAATTATATTTGCATAGTAATGGGTAAAATTACAAAGTGATTTGTTTGTTAATAGCTAATTAATTTTTATTTGCTGCATAATTTTAATCACATTTGTTTCTTATTTCAAGTGTTACCATAATATTGAACATCAGTTGATACCAGCTAACCCGAAAATACCGCGTCTCAAGTTAACTATTACGAAAAAGGAATATTTTGCAGATACCACTGTCGAGGTATGTCAATAAACATAAGATTTTAATATGTAACGATTCATTTATTATATTGCGAACGTGGTGAAATGTACAATGATATCTTTTATCGAAAAAGAAGCTGTGTAGTACTTCCGTATTTCTAAATTAATTAAACGTAGAAACATTTGTTAAGTGGACAGTATGCTTAGAATTATACACATCGTTAGTATTTATGTGTATATATTACCTTTCATGCTATTTTGTGCAACATCAATTAGAGTATTAACCGATATGTGTTGTTTCCTTTTATCCGTCCTTGTTCGATACGATATACGTGACAATTTGATGGATTTATTTACTATTATTTATTTATTTGTTTATTACATTTGATAGTCTATTCGATATGACACATAAATCAAACGCAACAAATACAAAACTTTCATCACAAAGAAATTTCATAATGTTAAAGATTTTCCCAGGTTCTTGGTCGTTATTTACTTTATAATTATTTACTTGTTTCATTCTAGTTAACATTAATATAATGTTAATAACGATGCTACATATTTTAAAAAGTTAATAGTTGTGTGCTGCGAATACGTGCACCCGCGCATATGTAAGTGTGTTAATTCCCGCCACATACGTCTACGCGCAAATGAACATATCATGAACGTATCATGAACGATATATTAGTAACAGAATTAGTATTCTCTTATCGATACATGGTCATAAAATTAACACGATATACATTCGTGTGAACATGTATTTCTTTTTCCTCAAATATTCATACAACAATATACTTAACATTAAAACAAACCGTGTATATACGCGCATCACTCGTTTACCATAAGAGTAATGTAGCTCAAGAGATTTTCATAATAAATCATGAAGGATGATACAATTATAATTTACAACACGTAAAAGAATATTATTCTCGAGGTTTGATTATCATTGAAATTTCACTGTTAAAACAATTCGCTCGCATCACTTTTATTGCAAGCGAGTGACACTAGATCAATTTGGTCCTCTATTGAATTTATCTCTAATTCAATCGTTTATCTTTCTACTTTCCGAGGTGATGCGTTCCTTTAGTTTCTTGCACGATGTACACCGTCAGTGAAAGATTTATATTCATTTGTGTCTCCCAATTTCTCAGAAAGATTCATGGTATTCAAATTTCGAGGGACAAAACATGAATATTATTGCCAGTAATTAAGAAACAATTATTTTTGCATTGACATCTTTTAAAACATAGTCGATAATCGATGGATACGAGAGACCGGTATACACGTAACAATTTTATCGAAGAATTAAAAGTTTCTTCGTTTTTTTCTGATTGGTCGATCACTGACGCGAACGTAATCGCATCACTAATTTGGATCATCTTCAATTCTAAACGATTTGTCTGTAAATGAAAGTCGTTTAAAAAAATATTCTCCGCACAATATGTATATACCTATATTTATAGATCTGTATCTTATTAACTAAATAAAGCTTGTATCAGGTTCTTATCGTCTAATCGACTAGTCGAATGCAAGATCCTCCGTGATCACGAAACGCAATTGATATTTAATCCATAGACCGGCGAATATTTTTCTCGACCCGTTGAAGTTTTATTAAATATCTGATTAGTTGAACTTCCTACCGAGTTTTCGTTATCAAAACTATCGCGGAGTGTTTAATTATACGAATATACGTGTATAACGAGGAACATAATAGTTGAATTTCGTGCTCCAAATTTCGAACCATTTGTACGATCACGAGTTTCTATTATTCAAACAGACTATTGCAACGGCAACTATTATTCAAATATCTCGGTGTCGATTATACCAACTAAATAATATTCTATATCATTTATTATTAGGTTTCATTTTCACGAAATCTTTGATCTCGCCAACCCGTGGCAAGAATCGAATTTATTCGAGAAGGTAGCGTTTACGATAGAAACTCAATATTTCCCTACGCTAGAGGCCCGAGAGGCCGAAGCACGTTATCGAATGGCGTCAAATCGAATCACGTCAACCGAAATCGCGTTAACTAACAAGAAAATATCGAGGACTTACTGCGTTTAAAAAATGTGCCAGTCTACGGGTTAAAATGCTCCCGTTGTAGAAATCGGATGCTCATTAATCGTGATGAACTCAGACTTACTTGAAAGTCGAACGCTTCTTAGAATACTAATGAACTTAAACAAATGTACACGCAAGTTAAACGTAGTTGGCCCTCGCGGTGCAACAGAAAAGATTCAGAGCGTCGTGAAAGTAGGACGATTGTCCAGCCGATCTACTGGGTCTGTCGTTGCTTTGATTCCACCGATGTGTCCGTCTTCCGTTGAAACGATTGCCTCTGGTTCCGGCGCTTTGAAGGGCTGTGTACTTTTCTGCAAACGCACAGAAACAATCTTAGCTTTGACCACGTCGACGAAACATTTATCGAATATCGTCATTTTAATAAGTTCGATGGTTGTACTTCGTTTGGTAAAATTCAGTTAATGGAACAAGATACGGTGACATTGCTGAACGTTGATAGGCTAAGTTGGCTGCTCCTCGCTGCGTAATTATTTAATGGATGGCAATTCCGTTCAGCGGAAGCTCGAGCAAATACGCCTCTGTTTGGAGCGATTCTCTTTAATGTTCCCCTCGAAATTAAAAATCAAATAATGTCGTAATTGATAACGGCCTAGCTTAACGAGACGAGGTCAGGGCATATTATTCTTTACGATCTTATCGAATTCTTTTCTAATTGCTGGATCGTATCGATCATCTCTGATAATGCGTGATTCTTAAACCTTTTGCGACCCAGATTGTCTCGGACCAGATTCGTTCTATCTGTTCCACGCGAATTTGCTAGGAGGAGGATCTGAAGGAGAGTCACGATATTACACCGAAAAGAGCGTAACTACTAGCTCGATCGCGAAGTAGATATCGTGGTAAATCGTAACGAAACCCGACCCTGAACCTTCTCGTGCGTGCAATATACTTCGAATTAGTCTATCAGCTGGCGGAAGTGGTTACCGTTTCAGGAGAAGTGCGGCAATACGGAAAAATCATGCGAGCCGCGACATAGCACGATGAAAGGACGACTTAACTCCTGCGATGCGGCGACCGCAATAAATTGAGACGTCTCCTCGTTGAGCCCCTTTCGTGTTCGACTTTTGCATCGTCATAAAATCACGAGAGGTTTCATCGACGCCGAGAATCTTGGCGATAAAGTAGTACGTTCTATGAATTTCAAAGAGGATCGAGTAAAAAGATCGTGAACCGTTGTTTTGATATCGATCAACGCGTTAACCGCGTCAGAATTACGATCGATTCGGCTCTAAGTGCAACACGGTCGTTCAAGATAGAGGTTTCGTCCGAGGGATTAATAGTCTCGAACGAGTTACCATTTCGCGTATCACAGAAATCGCTGGATATTAGCGCAAAAATGAATTCTTCTCGTCCTTGACCTCGATATCACGCGGAACGTCGATGATACGTGGCCGTTATTGCATACATATTAATTTCGTCGCGACAAACAGAGGATTCGGGACAAGAACGAATACAGGCTAGCCGGTGCACCGCGTTTGAAGTACAAAGGTGGAACCATCGGTGGGTTTACCTGGTGCAAAAGGTTTGCTCGGCCTTGTCCGTCTAGATTGTTTCGCGAATCGCGGCTCGAATCGCTTTATCGGTCCACGGTCGAGCATATTTCCCTCTCCACCCCTTTGGATTTCCCACCCTTTTTCCGTGTCCGGTGAATTCTCGTTTCTGTGAAGAACGGAGGGAACGCAGGAACCGCTTTCCACGTTTCCATCTATCCTTGACCCGGCCTCTGTTTAACGTTAAATAATGCTCTCGCGTTTCGTCCTGTACATATTTATTTCCCTGTCGGTTTTGTGTGCGTTACGCATGCGTTATACTCGTATGTGTACGATGTTACATAGTGGGGTACACCATAACGAATCAATTCTATAACGAACAATTTTGCTCGGCAAAATAATCTACAGGGAACAAAAACGTAAACACGGGTTGGACTACGTCTGGCTCTTCGTTGATTTTTCTACTTCGGCGAATCGATCATTCGAATCTATCGATCATTGGTCGACACAAATTTAATTCGGTTACACGATCGAAAAGATAGCGACAGTCGAGAATATTAGTAGAAACGATAAGATCGTTTAAATCGTTGTATTGGAAAAGTAACTTCGTCCCAGACAGGGAGTTTGGAAGTAGGTACGTTATAACGAACAAGACTCCAGAACCAATGACGCTCGTTTCAAGCTATCCCATTGTATATCTAACTTATCACGAACGCCTTTCAAGAATTCCTTAAAAGCTGCACGCGAGACCACGTCCGATAAACTGGTTCCCTTCGAATTCGATCCGAAATAAACCGCGCGTGTTCCTTTTTATTCGCGGTTCGCTTCCGCCGGTTCAGCGTCGCGTTTTCCCCGAGCAAATTCTCTCGACGAGCGCGTACACAACATTCGACTCGGTCCTTTTCGGAATTTTATCTACAAGTTGGACGATTCTTCTTGCTTTTTTATATTCCTTTATTTTCCTCTGTGGCGCGCGTACGTTCTCTCTGAAGCGTGAATTTCTCGTTCGTAACACACAGGGAAAAGGAAGTCCGTGTTTCCGCTCGACCTTGACCCGTTTCGCGTTCAATGTCAAACGTTGCTCTCTATCTTTCTCTCTTCTATCCTGTCGCTCGAATTTCTCTCCTTCCACGTCCTCCCACCCTCTCTCTCTTTCTCTCTGTTGTTATTCCCTTGATAAGCGTGCAAAGTTTCGAATTTACCGGTTACGGGATCCAAGGTTGCAGATACATGGCGATATCGATGGTTCGTTTAAGGGGCCACGGGGACGCATCCGAATTCGCTCGTTATATCGACAGATAATTAAGGTCACCGTGTACTATCCGACCGAGAGTCGAATCGGGTAACCCTATAGCGAGCTTCATCCTGCCGGAAGGTAATACGTTTGTTCCGTAGAATCAATGGGAACTTAAGAGCGACGAAGTATGACAGGACGAGGGTGAAATAGACGAAGACGGAGAAGCTGTTCTCCTTTGAAATCCAGACCTTGGCCTCTGGAGTAACCCGATTAGAGACAGTTGAATAGAGAAGAAGAGGCAGAGGAGACACAGGAATAGGAAAAGGGAAGAATCGAAAGAAAAATCGGGGGAGGAGGAGACATTAGGGTTTGAATAGAGCGGCGAGTTCGCGGAAACGGCTAATCGAATTAACGGCGGTGTTTACGTTCGAGGAAAATCAACTGGAAAACGTATCGCGAACGTTGTTCCGTTCTGTCGCTTGCAAAACAGTTAATTTCTCTGAGAGAATGGCCGTTCGAGCGAAGGCTTTTATCTCTTCAAAAGATAATTGTTCGATGTTACCTATATATCCTGTTGTGAAAACGCTGGCAAATTGTTCAACGTTTCGTATATATGCACACTGTAAAAGATGAAACTTTCATCTTCCCGTACCGATTTTCATAAAACTGCGCCATGATTTATACTTGTCCGAAGCTTCGTCGTAAACTTTCTAAAGAAAAGTCAGATACGTATCTCGCAAATACGAAAGGATATAGATGGGAAAATTTTGTTGAACGATAGCGTGTATTTTGTGCCCCGATAACCGATGGCGTTTGTAATATCATCCCCGAGGCGAGTAATCGGACTAAATTCGATCGGGATTGGTCGGAACGAGAGACAAGCGAGTTGTCACCAAATAAAATTCCTGCTAGGACGATGAACGCTGACATCGGAAATACGACAGTACCTATATCGCCGTCCGATTGGGGCATAAACTCTTGCAGCTCGTTGATCAAACCTCGAATTTCCTCGGAATCTTTTTTGATGCTGCACAGCTCCTCCTCGTAGAAGTTTGGCGTGATCTGTTTGCACAGAAGTATCTGCGAGATCACGTTGCCGATGTTTGATGGGCCGGTTCGGGTTTCTGAAATGGGAGTACACAAAAATTCACCTCAAACGTTATATTGTCACGCGGTGAATTTTTACGAGTTTTCATGCGTGGTGAAAATCCAATCCAATAAAATCTCTACGATTTGGTTACGCGTTCGATCCGTTGATGTTTTTCCAAGTCGAATTTTCATTGGAACTTGCAAAAATTTCGCGCGATCGAACTCTACTTGTAGAATCTGGTGCGTCAAATTTCCACCCGTTGCATCTCGACGTTTTAGATCTCGATATATTGGATTTCCACGAGTCATATCACGCAAGACGAAAATGATCTTTCGATCGAAAAATCCTCGTATAACCTTTTCAAGCTCGTATCCGATTGTCACGCGTAACATGTCTCGTGTAACCGGATTTTCGGTAAAAGTGAATTTATTGGTTTATAGGAGATTCCTCGTTAGGCAAAGAGCCGCAGAATTCGGTTAATTGAAACGCTCCGGACGTAACCGTTCGATATATCTTTCGCGAATAAAACGAAAGAGAATCGTTGAACTTACCGTATTCGGTCATGTCCATGGGTACGTTACGAATGAGCTTTTTACTTTTGCCCAGTTCGCGTAGAAATAACTGAGCAACGTAAAAGAGCAGCATCAAATTGGGACAGTCCACAGGTATACCGATATCCGTAGTTCTGAAATCAGAAATCGTTCACGCGTCGAGTTTTTGCCTACCAAGTTTTCTCGTTAAAGATTTCCCTCGCTATTTATCCGGTTAGATTTTCGTTTCGCAGTCGATAACTCTCGATTTCGTAGTTTATTCAGCTAATTGAACCTGGCTATCAATAATTTAAGAAAATTCGACAGAATCCTCAAAAGTTTATGCAACACGTTAATTGCTAGGTCGAAGTCTTTGAAAGTTTCATTAGACGGTGCTTTCTAATTAGGTAAGCAAAAGAAGTTCTAACGAGCTGGCTGATGAATTCCCATGGAAATTCAGTCGTCACCCATACATCTCTGTCATCCACGCTTTCAAGTAATTAGGTAAGCAATTTCTAACGATACGGCCGATAAATTTGTATGGAAATCACGCTCGCGTTTCAATTTGATCTTAACTTCTTTTTCCTTATCTTTACTATTTCCTTACTTTTCCGATGCACGAACGTTTCTCGTTGAAAAATTTGAGAGCTTAATTTTGGTCGTGGCATTCTTGTATAAGTTTCCTACGTCTGGGCCCATAATTGACCCGGTCGTTCGTCGTTCGACGGTTAGAGTAAACACGCGAACGACGGAGTAACCCGAACAACCGTATCGTAACTGTTCTGCGACGAACAAAGAAGATTTACGTATTAAAGGGGCGCTTTTAATCCTTTCGTTCGTTGAACGAGAAATATTTAATGTCGTTCCAGTAAACTCGACACGAAGTCCGATTCATTTAGTCACGAGGCTGTTTCGTGTTACTTTGCGGTTGTGGCATTTATTTTCCTTTATTTTTGTACGGAAAGGAGAAACCGAGCATAAGATCGCGGAATTATAACGTCATGATCGCGGAACAAACGTTCGTCTCTGGAAGCTTATGAGGCTGGAAAATTTTCTTTCTTACTTTTTTTCTCAATTTTTTTACAATCTAGTGTCGAATCTATGGAAGACACCGTTCGAGTCCGACGACGATATTTTTTCCTCCCGAGTTGTAACAAAGTCTGCAGTGTTTGAACGTCGTATTATTAAAATGTTCTATTAATTTAACAGAGCACGGAGAAGTGCAGAAAGTGGACGGAGACAAAGGGACGTCGAATAACATTTATCCGCCTTATCGCAAGGCTTCTATCAGCTTTCAATAAGAATTTCAGCTTTCAATAAAAATTTCCACGATGTAAAATATACAAAAAATGTTAGATCGTTAAAGCAGCTCGTGCATTTTAACTGAAAAACAGCCCTGGACAAAAGAAATAAATTGAAATTGATTAAACCGTATATTTGTTTTCGAGTAAAGATTAAACTTATTAGCGAAACGGAAGACGTTATCCTGGCGTTTGATCGTCCGTAGTCGAGAAGCATTATTTAGTATCGTAAAAATCTAATAAAACGCTAGAAAGTGGAAGACATCGATTTCCAGCATGTTTAATGGCAGGTGTCGGAGACAGCTCGCGTTTACCGTTTAATTTTCTACTCTATCGTAGTCTCCGATTGTTATCGAGAAAACTTGGTCAAATTTCATTTCCACGTTATCTGTTAGCAGGAATAACTAGCCATAGATTGTCGCGTAATAGCAACCCCTGTCCTGCAAGTTGAAACCTGTAATTTATGGAAAAAGCGCGACTGGTTTTGATTGCAAGCTCGAAGGTAACTTTCGCATAAACGTTTCTGCAAAATCGTGCGCGATATCGTTGGAACCATTTCGAGGCGTCGTAAAAGGAATACAGCTTACTCCACATACTCCGATTTCTTTTTTTTTTTTACGAAAACATGAAACAAGACGACGGTTTCGTGTCGCGTGCCCGTGTAATCGATATAAAAGTTGCGTGATTTCGTAAGGCACGTTGCGCATGATATGCCTGTAATATCGCACGAGAGTATTGGTAAAAATTGCACACGGGATAAATCAAACAGATTTGAAAGCGTTACGTGTTTCAACGACGCGTTTTCAGGAAATCGTTGATAATCGCTTTGAAATTCGACCTCCGCTTCGAATAATTACTTTTCCCCTTTTCTCTTTTTACAAGTTTATACGGCACGACAACCAAACGATTCGATTTGCGTAGAATTATTGTTCGAACAACGTTTAAATCGCAATAAGCGTGTGTTTGACATTTGGAACGTAGTAGAATTTACGCGGCAATGTTACGTGAATAGAGAGGGATGCGAGTCTTGCGTATAAGCGGTGGTCCTTTACAATTAAGCAAAATTATGTAACTAATCATGTAACCAACGTATACGTGGCATTCCATGATACGACTTGAGATTACGAGAATCCGTTCGTGATTCCATCGGATACGATTCACAGGGAGGTTTCTTTGATTTCTTATCAAAGAAGTTCGTGGAAAATTGTGCGACGCGCATTTGCATCGAACAAGCCGGGAATCCGAACTGGCTCTAGCAACTTTCTCGTTGTAAATCACCGGAGAGAAGAATTAACGAGAACGTGCAAAGGAGCTCATGAAACATTTAGCTTTTCATCAGAACGGGCAAACTCCCGTAAGAAAATTTTCGTTTTAAAACGCGATGACAATCTTTGGAGACCAAGCCTTGCTCACTTTTGCTTCTCTACGAAACCGATACCTCGGAATCGATAACATTCTTTGCCGCACACGTCTCCAAGCAATACAACTTTTTTGATACTATTATTCTCTTCTTTGGCCGATTCTAGTTTACTTCTTCTGTGCTTCGCACAGAATTCAATTACGATAAGAAATACAACGCAGTTTCTATGCGTTGCATCTTCGCGTGTTCACTTTTCAGTTGTTACATTCCTTCACGTATGCATTATATCTTTATTAGTCAGCAAAAATAGAGTCTCAAAAAGTAATTTTCCGACGTAACATTATCCTTACGATGACGATAACAAAAAATAAGACAACAATTTGTCCGCGAGGAATCGATTCGTGTCCCGGCTGAAAAGATGTAATTTACCGAACAAAAACGGGATCATAATAAGTCTGATAAATCCTCTGGCACAATGGAGGCGGGGTAGTAGCTTTTATTTAGGGATTTCCGAGCTAAGATAACGGGTTTTCGAGTATCATCGAGATGAATCTTCGTCGTTAACTGGCATCAGGCAGGGAAGAAACGCGTGCACGACGGTGGTCTGGCGTTTATCATTGGAATCTATTTATCGCGTTAACTGGAATCTCATTAACCGGAAGCAATTCGAGTTTGATGTGTTCCTACGTCTGACGCTCGATTCCGAGTAATTGACATAAACTGGTTAATCAATCGTTCGGTATCGCCTTTCTTCTTCTTTCCCGTTCCGTGTTGCGGTGTCTTACTGTTTTTCGTAACCGATTAGCAAGCTTAATCGTTTCGTTGTTCTTGGAAATGTATTAAACGGAGGAATAAAGTGGACAAACCTTCGCACTTGTGGCAGTATGAGCTGAGACGCGTTTTTACACGCGTCCACACAATTTCGTCGTAATCTTCGAATTTTCTCCCGTAGTTCTGGACAGTCTCGTGGCTGGCCGATGTTTATCAGCAGATCACGATATTGCGCCACTTGGTTGTTGATCTCCTGAATTTGCTACGAAATAAAAGCAAAACGCGCAATTAACCCCGTTTTCCTTCGATTTCGGAGTGTAACCGTACCGCGATATTCGCAAAACCGGAGATTAAACATCGCCGTGATCATAAACCGAGCAATTTGTTACGTGACCGATGATTATACCAACGATAAACCGAGTGAAACGGTACAA
The DNA here is from genome assembly GCF_050947335.1 of Megachile rotundata. NCBI lineage: Eukaryota > Metazoa > Arthropoda > Insecta > Hymenoptera > Megachilidae > Megachile > Megachile rotundata. The sequence goes on from NC_134994.1 coordinate 15,016,275, forward strand.
CCGCTTATTCGAATGATTGTTTCCTCGAGCATAGAATGCACGTTGTTCTATGCTAATTTAATAAGAGTCATTCGCTAACGAAAGAAAAGAAAACTTACTAAATTGACTGCGCAAGTTGTAATCAGAGATTCGAATAAAATGCGAATCAAGAAATACAGGCAGATTTATACGTGCAGCTATTTTAATAATTCGTATACGTTACCGACTTCGATTGTTTGATTAAGGTAGTAAACTGACAGTATTCACCGAATACCGTTCAAACTGAATAATCACTGAACAGATGCCTAATCACCGACTGCAAAGGCAAATGATTAATATTCCCGATAGATGTACGATAGTACGATAACCTTTGGTTGCGAAGCGTGAAGAGAGAATACCATTTGCAAACAATAAAGTACAAATGTGATAAGATAACTCTTTCGTGCTGCTTTCGAGCAAGCAATTCATCTTTGACTGAAATAAAAACTTTTTAAAGGATATTTCGAGCGTTCGTATATTTCATAGAAAGAAAGCAAATAGAACTATATTAATCTGCTACGCATAATTGGTAAAAATAATAAAGTTACGAAGTGAACGCTAATTTACCAGAAGAATAGCCTTTTCCGTCTTCTCGCTCTTGTCATCTTGAGTTAGGATTTGTGTATGAGATTGGTTATTGGTTTGCGTCTGGATCTGAGTGTTGCTGACCGATGGTATTGGCGATTCCGTCATTATTTTGCTTGAGCGGGTATCCTTTGATTGCTAATTGCCACGAGGCAATTAACAATATCGCCCGGCAATATTTGCAAATGTTGCTTTGCCGTTGATTACGCGATCGAGGAAACACCGAATTGCACCGAGTACGAACACGAACTTTAAACATCGGTATCGACACAGGTTATTCGTTTCTTCGGATCATGGCTAGAATAAACGCGACGATCCGCCAACGAATTTTCGTGCATACTTCGCGCAAATGGCACTCGATTATGCATGAAAATTGTACTTTACGACACCGGCAGTCTTCTACGAGACTTCTCTTCTCGGAACAAAAGAGATTGGTAATCATTAAAGGAAAGAAAGAAAAACGTGTATTTCGCTAGTGGGTCGAGAAGATCTATATAATTGAGATACAATTGCACGAACTGAAGTGGCACGAACACAATGCTTCTCCTTAATCGGAACGATCGTTGTTCTTCGTTAAGCGGTGAGTCCGAAAACTGTCGAAAACACCGTTCGTCTTCGTTCAACCATTACACGAACATTAAAAGTAGATTAGCGACAGATTTACGAGACGTTCGAGCGACGACAATTAAAACGATTGTCGCGTTACTCCTTCTGGCTACGGGGACGGGGTAAAATGTGCCAATGAATAGACCGTAGTATTCTCAGCACGAATCTCGTAAAAGTCAGGCTGGTAGAACACTTTCGTGAATTCCTACCGGTATCGTAACTCGAGTTCGATGTGTCCCTTCCGATTCTCGACACTGACTTCATCTTTTCTCGCTCGGATTCACGGGGAAACAATACGCGTTCACGTTATGTGGGACAGTATAGTCGGAAAAAAGGTATTGTTCGCGAACTCGAGGATTTCGGTGGCCATTGTGTTCACCGACTTTCCTTCGAACGATGTGCGCGCGGTGCCAGCACACGCGACTAACTGAAACGTGGGTTTTGCTCTCGAGCTCTTTCACTGCCGCGATTCTCTTCTTAAGAGCGCATGTCTGACTTGCTCTGCCACTATACTACTGTCTCGTCTCTCTAACCCACCGTCCCTCTCTTGTTCGCGAACGCGTGGGCAGACGTTCGACTTTATCGAGTACTTCGCTATTAACACGTTAATTGCGACACACTGGAAATGGACACACGTAGTAAGACGGAACCTGCTAAGGACCAGCGTGCTCCTCTGCACGTAGCGTGGAGCACGTAGGATGTCGAGCACCTATTTAGATTGTTATTATAACGTCACGGTTTACCTTCGTTGTTTTCGAACTAATTTAAGTACACGAAATTTGTAGATTATCACCCACCTCCGAGGCGTTTACGCGCCAACTTAATTTAGTGGAACAATCGAACGATAAAATTAAATTCGTGACCTATTCATAAAAATGAACGCAAACACAATAAAAAAATATTGATCCGAACGGCGCTTAATTTAATTAAAAGTTACCTGTTGAGTCGCGATAAACAATTTCGAGCTATCAAATTGAGGCATCGAATCGGAAAATTAATTCTTCGTATGCTAGTGTATTAACTTTAAAATATTCGAACAGATATCTGTTTCTCTCTTTAAACTTTGTCCCCTTTCCTTTCGCGGCCGTATCGTGTACGCGGTGAAAATGACCGTGAACCTTTTTGTGCGAAGAAGAAAAGATCCGCGAGTTTGTTTCACGAAGAAACACCGAGTCTCTGGACAAACAGAACGCGTTCGTCGTGATCGAACACAGTCATAAAACCTAATTGGAAACCAGTGATAAAGTTCCAGCCTCTCGGACGTATGCTCGTTTGAAAACGATAGAAATTTAAACGATTTCGAGACGAGTATCGTGCTTCTACTGTTATTACTATTCAGCCTGATGAACCAATTTTAGATTAAAATGAACCCCGGATTGTTAATTCCGTACTCCGCGTAGGAAGCAATTATCCAGAGAATTTCGTATCATTAATGAAAGATGCTTCAGCGTTGCATGGAAGTCACAACGGGAAAGCACAGAAATAAATACACAGAAGTTTATGCACGAACAAGGAATTTGCGAATAAAATATGTAACGATTATGTGGAACATTCGAATCGTGACACGTTGCAGTTGAATCGTGCTTACAGAGATAATTATCTCGTCTATCATTCTTATGCCACTGTCTGACTAGTTCGAGATCATACTACTGCCCGGTCAACACGCCTACGATCGTATTTTGGATAATTGCGATCATAAAGTACCACGTAGGGTAATCTTTGCTACGTCAATCAAGGTGTTAAGATCTTTTAATTATGGTACACTGTAATGAAAACGACAATGTGGAGTGATAACACGGGAATAGAGCTTAACTTCACCAAATTGTCACGCGACAACAGTAACGTTTCGTGTTCGATGTTCGACTTGTTCTACTGCGACTTTAGAGATTGAGGAAGTAAGTTGTAAATGGTAAATGAAACATTCATGATTAAACGATGACCTCTCTGTGCTGATTTTGTAAGGTGTACGTGCTTCGTATGATAGCGGTTCGAATCAAAGTGCAAATGACAATCTTTGATCGATCAACGCGCGATCAAAGGGTAGATGGTGTATGTAATAACCGCGAGTAATCACTCGCGATCGTGTCCTCGATACGGGTCCGATTCAAGATACTGAAAGTAACTAAACGGTTGATCTTACGAGTAACAGGTATACCTATGTACAGAACAGAGGACGTAGCAACAGGCGCAATCAACTGACCGAGGGATAAAAATCAGACGTTAAAAATATAGATCTTGTTATCGGGAGAGTATTGTAAGGTAAATTTGAGGTTTATGCTTAAGCAGATCGTCCATTTAAATGCGAGTGCGTTGTAGCTCGTTGCGTGAATGTTAATTTCGATGGAACTGTTGCGCGAAGGATTGGTCGATCAGCAGAGGGCTAAATATAGCCGCCAGTTAAATGCACCACGATGAACCAATCGCACCGCATGCTGCGTGAATAGAGCACGGAAATTGGTTTTACCACTATGCCCCTAACCAACAGGTAAATTTAGCGTGATTCGAATCATCGTTATCGTTTCCGTAGAATTTTTATAATCGCGAAAATTTCGAGGGGCCAAACTTTCTCTCGTTTTAAAACACCTAGTATAATATCGATCGTTTGTCGATAAAACTATTACTTCCCCGAACGAGGTACTCGCTGTGATTATTTCGAAAGCGTTTAATTAATTTAGCGAGGTGTAACGATTAATTGCGGAACGGGAACGATCTTGTCGAAGTTTTAATTGGAACGATAATTAATATTTTTCGTGGCTCGTCCTTGGCTAGCTACGATCCTTTTCGCCTCCTGTACCTCTATTTGCACAATTTTCTTTCATTTGTCCGCGACACGGTAAACCGTTCTCTCGATTTGCCGCCGTCTCCATAACGAGCGAAATTCGTAACACGATTTTAGAATCTACAAGAACTCTTGACATCGATCATCGCCAAGCTGCGCTTGCAAAAGTCAAATGTGAGGAGAAGAATCCTTTTCTACGACAGTACCCGACGCGATTCTTCACTTTGCCTCGATCAAAAAAATCACCTCTTTCACCGACGTTCAGACAGGTTTCACATTTTATCCGAATTATCGGGATTCTTTTAGCCCCGGGTTAAGACAGGAAATATATCTTTGGTCACATAAGATAAAAGGAAGTTTCGAATTTATACTTGTATCAGGTTCATGCGCAAGATCCGTGGCTTTCTTTTACTCAGGAATTTCTTTCAAGAACTGCATTTAGGTTACACTGCTCGATAAATTGTTCCGCGTTGTATTGTCACGCGTTGGATTTACAGCCCCATTCATGACCATATAACAAGAGTCTAACTACGCTAGCAGAGTTATTGATCGTTGTTCGAATAAATTGGAACGTTTAAACATTGTGAGAGCAGCAGTGTACATAATTGGTTAATTATTTACTTCTATTCGTGAAAAGCGAGTAATTTTAACAAATTAACGAAAAGACACGGTCTCGTGCATCCACTGAATACGTAAAAGCAGAGTTGCGTCGAAGCGAAACTGCTTGTTTCATCTTCTCTTCCTCGAAATGTTTCTATTTACTTACTTTCTGCTGGTGATCTTCAATCCTTGAAAGCACCAAAATAAAAATTCTTTGGTACCGTGGCTGGAATCAATTTCTGAGATGAAACTCTCGTATCAAGGAGCTAAATGTCTGACCTTTTCTCGGCTACACTACTTGATTTCAGAACTCAAAAGCGACGGCTGTAGATTATAATCGATCGCGCGCTGCACAATGTATCTTGCTTTAACTAACAAAACCGCGTATGCTTATATTTCAAAGTTTAATTACAGTTCGAACAAGCTATCATCGTGTTTTCCACTTACAAACGTGTCAGAGTTTTATTATCCTATCAAGGGGATTCTACGGCAACCGTAACAGAGAGGCAAGTTTAGAAGCAAATACCGCGATTCTATTCTTTCGGGGAAACGGATATCTGCAGCAAATTTCGTGTCATAAACGTCCGACACAGAACAGAGACACTCAACCTTCGGAGTACCAGTTGTGGTACAGCATATATCTCTCTCAAATATTAATTCCAGTCGTTGTAGCAAGGCCGAGTTTGCGTTTCGTAAGCTAGGCCTCTCGTGAGAGTTGTTTTTTCGATAAACCGACGCACGGTTTGAAGATTAAATTGAAAGATCTCCGTGACGAAAAAGTAAAATTCAGACATAAGTGAAAAAACAAGATATTTCACGGTGACGAATATGATGAAAATTTGAAATTCGCGCGATCTTTAATAAACACGTGTATCTCCGAGGACAATTCGAAACGGTTTAATCGCACAATATTTGATGAACGCGAGCGGGAAGCTTTTCGCGACGATTCGGATGGATGAAATTTTGGGTGGCTTCGAATGAGCGCACAATGTCCTTGCGTAATACACGCAACCAGTATACGATGGAACAGTAATAATTCACTCAGGGTCTATTAATATCAGCCCTAATTTTCGGTGCTGGCGTACCGTTGACGTACGATCCATCGTTGCCAGATGTCAATTTACATTTACATCGGACGGTATCGACGGCATCTTAAGAGCGATGAACTTGGACCAAGCACGATAAACAGACTCGTGACTTTTGCAAATGCGAACAGTGACATACCAAATAATAAATTATTATCTAGATTTCCAGTCTGACGCACAAACGTTCAGCGAAACGCGACGACGCCGTGTTTTACGATTTGCATGCAGCTATGCATGTATGCATTCGTTTTGCATCCATTAAAAATCAGGACAGCGGTCAACGATAATCGAGATTCACGGGCCATACAATGGAAATGTAAATCTGAAAATGCTCTGGTAGACCACTTTGACTGCTCCAGTTCCTTTACCTTTGGATCCGCGATGAAAGTTCGTTGATTCCCTGCGCCGAGGGCTGTAGGAGATCACGGAAGACTTTCGGGGATCGTTGCGCTTTCACAGGGATTCTAATAACCCGATACTTTGAACTTTTTATTAGCAAGATTTTATAAAGCGTCAGAGGCGCAGAGCAGATTAAAGAATATTCGTGTTTAAATTCCAACGTAAAAGTGGGATGAACGTAGGAGGATCTATAATTAATCCATGGGAAGCGGAACACACGTTACTTTTATCGTTTTTAATTTACATTCACGAATCTCAAATAGAAGAACGAATCTGCTCGTATTTAATATGCATCGAATAAGCCACGAGCGGACACGTTTTCACAGTGAATTTTCCGTGAATATATTAAAGGATACCTCTGTCATCCTCTTATCGTTTAGCACCACCGACGAGCATTGGCTTGATTTCGTCCTAAAGAATTAATTATACCATACGAATGGAATTCCTCGAGTTTTTCATATTTCGTCCCACTTATTACATTTGCATATCTTATCATCGACCCCTTTCGCGATTCAGACTTCTGCATTGTCGATGTTTAAGAATTTACTAACACGTATTAATTCTTTTATCACAATCTAATCGATTTTTCAACGCGACGAACGCAAAATTGCAATTACTCAAAATGCAACAGTTTCACTTTGCGAGGATGACGACGGATCGTTATTCGAGCCTGAAAGAGTTAAACAGGGCAACGAAGAATAAGCAGGGAAGCATGACGTGGCATGGATGACGATACTTTGTCGAAAGTTTCGCGAAAGTCTCTGTCTGCTCCAGATGCCGTGAGAATTGCCTATACCGGAAAGCTGTCGCACTGTAACGATGAATTTTACGTCGAATAATAAAAACTGAAATTGATCGAAGCAGAAGTGCGAGGAAAGAAAGAACTTGGTTAACGCGTGCGAGGTTCGCGGGTACAAACGATAGCGTGAGGAGGTTAATAGTCAAGTTATAGCGTAGATATGCAGAAAGAAAGCAAAAGCGTGTTGTGGAAAATAAAAAGTTACCGACTGATACCGAGAATATAATTACTCTTTAATTACGAGATTAAATTAAATTCATCAAATCTTCAGTAAACATGTTTAATTATGAAATTCAGTTTCCGTGGAACGGAGAGGGCGCAATCCGCACGTCTCGAAGGAACAGGTTTAAATTTGTGTGTCAGTGGGTCAATCGAGAGTAAGAAGGAAGGTCATCGTCGCGATTCAACGTTTTACCTTTCGACGAAGGCATCTAAGATAAAATGGAAACACGAAGAAATAGCGGAAAAGGGAGGGTCACGAAGGAAGATCGCTAATGGAATGGATCAAGACGAGAAGCGTTAGATATCCTCGATACGGAGTGCTTGGAAAAAAGTGTACCATAAAAGAATAATGATACTACTATCGAATGGCATCAACGCGAGTAAGCTTGTAATCCAATAAACTAAAGTTGTAAACTTGGTACAATTCGCGTCTTTGTCCGTTCCCGTTTTCATTTTGAGCTCTGCCCTGCAGCGTTCGAGAAACTCTGTTTCTTAGATCTTTCCTAACCCTATCAACAATTCCGAATCTTGTCAGATTCCCACTTCCATCTTCGCCGAACATTTTCATTCGCTTATCCTGTTCCTTCGCTTCGATGTAAGCATACAAGCAAAGTTTAAAAGTTGCATGCATAAAGTATTATTTTCTCTTGTTTATCTTGCGTTTACGTCCTCGATGTACATAAAAGCACGAAGGAAAATCAGGAGAAAAATAGAATCGAAGATCGAGGTAATAATCACGGGCGAATAAATAATCAAGGAAGAAGCACGTCGAAGGATATCCTCGAAGGAAACCTCGTGCTATTTCAGCTACACGGTGGCTCTCCTGGGGACAAATGCTGCATAATTGTAGCAAGAACCGTCTCAGTGCGACATTAAATTATTTCGAAGGACCTTCGCGGTGACATTAACCGTGTCCGACACTTTCCAGTGTGCCTGGACAATATTCATCGTTCGGAAACACGTATACGTAATTAGTTTTCTCGTGGGTTCGAGTTAAATCGACGTTCACGTTGTTTCTGAAATCGAGGAAAACGAGTGGCTAATTAGCAGCTGGGAACTCGCGTACAAAATCATATCAGAGTTATGCAACCGTGCTCGAAACGAGACTGCTTCCGGTTCAAGATGCGAGCACGGGACGGTCTTGTCGTTATATTCGTGCCGCGTTAGCGTGACAACTTCGTTTCCATCTTCCTCGACGAGCCGAGACAAATTTGTTTGAGAGATCTCTCTAGTTAACGGATTAATTGTACAAAGAGACTTCACGCCTGTCGGTCTGCTACGCGTTAACTTTGTTCAGCGATTCGTTGTACCGTTGCAATTACCGATTCACGCACCGGAAGTATAAGACTTCGTTATTTCTAGTACACCTTTCGCCCTGGAATCGTCTTTCCTTTTGTACCAAGTTTAATTAAATTTATCTCAGACTCTCGTTACATCCCTATAAGTCAAAGCATTCCTGAATTTAATATATTAGGTTGGTCAACGAGTTTAATATTGCGGTGGTCGTCGTGGGTCGTCGAAATCTAATGCATACGGGCCAACGCGTGGAAATTTAATGCGCGATGGTTCAATATGTGGCCATACAAATTGCGACAATCTGTTATTCCGTAATAAATTATACGCGATAACGTTTCCAATTCAAAAGCCACAGCTGGAACTGTCGTACGTATGAATATTAGAACAAGATGCTCGATTCCCTGAACAATTCAGGAAAAATTCAGGAGTAACCGAAGGCTCTTTGGAATTTCGTAAAAAAAGGACACTTTGAAGACTAAAAGGACGCGTCTCTCCAGAGGATTTTCACGATGGTTCAGCCTTGTCCTCCCTTTCACGATCGATAGCACCTTTTCGAGTTACTTCCCGGCACCACCACTTAACCTGGAACAATCATCGAAGATTCAATTTGTCGTGATAAAAGTCAACGATCTGACGATGATAAGTCCGTGGAAAGTGAAGAATGCTCCATGATTTTTCAGCGGCAATTAAAACGCACGATTTTAAACAGTTTGCACAGCTTATGAAAGCACCTATAGGTTCGAGGCGTGTCTTAATTAATCCGTGTTATTTATAACGAAGTCAAACGCGTACAAAATTTTCTGAATAAATTTTAATCGCAACGACTTGACGATACAATAGTATGTTTATCTCTATCGTCACCATTGTATCTTTTATAACACAAAGGACGCAGAGAGATATCGCGTTTACACTGTTCTTTGACGATTACAGCACAGTGGACTGTATTTGCCATAGTAATCTGGCCTTTATTATGTCGTAAGCCTCTCTTGCTCTGACAAACGTGGCCATCGCAAAGCGTCGGATTAATCATCCGGCCATCATGACTTCAATGGACCATTGACTTACTCGGACAAGTAGTTTCGTGGCTTTACAAACAGTCCAACCGTTAATTCCTGCTCGTCGACCATTGGAGTACTTAAAATTTCGATTTTGACATATCGCTTTTCATTAGTTAATTAGCTTACGATTCTCTCACAGAACGAAACGTCTCTAGATAAACGAAAAAGAAGTCTATGATCTTCTCGGAGAACTAGATTAACCCTTTCTTGTCTAAGCCAAAAAGAACCGAAGGTACTCAAAGTTTCTTCGCGGTGAGAGTGCCGAAGTTCGCTAGAATGAACAATGAAGATAAGAAGTTCTCATCGCTGGAAAATTGCCCTTCCAAAAATGGGACTTTAGAATACTTTTGGACATTTAATGACCGGGTATGTAAGGAGATTTTCACCTCGGCAAAACTTTAGGAAGTTTAATTAATAAAAAGAACTTTGAATATAATGAATTATCGACGTATTCGTTAACATTTTCCAAATGTTGTACTGTATAATGCAGTGCAACGTTAATGATCCCCCCGGGACATTCGCTATAAATAATATTAATAAATACGCTCGGAATTTCGAGACCACGCAGCCTACTCGTAAACAATGCTATCGTTGATTAATATGTCGGTCTCGTATCGTATTCCACTATCGGAACTATTAGGTGAATTATTAGGAATTCAATAACAGACGTACGTAGAACCGCGCTACCGATCGTATATGCAATTTTTACGCTTCGGGAACTTTCGAGAAACGAACTAATTGAATTCGTTGATCATCAGCTGCAGTCGAGCTAGAAAGGTCGATCATATTTTACTTTTTTTATCGCACACTCTAATATCGTTAAAATTGCTATCGAAAGTCTATTTCCCGAAAAAGCATTCAACTATACGAATCGATACTTGATATACAGGAGTGTTCAAAGCTCGGTAAAGTAGAAAATATTTCGGTTAACATCGTTGTTAATAAAAAACTACGTAGAAAATTGTGTGAACGTTTTCCTGGAAGTGTATCGATTATTTTATATGATACGCGATATGATGTAAAAAGTGCAAGTACGAATGGGACATTTTTAATTAATACAGTATTAGCACATAATTTTAGTATAATACCTTCCTTTGCCTCTAGATGGCTTCCTGCCTGAACTTTCTCCTACATTCACCTCCAACTTCCTTCCTTTCCACTTAAACTTTCCAACGTCTAAAGCTAGTACATCCTACATGTATATCCTTACTAATGAGTCCTCTAAGAGATCCAGGACGAAGTACTTAGAATTCAAAAAATTGAATTAATTAGAGGTACGAGAGGCTGTTAGTTCAGCCACGCGTGAAATATTTGGAGAAAAGTAACGGATTAATTGGTCCTCGTGAATTAACGCGACCCAACAGCAGAGCTAGATTTTATCAGTGCTCCGGGTTAAACGTTCTGCCCGGTACAAGGTGGTAACACCAATATTTCGAGTCGCATTACACGTACTACGTACACGATGTATCGTTTATTTCGTCGACCGCAATTCCAAAAGCACACGCAAACACGTAGATAAAACTGCGTATCGAATAAACGAGCTCGACATTTCGAGAGACGTTGCACGCACACGAACACCCTCGTAACTTTGAGCAATCAACGGTGATTCGCAAAATAACGATCGTTCTCGAATCGGAGAACTCTTTTTTAAATCCCTTTGCCTTTCCTTTTGTCTTTCGAATTTCCGACAACGTTACTCGCGGTAAACGAGTTACATAAACTTGCAAGAGTAATAGCAGCTAGTCTAACGGTATTAAGCGAGTTTTGTTGCATCGTGCTTTTAATCCAACTTGTGACAATTAAACGTGTTCGCTTACGAATCGGCGTGTAAAAAGTTTCCGGTATACCAGCATGACCTGTGCAATTAATCCCATTTCCGACCCTAACTAGCAGATATTCCTTTGAGCCCTCCGTAAACATGCTACAGCCGACGATGGTACACTTGGGGTTACCGCTTCAGTAAATTAACGTTAATTAAAGCATGAGTTTTTAGCCACTGTCTGCACTGTCTGGCACGAATACCAGATGACAACGTACAATTTTCAGTGCAAGCGTTAACGGAACGATAAACGACGCGTAGCAGCGTCGACTTAAAGCTGCTTTGGACGCTAATGACAGAGCAGCTCCTTTACGTTTTGGGGAAAATTTATCGAGTATCGAGCAGAAACGCTCGGTACACGGAGCTTATTAATTTCATAAAAGCCGTTCAATAGCTCAGGGAAACGTACAAACATTTGGGATTCGTTGACCTCTCGGTAAACAGATTTTGCAATCAGCTTAACAGGCCTTCTATGCTACTTCGTCGGGTGTATCAGATAATTGAGAACCGCTCTCAAAGTGTCTTCTTCGCGTTGGATTAAGCATATTCACACAGACACGACCACGAGTGCAAACGATTCGAAGAGATTATTCTCGCCCCTACGTTTTGGCTCCTTCTTTCGCTCGTTTTCTCTTTCCCGTTCGCCACTTCAGAAGCTTAAGTCCGTGCCACAGGATATCTCCTTACGTTCTTTAACCCTTCCGTTTTAAATGGCGCACGTACATCGACGGAAAGCAATGTCGCTTTGTAGGAATTTACAATACCTTGTATCTCTTTTACCGTATATTTCAGCTCTTGCGATATCTTTGGAATAATTCGCACGCGTTACTCGATAGGTAGCCGCTTACTTTCATAACAGTTATACCGTAGTTGCACAGCTTTTCAAACTCTTCAAGTATTTTCAATTTAAAAACAGTTTCAGAGTTTTATTTGTTCGATTCTTTCGCAAGTTTTTAACTGCTTCCTGTTGATCCTCGCCTACGTTCTTTCTCGAGGTTCCAACCACTTTTATTCGTATTCACGCACTGTCGGTCACTTTTATTCCAATCCCGATCTTCGACGCATTACCTTCCTTCTCAGAAACGCTGTAGATCTCAGACACGGAAAACCTCCAAGTTATATGGAACATTCGTAATATTGTAACCCAAATAAGTAACAAAAAAGTGATCCTTGAATTTTGATTATTCTTTATTAGCCTTCTGAAGAAGTTATTTGCAATGCTGATTCTCGGTATTGTTAAAATTTTCTGCAGAGATATTTATTTCGTTAGCTGTCTAATAAATTGAGTCTGACCTTTGCAATGGCATCCTGAAAATAAGCACCGGTTGCTGAAAACACTCGGTACGACCGAAAAAGTACCCTGCTTACAAATCACGACACGCTCTGAATCCTCGAACTGTTCGAAAAGCGAGCACTCGCTGGAAAAGCCGTGCGCAAACATGGTTCCAGGACAGCGCTTCGTTGAATCGCTCGCGCGAGACAAGCGCCTCCTTCTGTTTTCGGGGGCGAGAAGTAGAAAAAAAGCTAGAGCTCGTGTCGCCGTGGGCGGTTTGCACAATTTGTCAGCGGCTGGTGAATGGCACGCGAAAGAGGAGAAAGAGGAACGATATTCACGCGGCTAGACTTTGTAAGAACGAATTTCATTGCGTTCATGAATATTTACGATCTTTCGAAGACGAGCCATCGGCTGGAAAACGGTAGCGGAGAAAATTGCGTTTTAAATCGAGTGTTTCGCGAGAAAATTAATACCGCGCGAAAACAAGGAAAGAAAGGATCGTAGAAAAGCGATTCCTTCGCGCGACGACGGCGGATCGGAATATTCTAACCGATTTCGAGGGAGCACGAAGCAGTTTCGAATGGGTGATACTTTGGTCGGTGGTGGTTTTCTTGTTTTATCGCATTTACATAGAAAAAAGGTCTCGGAGCAGACGGGACACGGCCAAGCGGATGACCGTAAAAGGTTTCGGTGCACGCTCACGCAGAAAACTTTCATGTCGTTGCATAAAATATCGGGGGGTAGTAAAGCTTTGAATTGTAAATTAAGATGGACGGTTGACGAGCTCCTGGCTTTGAGAAAATGTGGGTTATTGTTGGACATTTTTTATCGTACTCGCGTGTTGTGTCAAGGCACAGTATTCGTGGGTTCACGTGTGTATAACGATCGCGTGTTTCGAACGAAAAAGAAACTCATAGAAATTTGAGTTGCCTATTAGAAATTTAAATAGCCTTAATAGGATATGCTTTTTTAGGAAGGTTATCTTTAGCACCGAAAGATCAAGGAACTTTAAAAGATTTTTTCCCGCTATAAAACGCTGTATTATGATAAAAGTTCTTCGTGTAGAATCCGACTCTGCACGAAACGATTTAAATATACAACTAATTTAGATCTGTCAGTCCGTACGAATCGTGAGCATTGAACGACGTTTATCAAAACCATCTGTAAATTTCGCGTTATTTTCAGACATTGAATGGATTCGATAGTCGCGTTGAAATCCGAATGAAATTCACTCTAGCTGATATAGCGTCGAGCTAAACAGTAGTCAGCTCGTTACGCGCTTCAACAGCGCACTATGGGTCAACAATGATAGTTAAGTAGACCACAATATGTCCTTTCAAATGCTACTTTTGTGCCTTTATTTCTCGACTCTCATCTTTCCGAATGCACTTATCGCTTAACGAGCGTCTATCTCAACAACTTCGATTTATTTCAATTTTCCCGTTCAAATAATTATCGATCAAGGCTTCGATAATTAGTTTTCGTTTCATAATCGCTAACAACGGAAGGTCTATTAATAGCTTCCTGTTCGCTGGACCGTTAAATATTTAATCTGCGATACAAAAAGCGCAACTTGATCGAACTGTCGAACAAGAAACGAATCTTCTTATTTTGCAACGAGGCGCTTTACTCTTTTAAGGGCGAAGGAAAACGAGATCGTTGTTAAAGCGACCTTCGAAGGAATTAGGAAACATCTATCATTGACAGACGTAAGAAGGGGCAATCATAAAAGAGGTTGAATTTTTCAGCAGTAAGAGGGAAGAAAAGTTCGACGGAACAATGAAGCGTTTAATACAATTTTCGTTGAAATTGTGTTTCAAGCTATTACTGGAACAGAAGTATAAAATCCCTGGGATTGTTGGCGGATGGGGTCAAGCTGCCACTCATGGCTGATTCTGAAAACGAACGTTCCTCGGAGTGATTTCGTTGTTCCCGTCTCGAAGAACGAAGAAAGCTCAGACAGCTATCGTTGAGTAGAAATAAAATTTTTTTATTCGTTACGCGATGCGGACTTTGTGGCGCGAAACTACGTTAAATGATTAAGAGCGTCCTATCGTGGAGTCTCGCCGAAGCAATAACTCGAAAAGCGCAGGGAAGAGGGAAATTAAAATGCGATTACGCGTAATCACGATGTAGAAGTTTCGTTAATTTCCCATGGTTCTGCTTCAAAGTACCTCCAAGCGGTTGCCTTTTTATCGTTCGCTTCACCTTCGTCAATCTCTTCCATTTTCACGTACTTTTTATCGAGAACGCTTCAAATCAGTTGCAATATTTAATGCTGGTTACATATATTTCGAGGTCTCTAACAATAACAGTTATTTCATTAGAGTGCATTGTCCGTCAGATGCATATAAACTACTGACAGTGACATTTTCATTTGTTTACAATCGTGAATGAGGGTACGCACGGTTTGTCGACTGCTTTTAAAACGGGTCGTCGATTCACATATTAGATTAACGATTTAATGGATAACTCGATGAATGACTCTATGTATGGTACGTGTCGGTGCGTAAATTGAACAAATTATAGAAGAATGCCTTTCGTGTTGGTAGATGGACACCCTATGCACGTATACATAGTGGTAGCATTGCAATAGGGTACGATGGTTCTCAATTGCAACAGAATTCTTCCTCGTTTTCGTCTTACTTAAAATATCCGTATACGTTCCATTCTCAAATATCTACATACGTTTACCTCCTTGAAAAATATGAAACGTTCGAAACGCTATCGTAATGCGAAAATAATTGGTGAAGTTAAGCATCTTTAGAAAATATTAAAGTAACCGAATTAAGACTGCATTACGAGTTAATTAAAATTCCTCGATCGATGATCTAAATATTGTCAACATGAATTTTTAAAACATCTAAAAATATCCACGGATGTGCCAGTGTCCGTGGGTCACAGTATGAGCATCCCTGATTCATACAATGGACAACTGGACATAATTACTCATGACGACAAGTGTGCGTGAGGGGGCGCACCGTCGTGTACGTGTGCACACGTGTGCGTGCTAAGATCGCAGGAACACGATCACCATCTTAACCCAAGATCAGTGTCTCGTGAAAAGTCGAAGAGTTCGCGCGCTTCGCGACATCATTCCGAATCGTTTCCTCTTCTCCGTTTATTTCGTGATTCGAGGGTGGTGGAACGTATCTATGTTTTTGTAAAATGGTGCTCTTCGGTTGGATGCTTTGCATTTTTATCATAGGTGAGTACAAGTCGATGCATCCTATTCGTGTTCTTCATTCCAAATACTGTTTCTTCGTGAGACCAAATACAACCTCCGACGTGAACTTAAAAGACTCCAAAAACAGGAAAACTTGTCTATTTTTGATGACGCGATACATCTTACCGGTTCGATGAAATTGCATTTTTTATCAAAAGAAAGAGAAACGTGTTTTCGCTGACGCCAATAATCGAAATTGAACAAACGTCTGTCTGATAAAATCCTTGACACGTGTACTCTTTGTGACATGATCCTGTGGATTCCTATTTGTCACAGAATTTTTACACAGCGGAATGCACATGCTCGCGTTACTTTCGAAACAGGTCAAACTATACACTTTTTTTTTATTATTCGCGTTGTCTCGGTAACAAAATGATTGTAATTTAAGTGCTCAGTAAACTTTTGCAATTCCCTACTTTCCCTATTAAATCCATTGAAATTTACTTTCAATTCCGTCTATTTTTCTAAAAACCAGGAAAAGAAATAAGCAGATAAAAGTTAGAAATCGCGATGTATATCGTAATCGTCGCTTCCCCAACCGTTTGCCGCGTTTTCTTCGAACGAGACAACTTCTCGCGGCAAGGGAAATTTCAAAGGTGACCGAGCGGCAAGGAAAATCGTAACAACGTTTGCTTACCTGTCGGCGTTTCACCGCGCGAAAATTGCATATACATAATGCATAAGAGATCTGCATGTGACTTTTCGCGAATGCCGCACACGGAAGCGCAGTTACACTATTCCCGAGAAAATAGAAAGCGAATACCATCGTGTAACCCTACACTCGGAGTTAGAATCAACATGCAGTGGCCGGACAGAACATGTAAACTAAGTAACTCTGAAATATTGGAGCGAATGAATTTCCTTCCGCTTGCTTCTCTCAACGGCAACTCCAGCGTGTTCAACGTTTGTAGGTTTCTCGTAATCGAGAAATAATAAAGCTGCTTTAGTCAAAGAAAAAATCTCCTTCCTGAATTAGCCAAAACAATTTCATGTTCTCTCGATTCCGTGTCTCTGCTTATTTCCTAGACTGTCTTCAACTTTACTAACTCTTCCGAAATCCCAGGTTTCCCTTAAGCTCTCCCTTGGCAAATCATCTAAAAAGCATTACTCGTACGTTGTTGCAGGAAGTCGGGCAGCGGTGAACAGTGGATTCAAAAGCTACCCGACAACCGTGAAGACTTTTGAAAACGACACGGTTCTGCTTCCGTGCTATGTCGAGGATCTTGGTAAGATTTCAACTTCTAAATTTTTTAAATTAAGTTTGCGACAAAAGAATCCAGTCGAGTATGATCAATTATCGCTAATAAAGATTGAACCAGTTAAGTGGAAATAGACAGGCAGAAAATAGATGGTGTATAAAAACCAGCAGAAAGCTTAATTCTCTCTTTAGATCTATTACAAACAAATATCACCTGTTGCATCTCGTAAACCGCAACAATGGTGTAACATTAGATACCTTGTGCCGTGATCGTTTTCACTTGTAATAAGGTAAAAGTGATCCTTCCGTTTCACTGTACCACCTGCATCAGGATTGCGATACACAATTCTGTGCTTGCGAAAGAAAACGAGATACAACGAATGAAAACGATATCCATTTATAACTTTTATGCTTCGAATCGATATCGATTTCGTTATGCGCCTTTTTCTAATATTTTGCTACTGAATAATTCTCGGGGATAGCGTTAAATATTTATGCGACGGAGGGAAACGAGAAGGACGCGGCAAATTTGGACAGCGATCGATGCTAATTTCCTAAACAGGAACACGTCCATTCGTTTAGGCTCGAGGTGTGTCAGCTCGGAACGCAAACAATATGTTGTAGAATCGATCGAGCTGTCATCGGTGATTTCGCCTAACGGGATTGCCTGTCATTTATTCACTTTGCCTTGTCGCAACTACGACAGGCGAAGTACACGCTCTAAGACGATCGTAGAATCTCCACGGATTAAAGACTTGTTTGGGATTAAGCACTTCACCCTTTCGGATTTCTCTAGAACCACGAACCTACCTCGATGAACTATGACCTCGGTGTTCTATCCCAGTTAGGATTACCATTAAATTGGGTCAGGCAAAAGATACTCGGTTACACGTTCAGCTACTTATCGGTTTAAGGTTCATTAAATCTTACTCTGATACAATGTCGCAGTTCAAATTTCCTGAACCTTCCCACGCTCGTTTTAAAAAATTTCGTTTAATAAATTAGAAACGAGATGACAAAAAATCATTTTACTGTAATGGTTGCAAAAGCACTGTCAACCGAATAAATCCTGATAAATTCGCTCGCGAATAAACGTAGACTTTTTCGTATCGAATAGAGTCGAAATTTTTGCGTATCCGTGTACACAGACAACGTGCAAACCACGGTGAGATGGTGGAGAGACGGCATCCTTTTGGCTGACAGCGGTGAACCACAACACGTACCACCTGAAAGAGTTAGAATGTACTCAAACAGAAGCTTGGAGGTTTCTCATGTGAAACGGAACGATACCGGGGAGTATGTGTGCCAGGCGTCTCGACCAGCTCCCTGGGGATATGCAACCCAAGTACACGAGATCGAAGTAATGTGTGAGTACGTCAGAATTACGTATAATGCTTGCAAATTCGACCTGTGTGCTCAAGCCGTACGATTACTTATTCCAACAGAATTGATTAGAGACACGAAACCGAGACACGGATCAATTAAGTAGAAACGTTTAATTAATAATCACTCGCTAGAAAAAGAAGGGAAAGTTTTTTGAGCCAAGTTAAATACGATTATTGATTGTCTTTGTCGCCGCGAATTTATGGATAACTCGAGAATACCTTCGAGCTGTACGTCATTCCGCAAACAAATTCAAGAAAGTTTCCTCTGTCCGGGAATCCTCCACGGAGTTTTTCCAGCCGCCAGGATTTCGGTTCCATTTCGTGAACGCACAGGCATTGCGCGTAAAAATAAGAAAAAGAGTCACCGGTACGACCACCTCTACGTGGAATCGAATTTTGCGGTGTTTTTCGTGCCTCGTGGGATTCCAACTCTTTTCCCGTCAAGTAACACACACGTTCGCGCGAGATCGTATTATCCTTACGAGTATTTGATTTGAGTTTAATTAACACCGTCGGACTTTGTGCCGAGAATCCTCCGGTACTTTATAATTAAAAATCTAATTTCGAAAAATTATCAAAGCGCTTTTGTCGGGAAGTTCTTCATTAGAATATCGCACAGTTTCTGCGCTTTTATTCCTGTTATTTATCAAAGAGGACGAAAACGTGGTGTCACAAATGAATTATTAGAAGCTAAATTGCGATGCTACTTCACGATTGTTATTACATAAAAGAGTCGATGTTCGAGATAACGTTATTCGCAGATCCACCCAGTGTCCACCCGGTGCCAGAGTCCGGCAAACTGGAAGTGAACTTGGGAGAGGAAGTGGATATGGCTTGTGTGGCAAAAGGTGTGCCAACCCCTATCATATCATGGAAGAACAAGGTAAACGATGTCGAAACATCAAACCTGTAAGCGATGACACGTGTCACGTAGCGTTGATTCAGTTCCACATGGAATATCGAGCACCGTAAACAGTGAAAACGTTCGTTCGTTCACAGGATGGAGAAATACCGTTTTTGTATGATAGATCACGTCTGCGATTTCACGCCGAGAGCCCCAACGATGCTGGTCGCTACACTTGCGTGGCGAACAACGACGTTGGCGAATCCGCTGTGGCCACCATAGATTTGTTCGTTAGATGTAAGTATACTTACACCGAAGCTCTCGGAGCTTCTGGATGATCAAGGAGTTACTAGCACAACATTGATTTTCTTACGACTATGCAAAGGTGCAGCAGCATCTTGTTGATGCATTGACGTTCTACTTAATCGACTTTATGCATGCCTGCCCATGCGTGCGGAAGTAATAACCTACACTATCCTGCTTAAACGGTTCTAATTAAATTAGGAAGCTGCCTCTTTAGTATTCCGAGCAGATGTCTGTACGATCTAATAGTAACTACGCGATGTTCGAGTAACTTAAATCGTTTGTGCACGGTAATTATTCCTCGAGCCGATTAGTATTTCTATTGAAAATCACGAAACAGCGCGACATGTCGAGAGCTTTGACCGAGTGACATCAGCTCATTTCGCCGAGGTTCAGACTGTAATTAGCTGATTCATCGTCTTAAATAATTTCTTAATTAACACTGTCGAGGTATTAATCGTTAGTAATGTCGGATGCTTCGACTCTGAGAACAAACGTCCGTAGTTATTTGCTTGGCGATTGAAGTAGGTTTTCGGTGCGTTGCCAGAGAATTGCCTGACTAATTGATGACTAGAATAAAAAATCGTCATGATCTACATATATTCTCGTTTCTGTTTCCGCAATCTTGCCGATTGATCGATTGGGAATTGCTCAGTTAAGCCCAGGATCGAGATGGCGAAGACTTGGATGCATGCACCCCCTGGGATACGAGTGCAGTTACACTGCGCTGTAACTGCCTGGCCAGAGGCAACGGTGAGCAATTTTGCAAGACGCTAGTAATTAACAGTTCGAACAACAATGAACGTAGTTCGCGCAGAATGAAGTTTTCACTACAGTCGAGGGTATCTTCGTTGTTCGGGTCGTAATTATTTATTGCTCAGGCAATTTCGTTTTAAAGAACATTCTTAAATGAACACTGTTGCATTTACAATTTCGCTGAATGAAAGTATATGCGATAGAAAAAAAATTGCAAGGCTAACAAGTCAGATTTATCGAGTTTGAATGTACTGGAAGCGATGGCACATCGGTTAACGTATTACCTTATTTCTCTATCGAAGATATCGAACCACTCGGGAATCGACACTTAAGTACCTTAATCGTTCACCATAAATTAGAAAATCAGTTTACACGAGACATCGTAATTTCGAAGGACTAGGTAAAGCCTTGCTAACCCTCTCCGCAGAACAATTTCTCAGCGTTATCCCGTTAGAGCCGGTAACGCGTGACAAATTGATTCACGAGGTACATGACGATACTTCTCTCCGCGAAAAGTACCTGCTACCCTCGTTGCTGATACGGCTTTCTTCTAAACATTTCATGATCAAGAAATATTTATAGAGTCGTGAATAGTTGAAGAGTAAATATGAGTCTCGTTGTCGTGTCGTCGACGATCCCCCTCTAGACAGCCGATTTAAACCTGAAAATATAAAAGTCGTCGGATTATTGTGAAGCTAAGAAACTGTCCGTAGGTGGAATGGTATTTCAACAACAAAAGCGTGAAGTATTCGTCGAGGATAGTGAAGCACAACTCGGGAAGTGATCACAGTTTAGTGATAAGGAACGTCAGAACGACGGATTATGGATTCTACCTATGCAGGGCTTCTAATTCCTTAGGAATCACCGAGGCGGCGGTCGAATTATCAGGTATAGCGAATCCGGCCGTCTTCAAGAAGAAGCACAGTCTCTCGAAGACCTCGTACAATTTCGTCTGGGAGGTCTACAGTTACAGCCCCATCGTCCAATACGAGTTCAGGTTTCGTAAATACATGGTAAGACTCTAATACCAAGCTGCAGCCGAACGTAATCAGTTCGAGCTTCTTCGTGATTTAACGATTATCTGGTATTGAACGAAAGGAGATAGTACTTGAAACATATCGTGCTATCGAATCTCCTCTAACGTGTGAAACTCTTTAAGTGAATAGTCGTGAGCGTTTATCATCCGAATATCGAGTAACATTTGGGACGTTTATCATCTATCCATTTCACGCGTAATACTCCCCTTTAGAATGGAGTTCCCGGTCAATGGCACAATTTGTACATACCCAGTGGCAGTGATGGAAACAGTTTCATACACACGTACTCTTTCAACTTGACGGGACTGGAAGAAGCAACGCATTACGAGGTGCTCGTTTTGTCGAAAAATCGTTACGGATGGAGTAAACCGTCGGATATAATACGATTCGCCACGGAAGGTGCTCGTAAGTAATAAAGACAAGTGACCGTCCACGTCTCGAAAACGGTACTATCCCGTTCTCCACGTTTTCGTGACCTATATAATTTGTTGCAGTGGACCAAGACAGTTATATTACGAACGCGATACAGGAGGATAAAACTGTACCAGGTAAGCCGTTTAATGTCCAATTTATAGCAATACATAAATATGATTATACACGTGTGTTAAACAATATTTTTATAGTCGTGCAACTGGCATCAATGTCGCAACATTCGCCCCTAGGCTCGGATGAAAGTGGATCATCAACCATAGAAGCAAACATAATGATACTGTTAGCATTTACGATTGTATCATATGTATTTAATACAAATATCTAAAATATCTAATACGTATAGATTGAAGTAGTCTTAGGAAATAAGGATAAACAGATAGGCGAACATCGCGTGTATCCTATATTAGGATTTTTCCTAACGTAACATTTAATGTTAAGCTTTAAGAGTGTAAATAAATTTGAACATACATATTAAGATACATTATTTTAAGTGACGATGTCGAACTATACTAAATCTATTTAGGCAGTGTTTCTAATTAAAAAAAACATATATATATACACATGTGCATATACATGCACAGGTTGGCAAAGTAGGGGATGATATGAAAAAGATAAAAAGGTTTCTGTCGAAAATTTTTTTTCGCCAGGACACGGAAATTAATTACTCTTACTCTCTGATGTAATTTGATGCATATTCACGTTAATTAAGCCAATAAAATCGATATTAATTAAATTAAAAAAATATATAGAACCCGTGGCGCCATCTCTCCGGCGAACAGGGTGAACTACACACATTTGAAACTGCGGCTTCATTAGTTCGGGCGGGCGCCCACTAGATGGCGCCACGTATCTCTTTCCTGTTTTAAAACAATACACTCGTACCAACCTATGTCAATTCTACGCATGCAAAGTGCAATATTTCGGCACTTTGACGACGTAGTATGGTTCCTGAGGCATTTAGAAACAAATTTTTATTAGGGTTTAATGCGTTTTGATGCCTAATAAAGCCAGAAAATCAATTTTTGTCGAATTCGGTCGAAAACGGTACAGGTGGCGCCATCTAGCGGCGAGCGGCGGAACTACGAAACACTAAAATTTCGATTTTCTCGAAAACTAGGAACTTTTCCGAAATTCTGAGATATACAAATTCTTCCTTGTCGCCTACGGAATCGAACGAATCTAATTATAGCTGGCTAGGACCATTATTAAAGAAAATAGAAAAATAGCCCATTTCATGGACTAAAAAATTGCCGTCCATCTAGCGGTGAAAGTTGGAACTACAAAAATAGAAAATCTCGATTTTCTCGAAAACTAGGGACTTTTTCGAAATTCTGAGATATACAAATTGTTCCTTGTGGCCTAAGGAATCGAACGAATCTAATTATAGCCTGCTAGGACCTTTATTAAAGAAAATAAAAAAAATGTCATTTTATGGAGAAAATTTGTGGCGCCATCTAGCGGCGAAACTGCGAACTAAACTGCAAAAACGTATGTCCCAACACGCAGTAAAGGGTCAAATAAAAATTGATTTTCTGGCCTTAATAGGCAAAAAAATGATTAACTTATTTAACAAAAATTGCTTTAAAATGTCTAAGGAAGCACACTATGGCGTCAAAGTTGCGAAATATTACTTTTTATATTTTTCCTTAACGCGTGTTCGGACATACGTTTTTTCAGTTTAGTTCGCAGTTTCGCCGCTAGATGGCGCCACAAATTTTCTCCATAAAATGACAATTTTTTTATTTTCTTTAATAATGGTCCTAGCAGACTATAATTAGATTCGTTCGATTCCTTAGGCCACAAGGAACAATTTGTATATCTCAGAATTTCGAAAAAGTCCCTAGTTTTCGAGAAAATCGAGATTTTCTATTTTTGTAGTTCCAACTTTCACCGCTAGATGGACGGCAATTTTTTAGTCCATGAAATGGGCTATTTTTCTATTTTCTTTAATAATGGTCCTAGCCAGCTATAATTAGATTCGTCCGATTCCGTAGGCGACAAGGAAGAATTTGTATATCTCAGAATTTCGGAAAAGTCCCTAGTTTTCGAGAAAATCGAAATTTTAGTGTTTCGTAGTTCCACCGATCGCCGCTAGATGGCGCCACCTGTACCGTTTTCGACCGAATTCGACAAAAATTGCTTTTCTGGCTTTATTAGGCATCAAAACGCATTAAAACCTAATAGAAATTTGTTTCTAAATGCCTCAGGAACCATACTACGTCCTCAAAGTGCCGAAATATTGCACCTTGCATGTGCAGTAGAATTGACAGGGGCGGCTCATGTACGCATCGCAATGCTGAAGTCTATGAGGATCAGTTTTTCCGGTGATTATTCCTCCGTGGCAAGTCCGATTTAAAATTTTTTTTTCTATGGCTCTCTGGATGTACATACGCATGCGCGTGCAAAATTTGATGAGAATTGGTTGAGTGGTGCAAAAGAAAAACACGGACAAAGAAGTTGCAAAGTCAAGTATAAGAGCGTCGCTCGCCTTCGACTCGCTCGCTCAATAAGAAAAATAAAAGAATCATGCGTCTGTTTTGCAAACAATCAAACAGTTTTTTGTTAGTTTCCCACATATTGGAATATCGACTTATTCTAGTTGGTGCAGCAGGATATAAATATTAATTACACTGTAATTAACTTGATTATTATTTATTTATTAAAATAATGTTCCGAATCAAATACATATACAATTAATATAGTAGTTTAATAGAATTACCAACATACACTTTACCATTTATTATGTAGTCATATACAGCATCCGCTAAACACTATTTTTTAAATACGTATTATGTAAATAATTTATGTCCTATTATCGAATGTTGTAAGTACACGTGGAACAAAATTTGTATCTCATGTGAAGTGCTGATAAGAGGGTAATACACCGTATATATTTTGATAGGTTCCCAGAAATTTTGTGTAAGTGCAATATGTTTTACATCCAAAAACCAAGATTAAAACTATAGCAACAAATTTGAAATTGATCAAGTATGTCTATAAAGTTTGTCATACGCCGCTAATATCTGAGATTTTCGAATCATTTTATATCTTATTTCACAAGTTATCGCACGATGTTGCATTTCAAAATTGACGTATATTGAGATAACTGTACTGTAAAATATAAGCGGAACTAGGTTCGCGATAATGTGATATCTGTCACGTCGTCGAAAGTATCATCAATAGTTACACGTGTATTATACTTTGTAATACCGATTTACTTATTTGTTGTTAGACGAAGGAGAGAGCATCATTTTTACATAAATAATCTATATGTACATACACATTTGCTTGCAACAAATAGTATAACATTGATCGATAGATATAATGAAAGTGTCGATGGAACTTGCTTTCAACAGGAAGATTTACGTTCCTGGTGGCACGTAGTCCGGTCGATGGTTGATGTTATCGAAAGTGGGAAACGTATTTTACCGCAGTGGTATATTATCACTTCTAACTGTGACTGAGGTGTACCAGTGAATTTTATCATGAGAACTGAACCCAGTGAAAACATGTCTCGACTATTAATATTGCTTACTATATTTTTACCTTCTATCGCGTATTGTAATTATTTTGGGACGAACAATGAAAAACACGACCAGTGCTTCTGTAAGGTATTGTTTCTGTTGTTTTCTTGCTATTCAAGTTTCTTTAGAAAAAATAAACATAACCTACAAGGATATGTCAGAACTGTCATAGTGACATATTGTAGTATTTCTTATATGCTTGTGCAAATAGTATATTATTATATGTCTGTTAAGGCTATTTAATACACTGTGTATGTGTTTGTTATAAACTTACGCACACTTTCTTTTTATCATAGCAATTAGTATTTATAATATTTGTATTCTTTTTTATAAAGAAATAGTTTATATTTTACTTTATAAAACTTTCAGTTGAAAGGATCGATCGATGACTGCAGTTGCAATGTAGATACAGTAGATTACTTTAATAACATGAAAATCTATCCAAGACTTCAGAGTCTTCTAGTCAGAGATTATTTTCGTTTTTATAAAGTAAATTTAAAACAAGAATGCCCTTTTTGGACAGATGATAGCAAATGTGCTATGCGGTATTGTCATGTGCAGCCTTGTCAAGATGTAAGTGATTAATATATTAATGTATAGTATTCTAAGATATTTGAATGACAACATAAAGCACTTGTTGCAGGAAGATATTCCAGATGGATTAAAAGGAGATGTCTTGAGGAATATACACTTTAATGAAAGTCCTGCAGATAAATATAAATCCTATTCTCAGTTTGACGATTGTCTATACAGTGCTAAAGATCATAATAAAGAACTTGGCTACTTGAACACTACCATTAGTTTAGAAAATTACAAAGATTTTGAATTGTGGCAACAGCATGATGATGCCCAAGATAATTTCTGTGTAAAAGAATCAAGTCCTGGAGAATACGTGAACCTTTTGCTAAATCCTGAAAGATATACAGGCTATAAAGGACCTAGTGCTCACAGGATATGGCGCAGTATTTATATGGAAAACTGTTTTAGGTTTGTATAATTAGAGTTTGATATTTTCTTTTGCAATTCTATGAAATGCAATATAAGTGATAAATGTTATGCTTAATTTCAGACCTGAAAATTCACCACATAATTTCATCAAGTCATCAAAAATAAATGGTAAGATCCTTTTATGTAGTGTTGTCTTCATAATATATGTTACTCTACATGTGCTTGCATATAGGAATGCAATATATCATTACAATTTTAGGTATGTGTTTGGAGAAAAGAGTATTCTACCGTGTTATATCAGGTCTTCATGCCAGTATTAATATCCATTTATGTGCAAAGTATTTATTATCCTCTAAAGATAGTTTAGAAATAGTACCTGGTGGCCTATGGGGTCCTAATTTAGACGAATTTCAAAAGAGATTTGCTCCAGATACAACTGGAGGTGAAGGTCCAAACTGGTTAAAAAATTTGTATTTTACTTATTTGCTCGAATTAAGAGCTTTAGCTAAAGCGGCGCCGTATTTAGAAAGGGAAGAATATTATACCGGTAATAAAGCACAAGATGCGGATACTCGTTTAGCAATAAATGATATTCTATCTGTTGTTAAGTAAGTTTAATTAAATCTGTAAATGATAATTTGGATAGAATTATGTTCAGCTTATATGTTATTCTAATCTTTTTTTAGATCATTTCCAGAACACTTTAATGAAAGTGCTCTATTCACTGGCGGAGATGAAGCTCAATTATTAAAAGAACAATTTAGACAACATTTTAGGAATATATCTCGTATAATGGATTGCGTAGGATGCGATAAATGTAAACTTTGGGGAAAGCTTCAAACGCACGGTTTGGGTACAGCATTGAAAATTTTATTCTCGGGAAAGTTTGATAAATGGGAATCTACGTTAAACCACTTTAGCAAGAAACAATTTTTCTTAGAAAGAAGCGAAATCGTCGCTCTTATTAATGCTTTCGGAAGGTACGTCGACTGATCCCTAATTTTTTATTATATACTTTAAATATAAGAGTGAATTACAATTTAATTTTACAGGTTGTCGGAGAGTATCTTCGAGCTGGATAAATTTAGGCAAATGATAAGATAGTAAAGTAATGGCTAGGAATGCGATAATTAAAATAACACAATAAAATACATCACACAAATTAATTTGTATATTAATTATACATATAGGAAGTTTATCGGGACACTGATTTATACAAGCTATTAATCATTTACAGATGTTACATCGGTTATTAAAAATACGATATAAAGTCGCAATAAAAATTGCTAAGATCTATGCCTAAATGGGTTTATGCATTCTCTCTAGCAATTTAATACTCGGTAACATATAATTTGTTATTCATATAATTACGTAAAATTTGTTACGTTTATGAATTGTTTTGTGTCAAAGTTTTATTGCGATTTTAACTGTAACTTCAACTCCATCTGTGATAAATATTTTGTCTATGGGAAAAACTTTTCATACCAGTCCTGAAAGTAGTACATGTACAATAGTTTCAGTTTCAATTATACTTTATTGTCATTTATCGAATTAGTAAAATGCTTCGATTTGTATCCGTGCTACTTTCTTAAGTATGGCAACTTTAGAACATCGTACTTAAAATAACCAAATTAACCTTAATTTAAAAGGAATATTATTACTCGATGTAACTGCTAATATGTTATTCTGAGCATAACAGATTAATCAAGAATATCGCAAGACGTCGAATCGGAGTAGTTATGTTCAGACCATTAACTATAAAGTAAATTATAAAAATCGTCCAGGGTGAACCAGTTTTGTATAACAATACGTATGTTTTGTAAGGATCTTCTATTTCAAGTATTTTATATTATTGCGATAACGAAAATAGGTAGCATAAAGTTTTACATTATTTTCCGATAAATTTATATACAAAAAATAAAAAATACCAATGTACTAAATTTCCATACTAGTAATTATAGTTTATAAAATATCTAATATTATTGTATATACATGTAAACCCTATTTATTGCCGCCAAATTATATTTATGGAATACGAAATAAACTCGTCTCTTTTATTTTTGGTAATATTTCACCTTTCAATGGGGCATTGGCACGTGAAGTAGAATGTAATAACAATGCATCGCCTCAATAGTAATCTCGGATAACGGACATTCAGGTGTCTGCTATCTGAACCTATCGAACGCTTTGCAGCGTAACAAAGAAAGATTCTCAGCCATTCCAGTGGTCAAGCTTTGGTGTTTTGTCAGACAGTAATATTCAAACAGCTGAGTACTTCGATATTTCAAATCAGTTCCATTCTCAGTTTTACAAATTATAATAATTGACACGGTTTGAGTTGATGAAGATCGCGGGACGAAGCGACTTCTCAGGGTGAACCGCGTTCTCAAGATATCATGCTTAACACATCTCTGTCAGATTAACTTTTTGAAATAACTTTTTAAATCTTTTAATAATATTCAATTTGCAGCGTTTATCGGCGACTACAAAGTCAGGTAATGTGTTAATATATATTGCATACTACGAATGTTTTCAGTCTTTACAAGTTCCTCAAACTCATTTAAAGTTGACTCATTGAGGATGTTTCGGGGATGATTCATCGACCAGTATAGATTCTAACATTTGGCCAGACACTGATTTATTCCTATAATTTCGATGATAATATTGCTTCTGTATATTTTCAAATGAAAGACTTTCATATGTATAGAAATAGTCGAAATTTAAATTGACAGTGACGATCTACTGGGGTTGATATAGGTGTATAAATGAAAAACGAGTTCGAAGAAACGAATGCAATCTCTTGCTTTTTATTCTGTCACCTACACCCTTTATCGCACTTCCGGGCTATATTATGTCTAGGGTACTCGTATGCGATGTAAACAAATACTCTGTATCATGAACTGTCATCAGGCAGTTTGGTCAGCCGTCTTGAGAGTCAGATACTCGTGCAGTCCTCAGTCGACTGATCGCGCTTTGAAAAGATCGTTTAAAAAAAAATTTGTTCACGTTGCTTTGTACTATAGATCGTTTAAGGTGCATCGAATAAAATCTGCATAATATAATCGTTGGGATCTGCATGAAATCACGCGTTGCGCCATCGGTAAGCAGAGTATAAGACCTTTGAGACACGTTATTTAAAGAATTATGCTCCGTTTATCGTCGGTGCGACACGAGACCATCATCGTTTGGACCTCGATACGTTAATTCCTTCGAAGGATCAATGATTTTCACGATTCCCATATTTTAGCATAATTATTGCCGAGATTTGAACGGGCATTATGCTAAAAATATGTGGTATCGTGAGTTCAACATGATCCTCGATTCGTCCTTGTTCGAATTTAAACGAGATTCATAAAAGCTTCGCGGACTCGCGTCTCTGCTTAGACCATCTGTAGAACTTGATCGAACATGGGGTTATCATTCAAGCGATCCAGTTTCTTTTTATGTTCTCGCACAACGATATCGCGACACCAAGCGAGAAGTTAACGAGCAGTTGCCTCCGGTTGCTTACGGCAGATTTATTAAATTCTCTTTCCGAAGCAATAAAAATCGTTGTCAAAATGCGTGTGGCGATAATTGGTGCCGGTGTAATTGGGATGACGAGCGCTTTAGCGGTGAAAAATTCTTTTCCGATGTTCGACGTACACGTGTTCGCGAATGAGTTTTCACCTGACACCACTGGCGATGGGAGTGCGGGACTTTGGAGTCCTTACCTCCTCGGTACCACTTCTCCTGACAAAGTACTGTAAGTATTTTCAAAGTTGAGGTACGAATGACTCGTAATTAAAAGCAGTCTTTATCGCTCTGCAACATGCTGTTATCTTTCCTTCCTTATCATGAATTTCAAATGTTTATTTCGAGTTGACCAGACTCCGTATTTAGCACATATTTCAAGTGCTTTGAACTCTTCCTGATTCCTCTTAGACTTTTCCTAGATTCTAGACTCTTTCCCTTTGGCTCACTCAAAACTTAGCCAAAGAAAATTTGCGTTGCACTCGAGTGTACATGTCATTAATGCATTGACAGACGCTGGGGAGGAGTCACGCATCGGTGGATGGAAAAATTATGGAAAGAAGGCTTGTCCCGGGAAACTGGAGTTGCTTTGGTACCTGTATACCATGTCATTAGCGACTCCCAGGGATTTCCCGATCTCAATTGGATAAAGTTGACATACGGCGCACACAGACTGACCGTCAAAGAGTTGGAGAGATTGAACGAGGAACACAAGTCGAATTACAAGTACAGTATTGGTAAAGATAGGGAGCTTTGAATGCCTATTCTTGCTATTTTATGATCAATGAAATAGAAAGAATGATAATGTCAATTTTTTTATTATTTTAGAGACGGTTGGTTGTTCCTCACTTACACCTGCGAGCCCGTCATTCTGCTGCCATGGTTGAAGGAACAGTTTGAGAAAGTTGGTGGAAAGCTTAAAAAAAGTAACATTCATACGTTCGACGAGTTGATCGATCAAGGATATGACTTGATAATAAATTGCAGCGGTCTCGGTGCACGTGAACTCGTTGGCGATAACACGGTTATACCTATCAGAGGTCAAGTTGCCAGGGTTGGTAGCCTTTGTAGGTGAAACGCGATCGGAACATTTTTCATCTTTCTCTTCGCTTCAGGTGACTGCTTCCTGGGTAATGCACGGGATCTTGGTGCATGACAACGACGGAAACTACATAATACCAAAGTATGATAAAACTTTCTTCCGCATTTTCCTTTTATTGATACATAATATTCTTTTTGTTTCTAAAGTTTTGATAGCACTGTAATTGGTGGAACGCATCAAGAAGATGATTACGATTGCACTCCACGGGAGGAGGACTTCAAGTTTATTCGAGATGGATGTTGCCAAATTATGCCCTCTCTGCAGGTGGCATTTCATTTATTCCTACGTATTAGTTTATTTACATTGTTATTAATTAATATGTTCTTTTACAGAAAGCTACCGTGATAAAGCAGTGGGCCGGTCTTCGACCAGGAAGACCGGAGGTTCGCCTCGAACCAGAAATTTATAAATCGTCTACAGGAAAAGAAATCACGGTAAGGATATCTTTGATAAGTTTCAATGATGAGCTGTTAGATCAATTTTCACGATGTTCTCAGGTAATACATAACTATGGACACGGAGGAAGCGGAGTAACTTTGAGCTGGGGTTGCGCCGTAGACGTCGTAAAGATCCTACGAAACTTGACGGGATTAAAATCGAATTTGTAAAATTTGAGAACAGAAAGTAATAAAATTTGAATATTGGTTTTTACTCGAATTGTAAATTAAAATCGTGCGCACACGTTTTCGAATTTATTTCGCCTCTGTGTTCCGTTCCCTCGTGAAATTGAAAAAACAATTGAGGAGAGGAGCGATGCGTGAAACGCGACCAACCATTTCGGGAGAGGCAGAAAGTAAAATACCATCGCGTTTTGGTTTTTCCTCTGCCAATAAATTGATCACAGTCCAATCACTCTTTTACCTTGAACATCGTTGATTTTACTTCACTTCCTTCTTCTCTTCGCTTCGCGTTTTGTGGTTACGGTCAAATTGGTAATACGATGCGTCTAGCTTGACGTACGATCAAAATTGACGCCATGCAAGGGCAGATCGTTCAAAATAATGAAATACACCGGTCATGAACGTCGTCGAACGCAATGACAAACGTGTTTTGATGGTCGTACGCGAATTCGAAGCCAGTGACACGAAGGAGAGTCATCCGACGAACGGCGAGACTAGCAGCGAGTCCGATTCCAGCACGGAAGTACGGTCATGTCAAACCGTGTACAGAAATCGATGCAAGAAGCTCGTAGTCTCCGACACCTCGTCTAATAGTCTTCCATTTACCGACTTTACAAAAAGCCATCGTGAAATCGTTGGCGCTTCTAAAAATCTTGCGAATAAAAAAGATGACAAAGGTACCGTTTCTAACCTAATGCCTTATTGAAATTCTATCGAGCGAACATGTAAATTGAATGTGTACTTTATTCGCGTATCGTTGTAATATTTTCTTCCGATTGCTAGATTTGTCCTTCGGAGATACAGACGCAGATTCGCGAAAGGATACAGCAGACGGAATTGCGAGTAAAACGAAACGGAAAAGAAAGCGAAGGTACAGTTTGTTTACAGCGACACTGAAAATTACGAGCATAACACAGACTTTCTTCGATTGCAAAGATGTCTGACGATATGCACGAGCAACTGCAAGTACGACGTGGTGAGACGAGTAGCGGCTCGTTTCGGGATGAAGGAGGTCACCGAGGACAGCAGTTGGAACCTGTATTGGACGGACTTGAGCGTGAGTGTAGAGCGAGCGAAAGACATGAAGAGATATCAGAAGGTGAATCATTTCCCTGGAATGACGGAAATCTGTAGGAAGGACCTACTTGCCAGAAACTTGAATCGTATGCTGAAGCTGTTTCCCAAAGACTACAACTTCTTCCCAAAAACTTGGTGTTTTCCCGCAGAGTAAGAAAAATACTCGAGGATTAATTCGAGAGAGATAACTCGTTTTGAAACGAGTAACGGTAAACGTTTTCAGTCACGGAGAAGCGATGGCCTACGCCAAGCTGAGACGATCGAAAACCTTTATCATCAAGCCAGACACGGGATGCCAAGGTCGTGGGATTTATTTGACGAGAAATCTGAAAGACGTGAAACCATCCGAACGTATGATTTGCCAGGTTTACGTGGCTAGGGTACGCGAGCAATTTTAACGTTAAACAATTCGTTTGTACTCCTTTTTGGTGAAGATCATTCGTGTCTGTAGCCTTTTCTGGTGGACGGCTACAAATTCGATCTTCGTATCTATACGCTGATTACCTCCTGCGATCCCCTTAGAGTTTACGTGTACAACGACGGTCTCGCCAGGTAGTTTCCCTTATTTCTTACTCTTCCTACATATCCAATTTCAAGAATTGTTTGCAGATTTGCC
This sequence comes from Megachile rotundata, assembly GCF_050947335.1. Lineage (NCBI taxonomy): Eukaryota > Metazoa > Arthropoda > Insecta > Hymenoptera > Megachilidae > Megachile > Megachile rotundata. Next base: position 15,049,398 of record NC_134994.1, read on the forward strand.
ACGAGCAGATACAAAGAACCGACTGGTCACAATACATCCAACGTGTTCATGCACTTGACGAACTATGCTGTGAACAAGCACAGTCGAATGTACGTAATCGACGATGAAATTGGTAGCAAAAGGTCGGTATTTACCATCGTCCTTGCTTTCATCGTAATTCAATAAAAGTCCTTTGAAATTCTTATTTCATAACATAGAAAAATATCGACTTTGAACAAGTGGTTGAAATTGAAAGAAATAAACGTGGATGATTTGTGGCGCAAGATCGACGAGATTATAATTAAAACGATTCTAGCCGCGTATCCTATTCTCAAGCACAGTTATCATACGTGCTTCCCGACACACGATAAAACGTATGCGTGTTTCGAACTGTTGGGCTTCGACGTGTTACTCGATTGGAAACTGAAGCCGTATCTTTTGGAGGTAAAGATCTTGAAAGCAATAAGACCAGCGTAGTTAATTTAAGCAAAGACAAAATTTAAATAAAAAGAGAAATACGTCAGGTTAATCATTCGCCGAGTTTTCACACGGACGCGCAAATCGACAAAGACATAAAGGAGGGTCTGCTGACGGACACCTTCGAGATGTTGAACTTGCAACAATGCGATAAGAAGAAAATCATCGAGGAAGATAGGAAACGAGTTAGAGACAGACTGCTACAAGGAATAACCTCCAAGGATAGCAGGTATCTGCAGACTACGATCTGTTTTTTTCACGATAGGTTGATTTAAAACGTTTGTTCTATATAGCCTGAACGATTCGACGATCGGCCCGACGAAACCAGATAAACTAGAAGAGGATCATCTGCAGAAGCAATTGAAGTGGGAAGACGATCATATGGGTAATTTCCGTAGGATCTATCCGTGTTCCGACAGTGACAAGTATCAGCCATTCTTTAAGCAGACAGGCATCTCCGCGTATCAAGATACTATTGCGTCCAGGGCCCGAGAAGAGGCGGCACGAACTCAAAAGGAAGAAAATGATGTGTGTTGCGTTACCAAAGTAAACTTTAATAATTAGAACGAGAGAGATATACGACTGTATTTACAGAACAAAGTAAAGGAACAAGAGAGTAAAAAGATTTGCGGAAAATGGAGCGATTCGAAATTGCCCGCAATCACTTCGGAAGCCCAAAAGAAATCGGCCGTTCCGAATAATCAAGAGAGGAGCAAATCTGCGATTGTGGCAAAAAGAAATCTATCGAACGTTAGTTTCCTTAAAACAGCAACGTAGATTTTGACATCGTAACGTTTTGAAACCATTTAGGTGAAGAAGCAAACTAATTCAGCCACGAACACCTCCCATTCGTTCGAGCCGGAGATCATTTGCGAGTCGGAGGAAAGGGAGCGAGTCACTTCGTTGGCTCAACGTGATTTCCTGATCAAGAGCTACGGCATGCTGGAGCAAATTTACATGGCAATGAAAAAGAATGGAACACTGCGCGCAGTGGACGAAAAGAAGTACGGATTGTACGGGAGACTCGGTTACATGGACGACGAGAACAAGGGCGTGAACTTCTGCAGGCACAGGTGTCATTTTCACCAGCACCCCGAACTAGATTCGAAATACGAACCATGGTCGAATCATACGTCGCAGTTTTGCCTGAATGCAAGTAAAGTGGTTATCGTAGTACACTCGAGTGCAACGTAGACTTCTCTCGATTACCGGGAGAAGATAAAGAGAAAGGTGTTGATTGCCAGCACGAAAAAAGGTTTTCATCTTTTACAGATTTCCAAGTGACATGCAACGAGGCACCTGTTTACGTCAGGCCAAAAATACCGCAGAAATTTTGGGTACAGGATCTGAATTCGAACGATAGAAGCGCTCGAATTACGAAGGCACACGTGGCTCGTACTTTGTCGAACATTGTACGACTTCACACGCTTGAGAAACGAGAAGAACTTAACTCGTTCAAATCGTACGATTAAAATGAACGAATTAAAAAAAAAAGAAAAACCAATTGTAACGAGAATTTAAATCAACGATGAAAGTAATTTGCAAATTGTTGTAACGTATATAAGTCACTGTTCATCGAAACAATAGTTTTTAGATATCAATTAATCATTCGTTTTTATAAATATTAAGTTGAAGCTTTTTTTGATACGTTAAATTGTCATTAATAAACTATTACCTATTAAATGATCTAAGATTTTAAGATAAGAAGTTCGCCGAGTGACGCGATTGCACGCAATTGTACAGCATAGACGTACTTATTGTTATATCATACAAGGAGAGCTCACTAAAATCCTAATAAATGGATACAAGAACGATATAAAAATCAACATGGTATGGATTTGTTATTTCAAGTGCCATATAAATATGTACAATGAGTGAACACGTACACGTTGCAGAAAAACGAGGATATCTTCGCACGCAATTTGTATCGTGTATCGAAATAATGACATACGTACGTTGATTTCTAATATATGTATAACAATTTTTTATCCTTGATCATACACACCTATAAGTATAATGTGTATGTACGTATGTATGTATGTCAGTATTTACATGACAAAAAATAATCTATAAACAATTCGTCGTGTATACTTCTCACATAATACGTTCAAACTTTCTTCTTTTTTGTATTAGTACGCGAAATAATTTCAATCTTTTCTTCTCAATTTTCTGATTAACCAAATCGGTGTTCCCTTCGAAGAGAAAAGGAAACGTAACACGTTGAAAATCAGCTTATTCGATACATATAAGCATTAAAATTAATCGTGTATATCGTATATAATATTAGAATATAATAATGAATTCAGTTACCAATAACAAATATTGATCTCGTACAAAGTAATAATACAGTAATGAGAATAATAGTAACTAACATAATATAATAGTAATGATGATGGTAATAATCAAGTAATAATGCTTTCAAATCGAGTGTCGATACGCTCTCAAGTTTTCTATGAACCTCGGGTCGTAACCGAGTCCCCTGATTTCGGTACAATGGTTGTCCAGGGAGGAAAAAGGAAAACTAACTGTACTATTGACTTGCAAAATTCCTCTTTGCTGTTGCGTTGGTTAAGGCAGAAGAAAACGAAGAGAAGCTAATAACCGCGACGCGTTCTCAACTCGATAAGGCGATACAGAGATTATATTTACAGATCGTCTAAAACAAATTATCTACGCGTTGCATCGTTTCTCAAATAACTTATATACACAGTAAAGTCGATAAACACAAGATTCTACGATCGTTTCAACAGTTTGACTACCATATTAAAATTTTATCAATCAATATTCCATTAGTTACATTTCCATGTAGACATTTTACATGTCATGGTAGTCAAAACGTCAAGATGTAAAATAAAAGAAAACGTTCGATTTACAGATCGCTTTGGATAATTCCAAGAGAACGTTTCGTTCCTCGATGACGAATGGAAAGAATAGAAAATGAGCGACAAAATTTGTGAGAAAAAAAACCATGAAATGCATTTGCTTCGAAAAAATTGTACAGGGATTAAGCTGTCGGTGAAAAGAAATAAAAACGTAATCGAAGAAACTTGTCACTTGAATAAAAGAACAAGAGATATTCTAACTTATCATTTTAGGCGTGCGTCATGATTTCGCTGATCGCATAACAGTTTTTGTTCGTAAACGATACAACTTATATAAGTTATCTCTGAAAAATAGACGCTACTAGTAGTTTACTTAAAATTACGATTCGTTCGTTTGTACTAGAAAAACGATTATCCTTAACCATCCGAGTCTCTTAGCAATCGTCTATAGTTGCGCATCCTTTTTCCATCCCGTTGAGCAGAGCATACATCTTTCATTTCGTTATTCGCTTAATCCCCTGCATTCCCGTTAATAGAATTTTCTGTAATAGAGAGAAAGAGAGTGAGAGTGAGAGAAAAAACAAAAAGAAAAATAAAGCAAGGTTAACGATCTCCGAGTGTAATAACCCCCCTCCCCCTCGACCATCCTATGACAATGACAAAATATAGAATGAAGATATGTGAAAATGGTATTTCTATTCGTTGTAATACTAGTATGAGCATTATGTAGCTATAGGATCATGTGTGTATGTGTGTGTGTGTATGTATAATATTCATTAAAAACGATTACAGTAAAAGAGATGCGAAGCTTCGCGTAATAAACAGATCACGAGTGCAATAACTAGTTGGATCAAATATTTCCAAGAGTATCTCCATTTTAATTTTGTTCCCATAACATATGCGGACACTCTAGGTACATCTACAGAATTCTCATTTCGATAAAATTTGAAGAAATGATATGTTTTTACTTTTGAGAAGAACAAATTTTGAGAAATTCATAGTTCGAATAGAAGAGAGAATTTCTTGTCCCTACACGACAGGTTTTACTCGTGGAAAGATTTGAGTTTGGTCTTCTGTTCGCAGATCACTAGTTATCCCGAAAAGTACTGTGAACTCAGTTTTCGAAATCAGTCGTTCGTTTCATACAGGCGTCAAATAGTAAAATGATAACTGCATATATTTTATATAATTATATATGTATATGCATATAAAACTATACAATCCGTGGACTCGTTAATTTTGCGTTAGCTGCCGACGGAATTTCAATTATTCTGTTTCTTTAATTGCGTTAATCAATTAACTTCGATAATACTTCTCTGTTGTTTCGTAATATACTGTTACACGTTAACTGACACCAAAATAGTCTGGCAGATACGATGATGAATCTTAATTCGACGAAAAAAAACGTGAATGTAAATGTATGTACTCGCAGGTGTACCTGTGTCGAGTGCAGAAATTTCGATACTGCAACTAAACACGTGACTCCGTTTAATACATTTCGCGAAGTATCTTGAGTTTAATTTACGTTTTTATCAATTTGCAAAACATAGAAATACTTCGTGCGTTTTCACGACTTATCTTTCCGTTGACACTTCGTTATATTACGTTTGTACCCAATTTGTTTCTTTGCGTGCTTGTCGCGAGACTTTAGGTACAAAGAACCCTGCGAGTGATCAGTCAAATAAATTCCAACTGTTTTCTTTCCAAAGTTAGTTACGCATGCTCGCACTGAATTAATTAACAGCATAAACCATGGCAAGAAACAAGATATGAGCGTGGGTAAAAGAAAATAAATTCTTTCTCTTTCTCGTGTCGTTTCTTATCACACGAACGTTAGGTTGATCCTCGCGACGAGAGAAATATTTTTATACATACGGTATTCGAATTTCTATTTACAATTTGAATATATCGTAACGCTAACACACTTTTAAAGTACTCAACTGACCATGGTTTATAAAAAATAATCACAACACTTTTATGTAACGTTTCAGAACAAAAGTACTGCGTTCAATGCGACGAGTGTATACATGACTCACTCAAAAGCGCTTTTTCTTTTTGGAAACCCAAAATACTTCGATGATAATTGAATTATACGAGGAAGTAGATTTAGAAACTTTCCCATATTCCGATACTCGATGGTAGACATGAACATTTGATAAATACAAATAGCGTTATGAGAAGAATTTACATTGTTTCAAGTTCATGTTTAGATTTGCACATACTTACATGCGCATTTACAATAGATCCTTTGGATTTACTTAATGCGGCGAGCCCGATGATAAAATGACAACGACATAATTAGACATATTATAAAATAATATACAATTGTTAATTTCTTCTTTTTTTTTATATCAACTACACATTATCAGGAACGTTTAACCAAATCTAAAGAAAAAGAATGCACGTAGTTGGTTTATCTTCTATCAATATGCAGTTCCAACAGCTTGTATCGTCCATTTGTATATATATATTTATATATATTATCCCCTTTTTTACGAATACGTTTATTTTTTTAATTTCGAATTAAATGCAATTAATAGTAAGAAATTGAATAAGGTTCATCGACCATTGTATATTTTTTAACGCGTGTGCTTTTTGCTACTTTTTCCGTAATTCTCGCTAAAAAACGTCTTGAGCTTACTTTTAACACGTTTATCGTCACCACGGTAATTAAAAACAGACCACCGGCTTTATAAATCGTAAAGTCAAATTATAAATAATTTTCTCCTTTAAAACAGGCGAATCCACTTGTCGCAAACAGAGTCAAAAAGTAACGTAACTTTCGAACATATGTTGTTCTTGCCACCTCCTTCATCGATACGACTCATAGTGATATCCTAATATTTCAACAAGTTAAAGCTAAGATATTAACAAACAGCGCATGTTTATATTATATGCACGATTTCGCGCACGATTTTGCATCAGTGTATGCCGTATGTACTTTTATGTGTGTGCAATCGCACGCGCATGTGTGCGTGTACAAGGTGTAAACGCTAACAAAGAGTCACTCGTGCGTCGCATATACGACGAGTCAAGAACTGTTATGGTTTGAATTTAACCAAAGGTATATTTTTTGACTGCAAGCACTTATCACACACCCATTCCGCGTAAACTTCTGCCGTTAATAATTGATAAGCAGTTTCCGATAATCCTGTGCATCCCCTAGAATAGAATTACCATCGTATACGTTAAAAGTTAACAGAAGAGATCTGTTTCTATCGAACGTGTGGAATAAAGCAAACTTCTTCGTACCTGTGAAACCAGAAGTTACAACCCGATTCGCAAAGAATCGCTTGGTCGTTGTCGTGTACTTCTTTGTGACACACTCCGCAAGGATAAATAGGCGGAGCATTAGGATTTTGTGGGTTAAACACCATAGGCTGATCTGGAGGATATATCTGTAACAGCCAAGAAATTTCAAGTTAGTTAATATTAATGTTAGAACTGTGCTAACAACGTACGTTATCGGTTTACCTTTCCCGCAGAAACTGGCATTGGTTTTGGTCCCATTCCTGGTGGACCTTGGAAACCATGAGGTGGCATAGAACCTCCCATATTTATGGGATGACTCATTGGTGGACCACCACCCATATTACTGGACATTGTGCCCATTGGACCACCCATGTGACTCATTTGATTGTGATGATTAATACTCATATTGGACATATTGTTCATTGGTGGCCCACCCATATTCATATTATTTATTTGGTTTGGACCACTCATATTCATATTATTGGATACCATGGAACTCATGGTTGTCATAGGTCCGTTCATGGGCCTACCTAAGTTATTAAGATTATTTCCCATATGATTCGGATGCGGTTGAGATCCATTATGTCCTAATGGACTGTTTACACTGTTCATGGATGGGCCGTTTAACGGGCTATTGGGTGGTATGTGGTTATTGATATTGTTCATGTTCATTGGTCCATTGGGCATGTGATTTGATCCACCCATGGTGTTCATAGGGGAACCTAATGGACCACCCATAGGACTTCCCATGCTATGCCCCATGTTATTCATAGGACTACCCATCGGTCCACTGTTCATATTGTTCATTGGACTACCCATAGGTGGACCACTAAGTTGAGAGTTACCCATGTGACTCATATTCATATGATTATTCATAGTATTCATTGGGCCAGGTGGCATACTTGGGCCCATATTATTCATTGGGCTCATACCACCTATTGGCGCGTGATTCATAGGAGACATTGCTCCCATATGATTCATATGATTTGTCATGGGTGAATTTCCCATAGGGCTCATACTACCCATACTATGAGGCATCATAGGGCTCATTCCACCTATAGAAGTTAGAGGACTCATGCCTCTCATAGGTGGGCCACTCATATGATGCGGGTGATGAGGGTGCATGTGGGGTGGTCCGCCATGCATCATAGGAGTTTGCGTTGTTTGCGGCGGTGTGTCGTCAAAAGGGTTGCTTGCTACTATTGTATCTCCATAACCCGTTAAAGGGGGTGGTAATAAATCCTGCAAACGTGTATCTTGTAAGTAACATAACATTTATTACTAATCATCAGAATTACCTGCACTGTTGGAGGTTGCTGAGGGGGTGGTTGAGCAACATTAGCATTTGTACGTCGCTTCTTTTTAGGATTGGCACCAGTAGGTGGCGGTGGTGGAGGATGGGGGTGTCCAGAAGATTCAGGATGCGGGGCACTAGGACCCATGTTCACACCCATACCCATACCCCCTAAAGGCATCCTTGCAAAGGGTGGCATGCCTGCAATATTGTGGCTCATCTCCTTCGTTCGCTTCCCTTATTTTACCATGCCGTATCAGCACCACGCTAGATTTTGGCGATAAGTTTCCACTGGTGTCCCACTGATAATTTCAAGTAAGGAAATATTATGTTTCATTATTTGTGTCATAACAGCTTTTATTTTAGGCGTTTTAATTACATTTAGATCAGATAAAATATGTTATTTCATTGAACAAATTAAAAAATTGATAATGAAGAAGAGGGAAAATATAAACAAATCAATGAATACAAATACACTGAACAAAAGCATTTGATAATTCTATTATTAATATATTTCGTTGCTATTACTTTCAACAATATATTTATAATGTTACATTCACAACAACATGAATACAAATACATGCTTACAAACATACATGATTGTAAGTTACTATACTGTGTATGCTAATATAAATAAGAAATATTTCAGTCTGTCCTGTTCGAATAATTATCGTTTACGTAAAAATAATGCATGATCTTGAACAACGGTACGATCGAAACGATAAAAGTAACGTAAAAAAAATAGCCAACCCCTTGGAAAGAGAGCAAAATAAAATCCGCCGATGCGTTTCTCAGGCCAACCTAACCTACACGATTTTCTAAACTATTTATTAGATTCAGCGATATATAAAGGGTGTACGGTTGAAAATCTGTGTAAGCCACACAAGATATGAAAAATTCGCACGCTTACCAGCGCATTATAGTTGGCAAGGCATCGACATGTACATGGCTTTCCCGTTTTTTCGGCAGGGACCAACACCATTGAATTGTGTCGTGCACCTAACTAGCTTCAGTGGTTGGATCGATGCGATTTCTTGTTTCTAATCTTTACACTTCATCAGTCACATATTTTACGGTGGCACAAATGTTTTTCACATTCACGAATATACGAAAAGGGCACGGTAAACACTAGTGAGATGTCAAAAATATATAGAGCAAAGAAGCGCACGCCAGCTTTTCAGGTCGCCATTGTCGCGTTACGCGTGTCCCTGTAGTTGTATTGTTCGCGTGAGAATATTGCACGATGCATCGTGCAGATGGCGTTACCAATTGCATTCTTGCACCTTCGGGACCAGAAACTTGTATAATAGTCCTTTACCTATTTTTCTTTATGGCAGGAATTCCCAAACTTTTACAAATCGATGTCCACTTTCAACAATTTGCCACGATCCAACCGTTTACGTTATTTTCCACATTTCCAAAGTTCTGAAGCCCCAAAGTTTAAAGTTCCGAAATTCTAAAGTTCGAGAGTTTTACAATCTCCAAGTTCTAAACTTTAAAAATTCCAGAGGTTCGAAGATGTAAAATTCTGCAGTTCCAAAGTTAAAAGATTTCAAAGCCTCAAAGTCCCTGATTCTCCAGCCATACTTCGGCGAGAATCGTACTTGAATCGTGCGCGTACACGCGCCAACATAGTCTTCCAGCAGTGAAATAGGTTTTTTAAATATTCAAAAGTAACATAATGATTTAAACATACAAACGTATGTTACGATCGTAGAGTAATAAGAAAGCATATTAATGAACCTATCTCTATAATTGCAGTCCACGCTAAAGCAACGGATCTATTAAACACGATCAAGTAATTTCGAGTGAATTCATTTTTAAAGAGAAAATTCTAAATTCGAGATGCGACTTCCAAGATGGAAGTTCGTACAAGATAGAGCAGTTTACTTTAGAACATACGTTACTTAGACGGCGCTATTACGCGCTCTTGAAATTCTCATCCCCCTCTCTTTCTCCCTTCCCCTCTCGCCACTTTACAAGCCAGTTTCGCACGTTATATCTTCCATCCACATTAGGATCCAGAAGTTGTCCCTGTAACCTCAGAGTAGCGCCTGTACACGTCACTTTAATTATTTGAGTTACATTAGCAAGTTAGCAAGGTTTAACAACTGGAAAATGGATTTCGCGCATATCTACTGCGGACAGTTGGCTCGCAGTTACTCGTAATACAGTTCGCGAAACTGCGATTAAGGTATCTTATCTTTGCCGACTTTTATTTCGATAAGTGTACCCCGCGAACAAAAGGACACCACTCTTTTGTCCAAATGTCCGAACGTACGGAAAATAGTAAATCCTCTTCGAGAAAAATCAATGATCAATGTTCCTTCTTGCACTGTTTTTGTATTCTCGCTTTCCTTAGGTGCCCATTTAACAAATACCAGCCTCCCGCAAGAGAAAAAGAAAAGGAGAAAGGACGAAGGATTGGAAGCTTTTACAGCATGATAATCGGAGAACGACATAAATAGCAGCAATCCCAAGCAAATACGGCATGTCAATCAATCTGTCGAGTGTATTCGTGACTCGAATAAGAAAGAGCGATTTTTGCGAATTACAAGGAGTCTGTGTCACTGGCAAACATTTTCTCGGAAGAATCGAATAGTCTGGCGAGATATAATAAATCTGGATGTCAGGACGTTAGTTCGGAGGCCAACGACCCTCTGTACAACACAAAATGATATGATCGGACCAAATAAGTGTTGATATTTCATAGCGATCTAATGGACCATAAGCGGGAACAAATTGTATCATTGGGTACTTTCTTATATTTCGTCCACGATCTTCGCAAGCTGTAAATCGCATAAACGCTTCGAATCTCCGTCGAGCGTTTCTCGTCATTTTCTCATCAAATACTAAGGGCGTAAGCGGTGCTACGTGTTGCATGGCAAACGAAAACGACTCGAGAGAAACCGTCCTTGACCCGATGCTTAAGCATTCGCCGCGTTTTCTATCGTCATGCGTAGAAAATTTACGTTGCATGTTCATGATCGGAGATAAAAGTCTCACACGCGTTGCGTAACGATTTAATATTTAGAACGATAGTTCGAGAACGGATCCAATTTGATACAAATAAAACGATAGAATAGCGTAAAGTACTCGTTCTCGATCCGAATGCTAAAAGTCGCGAGAAATCGAGGATATTCGAGCCTTCGGGGTATTCGCACGATAATCGTACGATCTTTGACTGGTCTTTGTTCTTTATGTTCGAGGTGAACGATCAAGCGAATCGTTTCCAGGAAATCGATGTTCCTTCATGTACATTCGACGACGGAGATTCCGACTTTTCCCACTTTCTCTCGTGGAACCAGCGACCGATGTACACGCGCACGGTTCAACGAGCGGAACGGGTGCTCGTGAACTTTCGCCTTGGAATTTCTAGTTTGCCCATGTTTATGATCGTGTAGGAAATCGTCGAAAAAGCTTAGCGACAAACATTGCTTCTAATTTCGTAGACTGTTTTGAGCAAGAAAAAAGTAATATTTGTTTTCGTAAGACTAAAGCGATTGTTAGAGCAGTTTATTGGCAGAAACTTAGGGCACATCCACCATAAATATTTTCAAAAGAAGATTAACCTTGTTAGAAGGGGTTGGTTCTCTCCGTCCCTTTCCGCGTTTAGTCCGCTCGGTTTGGTTGGTCCGTCCCACAAGCTGGTAGGTTTATCTGGTAGTTAAGGATTCACCGTGTAGGGAAATTACCGACTAACCAGCACCCTTTCGAAACGGTCGCTCGAATTTTGGTGTAAATTTTGGTCAGCTTTTGGTCGTCCGTGACTTTCGTGGCGCAACGTAGAACCGTTCCAGATCGTTGAATCGTTTTCGAGCTTCATACACCAGGTAAAATTCCCGTGTTCGAAGAGCGACGCGAACGATCATTCGTCTTATCGATGAGAGAAACGAGAGCGGAAACGGTAAAGAGGGTCCATTATGATTTTAAACGGTTCGCCGCGAAATGATCGGATAAACCGCCCGCGGGGTGAAATCAGTCCGCGAGGGATCGTTCGACGTGACCAACAGGACAATGAGCCATATCAATCCTTTATTTCTCCTTCGTCCTCATCGCGGTTGAATTCGTTTCGTCCGATCGCTCGGATCACCTTCAAAACGGACGACTATTCGAATGGCACCGGACAACGGATCCCTGCGAACGTGAAAAAGAAGAAATAGAGCTGGCTCTATAAAAAACGAAGGAAATGGAAGAAATAAAAATAGGGAAGAAAAAAAAACGGGGACGTGGATCGTTCGATGCATCGACAGAGGAATCCCCTTGACACCGCGAAAGCTTCGAGCTGCCAGATCGAAAGTAGATCGACTAGTCCGGACCGTGTAATCTTTATCGATACAAGGCATGATTTTCCCCTTAGTTTCCTATCGTTCGTGCCGATATCGCGTCCAACTTTTCCCCCCTAGTTACTCTTTCCTTCTCGCTCTGCCCTTCCACACTTCGGTGAACAGTTTAATCGTATTTCACGACAGATCACCTAGCCGTTCTTTTTGCTTGATCGTTTCCTATTTTTTATTTTGTTTCACACCAATTCAGCGAGGATATCGTGGTGGACATACGCGTTCGATCGCGAAAGTGTAACCGAGTCAATCGTCCATTAAATCCACGGCTTTGTTGGGATTTCTCTTTTCTCCAAGCCGTAAGCGACTGTTCTTTCGATTCTTAGAAACGATCAGTTCGATTCGTGTTATGGGAGTACCAGAAGAGAATCTAGGATCTAGGAACAACCTAATGACAGCCTGGAAATTATCAGTTTACCATCGAATAACTTTGAGAAAGTTATAAGCGAGACAACGGTGGGATCGCCGATGGCCCACGATCTTTCCAGAGTCTCGTTTACGATTGTACATTTTCGATCAGAAGCAAACACGTTTCAATTTCCAGCGGAAATTATTGTAGGCGGTACAAGATTTCCCGATGGCATAGGCAAGAAAAATAAACGAATCGAGAAACGGAACAAGCATTTAGTTACAGAACGCGGGATATAACTCGTTTTAACGAGCGACGTGATCGATACGTCCTCTACTCCAGGATGATGCGGACGATGCCCTGCAATGATTAATAGCATGGAGAAGAATAAAAACGACGGACGAGGGAAAACAGGTCATTACGCAGGCTGTCGCTCGTAAAAGTTAATTGAACGCCGTTCACGGATCCGCAAAAAGGATCGCCGTCGAGCACAGACGATCCTCGAATCGTCGGAGGTGTATCGAATGTATAGGGAGGAAATGAGGAAGAATCTGGAGAAAAAAGAACGACGGAACTGCTGTTTTGTCGAGGAGATTGAAGGGGGCGCGTTGAACCAGTATCGAGTTTAAGGTTGATCTTTTCTGTACCTCTCAACAATTTTTTCATGTTCTTGCGGGAATAAATCGCTTCGGAAGCTTCGAATTCCTGTTCCTCTTACGTCGATTTACGTTTTTAAGCGCGCACAGTTTTTGCAATGATCACTGCGAACTCGTTTGCGCAACGAAATTGTCGGGTCAACGGATTAACCGAAAAACTAAAGGTTCCGCGATACGAATTCAAAGAAGCAAATGGAGCATCAGATTAGAAAAATAAATCCTCAAGTTTGACTTTCTTTTTCCCTCCGTTTTCCCTTTTTTCCTCTTATCTCTTGTTTCTCGACGGCGCTCTTAAGCCTTCTAAAGTCAAGAAAGAGTTTGAAAAGCGCGAACGCTCGAGCGTGGATCCACTCGAAGGGAGCGGAGCGGAGTGCCAAAGAAAGTGGTAACCGCGTGGTGGAAGTTTAACGAGAGTAAGAGCGAGGGGCAAGAAGAAAACGGCGCACACTCATGCATGCTTCGAAGCTTCCCCTACTTCGTAAGCAGCCGGTGCACGGAGAGCTGCCCGAAGACGGTGAATCGCCGTTAGGTATATATCATCGAGTCGTCGGCCGGTGTACACACACTTTCGTATTTATCGGGTGAAGAAGGGGAGGAAAGGCCACGAACGTACTTTCGGGCCCAGTGTGTTCCGAGATTTCGCGCCGAGAGGACACACGACCATACAATCAACTCCTGTCCCTTCACTCCGTAAACTCTGTTTCGTTCGATTCATCCTCGATCGTGACACGTTTCTTCTTTCTCTTTTTACTTCTCTTCCTTGTGGCTGCTCGAAGAGTTAACGGGAGGAACACCAACCATTCTCGACATGGCTTCGGCAATCAAGGTGAGTGAGTGACGAACGTGCAACAGGTAGATACGAGCGCACCCTGTGTACACGTACGCGCGGTGATTTAAAGTTTCGCTGTATCCGGAGGGGTTCTCTTTTGTCTGCCACCCTTCTTCACTTCGTGTTGACAGAGTCACGAGACCCGCTCGAATTCGATACCCTCTGTCGTGACTCCCTCTACTTTGAATACCGGCTTTTGTGCATGCGGTTTCCGTCGATATGCGAATTAACCCTGGAAAGCCGAGGATGGATAACCCGGGCTTACTAGAATGGTCCTCCGATTCATTTTTAAACCACACACTTTCGCTCATCGAACAAATTAATTTAGCGCATCATGAATTACTTTTCGGGTATCGAAGAGAACGGTGGGGCAATTTTCTCTAGGGAAAGAAGTGTATATGTTCAGAATGGTACACTACAGAGTATGGTTTCTTTGGAGAAAATGGCGGTGTAGGGGAAATAGACTTCACTCGCTATAATATCGGAGTTTACGCGACGGTCGAAGCGCTAAGTGGAATAGGAAGTCTGCTCACTTCCTTTTCTACTTTCTCGCAAACGTTCGACACTACAGTTTATCTTGCTTCGACACGTGGTTGCTAACCTACGAGGATTCGATAAATTATTGCTGCAGCTTCGTGTTAAGTCTGTTCTATTCTATCGATGTACATTATGTCTCGTAAAAGAAGATAAATGGATTTCCATCGATAACCTTCGATCTAAAATATTCTCGTTAAAGCGATGGATGCAGCTGCATTCACGAAAGTTTCTTAAAAACACGAGCGAAAAGCGTCACTGCATTGTAATACGGGGACAAGTTTTATGGAGCTTAACTGTTCACCGTTCGAACGAACGTTTCGTGAAACGACAAGGGTTCTTAAGAAAAAATCGGTCACGGAACCGGCAGAAAAATCCCTGCGATATTAAAAAGCTAATAAACGCGAAGAGGCAACGAATTCGTAGTTATTTCATCGTGAAGTGGAATATCGGTGCAATTCGATCGTTTCCGTGAGATTCCATGAAATCACGAAGCTGTTTCAGCGTGTTTATTTTCTACGAAGAACAGAATCGGTCCCGTCATTTTCTCCTTGTCGATAGCGAAAAGAAACGATTAAATTCTGGCACGTAGCTCGGCTTCCTTGGAACGATCGAAACGGAACTTTTATCGGCGACATCGGCTCCGTTTATAACTCATGTGTGCCGCAATTGTACCATTACGTATGTACGTACGGTTTTGAAACAGTGGCTGCAGAGAATACCAAACCGATCGAAACGATTTCTTCGGCTTATGACTCAATCCACGTTACTTCGAACTTGGGATCTTCGCTTCTGCCTTCGATCATTTTTTATATTAAGATATAGTACGACTTATGGTGATCGAACACGTGGACCTTCAACGCGTGGTCCAACGCGAGCCAATATCGTGCTGAATGATGTTTTATTTAAAATTGCAGAACAAGTGCGGCAGTTGAATAATTCAATTTTACACTATTCCTTATTCGAGTCGACCAGCTCCGGTTCTTGTTAGTACGTCGAGGTCATCGATACGGCACGCTTATTCAACGAACCGTGTAATCGTTATCCATCGATTACGAGTCGATAACTAAACGATTGTAAATTAATTTAATAACTGCAAATAGCGCAACGTTCCGATCGGTCGTATACGAACGGTAAATTATTGTTTATCGTTTACTGAGCGAGGGATCGAGTTGCCGATAACTATAACGGAATATTACGGTTGCAAACGATACGAGTTTTCCACGCATCCCGTTTAAGCGGTGAATTATCATTCGTTCACTATGACGACAATTAACGCACTAAACGTACACGAGGTCCAACAGTTTTTGCAGTAAGCTTTAAATATCGACAACAAAGTTAATTCGCTTCGTTCAACTTCGTATGAACGGGCATGAAACGTTAGTACTCGATAATACATTTATGATTAGAAGATTACGTGCACGACGGAACGTTGTATCAATTTGAAGATTACAGTTTGCCGAATACTATACGAAGCTGAATATGGCCAATTGTCAGTCAAAGTGCAGGTGATGAATTATTGATAAGCTTTTTGGAAATGGTGCTTCAGCCGGCGCGCGTAAGAGAACGAGCGATAAAGTCTGAACAGGCAATACGTATAAACGACGGACGTATGAACTAATATTAATCGTCTTTGTACCGCATACGGTTTCTCGCGGATTTCATCATCGCGCCGAGAACATTTACAATTATTTTCGTAACAACGAACGAGACGGCAATAAAATCTACATCACACCGATTTGCCATTCAGAGCGGCCAATAATTCTTCTAATCCACGTCGGTTTGCGGAAGTAAGCGGTTTGCGTGCGTACATCGTAGGTCGCGTTCGATCCACAAATCATCCCTGGCGCGTGAATACATACAGCACCCTAGTGATTTACCGAACCGCCACGATTATTAGTGTCCCGCTGCCAGGCAAATCGAAACTCGAAAATCAGCGAGGTAGAGCCGAGACGATTAGAGGTGATTGTCCCGTTAAAAGTACACGTTGTCGGGATTAGCGAGGAGAAGGGTAGCCTCGCATCCAGAAGAGTTCGAGCAAATCGAATTCTCTCTTGAGACAGAATCAATTATTCGAAACTCATACGCGTCGAAGAGACGTATAAACGTCTCTTTCGAGTCGAGTACGAAGTACCCTCGGGTCTCGCCAGTGAAATTTGACGTTTGGTTCGACGGAAGCGGAGCCAGAGGCGAATGAAAGAATCGAAGCGATAATGGAGAGGAGAAAAAAGGGAAAGAGCAGGTGTTCCGGATTGCGGCACGCGAAATTTCGAGCAGAATGCGATTGTTAGAGGGGCAGAGGGACTCGAGGAGCGCGGAGGGATGAAAATAAAATTGAACTTTCGAAATATCGACCACAGCCGCGTGTCAAAAGTATGAAAAAAAGGAGGGTTTGCGCTCGGGGCACGATCTTTTCAAACACGGTACGTTCGACTATCAAGTAGCTGCCGTTCGATTGGAACTATTTCCCATTTTACTCCGCATTGTTTCTACGATTGCTTCGAAAAGAAAGTTCAGATCGTAGGAACGATGTTTTGTGATCGGCGACGCGTGACACGCTCGAACACCGAGCGATAGATTCATCCGTTGCGACGATTTCATTTGCCTTTTCGTTCGCGTAATTTTTCAGCTTTCGTTCCGTTTTATCTACAGGGCGTTCATAAACGAATACACGTGCAAAGTTCCTAATGATTGATTTATTCGAATCGTACTATTTGGTCACTAATTGATCAACTCTACCTCTAAACCGACACAAAATTTTGCGTATCCCGAGAAAGGGGAAAGCGATAATTATATGCAGCGGAGGATAGTCCACAGAAGGAAGTTAAACGGGGTAGCGGATATAATAACAGAATAGACATCGCGTATACGGAAATGGGAGAAGCAAATTGGGGGATGTAACGCGTCCAAAGGTCGAAATGTAGGAATGTTGGATGGGAAAGGGGCAAGGGATAAGGAAAGGTTAGCCGTAGACAGCGGCTAAACGCAACCCTGGCGAAGCACGCCAAAGCTAACATGGCTAAACAAGCACCGACCACTGTGAGTAACGACGGCGTGTGCGCGTACTTTCGACAACTTCGTGTTTGTTTGCCTCCCTTGGTCCGTTTCGACACGCTTCCGGTGTTTCGTTGCAGTTACACGTCGACCACCTAACGAGCTTACTTTTAAATTGTTTCTTTCGCGTTCGCCACATCGTCAACGACTTCCTTCAACGATGTCGCTGCCTTTATGTGCAGTCGAACGTCGTTCTCCTCGCCTTCTTAGCGATGTAGACTACCTTTGTTCAGAGAGAACGAAGGGAGGAAAAGTTATCGCGTTTCTGGCGGTTCAATGTATGGTAATTTAACGCTTTGTAACGATTCAACACGTGGAAATTTAGCGAGCGATAACTCGTGGCGATTTAATACTCGATAGTGTAACACGTAAAGTGTGAGTAAATTGTCGGCCCGAAGGGAATCGCGCCATTTTCGACATCGTCGAAACTTTTTGGCGTATTTTGTTAAGGCTTTCGCATGCTCTCGCGTAGAAAGCATTTCACCTCTCCGGAGAATATTCAGCGTGACATCTCCTTTATTTACTTAAAGCGTGCATTTAACTATCTCGAACAATGTTCCAGCTCCTATTGGTCGTCTGCGCTTTGCTTGTCTGCAGTGTAACGGCGGAATCGGAAGTGGGACAGACAGGAAGATCACGGGTCTCCGACGAGCAAGTAAATATGGCCCTAAGCGATCAGCGTTACTTGAGGAGACAGCTTAAATGTGCTTTGGGAGAAGCTCCCTGTGACCCGGTCGGGAGACGTTTAAAAAGTACGTACATACACGATGTCGCGTAAATCCATCGGGAGGACAACCTTTCGACTGCGTGCGAGATTAAAAACACTGCATCCTTCTATGTACGTCGCGACGTAAATCTTCTTTACGATGCGAACGTCAACGGGTCGCTATTAACCCGGTGCGTCGAGATTCGAGTGCCGATGGCGCAGGTTGCAAGAATCTATTTCACGCTTTAGGTTTGCTCCGTGAGAGATCGCGTTTTTCTTTGCTCGACGTACAACCTGAATAATTAGTGGATCGTCCAAGGTTTGTACAGGTCGACTCAGAAGTCGCGTACTGAATTATAAATTGTTCACATTTTGAAAGACTCGGAATATGAGGCGGTAAAAAATTTTTCGATTTATTTCACCGCGTAAAATTTGCAGTTGCAATTCCGACAGCGCGCACCTCCTTTTCGAGACGACTCGTGTAATCAAACAGCGTCACCAGAATCGATTCAGAGTTTCGCTATCTTGTTTCGCGTTGCCATGGAACTCGTCGAACTTTCCATTGTTTGCAGATTTTTGAGTCGGTTTAATCAAAGGGCACGACGAGAAATAAGAGCTTGCGCGCGTGAATCGCTATTGTCTTCGATTCGAGGGATAAATTGATCTTCGTCGAGGAATAACCCCATTTTGTGGCGAACTCTAGCAGACTCTGTTCGGGACGGCGAGTCATCGAATTGCTTAGATCGGATTTATACCCGTATTTCGAGGGCCGCGTGTTTCCTCGAAGACTTTGCCGATAAATTTCTATAAAGTTACCGGCAGAATTCGATTTAACCATCCCGATCGTTGTTATCCAGGTTTAGCGCCGCTGGTTTTGAGAGGCTCCTGCCCGCAATGTAGTCCTGAGGAAACGCGACAGATCAAGAAGGTCCTTTCACACATTCAACGAACCTATCCAAAGGAGTGGTCGAAGATAGTGCAGCAGTATGCCGGAGTTTCGTAAGACGAAGGATAATGGGAGCAGCTGCGAGGAAAACGACGATGCTAGATACTTCGATAAAAAGAGAAGCGGCCGAGAGAAGGGAAACGCAAACCTGTTTAGAATAGTCGTTTAACGCAGTCGCGACCATTCGCATATACTATGGACTCTCACCAAAATTGTTGACACTTTCTTTTAGGATCGTGCGACCTGTTTTTCGAACTAGGTAAATTCGTCGATAGAATCGCTTTCCGATTTACCAACGTATCGATGCATCCAGCATCGGCGTTATTTCTTAAGAACCGATGTACGCTTATGTTTTCCTTTACACATTCCCGAAGGAATCGTAGAGTCAATATTTTTTACGACGCGCGTTGTTTTACGCGCGTGGTTAAATATCCATATTCGCGTTGTAAGATCGTTGTAAGCAATATTTTATGCATCCTGACAGGATGGTATACTCGCAATACAATAAAGTTTATTCTCCCGTATACAAGGCGCAAAATCATTTAACACACTGTAAGATCCACCATGTACGTATAAAGGAATCTGTTACGAAAATGCCACGCGCCCGGACGAATAATATAAATCTTTCTTTAAATCTGCGATCGGATAAACCGACGGCGATTGAATTCGCGGTGATGATCGACAGTTATTCGCGGAACAAGCAGCTACAAACCGACAGTGACGAATAAAATTGAACACGGAACTGTGAAAAGAGTAAAGAGAAAATCTTGTACGACTGTGACGTCAGAAGCGGAGACAGTAATAACGGTAGATGCAAGTAGCGGCAAAGTAATAAGCCGGATTCATATTTTATATTTTATTCCCGCGTCTCGGCTGCTTTCAATTTCGGTGTATTACAATAGATAGCTTTATACCCGTAAACTGCACGGGGAACTTTCTACAGCCAGTGTTTTATAACGTCTGAATTCCCGCTTCCGTGGATATACATATACATTCGTATGTAAATGCACGTTTCCCGTCGTTCGTTCTCCATTTTAACCGACGCGACGCGTTACGTGTCAAACGCCACACACGGTTTCACTTTCTTCGAGAGTAGACCACCGGCTTGTTACGCAACGCAATTGCATTCTTCGTTACGTGGTTTGCATTAGTAGAGTAAACGGTGGCGTGTGCCAGCGTAATTTGCTCGCGTCACCAGCGAATTTGGCTTCCTTAGAAAAAATATGCCAATCAAGCACAGCTGTCTCGCTCGTTGATTTATAAGGATTTTCAAGAGTATGAAAATTTCGGGATCCCGTGGTAGTCGAGTACGAAGGATATATGTTTCTGGGTTACATCGGTAGAACAGACTACATGTTAGATACGACAATGACGGAGTAGCGCTGGCTGTTTCTGGAAGCAAAAGGATGTCGTCATGCAATTTTCCAAGGAACGAGCAATTCCATATTTAACACGCGATCACTTGTTACCGGAAGTTCGCGAGCGTGAAAGTGTTAATGTGGCGTATCGGTGCCATTTATTCAATTTCATCCAGAATTAACGACAATCAACAAGTTGCCAATTATTTAACAGCTAATTAACGATATAGGTATGCAGAGGCTGGCAAATTTATAGGAATCTGTAGCCGCACTATAATTCCAACGTCGGATCGTGCCACCGTCGATGGAAATTCCTGCCCCGTTTCTCCATTCATCGTTATTCCGCTTCGTTTATATTTAATTTCGATGTTGACGATATTACGAACCTGTCGCAAGGATTCGATCGGAATCGAATAACCCGCGTTTCGAACTGATTGAATTCAAATGGACATAGAGCGTCAGGAATTTTTTTCTGCCATTCCGTCATTTCGTTATCCTTGATGACGTAGCTCGATCGATTTAAAGCAAAATCAATTTACCAAATCGATTCGATCGAGAAATATGTAGGCCAGCCGCACTTAAAACGTTTCTTTTCGTTACAAGTAGAAAGTAATTACGGTAGAAGTTATCGTTACTTTGACGCGCGCACAAAAGAATCATTGTCCGGCTAATTTGATAAGGACAACGCGAAGTTTCATTTTTAATAAAGTGAAATTGAAACGCCCGGCTTGGCGCGTTTTTACCGGGAGAGGATCATTTATAAAGAAACTCAATTAGAAAGCGGAGAATTTGGAACAGAATTTTTGTTCGCGTTAAAACCTCGGTTTCGAGAATAGAGACGTATATGTACACGAACGTATGTAAAGTATGTTTCAAAGAGACTCGCGTGATTTAACAAGATTACGGTAATTAATGAGAATAATTGGCAAGCAAAAGAGATCGAACACGGTGTCACGATGATCCATGCCTTCGAGATCCGGCCATGTACATTTCGACGAGCGTTTGTTCTTCTTGATTGATACGCGCTGATACACTTTCATCGGGCAAGTACAAATATTGAATCACGTCGGAGGGAGTCGAGAATCAATGTTTGTTTTCTCGGTACCTCATAGATGACACCCAGCATATAGATCATATAATATTTGCGCGTTCCTCTTTGAATTTATTGCTCGTTCGCCGCTTGACTCTACTCGCAAACAACTCGCCGGAGAAGCGAAGGTTAGGTAAATAAATAACAGTTTAAGCGAGCCGTAGTCGGCCTTAAAGAAGAATGAATTTATTGTCCCACCAAACGAGATTCGAAAAGGCGACGTATAAAATCGTTGTTTATAAGAATCGAAGAGGTAACAATAGAGCTATCAGCTCGAAACGACTTTTCACGTTCGACTACTTTGGAGTCCGAAACGGAATCGAACGTTACCATAATAAAGCGATAAAAGGCTGGTTCTTAGTATAATTTTACACCGTTTGCTACCGTCACATCGCGGAATATTTGTACGCAGCGTGTAAACGTTCACCTTTTCGAAGTAACAATAAAACCGCCTCGAATGTCGTTGATACAAAGTTGATAGGGTCGCGTAGCTGCCTATGGTCGTTCGAATCGCGACCCATCTCCTATAACTCGTTATACGATCCAGCTGAAACGACCGATTCTTAGCCTGTCCCCGTTCTTTCCGCCGGATCCACGAGGTCGTTAAAATGTTGCAGAGATCACGAACCCGCTCCTTGACTTTCCCCGATGCGCGCCTCATCTTCCGAGATCATCGTTTTACTATTCCATCGACTATCGTGCCGCGGAACTCGTTTTAACCGATGGAGAATAGACCTAAACTTTCAGTTATTATGTACACGCGGGCGAGACCTAAATCTGTTTCGAGTACAGATAACTGTACGGGGCAGAAACTTTTCTACGTTTGCTCCGAGAGGGCTCACTGGGAGTCTAAGAGTTTACGAACAGTTTAGAAGGGGATCGGAGAGATCTGCCGCGCGGTAATGGAACATACGATGACGGAAATGACGATTCGCATGATCCAGTGCGTGGTGATGAAGCGCGCGATGATGGAACGTATCGTTGTCTAATGCGTGATAACGAAATGCGCGATGATGGAACGCGTGGTAATCTGATGCGCAGCGATCCAGCGCGCGGTAATCTAGCGGGTAGTTCAAGACGTAGTAATTTAACGCGCGATGATCCGACACGTGGTGAACACGCGCGTGGTAATCTAATACGTGATAATCTAATACGTGATGGTCCCATACATAGTAATCTAAGGCGTAATGATCAAATGCGTGGTGAACCAGCATACGGCGATCTAATACGTGGTCTAATCTACCGCGCACCGGCATAACACCTAACGAAAGACTAGTCCTTCTATCCAGTTGGTCTTCTTTAAGACAGCTGGTACATAGAATCAAGCGATAACGGGGAAATGGCAGACGGAACAAAGAACGGTGGGCAGTCGCGGAAAAAGAAGTTTCGAAAGGAAGTTTCCGACAAGAGGGAGACGTTATGGGACAGGGAGTCTGGCGCAAGTGATTTCTTTGGTTGGCACGGAGTTGGCGTCTTCACACGTACCGAACGGTCACGGCATACACGACTGCGCTTTACTCGATATTTATGTACACACGGAGAGAAACAAGTTTCCGAATCGTTTCTTGATGCTACCGCCAGAAAGAACCTCTTCGCGATAAAACTTTCATTTCTGTGCTTTATTCGTTGGCGCAAAACGATCTGGAGTAATTGGATTCGTGTACGAATAAAATCACCGATTCGATATCTGCTCGGAGATGGAAAGTCGAACTTCTATACATACGGTCTTTAAAATGGAAAACAATTTCCGTGGATTGTAGCTACTCATCGTTTCAGCATCAAACAGTTGGTAACCGCGAATCAATCTCGTAATTAGTGTCAGTGTCAACCGTGTTACGCATACGTAAACCTCTTATCAAGATTCTACTTGGTTTCACGAGTAAACGTGATTCACGTTAATGAATACAGGTTTGTTAACGAGAAAACAACGACGTAACGTCGTTGTTGGATCAGACTTTTCAAGAACGGTGCATGAAATTGAAGAAGCTAGAAGTAACGGAACTAGAGAAAAATGTTGAACAATTAAATGGTACGTGGTTCGATAAAGATCAGGGCATTTCGACGTCGGTCGCAATTGCGTTCGAACAATTCCGAGAGGAGAAGAGCGGTCGGAGCGAAAACAGGGGACAGAATTAAAGGCGCGATGTTAACGAGGTTCGAATAAACGAGGTATCCTCGCGTAGTTTCCAACACGCTACTGCTGGCTCTTGTTGCTCGCAATGCTTGAATAGGGACGCGTCGCTCGCCAATGACCCCAACACACGTAAATGCATTTTGTCGTTGATACGGACACGAATGCGATTCTTCGTTGCGTAGAGAATGGTTCAAAAATGAACACATTTTCAACGTAGTTTTTACAAATTTCTCATTCCGAGACTCTCACTCTGCTATAGCGACCGTCACAACTGAAGAAGAAATTTCATTACCTAAAGAAAATGTAACGCAATCTTGTTAAGAGTTGATACGAATCGAGGAAAAATATTCGAAGACTATAGTCTACGATAAAATAAGATCCGTGAATGCGTTTCGAGCAGTCCTGGACAAAAAAGAATGCTGGAGAAGAGTCAGAATTAATTAATAAGATTGTCAAAATTAGCTGTAGTCGAATAGATTATATCGACGAGGAAAGTTAGAAACTTGCACGTACATTTTTCGAAGGAATAAACAAAATGGTCGTTCGGATCAAGTTGAGGCTGTTTTGAATGAACCTGTATAACGAGCCTCGATTATGTGGCTCGTTTCGACACGCGGCGAGGGGACTGCGCGATAGAAGTAAAGAGAAAAGAGAACGAGAGGAATAGAGAAAGGTTACCGGTCGCAGCCTTTGTCCAGGAAGGAAGAGAGAGACGGCAGGAGGGTACCGGCTCGAAAAGGCTTAATGAAAGTTGCCTGTTGCTCGTACAAATCGTCGTGTCAACGGAGAAAATCTCCATTCCCCACTCTTTGCCCCGTCCTATAGGGAACGAGTGGCCTTTCACGTGATAGCCGCTCGTAACGCCGGATCAATTCCGTCCCATACTACTCGCTCGGCGAACGCGACCTCTCCTAATTACCAGGTATTTTCGTTGCGGTGAATTCTCAAAGCCGTTTCCATTAACGCCAAGCAACGGATAGTTCGACGAATCGTACTCGATCACTTACTTATGGCGGTTCAATGTTTGACGACGAAACGATATACCTCGTAGAGATGGTGAGCGCGACGAGAACTATTTACGGTGGAATATTTTCGAGGATATTTATCATCATCGGTCAAGATGCATTTCTCGCGAAAAACGTAGCGAAATCAAATTATACGGGGGCTCCGAAAGAAATAAACGGATGGACGTTAAATCTTGCGGAGGATTACGCTCTCCGTGGGACTGGTTGATATTCTTCAACGGCAAGCTTTCAGCCTTGGGCCGACTTTGCGCCGTATTACCGGTAACGTGACTGTGCCATAAGCTGGTCCCCGGTGAACATGCCAGCTTTGCTACAAGTTTCCGTCGGAGACAGTCGAGAATGGAGCTCGTGGACTCGCGGAAAATGGGACTATCTCTCAATAACGCGATAATTGTGAAGCGCCTTTGTGCGCGTTTCGAACAGGACTTCTTCGTAAAGTCAATATTCATCTTCGTCACCGAACGGTTCGACGGCAATCCAGTCACGAGGGATTATCGGCAATCGGAAACCGTCGAAGAGCCTCGTTACTTTATTTTCCATTAATTTTCGAGTCGTTTTCAAGCTTTGAATCTTTTGACGAAATCGAACAAACAAAGCGTTCGATATGCAGGCGAATTCGTTCTTTAATATGGCGGAGATCGAAGCGATCGACGGTTGCTTCGATAGAAAATGTAAAGGGACGAAGCGATTAACGGTTGCAAAATAGTTCGGGATAGGAAACTCACGTTCGCGTCTCTCCGGCAACTTTTCCATCGAATCGCTACGTTAAAGTCACGCTAATGGACGCGGTCGAAGAGGATTAAGCATGGGAAACCGAATCCTCCCTCAGCCGGTTGTGACGTGCACCGAATCTTTCCCGCCCGCTGATTTTCGATAACGACGGACGCGACGGATATGATGGACTTCCGGAAGCGTGTCACATCCTCTCAATAATGCGCTAAACACAAAGACATTCCTGTCCGTTCTACGACAACCGTTTATGTACACATAACGCATTCTTTCGCGGTGAAAGCGTGGTTATGTTCGGGTGGACCAATTGCACCCGTCCTACCCCGATTCCGAACTCGAACGTGCGGAGACACGCGTTCAAATTTCGTGTGCAGGCGCGCGCGAGCGTGCGGGCGGGCCAGCGGGCGTGTGTGTGGGCTAGGAATCCGTCGCGAGAGGGAAAAGGAAGGCGAACAGCGGCGAGGGAGGAAATGAATGAGGGGCAGCTGAACCGACAGGGATGTCGAGGGTTGAAGAGGAGAGGAGCAAGAGAGACGCGCGATCCGGATGAAAAGAGACGCGAAGAGAACGACGGACGATTGTGTACGGGAGCGAGAAGGAGGAGAGAAGAAGACAAGGTAGAAGAGAAAGAGGGTAGTGGGGAGGAAAAAGAGACGGAAAGGAGAAGAACGAAGAGAGACGGAGAGATCTGTGTATGTATATGGCAGATACATAGCACGGCTTGCGGAGGGCACAAGTTAGTGTCTATATACGCGAGAGATCGATAGAGGACAGAATCCCGGGACATCCCCAGCGATCCTGTTCTCTTATTCTTGCAAGAAGCATCCTCGGCTAGCCTACGTCGTGCCTTCGCTGCATGTCCTCGCTTTGCATTAATGCGAGACTGGTAAGAGGATGCCAGAGAGGATAGAAAGGGGCTAGAAATGGCCAAGAAGGTGGCTACGCGTCTCGACCCGAGCAACGGTAAAGGTACGAACATTATCCGGCATACATTACGCGTTCGACGAACGTACGCCGAGCTTCTTTCTCGGTCCCTCGGCTCCTTCGGTATCCAGCCACGAAATTACTTCGGGACAGACTTGATTTCGCGAGATCGACGATCCAATCGCATCGAAGGATATGGATCGGGATGGGAACCCGGAAACCGGAAGAAGGATAAGGATCCGGTGCTCGTGATCAAAATTTAGAGACGCTCGCTTCGACTCGTGTCTGCTACCGTTTAAGCCTTCCTGATCGGTTACCGATCATTCTTCTCGGAACGCGCGTATCGATTTTTCCTCCAAACTCTTGTTTACACTCACGACCAGTCAGCATCGATACACACCACTGTTTTCTCTAGATCAGCGATAACGGCACATATTTCTTCCAGGCGAGGTCCCTTTATTGCGTGGCCACTTATGGCTGTATACCAGACACGGACACCTCGACGCTCCATCGAGCAGTTATTTTATCGCCACGAGCTACCGTGTGCTAACCAGATCTGCAACGGCAGCAGCCACGAGCAGCGGGAAAGCGACAAAGTGTAACAAATGTTAAACGTCCGACGTTAAGAAGAGAACGAACACCGAAAGGGTGGGACGTGTCGCTCTTTCGGACAGGAGTTGCGTACCCTATGCTTGATCCGTAGTATTGTGCCCACGAAATAGAGCCATCTCGTTAATTGCGAACCACGAAAGTGCCGCGGAATTCGGCTGGCTTTGCGGCGTCGGCAGTAATTCTAACGCGATGTGCTTCTCCCGCTTTTAAGTAACCCATAGTTTCAAATTTCACAGTGCAGTTTTTCCTCCGGCGGAAAACGGACACTCTTATGCTCTGTCGAGTCTCGTATCTTTTAATTTAGCCGACAGACACGAAGGCGTCTGTTCGTGAACGGCGAAAATTTCGAACCATGGAACGAGTGCCGCCGTTATCGCTTCCCTTCTGGCAAGATTTCCCTGCAAGACGCGCGCCTCTCTAATTGCATTATACCGTATATTAGATTATGCCATAGGGGGTAGCCTTTCGAAACGTCAAAATGTAATTACAAGGAGCATAGATAACACAGCGAACCTGGTCGACTACACCTGAGTCGCACGACTGGATCGGAGAAACAACGCGTACATTGTTACGAACGGATTCTATCAGCATTTAGGTTGTACTGACCCCTTGTTCCTCTGCCGACAAATTCACAGAGGTGTCTAGAATCCTTGATTGAATTTACAATCTGAACGAAACCGAGCACTCGTATAAGAAGCTCTCTTTTATTCATTCTCCTTTGTCCTTGTTCCGAGTTGCTACAACGTCACGCGCTGCATCTCCGAGCTACGATTATTACACCATAACTCCGCTGCCAAGCTTTCCTTTATTTTCCCGTGTTTCATCGTGTTACTTTGTCAACGTCTAACGTCGTTATTCGCGTATTCAATCGCTTGCTTTTTCGGTGAAAATTATAACCTAGGGTTGACTACCTATGGTATCCTTCTCGATAATTGCCAATCCGGCGATCTTCGTTTGCTATATAATCAAATCCGCCAAACACAGTGGGGAATCGTTACAGAGGTGTAATTATCGAGAGAACGAGGTACATGTCGTCACGTATCAGTGGCGACGCATCGTGTCTGGGAACATTCGTTCCCCATCTTCCGAGAGTTGCTCGTAACGAGGTTACAAGGATCGAGAGGTAGGAGGAAGTAAGGGAGGTCGGAGGTTCCTTCCTTGCTCCTGTCGAAAGGATCATATTACTCGACGCGACACGCCGAGGGATCTCCTACCGTGCAATTTCCCCGTTCTTGGTATTCACGGCTAATAATCGTCGTGGCAATCCCATTGTTAGATCTTCATACATACGCGGGGCGGGAGGGGGAGGGGAGGGAAGACAGGGGTGATACCTCGGTGCCACTGCCAAATTCCCAAATACTCCGTGTTAGCTCGGTATTCTATGCGCATACAACCTAAGATGTTCCCGAACGCGCGTCAGATGCTACGGAGTACGAGGTAAACATGTAAACAGATATTGAGAAAATTAGTATCGTGGGCTGAACGCGTGATTTAAAAATCGGATGGCTCGCGACGTGATCGTTTTTACTTTGACTCGTCGACGTGATCGATGAGATTTTATAGATTATATGATTTATGTCTATTTCGTAGATTTCGGTACGTCGTAAAACTACAAATATACGTGGTGTAGTTGTTATAAAACGCCTTGATTTTTATTTTTCTCGAGAAGAGATTACGAGTTCAGAATTGTTATCTTCCCCGAGTTCCAAGTTACTTCAGGATAAATTTTTATATACAGTTTGAGAAAGTAGTTTTCGAGTAATAGACATCATTTCCAGTGGGCGGTTTAAAAGATCTAAGCGTTATAACCTGATGAGAATTCAGGCTACGAGGAGAACTGTATTATTTCGTCTATCCGTGACTACGTGTGTGTGTGTATGAAACTGTCGAGTCGTCGCGAGAATGTCGCATCGTGTTCTCCATAAGTACGCCGGTATAAGCGTAAACGATCGACCCAAGAAACGTTTCTTCCGATCGAATCTAGGGGAAGAAGCCATCGTGTCTCGAAATAACCGGTAGTTCGCAGTTGCTTACCAACCAGAATCCTCTGCGTCGCCCACGTGCAATGTCATTGCACCGCAAAATTTCAAGAAACTACACGCACGGTGACTTCATGCATTTTTATGCGCTCCAATCGGTGTAATTGTACCCTTCCTCGTTGCCCGTGAAGCGAGCGTGTCAGCATACATATGTTCGCCCGTAACGATCGGCCGACCAGACATGGAAATTCACGGGTATTCAAATTGTTGTAGGTTAAAACGCGTCAAAACACCTTTCGCGACAGTCTGCGTCGATCGATCCGACTTTCGAACGATGTTTGTTTCCGTTGATTTATACGGGAAGCATTTGATATATTGCCGGCTGAGCAAGTCTCTCTTCGTACCAACTTTTGCGTTCCTGCGTGAAAGTTTCTCTACTATCGTGGGGCACGAAAATCCTTCTATACGGTCAATTTCAAGAATTTTCCACGATGCAAACGAGCGTGCAATTTGCGAAACGATGTTGCAACAATCTCGAAGAAAAGACACGGGAAGGTTGGTGAGTTGACCAATTTCGATCTTAAGTGGCTCTCTTCTTTAATTTTTTTACCTCTGTCGTGGTAACGGCGCGTTCATACGAGCTGACGCTTTCTTCAGACGACCATTGAATGCCATTTAAAGCGAGCAGTCGGCAATAGTCCCCGCAAATATCATTAAGTGCTACCTTTAGCGCCGTGTATATCTATATGTTCCTGTATGCACGGTTTCGCTGAGTTTTTGTCTCGTTTCAGAAGCTCGTGCTTATTTCCTGCTATCTTCTATTCAACAACGGCCATTTAACAACGTTTTATTCCGTTTTTCGTAATTTGCGCGTTACGTAATGCATTTGCGTGATGGTACAGTTCAACGTTATTTCATTTTTATACAATGTACAGTCGGACCAAAATCTCGATGCATTTGCGACAAATTAAACGGGTCCTCCGAAAGCGTCCGCAGACCCTCCTTTCGTTTACGAGAATGTCGATAATTTGTGTAGAACGTACAAAAGATTTTAATAAAGGAGTCTTAATGAAAATCAAAGGGTTGAAGTGTACCGCTGGTTCCTGTAAAAAGCCAAGGCATTCCATTAGGTGGTCTGAAAGGTCCGATTTTCCATTTTCCACGGTGACACGACCATCCTTGGATGCTACCTCGAAATATCCTCTTGTATTCTCTCTCCAACCGTGACGTTTCGAAGTTATACTTGCAAAGTCATTGCACGGGGCGTCGTCGTGCTCGTCGACGTCGGCGTCGGTGTCAACGTAGTCGTTTGCACCGCCTCTCGACTGTAGGCAACGTTAATATACGAAGCTTTGGCCAAGTGAATTTCGTAGATCGTAGTCAGCCACGGTTGCCGCACCAGTTACTCTTGTAACGCGTTGTTTCGATTGTTTATCGTTTCACTCGACTGTGATTAAATCACGACGCGCGGCGATGCTACGGGTACAATTTAAAAAGCTGTACTTTCGCGGAGTAGCAACGATAACAGTTACATCGGTAATCGGTTATAAAAACGAGGTTAAAATTGCAACGGTCATGCTTGGTTATTAAAGCGATCGTCGAGCAACGATAATTTTGTTATTACTCGATGGAAAATGTGAAAGTACGAGGTCGCGAGCGAACGAAGGAGCGTAACCGTGCATCGTGGAAAGCGAGAAAGCTGAGAACTCGTGCTGTTAATATGTGTGATTGAAATTTTTAATTAACAAGGCCGAGCATTGTTTCGCGGTGAAACGCGACTCGAGGATTTCACTCGACGAACGTAGGAGGATGTCTCGCGTGGCGAGAAACAACGCGCTGAATCCCTGCTGGAACGGCTTGAAATGATCTCACGAAGGATTTGCCCGTCTGGCGTAGTGGTATCGAAAGAAATTTTCGTGTACCAATAACCTTGATAGGTATCGGTGAAAAAACGGTAGAACCACTCCCGAACCTGCCGCTGGTAGGCTTCGATCGAACGGTAGCAACAGCGGCTGGAAACCAGAAGACCAGGCTAACGGGGCCTTCGAATATTAATCCAGTACCGTTGGAACGTATTATTCTCTTTTTCCGGTGGATCCCATGTTGTGCGTGTTTTATTTTTATTCGTAATAAACATGACCGCCAGAGATTTGCTCACCAGCTATGATGCGGAGAGACATTTTCTTGATTAAAACCATCGATCTCGCCCCGGGATTACCACCAGCACGTATGTAGTACTTCCGGAAATGAACGCTCATGTAGCCACGGACCTGTCGGTTTGCTTGCACGCGTGTTCAAACGCGTCTCGTCACGCGTATTTACATTAATTAGCCTAGACTATCCGCCGCGTACACGAGTTACAT
This sequence comes from Megachile rotundata, assembly GCF_050947335.1. NCBI lineage: Eukaryota > Metazoa > Arthropoda > Insecta > Hymenoptera > Megachilidae > Megachile > Megachile rotundata. Next base: position 15,080,850 of record NC_134994.1, read on the forward strand.
TGATTTTTCCCTCTAATCTAATTGATTCTAATTGACTCGCTTCAACGTTCGTTAATGCACTACGCACTAATTGAAAAATCGCGAAAACCGTTATGCCAAGGCTGACCATACATTTTAATCGCGCATGCGAAATTTACATTTTAATTTGCTCACAGGTATAACCCGCGGATTTAGAAATCCGTGAACGTACAGATCTAGGTAGGTGCAATGAGAGCAGACATAGACAATTAGAAATATAGCGTCTACGCGTGCACACGTGTTTTGTTTCTGTAATAGGCAAGATCGTATATTATGACGAGAACATTTTATTGGTTTTTTCGAGCTTGATCCTTTCTGCACAATTTCTCAGATATTTTCCTTCGGTAGGCACTTACGTTCTCTGGCCTGAGAGAATCCTACCACGGTTGAATAAGGCTAAGGGTCGCGCGATAAAAAGGACCTTATGGGTCTTCTGGTATCGAGCGTTAACTACCACCTGTCCGCATTTGTTAAAAATATTTTTATAACGTTTTTCTGGTCGCTCGACGTGCTCGTAGCTTTACAAAATTTGTCCATGACAATTCTCGCGTTCTCCGTTTCAAAGGGAAACGGATTCGTCCGTGGGCGATAATTACAGTCGCGAGATTAACACGTGATTATATCGCTGGACACGCGACAAAAGGTTTTAATTGCCGCTGAATCGACCGATTCGCTCGTAAGAAACAACGAGGATAAAGTGGCACGGCGCGGAGCACGCTTTGAAATGAATCGCCGAGCGCTCATTAAAAAATAATGGAAAAGGTCTATTTGTCGTTCGACCAGTTTTTTAATGCCACTTCAACCGGAGGGAAACACCTTCAGAGGTTCGGTTTAATATTAATGCAGACGAAATTGAAATACTAATTAGTATTCAGTCGTGGAAGGTGTTTTCCGGCGTCGAGTTTCCCCGAGTGTCGGTCTTTTAAAACGGGACAAGGGGGCAAGTCTCGTGTCTGTCGTGTCTGAGGAAACTCGAGACTCGCGGGAAATTACTCGTAAAATGTGCTGCCGGGGAAGACGAGAATGCTCGTAGGTTTTACGCTCCTCGAGGATTCATTCGGCGATGCCCATAAACACATAGGATCGCCTTTCTATCGGGTTTTAGCTCCGCGTTTAATCTCGAACGCGACTGGAGGTATGATGTGTATCGAGATCGACGGAAGTCGATGGAGCGAGCACGTGCCGCCTTCACATATGTACAACCTGAATCGAAAACGGTGCTATCGTCCAAAGGAGGATTCTTCGTGTATCGCATTGTCGCCAACGAGATGCTCCGTTTCGCTCGAAAATTTTCAACTCCGTTTGTAACTGGATCTTGTAATCAGAAAATGCTACCAACTCCGTGTACAAATGTCTAATTTTGAATACACCGTAGGCAGAAACTTCAAAGCGACTCCTCGATTTTTGAATCCTTCATTTTCGTTGCGCAGCGGAGGAACAAAGTAGCTAGAAGCAGCGACGAAATAATGCTAAATCTTTGAAACTCGCGAAGGTACTTTCCGTTTGTCTAACGACAACGTTATCCTTTACAACCGCGTGCCGTGCCTCGTAATACGGTTCCTAGTTCTCTCGTTATTTACTAGACACCTCGAGTTCACGATCTCTTTTCGAAATGCGGCGATTCGCAAAGTCAAGGCGCGAAGGATGGGACGCGTCATTTAACAAGCCACCCTGTGTATACGTGGATGAGCACACGCTCGCGTTTCGACGTAGCCGCACGTACGGACGCTCGAACCCGTAGTGGACAGAGTAACACGTGTGGTGGCAAAGATAAGCCGGCGAAAATACGCGGAGTCACGTATTTTATGAAATATACGTAAACGTTTGCCTCCTATGCGCCGTGTGCGTATGCATGGATGCCGGTACAACCGAGCTCGACAGATTGGCTGCTTCGAGTTTCAACGGCATTAGTGCGTCGTGCGTACGATAAACGAATTTTCCAGGGAGATACACCGAAGAAACGGATGAACGATCCTTTCGCGAAGGGAACGCTACCAAGACTCGAGACACCTGCGCTTCCCGCGATAACCGCCTCTTCGCTCAGGGCGGAGGCGACAGTCTCGAAAAGACAATGTCGCGTTCGGATTAATTTAGGAGAAGAATGCTGTCATATAGCGATATCTTTGGGTTAAGGTACAGAAGGGTTCGACTACGAGAACTTTGTCAAAGAATTATTCGAACAAGTAGAATTTGTTGGTTCATAAATCTTCGTAGGGTACGTTAAATTGCAACGTAAAAGGCCTATCCAATATATCGTTAATTTCGATTTTTCGTTCCAACGACCTCGTCCGTGACAATATAACGAGAGGCTACCGTGCATGTATCGAGAGGCGTAAACGAGATAAGCGATACGCGCTGCAAATTGGGTAAAGTTTGTAGGAGAGAAGCACGCGATATCGTTAAAAAATGAAATATCGCTTTCGTTCGTTCTTTTTTTGGTAGGAAGAAGAATGCATTATTAAGTGCATGCCTCGTTAGTAGCAGGATATACGTTCGATTGTTATCAACCGATGGAAAAATGGGGCAGGAATCAAGGGGATTTCGAACGGGCACGAGATTCAACGTGTAAAATAGGATTTAACCGATTAAATAATTTATCGTAGCCACTATGTACAATTAGCAAAATGACACGCGTTCCATCGGTGATTCGCGCGACTACACGGATTTCAGAAACGCAACAGCCATTTTGGATTTCGACTAAATCGAATTATGCTTTGGCGCAATGCATCAGGGAGAATTTACATGCCGACACGATTCGTTTTAGCCGTCGGGGGCCACGTTCACGAATTGTCGTCGGTGTAATGTTTTTTGAAGGGATTAGTTCTCGTTCCCAGGTTGAATTCCCAGGGAAATAAGTAAATAATCTTGCCGGCGCGTTTTTTATTCTCGTTATCGGCAAAGTGCAAATGATTCGGAAAATCGATCGAATCGAAAAGATTCGAGGTTTAATAACGTAATCGTCGATAATATATTGGAGTCTGCATTATATCCGAGCTGGAATTATATCGGAGCACCAGCGCCGGCAGAACTTGGGAAATAATGGTCGATAGAAATGTTCGAACAGTGGTAAAGTAATAGTATATACTGCAAAGTATAGAGCTAGTTAAAACTTAGTCGCAGAAACTGTTTGTGGTGTAATAGATATCGTTTCACGTTATGCCAGCTATCCAAGAACTTTGCTTCGCTTCATTGATGCGTTTCGCCGCTTCGAAGCTAAGAACGTTCGACCGATAATACGAATTTTCTCTATTTTTCTCTCGCTTTTTTCGCGTGAAACGTACTTTCGTATCGAGGCCGGAATATAGAGCCGCGTTCGATTCGTCACCGCGTAAGCGTGTAAACGTTGAACGGTTAATGCGATTAGCGTCCAAAAAGCGTCCCGTCATAATCCGCTGCGGCATTTAACTCGCACACTGGCACACGATACGAACGCGTACGGAAAACAAAACCGTTTAAGCGTTTGTATACCGTAGATTCTGGCGTCGGTTTGCCTCGCGAGCTGCATCGACCGTTTCGCGTCCAAAGGACAATGCCACTTTTTAGTAAGGAGAAAGAATCGGAAGGTTCCGTGCTCCTCTCTCGAAACTCCTGTGTACATGCTTTTTAATCGTTGATGGAATATTTTTACCCGCTGCCACGGATGGAAACATGCATATTCTAGAATAATTTTACGGATACAGAAACGCGTATCGACGAGCAGACTCGCATTTACACAGAGGTTTGGAAGGCTCCGCATTCGATAAAATTTATGATCGACTAGAATGTACAGCGTGTTTAATGTCACGACGATTTTCTCTACAACTTTATTTCTCCGTGCGAGTTCGCGATGTTATATTTATATGACCTTTTTCCGTCTGCAAGAAGAGCAGTGTACGCTACCAAAGTTCGCTAGTTTATTTCGATGTTATACTATGAATTTAGGAGAATATTTAGTTCAGGATTCGCGTTGAAGGATAACTGCGGATGACGTATCCGATGGCGAGTTAGGAAACTACTAGTGATAACTATTTGTGTAGAAAATTATATAAACTTCGATAAAAAAACACCGCGGACAACTGTGAAATTCGCGACTTCAATTATCGACATAATATAAATTAATTTATTCGGGAAACAATGTTAAAGTTGGGAGTAATCAAATTTCACAGCTAGTAACTGGTGTTGCAAAACGTAACATGTTCTCCCAATATTCGTTGAAAGTTAACTTTATTATATATCGGTTTGAAAGTTTGTCGTCGCTGTTCGTATCGGTTATTCGCGTATCTTTTTTTAACGGCTGCAGCACTGCCCACTACCGCGTTACTGCACAGGATCGCGAACGTTGTCGTATACAATCGGCAAACTGAAATCGGAAGAAATACGCGTATTAACTTTCGAGCGACAGTAGACTCTCGGATTATGTCAGGGAAGAAGACTACTGCGCTCGTACTCGATTAATTTCGAAATTTTAAGCTATACTCTAGCGCGTTCGTTTCCTGGATCGCGTAAGAGCTACGCAAACTCGATGCAGTCTTGACACAGCCAGGAATTTTTCACGGGTATGCCAACGTCGAGGCGATTTTTTTCGTTCTCGCCACGGCTTCTAAACCTTTTTCATTTATCTTCGCCTACTGCAGCTTAAGCAGCAATTTTACAGCGCGTTCTGCATGCGCTTGTTCCAGCAGCTCCGAGCAATCCCCTTAATGTATACTTTTTCTCACTGTCATAATTGAAGAGCCGTCCGAAGGTGCAACGTTTCCAAGGACCGTTGCTTTTTTCTCAGAAATTTTCGACACGACTCGCAGGTGGAAAAGTGGCGAAACGCGGGAAGCGACGATCGTTTACCGCCTTTTTTCCGGGAGTTTGCTTTCGCGCAAGTTTTCCAAGGGCGTTTTCACTCGATGTCCGAGTGTCGGAGCAGCGCGGTTGTCTGGCTGTTTTGCCTCTCGTTGAAAGCGAAAATTTGCGCGCAATTCGAGCGAAACGCTCGAGTGTTTACCTTCGTGTAAAACATTCGATGATTGGCAAATACGACGTTAACGCTTTTCCGCGCGGTGCACCGAAAATGTTGGAAAGCGCAAGGTGAACGCGCGTTGCAAACGAAACGATCAGACCGGCCCGAAAACGGTTATCCTTTCCGTCAATGTTTGCTCGCCATTAGTCCCATATATAGAAAACAAACATTCTCCTCTGACATCTCGACCACGAAAAATCAACTTTCCATTGGTCAAATTCTTCTTCGAAAATACTGTGGTCCTGTGCCGTGCTCGCTTAGCTGACATTGTCGCGATCTTTCGAAAACAATCTCATTGGTTATGTAAACGTACGCAAGAAGGCTCGATACTAGATTCTAAACCTAAGTCTAGGAAGAATATTAACCATCGGTGAACGTCCCGAATCGTTTGACAATGCTCGTCAAATGCTTCTGATTTTTTTGCAAGTTCATACTCGTGTACGAAAGGAGAGGCAAATAGAAGGCGAAAGGGGATAGAACCATGTTTTATCCAGGATTTCCGAGGAGACTGGTTTATTAATGCTGTCTAGTTAATCACTGCCTTAAACGCGGGAATAGATAGGAATTTATTACGTCATCGAACCATGACTATTATAAAAGAAAAATTCGATTCTCGACTCGGGCAACCAATAATAAACGATCTCTAAAGGGCTTTAATGCTGCCGTAACAATACCAATAAGTAGCTTCATAAATCTTGAGCTACTCGTAAATTGATAGGAGAAGAGAATGGATGTACGTTCGTCCAGGGTCTGCTAATAGGTTCATCAGTAAAGCTAGCTAGCAGATTCGTGGCTCAGACGTGGGGATAGTTAAACTCTCCTCGGAATGTGTGTATATTCGGATGGATAGGTGGAGGAGGACTCGCGAGAAGATACATAGCGCGAATGATCCCTATAGTAACAACCGCGAGAATTACCGGTACGTTTTGTAGGAAAATAAAGAACGTCAGCGGGGTATTATTTTTTTTTTTGAGGAAAAGACACTTTTGTGGTTAGAACGATTTATCTACACGAGACAATTTGTCCAGATTATCTGCGATCTAAATCCACCTGATCGGTTTCAACGAGCTGCGGTAACGGTTGTCGCGTGCTCGTGCCATGTCTGATACATAACCCACGAGACATCTCTATCTCTGGTTTCTCCGTGTTTTCCTTTTTGACATCGCGATCAGCTTTCAAGCTGTCGCCCACTGAAAAAACTAGATCAAACGCTTTTCAACGAACGGTCAAACGCGCCCTCGATCAACAACATCGTTTTCAACGAAATGATTCGCCGTAAGAAGGATCACGTGCTGCTTCTTTTCCTTCCAGTATTTTCTGACGAACCAAGGATCTCATACATTCGTGGTTCGTCTTCTACTTTTTCCTCGTCGGCGACGATCCGCGTGCATCAAAGCTACATAATAAATTGAATATTATATCCGCGAACACGACGAACAGACCCACGGGAGGAAAAGGTAGAAAGAGGATAAAAGAAGGAACAGGAGAAGAAGAAGAGAAGGTGGAAAGAGGAAAGAAGAAGGGACAGGAGGTCCTGGACCTGCGCCATGCGAGGCGAGCGTCCCGTCACGAAGCGTCCAACGCTCGACGTCTAGCTCGACGCCGTCAGTACACGCGTCTCGACGCCCGGGGATGCGTCCGTTGCCGGAAGCATAACGCGTCGCTCGTTTCGAGCATTGCTAACTGATCGTAATCGAACGAGTTTTTACTTTCGCTGTTTTTTATCGACGAGGAGTGCCGTTTCGATATAAAGGGAAAATACGGTATATACGAATGACACGGCGTGCTCGTTCGCGAGTATAATGCTACACTTTTCTCACGAGGTAATGTCTTAGGACGAGAGCTTTGAGAAAAGTTTCGCTCGAGAAAAACTACGGGATCGAACGATCTCGCGATCGATGTCGAACGATGGATACGTGACGCGAGTGTCCATCGATCCTTAGATCATCGTTCGTGAAACTCTATTCTAAAATCAATGAAATTTTTATTAGAGATTCAGTGTCGTATCTTGATTAATATTCCAATAAAATGTGTATATTACTTTTACGTTGATACACGAGCTCAAAACGATCTCCGACTTCGATGTCATATTTTTATTAAAATCGTACGTTTGACGTTGATTATGAAATATGTACAAATTTTATCGGCGCTCCCTGTATATTTTCCAGTCAAGTACAGCATCGTGCAAGGATAAAATTAAAAAAAAAAAGATGGAAAAATTTCGTGCTCGCTTTAATAATTTCTAGCAATTAAGCAATTTTGTAACATATCACAGTGACGTTTTTAAAAAGAATTACCTGCAGATTTCCAAGTGAATTATAAAGATCATAGGTACGCGTGAAAGGGCTTCGCAACCGGCCAGTGATGACCGGACGTAGATTGATTTTGCGATAACAATTTGAAAATTGAATAGACGATAATCCGTGCAGGTGAATTCAATTTTCGATATTCGCGAAAATATTGGCCGCCCTTGTTTCCCTTCCATTCCTATCGAAGAGCAAATTCGCAAATGAAATGGCGTCGTGTTTTCGACCACTTTTCGAGCATCTCTTTTCGTTCGAACGAGAGAAAACGTGATCACGAAGCCACAATAAGATAGACAGGTAATTTTCACGGAAGTCCGATCATCGTTGGCGCTCGCAGCTAATGACTTTGTCGTCGTCTTTGACAGATCCGTCTCTGAAAAGGGATTCGTTATCAGGCAATACCGAATGAATTTTAATATCGCTTGAAACGTTGCGCCTTAGGTTTGCTGTTTATTCGAAGTATTCGAGAAATTTATACCGGAATCTCATTTCAATATTTACTTTAAATTTTGAACTACTCCGGGAAGAAAATTAATCGATTCGGTCGATGCTCCACGCTATCGTCGGTCTTGCTGAACTATTTGTATTTCATTGCATGTTAATTCGAAGAAAATAATTACTTTAACTAACGAGAAACGACGAACAGATATTCAAAGATCTATCTAGGGAATCAATCGTTTTTATATTTCCATTGCATGTTTCGATGTACAACCGTGCAGTTTGGTTTATAGTCGATCTGGACAGGGAAAGCGTCGAGAATATTCATGAAACGTTTACGTAGTCATTTTCGTCGAAGATTAAAGTTTTAACCGGTATAACGCGAACGGTACTTCGCGATACTTTTATGTCACGAAATCGTGCGAGACTTTCGGTGGTCATCACCGCAACAACTTAATATCAGAAACGAAGAAAGTCAGATGCGGTTGTTTCGCGAGAGCGGATACTGCCTTTCAAGAACATCCCAGATAATTAATCTGTTTCTCCGGAGAATAGCCACGTATTTGCATAGCTACACGTATGCAAATGATACATGCCTCCTTCGTAGCGCCGTGTTCCAAAATTATTCTTCGGATTATGAAAGAGAGCAGGAGAGACGGGGAGGACTAAACGATTCAGCGAATGGAACGATCGTTCGAATAAATCTTTCCGAAAGCGTATAATCGCGTACACGTCTCGAGGAGGCTCTGCACCGGTTTCTTCTATTGGTTCAACGAGAGAAAGAAATTAAATCTTCGCGACATTCGACGAAATACGTCTCTCGTAAAAGAAAAAAATAAGAGGAAGTATCTCTGTCGTCGCGGAATAAAATCGTTCGCTATCCGAGAAGAATTTCGCGCAGGATATCGCGAAGAGAGAACGATCGAACGTGATCCGATTCATCGCGATTAAGGAACGATCGATCGGACGTCGATCAACCAGGAACCGTTTGGTCCCGCTAATACGCCGTTGTAATTAATGCTCGCCACGATTCTCGTTCCCGAAGAATGCTCGGAAAAATTACGAGTTTGCATTTTCGCTCTGATTATCCTTCTTCTGTCGGTCGGCAAACGTATCACCGGTTCTACGGGGAATTTAAGCCGCACCAGCCTAACGAGGAACCGGAGTTTTTCGCCTTTTTCCCCGGGATTACCGAATTATTAAAGAACGACAATTTCTAAGGGAAGAAATCGAGAGAATCTATCCACGAATCAACTTATTTCCACTACAATGCCGACGGCTAAGTCATTACGTTCATTCTTTCTGGCATTTGACGCGGAAGCAACCGCCAGCCAAGGCATTTCCGAACCTTTTAAATCGGTCATAACGTTTGCGCGATTCTTTTCGGAACAGACAATGTTTGCGGGTAAACAGTTCGTCGCGGTAAACACACGGAAGAGCCACGGAAATGGAATTTCGTCTCGAAAAGTGAAATCTCCATCGTTTCGATCCTTATATCGCCCGAACGGAAAGCTTTCGAATCAGCATGAAAATCGGATTTCCTTCGGATCTATCTCATAAAATTCGATCGGGATGCCCGGACCAGGTGTAGAGTCACGAATTAGGTGTTCCTCGGCAATCAATCGGAATACGCATTGATCAGTCAACTCTTTTACCGCACGTTGAATTTCTGCTCCTTTTCTGCTCTGGAGACGCGGACAAAAAAAGTGCTCGGCCCGCTCTCGCGCACGTCCATATATCTTTATATAAACGTTTCGAGTACTATGGAGTTTGTCCGCGTAACGAATACCGTGGGTTCGAATCGTTCTTTGTGCAACTGTCTCGTAAAATCAACGGAGGTCTTGACCGATTTTTGCCGAAGGATCATTCGTTAGATCCTTAGCTCGGCGGAACCATCTATCACGTTCGTCGTCAGCGAGATAAGACAAAGAGCTTATAATCTGACATTGGCCTGGAGGAAAAAGCTTGAAGGGTAAGGTTTTCGTGAGCGTATAATGGTATGTGGGAGGGTGTGCGAGCATGCGAAAGACTGTGCTTATGGTGGAAAGAAACAAGGCGCGTTTAACAGAGGACTAGGTGCAAGCTGGAGCAGACGGGGCAAAGAAGGAAAGACTTTTCATTTAGTCCTGTCGTAAATAAGAGGGAACAGTTGCTCCTTCGCATATACGTACACGCGTACATGCATATAGAACGTTTCAAAACGGATGTAGCCCGTGAAAATTGTGTCGGTAAATCATCTATGATAAACATAATCGAAAACTTCTATACTTAAAATCTCTTTCGTTGGTAGTTAGCGATGAAGAACCGCTAATTTCTAAACCGATTAAACAATTAAAGCGTACGTTACAATTTTTTCGGATCCGAGCACGATGAAAGACTCGTGGCTTTTTATTTTCAAGGAGAATTTCTAAAGAATTTTTCGATGTGCCCTGAATCGTGTTGTACAAAGTTTGCGTTTAATCGACGCTAAGTTCTGGCAGGGCGATTGAAGTGTACGGTTTTCTAAACGGCCGGCATAGTTATTTACGAGAATGGCGTAAAGGATCATTGTTCCACGTTTCCTTGGCCAGAGGAACAGTCGAGAAACGTACGAGCAAAGTCCCGATAGCCGCAAGTTCCGATCTCTCTCTTTCCGAGTAGCCACGTACATTACGTGAAATTGCGCGAACTTGGAGCCGCTTGTACGTCGCTTGACAAATGTATCGATCGAGAAACGGAGAGCACCGAAACAAATAATAACAGGAATAAAAGAAAAAAAGGGATAAAAAAGAATCGACGCGGCGCGGCGGCCGGTACAGGGAGAAAGAAACAAACAGCTAGAGGAGTTTCGAAGAGGGTAGCGCGAGTGATGGCTAAAGGAGAGGGAGAATAGGGAAGGGGTGAAATAGATAGAGAAAGAGTGGGAGTCATTATTATTGTTCAGGTTTCTTTTTCTTCCTCTTGCAGAATGAGGGTGGCACGGCTATTACTGTGCTACGTACTTCTCGAAGACTACAGTACCAATCTCGGCGGGGCTGCAATTACCAGCAACGCCGTGCGCCAGGACGCCTCTGCGACGAATCCCACGCTACCAGGTACACCTTCCACTACACATCTACTTGTTTTCGTGCGTACGCGGATCGAAACGCATTGTTTTCTGCCTCGAAAGGAAACGGGACTCGGTCAACCGCTAAATGATCCTAACTCCGGGCGAACTATTTTCCGCACGATTCCTGTCTTACCGAAAAAGAAAAAGGAAATTAATTTCGCGCGCGAGACTACATTAAATCGAATCGACAATTTTCCCCCGTAAGCAACAATAGACGTAACCGTGCAAACGATTTCGTGGCTGCAGTTCGCGTGTGCATCGGTGATAACTAACTTTGACCAAACTTCGGAAGCCGATGACTCTGTTGCCCAGTCGCGTATTATTCCCGAGGGACTCTTCGTTTCCACGACGCCTCTATCGTTCGTTCGATTTTCATGTTTTTCTTTTTTTTTTTTTTCGTTTTCCACTCTTCTTTCTCTCTGCTCGTTTTCTGTCCCCTTTCTTCTCTTTGTCCCGTTCTTTTTTCTTCTCTCCCTCTCGCTCTTTATTTTTTCTTTTTCCGCGGAAGAGAGAACGGTGGCACACAGGCGCTCGAACTCGTCGAAGTACACACGTCAAAGAGTTTAATTACCAGGGCGATTTCGCGCGGACGCAGGGCATCGGTCGAATTACCTAATCGCGGTTTCATTCGGCTTCAGCCCGTTTCGAGATCCATGCTTCGTACATTTCGTACACCAAACGTTTTTTGTGGAACAACGCAAAAGTCGTGGTTTTTGTTCCGTTTCTGTTCGCTTTGTATTTTACATGGTCAATAGTTGAAATCAAAAGATTTGCGTAGAAAATTATTATGACCTTTCTCGTTGAAAATCGATCTCGAAAGCGATATAAAACTCTAGTTTCCATATTAGAAATATTATCGACGAGAAATCAGTTTCTGACGTTTCGCTCTTTTTCCTCAGATACATGTACAATTTAATAAGCGTTCCAACACTGTGAACTGCAATATCACGTGCTACGGAGCAGAGAAATCGAACCGTGTTGTCGTCGTTTCGAGCAAAATGATTCGTTTGCGAGTTTCAGAGAAAATTGCTGATTGCTTTGCAGATTTCTCGCATTGTCGCTTCAAAGAGTTTATCGTTCGTTCTTGGACCGCTCATAGAACGCTTGACGGGGGACGCTTTAAATCAATTAAGAAAACACGATGGCCTCGATCGTTGTCATGACACTTTTCCTTGCACGGTTCAATGGTTTCTAATTACGCGCAACAATCGATTCATCTCTTCGGGAACTTTCGATACCCCGCAACGCAGCAAACACCTTAAGTTTAATTTAAAGTTTCGCGAGCTAGATGTTGCGTTTGAAACAAAGTTTGAGCGATTTCGAGAAGAATTTCCAGGTTTTTCGTGGTCGTTGAGAACCTTCATTTTACGCCCTTCCAATTTTCCATCACCTTCTTCATCAACTTTAACAACATTACGAGCATTGTATCCTGTTATATCCCGAAAATCATTAGGGATACATTCTTCTGGAAGTTTTCCCCAGAAAAACGGAATCCATTACGTTCGCGTTTCACGAAGTATCGCTGGTCTATTTACGAGCGTAATACGATGTTTCGTTGATTACTCGTTAGAGAGGAAGTAGAAAGCGTAACGGTACGAGATCAGATAAGGGGTTACCGCAGCGGTTAGCGATTGTACACAGCCATAATGGAACTAGGTAGCATCTTAGCGTAGTAGGATGGTGCTGTGTAACGGGAACATAATGTCCTCCGAGAGGTGCTAAGTTGGCAATGGTATGTCGACCGAGCTGCTAGATAAAGGCTGGGTGAGACACGACTGATAACGGGGGTCAGAAACGCGGTTATAAGAAATGAGTAGCGTGGAATGGTAGAACAAGAGACGAATGGAGACCGTTCAACCCTTTTGTTAAGAACCGGTGATTATGGTAGTCGAGGAACCGTAACATTTAAATGCTCGAGTAAATTTCGCGCGTAAATGATTACTTTTTTGCCGACTTAACTCGTTCCTCGATAATTATATCGAATTACCCTGGCGAATTTTTAGATTTTACCGCGTTAATCGCCGCAACAACCGTACGTAAACGATCAACCGGTAAAAATTTCTACACCTTTTGTTCGTGTTTTCTGCTAAGAGAGGAGCAAGGGGAATAAGTAACACCGTCTCTAGTGTACGTTTATTTCCAACGTGTCAAGTTACAAGAGTTTCAAGAAACAAATAACGCGACAATTGCTACAAATAGCGCGTGTACAATTTACGAGAAAAGCTACTGCATCTCCTGTTATTTATTTCTGTACCGATAACACGTTTTAAATGGAAAAGAAATCTAAAAGCATCGCCACCTCGCGAACTCGCATCGAAGTTGAACTAAAAACGAAGAAGCGAACGCGAAGAAGTCGCAGCAAAACATTTGAACCTTTTGATCGAATGATCGCGGTCTCTGCTGACTCGATCTCTCGTACGATTCGAACAAACTCGCGACGTAACTTGCCAGAACGGGACAATTTCGCAGAAAAGACCCGTTCGAGATTAGTCAACGAGTTCCCTTTCGTTCGAGTGAAATTATTCGAGTCTGGCATCGCGAAGCGTTTCGTGTCGTACTCGTTGACGCGGGAAACCATTGAAAATAAACGGAAAGCGAGCAAGTTCCGTGGAAAGCGCGACCAAACCATGGAAGAAAGACGCAGAAGAAAAGGAGAGGGGCCACCGAACGACGACTACGGCGACGAACGGTGGTGAATGTCCCTGAAGTTGAAGTAGTTCTACTTGCTTCTCTACCCTCGACTCTCAGCCCCGGTTGCTGAACTCCCCGGGCTCTCGGTAGGGCCCGTGCCGGTTACTTCAGCAAGTTTTTCCTTTGAGGATGAAAGATATTAATTAAACTGTCACAGACACGGTAGCAGGGAGCCTCTAACTTTATTTCGCCACTTACAAGTTTACCGCTTAAGCGGTTTGCTCGCGTGCACGCCAGCTCGACGCCGATCTTATCCCGTAAGCATAGCAGCACGGAGCCGGTTATGAATGCGAAGTGACCCCTGGAGAGCAGCGTGCGATGCGCGACTAACGCGTTCGTTTCCCTAACGTACCACCCGTCCACCTTTACCCTTTCGGTCGCTTCTCCGCCGTCGAACGAAAGAAAATGGGATATCAGGCGAACGAATCGCCGCAGCGTTTTGTCAGACTGCCTCCTTCGCCGAGATCGAATGCCACCACACGCTAGCCACCCGCGATCGATTGCCTTACCCTTTTGTGAAAATTTCATTCCGTAAGCAACGCATTAATTTCGCGTCGATTTATCGAGCAACCAGCTCGTTTCCTTTCTTCGCGGACATTTTCAAATCATCGACATTTTTATACCGGTTCCGTTTCGAGAACGAGTAATTTAGCGGCATACGTTGGGGACGAAGCTGTCGAATTGAATTTTCTGCCCGATATGAAATGGAATGTAAAATTACAAAAGTCGTGGATTCCAAGAAAGACGCGGAAACTGTGAGCCGACCTTCGAGGATCCAAGAGATTCGCAAAGTTGAGACCAGTCGAAGGAAAGTCGTTATAACCAAGAGAGCCGCGATTCGATGGATTAGCGGGAAGCTTTATTAATCAGTTCACCCCTTGATGATTTATCTTCCACCCAGGACCCATTTGAATTTCAGTTCTGGTCACGGAGAAACTACCGGGAAAGCGTCTATCTCCTTGGATATTGGCTCCGGCTAACTTTAAGGCGTTAGCGTTAACCGCGTTGATAGATGTTGAACTCTCGTTCCAATAAATAAATATTGTCACGGTGACTCGACGGAATTGCGTTCCTCGAAGGGGACAACTTCATTTACCGGCGTAAGGGTGAAACTTTCAATCTTTGGACAATTCATCCATCATAAGATTATCCAGGAGACGATACAGGTTCACAAAGTACTCGGATATTGTTAGTCTTATCAGGAGGTTAGAGTTTCCAATAGTTTCAGCCGCGTGTTATACGACCAACAATTATCGTCTTATTCGGCTTTATCGAACGCGAAACTCCCAGCTCTGTTGTTCCCAGGCTCGTGCCTGTGCCGGTATATGTTGACTGCGAATATGGATTCCAGCAACAGGCCATAGAAAAATCCAGCGTGTTGCTGTTAACGTTTACAACGGATGGGCAATTTAGTTACGTAATGGCCGTGGGTTGATAGTTCAACTCCCGAGCATTGCGTACCTATTGCATACTCGCTGGAGCAAACGTCCTGACCTCTCTACGGCCGAGCGTTCTATTCAGGAACGCGAATTCGATCAAATTTTCTCTATCGTCGCATCGTCACGCGTTAACCTAACCGACGTGATCTCGAAGACTACGTACAGAACCTGATCTATGTTTTTCTTAACACTTTCCACGATAATTTCGTTGAAAAATAAAATAGTTTCGCGTATATTTTGAACTATTTTATTATAATGCTCGGCACCTCGATACTTGAAGGCTAAATCGTCACGCGTGTGTGGGTGTTCTGGTCGAAGCGTACGATTTTAAACGGCAGAGTTAACAAACTCTGCGCCCGGTGTTCTCGAATATCGCGAGTAACAAACACGGCACGTTCGTTATTAAAAATACTCCGAAAGAGCTCGTTCGAATTAAACGGATAGTTTGCCAAGCGGATATCCGATCTTCGATATATCGTATCGAGCCAGATCGGTTTACCTCGCCCGGAACTCACAATTAAACCGTCAAAGTATCAAAACCATGCTCGTACCCGCATACCTGACGACGCTAATATCGCAAACATCCGCACGACAAGAGCAGCTGGAGGTGGAGAAGGAGGAGCAGAAAGCGTGCGTTACAAGACGACGAGATTGATGTTAATTAGTAGCGAACAATGCGCAGATACGTGGCAGCACGCGTACCTGGAATGCGTAGAGAAGCGTGCACGCGCGCCTGCAGGAGAGGGTAGTTGCGAAGGCAGTTACAATGTCGTACTCGCGTACCGGTTGTAATTTTCTTACGTCTTAAGGACACGCTCCACTGCGGCCTTACGTGTACAGCGACGTTATTAGAAGTCGAAGGTAGGAAAGGAGGCGTGAGTGGAATCGGGGGTTGCGTGTAACACGAGTGACGCGAGCTCTCGAACATTTTCGAACATCGGGACGAGCTTACAGCGAGCCTCGGCCACTCTTGTGCGCGGCTACGGCCAAAGTTTTAAACGCAATTTCGTGTTCCCGCTCACGCGCTGCAGCTGATCTCGCTTCGGCTCGGTGTACCGAGCTGCTCCTTTATCAAATAGTTTCGAAAGTTCCTTTAACGGATCCCAACCTACGTACGCGCGCTTACTCCCTCGATTTCTTTTGTCCTCGAACAAGATCTTTTCCTCGAGTTGTCGATCAACGAATTCTACGAAAATACGGATCTTATTCGACCACTTTGTCCTTTGCGTCGAATCTAACCTGTTTCTATTATTTGTCTACGCTTTAAAAGCTCAGGAAGGAACACTGATAAAATGTTTTTCGATTAAGAAAAATATACAAAAATTAGGTTAGCAAATGAGAGATTGATCGTACAGAAGTCCTTGTTCGAAGTCTATTCCTTCGAAGCTCCGTTCTTCGGTGTTTCCTATTTTCGTTTCGTTCGAAACGAATCAACGGGTCGGAACGCGCTAATATTTCCGTGCCTCCGCAAACTAATCCCGATTTCAATCCGTTGAAGTCGGAGCAGCGCGTCGGGACAGCAGGCAACGGTTCCAACGAGGAGCATTTAGTTGCAAATTCGCCGGTTCGGCTTTAATAAACCTTTTTTTCTTCTTTCATCCTCTTCTGCGCGAAGAGTGCTCGGCTAGCTGCGACGTATTAAGGGGACGAGGAAGCGTGACACGAATCGTGAGTACACACGGAGCGGCGCGGCTCGGCGCAGCGTTCAAATAGCCGTACGTATACGCTTAGCTAAATGGGTGATCGTGCAGTTAGGAAACCTCCGTGTTCCGCATGTGCGATCTTACTAATTTCCGGGATCGGGAGCTCCTGGTCGCGACGCAACGGTGTGGGTGAGCGAAAGGTGGAGGTGCACGGCGTCGGGAGGTGGACAGATCCCGGAGACATGGGCGCGAATTCGATTAATTAAAGTTCGAATTCGTGGAAATGGAATTATCGCGGCGTAGTCCGCACCATCGACGTTTCTACGCGGATGAGAGCTTTCCGACTCGCCCCGTCTCTCTCGCCGGCAACCCCCGGAGCACGCTCGCCAAGAGGGTGGCGGTCCCAGAGAGGGAAAGAGACAGCTGGGTGCCGCTGGGCGCCGCGCGGTGTAACAGCTTGCGACTTTGAACGCGTCGGGGCGAGAGTCGAGGAGCGGAGAGGAGAGGACGAGCGTGCGGGGTTATATATTTACGGTTCTTCGTCGCGGAGAAAAGTTTCGGCAGGGATTCGAGCCGTGAGAATTTAAAGTCCCACGAATCTGGATAAGAGCGAGCAACTTTTCCTTCGACTTCGAGCGACGTTTCGATAATCCGCTTTGGTATCCTCCCGTTGGGTCCACCAGGAATACGCTCGACCGTTGCAGCGAGCGTTTACCGAGCCGCAAGAACGGTCCACCAGGATTAATAAAATATTTATCAGATCGGTCAGAATGACTTTACGTTCTGCTGACTTTCTCAAAGTCGACGACCTAACGCCCCTTTTACCTGCACGATAAACGTTTCTCGCATGCTCGCCGTTTACTCTTGAACGCGTTCGCTACCGTGGATCACGCGTAAAATCACTCGAGACGGTAATTTTCCCAGTAGTAACCAGGAGAATTACCGCAAGCTTTCACTCGACTTCGTAATCTCCAACATCGCATATCGAACGTGTTTCTCTATACTTTTCATATCCAAACGACGGAAAGTTTTCCGAACTTTCCTAGATTCTCTGAAAATTGAAAGCACACGACCAAGAGCCCTTTACGCTTACCCTTAACCTACAGAAACGCGTCCGAGCGGCGGCTGTTCAAATCATTCGCGATGTTAAGACCAAATGTAAAGTGAGGTACTGGTTAATCTGTTCACATATTTCCTAAAGCACACAACACGTAACGATCTTCTACGCGAACGGTGTAATCGTTCGTGTTAGTGTGAGTGCCAGATTAAACGAAAAGCCGTGAATCAAGGAGATTATAACGCCGAGTACAAAGGACGGGAGAAATAACGACGATCAAGAAAGATACACGAAAGAAATTTACAACGTGATTAAAGTTAAACCGCGAGCCAAACGACACCTGAAATCTCAAATTAACATCGATATTACGTTTGGAACCAATTTCTGTTCCCTTTGAATTTTCGTCCGACCTATTCCATCCTCGGCAGATACACGGTAATTATACAGAAATAACACGCTTAATTCCGGTGACATTGAAATACGTCGAATAACTCTGCTCGCGATCGTCGCTCGACGTTAGCTTTTAAGGTATAAGCCAAAAACTTGGCTACAATTTACGATATTCTACACCGTTGTTAACGGAACGTTACCCAGAATATCGTATTCCAGTACAACGTAACTCGATTCAATTTAAGCGCTCTGCGTACGTAGGTACGTGGAACGGAAAATATTTGGAGGGAATCGTCGCCTGCAAAAAGGATCAAGCGGAGGATCCTTCGATAGGATTTGAGGGGGCGAGAGCGAACGGTTTCGGCGAAAATGAAGTCGCTACCGATATCGGTGGATAGCCACATGGCGCGATATCGCATATATACGTATCTAGACAACGAAAGTTTGGAAATAGCGCGAGCGTAAAGTCGAGCGATGGACGCTGGGACGCGACCGGAAGACGCTTCGACGTTCCATCGAGCGAGGCAACGGTGCATCGTGTGCATCGAATGGAAAAACGCGGAGCTGCAGCTGCGTCGGCGAACGGCAATACTCGAAGATATCGAGTCGCAACTGCTTATTTTCGAAGCTGAACGGAGCGAACGGTGGTTCGGCAGTTTTTTCCGCCGTTCGAAGAGAAAGGGTTGAAGTAAAAAAGAAGGGCAGAATAGAGCGGGAACAGAGAAGAACAGAGAGAAAGGAAGATCGAGAGTTTTGGACATGGCGGACCCGAGAAAACAGCGCCGCTGCTATTATGATAAGATATTCACTGACAGAAACAGGAGAGGAAAGGAATTTTCAACTGGCAGCATCGTCCTCGCGGCCGTATCTAGGATGTAATATAAGGAAACGCTGAGGAAAATAGTGGAAGCAGCGGGCTTGAATGCCCGTGCGAACCGAGACCAACGAACGAGAGTCGAGAAAGGAAAAGGAAGGGAAGAGGAAACGGAATAGAACTGGAGGAGACGAACTCTGGATCGTTTCGGAGGCGTGGGTGCGCCTATTGCACTAGCCCCGCCGGTTCCGTAGCTGCCGCTTTTATTTTATGGCGAAATTATTCCAACGGAAATATAATTCAATCTCCACTCTGCCGTCTTAGCGACTAGAGACTACCAAACGAATTTCGCTATCCACGATGCGCCTCGAACGACCATAATTAGGATCCCGGCGATATTAAGATTTGGCGTAGCTGCTTGCACCGACAGACGCTGATCCTTCTCCAATTTTTGGACATACCTCTAGCCTTTTTAGCTGACTGTCTAGAGTGGCTGGCTTATCACTTGCTAGAATCGTCGCAGGATGTAAGGGGAGCTTCTGGTCACGAATAGAACGAGGTGTATATCTGAAAGTGACCGGTAGTTTGGGGTGGTCGATAGGTCCTTCTTAACGCCTGACAATGGAACGGAAATTCGATGAATTTCACGTTTCTTCCTTGGCGAGACCGAGCGTCGATTTCAACGTCAAAAATGTTTTTCCATTTCGCTCGCTTAATAATAGGTACGCTGTTCGACGCGACGAAATACGTTCGAGCGCTTTCAATCTGGCGTATCGCGGAATCGGATGAACGGAATAAAACGAACGCGAAGAGACGAAGCACTTGCCTCGATTTTAACGTTAATACAAGCGTACCTGTATATTTTCATACATTTTTTTATCGCGAACAAATACGATACGATCGATACACGAATATTCGTAAATACGATCAAAAATAAACCGAACGCCGAAAGAGAAGCAAGGGGTGGAACCGCCAAGGATATACCTCGTTGTTCGTAAATTCGTCAATTTTTCCACGATATTTTTGCAAAGGAAACGATCGGTCACGGAAATAGAAAAAATGAGCCTAAGATCGAATCGGATCGTCCAATGAAAGCAGGGACGCGTCCTCGGCGACGTGTTAAAATATCGTTTCGCGTATTTCAACGATCTCATGGACATTGTCGGACGCTGAGCGTCACGACGAATCGACAGAAAGAATGTTTTTACCTGTCGGTGATGTCCGCGCGTCCTGCCGCTTTACGCGAATAAAGAATCCTTCCGTTCCTCCCTATTTTTACCATGAAACGCTCGTCTTTCTTCGAACTACATATCAGCGGACTACGGTACGTTACAGCAGAGATACCTTCGACAAATTACTCTCTTACTTCGCGGCGTAGCCACCATTTCCACCGGAAGATACACCGTAATCGTTTTCCGGTGGAAAGACAGCCTGAGAAACGGCTAGTAGCGGCGGAATAAAAATATGAAGAACCGTTCTTGAGAGAGCAAGAAGAATTCGTGTTTTTCGTTTTGCATGAAAAGAAACTGAGCACGTATTCGTTCGAATCGCAAACATTCTTTATTAAGGAATAAGAAAATGTTCTTCGGCGAACGATAACGTATGTAGACGTCCTGCAAATTGAAATTTTAAGTTGGCCGTCAGAAGAGAAGTCGAAAGAATCGTTTATTCCATTTTCGAGATAGGCAAACTTTTGTTATAATACTACAGATTTTTGCATTCTTTAATCGTTCTACGGTTCAGAAACCCACGAAGATCTCCGCAGTTACGTTATCAGAAGTTATATTGCCAAGTTAGTTTCGTGACAGTAATTGTAAGGACTAGATTTCAAAATCGGTAAGATTGGCAAACGATAAAGAAGCCTTCGTAAGGCAATCGATATTTAACGGCGGATTAGAAAGTTTGAAATGTTTTAAATTCGATCGATTTCTCATTGATAACCGTGACGATACTTAACAGAGAAACGAGAATAGCTAATGATAATGGAAAACTGTAGGTCAATGTGTTTCGCGTTAACTCAGGAAGAGTATCTTGAATCGGCCATTAACGTTGAAGAGCCACGGCAACTGAGATTTTCCTCGAACGAGAGTTTAACAAAGTTCCATGTTATTACAATAGAATAGCGAACTTCGAAGATAAGGGGTGGTGGAAAGAGAGTACAGAAGGTAGCTTGACTTTCAAGGGAAGGCAACTTTGTCTTTCGAAAGAGCAAACGTTTTTCTCCTCCCTTTGCTCACGGCGCGGCGTAGCTCGGCAAATTTTTATCCCTATGAATGAACATTAATTTATGAAAAAAGAAAAAACGGGAAAAAGGCAAAAAAAAATGAGAGAACGTAGACGGAAAGAACAGTATAGAGATTTTGTGGCACGTTCGCGACCTCCTTCAGCCGTAGCTCGCGTTTCAGGGATATTTAAGTTTCATCGGGAAACTTTAGCGAGACGCTGCATTTATTAAATCCTCCGGCATGTTTGACGAGCAAATCCGAGAATTGTCCTGTCAGTGTCGTCTCCTCGACAAAACGACGAAAGTCCAAAACGACGAAAAACGAAGGGACAGAAGGGAGGGGGTGGGACGAGACAAAAAGAAAAGAACGGGATATCCAGGGAAGAGAGTACTTCATTCTTTTATTGAAGGAACGATATTAATGTTTGCAAAAGTTACGGGAATAAGTGGAACGAGCCCGACGAAACCGACACAAGAGGACCGCTAATGTATTCCGGTCGAATAAAAGATTACCAGGTTACATCCGTAGAAAAGCAATCCTCGTGCACGCGACCGTCGTTTTAATTAATCTCGTATCAGCCGTATATATCGGTCGCGTTCATAATAACACCGACTTTTATCGCAATTCGCCGTGCGTAATTCGATCAATTTAATTACATTTCCCCACGGTACAATATAAATTCAGCGTGCCAAGCCGATAGATAATACGCGGAGAGCGTTAATATTCGCAAAAAGTAGGAATCGGCGTGTAAAATGGGTCAACGAGACCGGCCAACGAACAACAAGAGCCAGTTACCGCCGCGATGGACACAGAAGGCGCAATTATATAACCGTTAACGATTAATAAACGCGGCATCGAATCGGTTCCGCGAAAACGGACGTAGGGACGAGGAGGTATTCGCGAGCAACGTTTATAGCTTCGCCGATCTCGTTATCGGTCACTGCGAATGGATTTTACGGCGCTTATTAAATTCATTAAAATCGCATTCGCCGAAACGCGAGCGTTGCCACGAACACGATACCCGCGAATCGTCGAAAACACCGGCCCGTTTACGTCGGCACACGGAAGGAACGCTCGACGCTGGTACACTCGAGCAGCGCCCATTTCGGTCCTCGAACCAAACCGCCTATTTTTTTATAATAACCACCGTTTCGTCCAGGATACGTTTAATTTGCTCCCTTTTTTATGGTCCTTTTCTGTCTTTTTTTTTAACTACCCTCGATCTCGAAATACCTGCTGGCAGTGCCAAGGGAAGGCTAACACTCGCAGGGATGCTTTTTGCAACGGAAGATTTGTTAGACGTCGGCGTAGCTCGCATGGATAATGCTTGAAAAGTAGGTGGTGGAATGGTCCTTTTTTTCTACTATCTTCCTCTCTCTCTCGCGGAGGACTGAACTCGTTATCGGAGTTAGGTAACCAGTTAGGTATATATAGTGGCGGGCAAAGTGAAATGGAGGCATGGGTGGTAGGAAACAGGGAGGGACAGAGAGTTAGCATACGAATGCCCGATTGTGTTTGTGGGCTGGTACGCTGTTCCGATTTACATAGTTATTATGATATTATGCAGACGCAAAAAGATTCTTATCGTCGTAGCTGTCTTTGTCGTGAAGAGAAAGGGCAGGTACAACTTGTACGACACGAGTTTTCTTTTATTACGTTCGCGGCTGAACCGCGAGACTGCACACGCGTCCTCGGGCAGAGTCATCGTCGAAGGACCGAGCGATTCCTGCAGATCGAATTCTGCAAGCCAGATGCGACACGAAAAAATAAATCTTCCCCGTTTTAAAATATGAACACTCGAAGCCCTTTGAAGTTCGAGATAATCGCAAGGTCAACCTTACAGCTCTTTCAGGAATTGTTTGACCGTGTCGTTCGCATTTGTCAAGGTACTTACACGTTCCCAGATAAATCACACACTCTGTAAATATTTGGGTCGCTTGGTTGAAAAACGGAACGATGGGATCATTAATGAGAGGATAATTGGCTACGGGTATTGGAAACTTGATCGCTCGTGGGGATCGTCAACGGTTACCGTTTGTAACGATACTCGTTCCATTTAATTACTTTTTGCCAAAAGTCATACCGGAAACCTTGACTCGATATAGGAAGGATGAATACTCGTCTTTCGGCGTGCATTCTATTGAATAGCACCCTCATGTATTCGAATTCGGGTAACCCGTATTAAAGTATAGGAGCCGAGATACAACCGCGCTATCTTCACCGACGAACAAAGAGAGGAAGGCATTGCGTGCTATTGAATCGGTCGATCCTCGCTTTCTTCTTCCTCGTTGATGAATCGCGTCTTCGAAGGGTATTTACCGGGAAAATTCTCCCTCTCTCTGTCGGCGTTCTCGATCTATCGGGTTAACATAATGCTCGCCACGGCGTATCATCTTTGGCCATTAGCCAGTGACAGTGCATCCGTTGACGGGAAATTGAAACTATGCTTCATTCGCGACCGTGTTCGATATTATACGCGGCAACGAGCTGTTAATCGCTGTCATTGCGCCGTCACGTACGCTTTAACGAGAGCAACGAATCACTGCTATCGAATCTACGCTCCCGTTCGTTCGTTCGTTTTGTAAACGATGCGAGATATTTTTCAACGGCCAAACAAGATGATATACTTGCGCCATAAATCTCGAGGCGCACTGGCTGCGAATAATGCGCCCGATTTTCAACGCTAAGCACGTCCCGATCGTTGTCGAACGATCGGCTAACAGAATCGAGAATCAATTCACAATAAAATAATTTTAAGAAAAAAAATACACCGACTTCGAAATGCACTAAAAAGTATAAAATAATTTCTATTTCATTCAATCATACAATTACGTCACAGATATGAATGAAACCTATTTACTCGTTAGGTAGTGTATTAAATACATTTCAACCTTTTCGGAGGCGGCGCAAAATTAAAAGATTTTCTTGAACATGTCAACCTTTAGACAGCCGAACATAGGCAAAGCTTGTATAGCTATTTTTTTTCTATATATATAACTCGACAGCACGCCGCGAAGTAGGTGTTAGTGCGTATAGAATGGAACTATGGTCTATCTAGATTCATAGAGTATGCGACGGAAAGACTCGATCGCCGCATATTCTATAAAGATAGAGCCGATCTGCCGCAAATTTGGTAATTCCCGCGTCGTGGGCTCCGTTCATAGGTTCTTAGATCCATGGCTTCCACACGCGAAAGAAGTAGATTCAATTTCATTTATATCAGAAACGTTACGAAATGAAGATGCAGTCGTTACATTTACGTATAGTCCCAGATATATCTATAATGAATCATATTCTTTCTCAGGATTTATTAATTTCCAATACGCCATACCACAATCAACTGATTATTGGCAGCAACGTTTACTGAGGTATTTTTAATTTTGCGCCGCCTCCGAAAAGGTTGAAATGTATTTAATACACTACCTAACGAGTAAATAGGTTTCATTCATATCTGTGACGTAATTGTATGATTGAATGAAATAGAAATTATTTTATACTTTTTAGTGCATTTCGAAGTCGGTGTATTTTTTTTCTTAAAATTATTTTATTTCACGCTTTTTAGTGGAATGGGGAGAATTTTATAGGATACTGTGAGACAGTTCTTCCGGGCTTTTTTTTTGTCCGCGTAAATGCCATGAACATAATTAAGTAAAAGACAACATGGATATTCGTTTTTCAATTTTTTTTTTTTTATTAATTGTTGTAAAATTGGTAAATAAAATCGGCGATTGCATGTTGACTCATACACTACCAGAGGCACGGAGGCATACGTAGAATTCAATATACAGTATTCACTCCGTAAATGTTAAAAAGATCTCTACCGTAAATGTTAAAATTGTATCCCCACTACTGGGGGATCCCCCTCGAAATCAGTCAAGAATGAAACACGATCGGTCGCCGAAACGATGAGGATCGAATATCGGTGAGACACAACTAATGCAAGCAAAGGAAAAGATTGTAACTTTCTTATTTCTTACTATTTTTTCATGAAACTTTTACTGTTGTATTTGTCTAGATTTCCTGATTAAAATGACACCAAACATGATATAATTACGTTAACAATTGTGTGTGTAACGAGTGATTAAAGTTTTTAACATAAAAGAGGACGGCGAATAGGAAAGAAAGAGAAGCAGAAGGTTGACGCGTTCGGCAAACGTGAAACACTCGTGCGTCTTCTGTCTTTTAAATTAAAAAATAAAAATTCTTTATTTTTGGGGTTTCATCAATGAAGCTTTGATTATCGTATTCGTCTTGTTTTTCTGATTAAGATTAAAATGGTACCAAACACGGTATAATTAAAATCATAATTACTTGTATAGCAAGCCTTTAGAAGAAATTCGCACCTCTACCGTAAATGTTACATCCCAAACTTTTATGGCTTGTTACATAAGTAATTACGATCGTAATCATATCGTGTTTGGTGTCATTTTAATCAGAAAAACGAGACAAATACGATGGTAAAAGTTCCATTGACAAAAAACCAAAAATAAAGAATTTTAATTTTTAAATTTAAAAGACACAACACGCAGTCTTTCATGTTTGCCGAACGCTCGAAACTCTATCCCTCTTTGTCTTTTGTATGGCTGTCTCTTTCTACGTTCGGCACACTACAAAGAATGTAGGACCTCTACCGTAAATGTACAATCGAGACCGGCAAAAGTAACATTTACGGAGTGAATACTGTATTAGTAACAATAGTTTTTCGCTAATAACTCAAAAACTAAAGCTTCCCCTTAATTGCGGATAAGGAAAAAGTTGTTCCGAATCGTGCCCCTGATAACATATTAAAAGGACATTAAAATCGTCCAAAGTTGATTTCAAAACTTTTCAACAATTTTTCGCTAATATCTCGAAAACTAAAGCTTTCCGCGAAATTTTTATATGAACAAAATTGTTCAGAATCATGTCCGTGATAAGATATTAAAAGCGCACTAAAATCGAGAAAAGTTTATTTCAAAAGTTGCCGGTTTTTTTGCAATAACAACACTTTGCAATTGAAAAATGAAAAATTTTTTGATAATGGTACCAATGGGGAGTCAGAACCTACCAGATGCAAAAGGTTTCGTTCCGATCGGTGCATTCAGCTAGGCGTAATAGGCGGGCACACATAGAAAATAAAAATAATAAAAAAAAAAAAAAAAAAAAAAAAAAATATACTGATCGAATTGAGTAACCTCCTCCTTTTTCGAAGTCGGTTAAAAATGGTGGTCGGTTCTTTTTGCAGATTTGCCAAGTTTCGCCGCACCGATCGGTAATGTGACCGCAGCCATCGGCAAGGAAGCCGTTCTACCGTGCACCATCCGGAAACTAGGAAATTACAAGGTAAGGGATTTAAATTTTCCGCGAGGAAAGAAGAGCGGGAAGAGCCGTGGAACGCGTTAATTAGCCAGGCTGGCTTACCGGCGTTGTACGTGCAAACGAATACTCCGCGAGACCGCTTCACGAATTCACGGGCTCGGGGGTTCACGGGTCACCGGGCGATAAGAGAATTCGAGATTTCGGTAATCTCGTGGAAACAAATGGGTCGCGTGGGTGCTCATGGCAGATGTCACTGACTCGCGTCTTTTTGCGCGTTCTTCCTCGATCCTCTCTTTTCCCGCTCTTCCCTCGTCCGCTACTCTCCTGTCCCCTTCAACTCCTTCTTCCAGAATAACTTTCGAACGGGTCCTCGGTCCAAAAGCTTCCCAGTCGCTTCTCGTTCGTCGGCTGGAAATAAAGCGAAACTTTGTACGCCCGGGGAGAATTCGATGGAGGTGGTGGAGGTTCGCGGAACTTCCCGCCAGGTACACAATTCATTAAAGCTTCGCGGTGGGTAACGAGACGAAATTAAGCGGCGTTCCACCGCGAGTGATTAACTCCTCGCGTGGAGGACACGCGTCGAGTCGTCTATTTATCTACGAGCATCTTTTACCGACAACTTCCAATTTCGATACTATATATTATTTCCGCCGGCGCAAACAGATAATTACGAATAAATATTTATCGCTAAACATTTCGAAACAGATCGCGACGATTTATGAAATCACAGAGAATAATTTTTCAAATATTCATTAATTTTATGTGTTTTCGAACCCAATACGAGCGAAAACCAATATCAAAAAAGCTGAGCTTTGATCGAGTGCTTTAAACGTTTCGAAATAAACATGTTGAAATTTCGTTAATGCACGATGTAGAGCTAGGGGATCAAGCCCGGAGAAAAATTCTAGTTACGCCGATGGAAAGTGGCAGCATTTGTTTCGCTTTAGCGTTCCCGTACACGGGAAACGCAAAGCGGGTGACTAGAAGACAGATAACAGCGTGAAATCTTGAAACGAGTACTTCCCTCTGTAAATAGTAACGCGTGCACCCAAGCCCGTGTCATTTACAGGGATAATACTCTAATACTCTACCGCGCCTCACTTAACCTAATTGTGTTGTGACGGTACTTCCCGGACTTGCCACTAGGAAGATGATCCGTGATATCTGCTTTCACGTTGCTCCTCTAAATATCTAGCCGAATATGTACGCTATCGAGTTGACCCTAATTATGCCGGCGTCTAAGCTCTGCCACCGCCTAGCGCTATGACCCGTCTACATCGGTCAAAGTACATAATCACGCGTACACTAACAGCACGAATACACGTAGCTGTAAGCTTCGACGGTCCGTAAACGTCACGCTATCTTAATAGCTTTCTCCTTTTGATCGTTTCGAATGTTTTTCGCGGCTTAGCGGGATCATCGATCGTTGGTGCTATATTTCCGCGATCGTTCTACAGAAAAGTACAAAAATGTATAGACAGGAGAAGCCGGTTTCGCGCAATTTAGTCAGGGTTAAAAAGCGATCGACTTGGGTATTAGCACAAGGTAAGCTCCTTCCTACGAGATCGTCGAGATCGAAGCCGTTTGTGGACCGAAGGATGGCCCTCGAGTCAATATTATATCGCGCGTAGCAGCCTCGTGTCTTGCCGCGTGTTTACGTGCACCGACGTGTATCTACGAGCGATACGTGCTCGCGCGTACGGCCGACACCGGTAATTGCTTTTAGCCAAGCTTGAACCGGTGTGCCATTGGCACCGCAGGAATCAACCCGACGAAAGGTTCAATTTAACGTCGTATCGCGCTTCCCCGCGCCCCGCGGCCCATTCCCGCATCTCCTACGCGTTATCTATAACGCTGCACTTGGTAATTAATCCGAAGTGATCGTCGTGCGCATCCCGTATGTCTGCCTGTATGCTCGCATGCATCGGGTTACACGATGTCATGCGACACCGATCATTCGTACGCGCGCGCGTCTCCAGCTTCGATAATGCGAGCAATTTCCTTTGCGCTCGAATCGTCCCAACTATCTCCATGCGTTCGATTCGAAGGAAACCTAAGAGTGGAAAAAATCACGGCTCTAGCAATTATGCCGAACAGTCCCGTGGAACGTCTGCTCCGAAGCGACGAAGTCTGAATTTCAACGAAACAGACGAATCGTGGGGGTGTTCTGTTTGCTCGAGAGTTATCCGATGGATCTGAATTTGTATAAAAAAGTAATTTGAAAGATCGTTTTCCGTTGGATAAGGACGATCGAACGCGGGGATAACTATTGACGAGGGCGAAGGGTTTCTTAATAGATTCCGATGAAAAGTTTCTGGAGAAAAAAAAAAAATACTTTTGAACGGGAAAGAAAGACAAAGAAGAGCTCGTAGGCGGAAGAAAAGCGGAAAGGATCATCGGTCGCGTTTGAATCCTTTCGTTCTCTGGGGAACCGTCGATAATGTCTCAAGCACTTTGTCACGAAGGAACAACAGTTTGTTCTGTGCAGAGCGAGAACGGAAACTATTACGTCGCCAGCAGAGTCGTTACCTCGGCGACAAAGATAACGGTTCGTTCGAACGCTAGTCCTCGGATAACGATCGACCTATCCCCGAAGAAACGAACCTCTTATCCGATAAAAAGTTTCCCGATCCATGTATTTTGCATAATTTCGAGCTGCATACGATTACACGAGATCTCTACGCGCGTTCTCGATCGGTTCACCGTTCACCGTGAGAATGTCCCAAGAACCGGAAACTTTTAAGAAAGCATAACGCTCGCTATTCGTTCCCTCCGAACGTTTTATTCTATTCGGTTATTACCGTCGGCAAACCGTTCGAGCATCTGTAATTCCAATGATTCTAGCGGATTCAGGCTCTTTTCGAGATCGTCGTTCGTTTATTCACCGTATTAAGAAGATCGTCTAGCGTTTTCGTAAAATAGACGAGATCGTAACGAGGGATGATCGTCGATGCCTTAGAACGGTTTTAGAAGCAGTTCTCGGAGGACGTCTGACGGGCCGCGTGCCGCGTGCAAGCTGGCAAATTGAATCGGCGCCGGTGTACGGGTCTGCTGGTACTCTTTGCGCGTTCCCGAGCTCGCGGCGGATAACGAACCGCGAGAATTTCTTCTGGCTAAAATTCCGGAACAGCGTCGACCGCTGACACACATTATCCCCAAAAGTTACGAAATTCTCTGGTGGGCATCGGCCAGGTTCGGACTCTGTCTATCTTTCTCTCTCTCCCTCTCCCTTGTACCCCACCGGTGTAATATTTCGAGAGACCCTGGGCCACGAATCTACGTTAGCGCTAAGAGATTGCTCCCCATACCCTTCCACTAACCCAGGCCTCCCGTCCCTTTTCCTCTTCCGTTCTATTGTAATCATGGAAACAATCATTCTTCTCTCTCCTTCTATCCTGCGGTTCTTCCTTCTAACCCCGATGATCTCGCTTCGTCTCTGTATCCAGCGGTACTTCCTCTCGTCCCTCTTCAACTCTCGGTACTTTCCTCGTCTCTCGTCGCCCAAAACTCGCTACCCCTCTATCCCGATCCGTCCATCTTTCTCGTCGTTCTCTTTTCTTGTTCTCTCCATCGCGGATTTCAGGCTAAAACCCCCTCAGTCTTCGTTACTCCAACAAGGTGGCGTGCGGTTCCGGTGGCGGCGGTGGTAACAGGGAAAGGGAACGATGGCGTGGCGAGCTACCCTTTCGCTCGCCTCCGCAGCAATCACCGATTTGTCTGAATAAGCCCCGGGCAAGTATATGCTCATGCTTACCCCGGGGAAACACCACTCCGGCCAACTCGTACCCATCGTCTCTCCTGCTACCAACCCCTCCCGACTTTCCCTCCAACCTCGTCTCGGCACTGTTTCCTCGACATCAACCCCTCCTATTCTCTCTCTCTCTCTCTCTAGTTCCTTCTCTCTGTCTCTGTACATTCTGGTTCCCATTCCCTCGATCGGCCTGGCAGCGACTCCATATACCCGAAAATACTCTGGTTCATCGATGCTTGATGGGAAGCTCGAGGAAGTGGCTGTAGGGACGGGAGAGCGAACGATGGAACGGAGTTGCCAAAGTCGTGGCGTCGTCGACGAGACTCGGGCGTTAATCAGAAATGGAACGCCATGAATGGAAAGGCATAAGCGAATCCACGCGAAAGGACAAGATGAACGATCGTCGGACTTCGATCCACCGTGTCGTGTCCTCTCGCGTGTCGCGTGACGAAAAGTTCGCGATCGAATCGTTCCAGGCGTTCGACGAGTCCATTAAATCTTTCGTTCATTTTTCCCGTAGCTCGAATTCCATTCTTACCAGTTTCCACTCCATTATTTCGAATAATTTTGGAAAATTAAAATTCTCGTTTGAAATATGATTTGATCCGCGGATATAAAACGTGACGTTTTCTCTGCTAATTTATTTTATTTAACCTACAAACATCGCGTCAGTCTTCCGGAAGATTGATCGTCATCGAACTCGTCATTTCGATGCGGAAATTGAATCGGCGTTAAAACCAGTTAACGACGTGCCGCGGAATCGTTGAAAGCGCTCTCTTTCGCGACGTTTCCTTGCGATTCTTTTTTAACGACCGAGTGCTTTAGAACCATCTATTTACCGTTTAAATACCACGATCGAGGGCATCGAAATATTTTGTAAATTACGCTGAAAGTTTCGACGATCACTGTTTAACGTTCTTGCGTTTAACGCGCACGTTCTCTCGAAACTCGGCTCGTTAATTTGAAAAATACCTCGTCGATGCGACGTGACGAGCGTATCTAACGTTCGATAAAATCGAGAAAGGAATCGCAAATCTCGCGACGCGAAACGATCATTTCTTGATGGGACTCGACGATTTTCGTTTCGACGGTCACTCCTCTCTCATTCTCGCAGCAAACTATTTCCCTCGAGAAGGTCGATCGTTGTCTCGTATTTTTTCGCCTTTTACGAGCTTTTTATGCGCGATCGTAGACAGGAGAGGGGTGGGGTGGCGAGGGGGCAGGATTTTGTCGGTCATAAATAAGGGAATAAGAACACGATTCCACGATTACAATCGTGCCGTCGAAACGCTCGTCTTCGATCTTTTATTATTCCTTTCTCATCTCACCCTCGCCGGGAGTCGCGCGAGAAATCGAGTAACTATTCTCTCGATCTTGATTCGTACGCGTTCGAAATAAAGCGACCGTGGTCTTCAAACGTCTTCGTTTATGTTTCCACGCCAGGCGCAATATTCTCTTTGACGTAATAACTCTTTAGGCATTCGGCACACGAGAAACCTCTATCAAAATACGTCCGATGAAGTTTCGGAAGCCATAAATCTTTCGACTCTCGCCAGAAGTCTTTTCCAGGCCGGAGCACGAGAAGAGGATCGCTTTGAAGTCGCTGCTAGCGCAAATGACCGCGTTCGTCGATCAGCATCCTCGCGACGTAGCTTTTCAGAGAAACGTCCTTTCTCATTTTTTCCAGAAAGTCGGAATAAAGAACGAGGGATTTAGCGTTGCCGATTTGCCTGGTTCTATCAGGATGAAACGGTGACTACACGCTAAAAGCTTCGGGGCTTTTCTCAGGTCCCTTCTTCTTTCCTTCTTACGGATGGACCGGAGCTTTAGAAAAATCGTTTGGGACCCGTATAACAGAAATAGGAGGACACGAGAAGCGTCTCTCCGGGAAAATAAGCAAGGAACATAAGTTTGTCAACCGATCGGAACGAATAATTCTTCCATCATTCTGCTCGCGATCGTAGGCAAACATATTTTCTCGAGCGATTTCTTATCTCCTTGGTGATAATTTAAATTTTCGACGAAAGAGCTAGACGCGAACAATAGTCGTCGCCGAATCGAACGATCCGGCCCAACGAACCGAGACATTTGTTCTCGGTTTAACTCGGTTCGAGAACTTTTCTTTCGAAATTCCTTTTTTTTTAAACGCGGAAAATCCACGTTACGTATTCATGAACGCTTAACCGAAGCTGCGCGAAAGGAAGCTCGCGAGGGAAAAGAAATTGGTGGGCGTTCGCGAAGAAAAATAGAGGCGTCTTAAACTCGCGCGTGTTAGCACAACAATAGGTCAAAGGAATTTCTCGAGAAAGGCGGTGCCGAGAAAACGACGTGACACCGACAGGAAGGTGCGAAGTTTTGATCAGCAACGTCGCGTTGCAAAGTTGCGAGTAAACGAGCGAATTGAATTTCCACGAGGAATTTCGCGACTAAAATTCAAATACTGATAGCGCGTACGTTCCCAACGAATATGTCTTCAACTTCGCCGTCGTTCATTTTGAGGGATCTTCTTTTAATCTTCGAAATAAAAAACGCTGAAATAACGCGCGTTCGTTTCGCGCGTTTATTTACTAGCATTTTTGATTTCCAATGTACAAACGAAACGGACACGAGCACCGTTACTCTCTATCTGTCACATTTTTATATTTACGGCGCTACAATTAACGGAATTCCTTTAATTATTTTGTTTCGCGTCGTTAACGAAACGAAGCCGCACGAGGAGGAAACGCGCGGCAAAAACGCGCCGGAAACAAAGAGGATTCGTACAGAGCGGACTCGCGTAAATTTATATAAAATTCACGATTTGACGCAGCTCTTTCGAGTGTCAACCTTTTCCAGCGAACAACGATGTTGTCGCGTACGCGAAATATTTAAAAACGATGCTCGCGATTATTCCGATTAAATTTAACAAACAGATCAGCTGATCGAGCAGATTTATAACGGGGCTCTCCGAAACTCGATCGATGGTAACTGAACGCGGAAAGTTTGGATAATAAAATTTCGGAGAATCTTTCTGTTCGTTTTGTCCCGCAAAGTTTTACGATCCGTTTTAAAAGACTTCGGTACACGCGTTGGTCCGAGTTTCGTGATTTTGTTCGCGAATACCGTAACATACTCTAACCACAATTTCTAGTTTGAAAATGTCGTTGAACGTCGAAAGGGAGATACCGGGCGTGTGGCGTAAAACTAAAAAACGGATAAACTCGAATAAGTTGCGCGAAATCGATATTACTTGGCGACAGCATCGACGCCCGTGGAACGGGTTAAGGGTGAAATGGCACACGGTAGCTTGACCATGGTACCATGGGGGTAGTTTCGTGGAATGGTTTCGCGCAAATACAAATCTGTGGTTATCGAGAGCAGTTCGGTTACTGGTATATGGTCGTACGTGTCCACGTAGTCGCGCGTAAACAGTGTAGATGGTACGGGCGCGTTAAAAAACGCGAAAATAATATAAAATAACGTCACCTGTGCCGTCAACGAGTTTTAACGAGTTCAACTGCGCTTTGAAAGTTTGCTCGGCGAGCAGAGGGAAGAAAATTTCAGCGTAGTCGTTCGAGCATGCAAAAACGCGAGACTGCTCGACTCCTAGTTTCTAATTAGTCGATCGTTTGCCGGACGTTCATCACGAACAGAGGGCAAAGACAACCGACCTCGAATCGTAAAAAGTGGCTCCGAACAAAGTTCGGTATCCTGCGAAAACATTCCTGCACCTCTCTAATAGCCGCTTACTTGCGCGCGGGACACGTTGAAACTTTTCAGAATTCGCCGATGAAAGCTGGATTCGCGATAAAATCGATAGCTAATTTTACAAACCACGAAGCATCAAGAATTTCTCCGCGTGTTTACCGATACATTTCTAATTAGGCGAATAAAAAGATTCTCGTGGAAATTGAAACGTCGGGTGAAAAGTTGCAGCGCGCGTCGAGGGAGGTCAGCAATGTCCTGGGTAGCAATCAACGCGTTAACGGAATTACCAGGACGAATGTTTTCGACCTGTATCGAGCCACGATTTTGTTTTCTATTATTTTTCATCGGATCGATGTAAACGCGGTCCGATTAATAGCTCGAGGTGTTTTCGTATCGTTTGGGAAACGGTGTCTTATTTTGCGTTCGTTCGCGAAGCAGCCTCGGGCGACGAGTAAAATTGACACCTCGCCGAGAAATTTTCCGTTTAAACGTTTGCGAGCAAAGCGCTCGGTTCGCGTTTCACTCGCGGCAATTTTCTTCTCTTTCTCTCCGATCATTCGCTCTGGAACGCATACTTCCTGCCGTAAATCGGCTCGCAATTTTTACGACGCCTTCCACCACCGCCGCCGTCGACGCCGCCGACCGTTGGCCATTAATTCTATCGCGGTATCGTTGTTTCAACTAAAACTGTTGTTGTTTCCCCCTCCGGTTTTTGCCGCTAGACTTGGCGCCGCGTCGGGGCTAAGCAAACTTTTGAAATTTTCCTGGGGGGTTCGGTTGCTTGTTACCGGTCGTGCAAAAAAATAAGCGTACACCGACGGCTGCCGGCGTCGAATTAGCGAAAACTTTGCTCGAGCCCTCTTCTTTCCGGCGAATTCCGTTTTTTACCCGCGAGTACTAGAATCGGAGGAGCGTTCTTTACGAAAGGAAGTATGCACGGTATTGCCTGTCTAAGTGGCACAGAGCTCGGCTTCGTACCTTGCCACTTAGGAAGGAAGCTACCAGTTTCGAATTCTTACGGAAATCCGAGTTCTCCGAGTATTATCGCCTTTACGGACTAACTATAGCACAATTTTATCGTATTACATTTTGGATAATGTTACGTCTCGAGGTAGAGCGTCGACTCTTTAATTGGTGCGGATTCTTTTGCCAACTAAAAAGATAGCCACTCGTTTCGGCGCGCAACATCGTCGCGTCGGGTAAATTCAGAGAATTTCCAGGATAACGAGTTATCCCGCTTAGGAAGGTAGAAATTTCGCTAAAATTCGAATAAATTCATCGAGGACTCGGGACATCGTGGATGAAGCGAACGGAAAAGAGGATTTATGAGAAAAATGAAGGGTGGAGCGAGTCGAGGTTTTTCATGAAAAATTAAAGACTGTATTGGTTGTCTCAGGTGGGATGGCTACGAATGGAGGACCAGACGATATTGTCGATGGGTCAGCGAACGGTGACCCAATCGTCTCGGTTTCTCGTCACGTTTGAGAATGCGAAAGCGAAGAATCAGAGCGAGTCGAGGGACGAGGAAGAAGCCACTTCGCGGCTCCATATTCGCCCGCTCCGGCAAGCTGACCGAGGCTGCTACATGTGCCAACTGAATACGAAGCCCATGTTGAGCCAGCTGGGATGCGTAGATGTCCTAGGTATGCCTAATTGCGCGTTATACCGCATTCCTACGGCCGGCTACGGTCGGCTGTTTGCGGTCGCTCGTACAGACGTCACGCACGCACGCATGCACGCACAGGTTTCGATTAGTCTACCTCGAGAAGGGATGGAAAATATGCGCGCCTCGCCGCTAGAATACGTTTCAATGGGACCCACCAGAACGGACCGTAACCGTTACGTTGCTCGCCTGCTTTCTATTCGTTCCACCCTCGACTCACCACCGTCTCATCCCACCTCGATTTCCCTCTGCTATCCTCCCAATGCTTCTCTCCGCGTACAGGGTGTTGGCAAAATAACGATGGACCTTTGCGAGATTCGTTAACATATCGAAATTCTATGCTGTATCAATAAAACGCTATATCAGGACGTATATTTCTATATCCCTGAAGATCTCCGTATCTCCGGGTCCTATATCTACAAATTCCTCCTATCCTCGGGTACATATATCTCCGAATTCCTACATCCTTGAATCTTAATGTCTGCGAACCCACATCTGCGGATCCATAGATTCTCGTATCTCTAGGTTCCGATATTCCTAGTTCTCCTAACGAGTCAAGTATGCGGAATGAAGAAAAGAACTTATACGTATAAGTAACTATTAGTTATGGCGGTGTTACGACCACGACTTGTTCAACACCCTATACAAGGAGTATACGTTCTCCTGTGTGTATCGTATACAAGGACCGTTGTATCGTGCGTGCGTGGACACCAGCATAGGGTAGAAAAAGGACTCATCGAGAGTGCGTACGCCCGCCTGGGTATTCAACTCGAAAGGGCGATCGGACCGAATGGAATGAAATTCCTTTGTAAGCAAACACAGGAAAGGTCCCGTTTTCACTTTTTTTTCTTTTTCTTCCATCCCACCGAAACTCGGCCCTCGATCCCTTCATGCCTAACGGAATATTGTCCAAGCAGAGCGGGCGTAATTGAAATGGTCCGCGCCGCGTGGCCTTCTTCAAAAGAAACGAGATTTCATCGCGAAAATGTTTCTTGCCAGAGGCCGGGGGTTAGCCGGTGTTTAATTTGCCTACGGAGCCAGGCGTTTTAACCTGATTTCGGTCCGGATAGACGTGCCGGTAGACGAGTCGGACTGATTTTCATGCAGGTTTCAGCTCGAAACCAGTCACGGTTTCGATATCGTAGATACGTTTTCGTTCGAAATCGATACACGCTTTTGGGACGAGAACGATTCGAGACTAATCGGAACGCGCGACTGGTAGCGTATCCCAGAGAAAATTCGATAACAGCTTAATTACGGGTTTGGTGACAGAACGACATAATCGACCTATCCGAATGCATAACAGAAGTACGGGAGACTCAGCGACGCGTGACGATCTAACGCTTGACCATATAACGCGCGACGACGTAACGCGGTCTCTATCGAGGCGAAGATTGACAAACGTGTCTTACCAATACCAACACCGAGATTGATACGTATCGGTATTAACGAGTATGTCATCGAATTAGTCCTATCGCTAACCGCTAACCCCCTAATTCACCCGTTAAGATCATGATCGATTTCCATTGCGGTCTGTAATTTCAATCCCTGCTACCAGCGAATCCAGACGCGTCCCTAAGCGAATACACTGTTCATCGTGTTTCAAAATCTCCAACTGGAACTCGTGTTTGAACTTAGCCGAGTGGATAACGTTCCCGTTGTCCAGATAATCGCTTACAAAGCAGATCGACCGGTTTCTTTTCTTTCAGTCCCGCCAGATATACTCAGTTTCGGTACCTCGGAGGGTGAGGTTTCCGTTCTGGAGGGTGAGAACGCCACCCTCTCGTGTAATGCCTCTGGAAGACCGCCACCTCGCGTGCTCTGGCGACGCGAGAAAAGTGGTTTCATACTTATGAGGGGTCTTCACGATCCGCTGATACCAGGTAAGATATTACATTTTTATCTCGTCTCGAGAACTCTCGCGACCGTCATTGCCGGTGACAAATAACGTTCGATTCTCCTCCTTTTTATATTAATTCGTCGCCGTTCAAAAATTCTACCGGGCTCGCGTTCAATATCGCGCTTCGACGGCGAACCGCCGAAACCAGGTCAGCTTTGACTCGATCGATTTTATCGGTATCGATGAAGACACATTAGTTATTCGATCCTTTCGGCATGGATTTTAATTCCGATTACCGATCGCGAACTCGTGTTTATCGCGAGCGTCGACGGAGAATAGGTTTCGCGTAACGATCGATTGCCATAATTAAAATTCGAATCGTCGATTGAATGAAGTTCAACCAGCTGCGTGAAGTAATTATCCAAGGCATGTAGGCGAGGCGATTCGCCATCGGGATCCGCTTAGCGGAACCATGAAGACGTCGTAAATTCGCGGAACTACGCGAAGCATAGAATCGGAAGCAATTACGTTTGGAGATACGTCTCATCAAACAGAGATTAGTTTGTTCGTACTACGGCTTCCAATATCTTTCTACGACGCGCTGCATTACGTACGCGATCCTTCCATTGTATCGTGCAATTTGTCGATTTTCGATGCTCCTGGAAAACGTTGCTAGCAGACTGGTTTTGCGTTGAACGAGCGACAGCTTCGTTAATGGAACAATTTTTCGTACGGTATTGATAAATCGACGCACAATATTTTGAACACGATCGGTATTGTAACAAAAATATTGGTCCACTGGTAGAGAGGTCGCGAGCTGTCAACGCAAATAATGAATCTTCCATTTTCGATGGATCTCATTAAGCTCGTGACACGTTCTGTCGAACTCGCGAAATGTCTCGGTGATTTATGCCGTGCGATCGGTCGATTATAATGTAATTCGTAGCGTTTCATGATTTCAAAAGCGTCGCGTACGCGCACGCATAATTAAACGTTAATACACGGTGTAACGACGTAACAGATACGTGTTTACCAACTTTCGAAATATTCTGCTTGGAATTTCATCCCCTAACGTGTCGAAGTTTCGAGTTTACGCCATGAACAGCGTTTCGTAGCGCGATTAGGTTCGTTGTTCTTTAAATCGATCTCGAGGCAATCGTTAACCGGTCATGTAAAGGATTTCCAAAGATGAGATTTAGGGTTGTAATAGGCAGCGGTCTCGTAGTTTTAACGAGCAAACGACGTATTTCGCGCGTAATTTGGTGTACGCGCGAAAGCTGGCGCAAGGCCAGCGATATGTATGCGAGAGCTTTCAACGAGATATTCATACGAGGCGCGATTTTACAGTGGACAACCAGTCCGGTGAGAAGCTGGAATTAACCAGGGTAGACAGGAGGCAAATGGGAGCGTATCTTTGCATAGCTAGAAACGAAGTGCCTCCGGCAGTCAGCAAGAGAGTCTATCTAAGGGTAAACTGTGAGTATCCTTCCGCGCAGTCTATTATATAACACTTTACCTAAAATTATTGCCAATGTCTGCTAAACGATGATGCATAACCACTTTAATTATTCCGTTAACTTAAATGAATGTTCTTGTTTCGATACAAACTCTCGATTTCGTTCGGAAACTCGTGTTTAGAGGTCCTTATCGTCTTCGCGAGATTCAATTTAAACCCGAACGAAATCGATATCCACAATATTTGTGTTTGCTTTACGTTCCATTAACCCTTTGGCTACGACAATAGCTTAATACGCTGTTGTCGCACCGGTCAGCCCTGCCTTAAGGGATTCTTGAACAGCATCGATTCGATAAATCGGATGTACCGAATAACGCGTGGTAGCCAAGGGGTCGTAGAAAAAGTCGATCGATCGAGAGAAACAGTTTCTGTCTATCGTAATTCTAGTTCCACCAAGCGCAAAAGTTCCCAACCAGCTGTTAGGCTCGCCTCTGGAAAAGGATGTGTCGTTAATCTGTTTGATCGAAGCTTATCCAAAGACGATTAACTTGTGGACTAGAAAGGAGCAAGTTATCATGAGCGGGTACGTAGTGTTCTTTTGTTCCGATCCGAATATCCAAAGATCCTATCCCTTTGTCTGTTCGGTACGGGACCTGACATTCTCACGTGACTAAAGAAAATCGATGTCATACGTATTCCGAACGTTAAAATCAGACGATTTGTCAATGCAGCGGCAGATACGAAATCGACGAACGGGCACATCCGGAGGAGGAATGGAAGACAACGAGCGAGTTGAAGATAAAGCATTTGGAAAAATCGGATTTAGGGGAGTACACGTGTTCAGCGTCCTCGAGCATGGGCAAAGCGGAAGCGATTGTTAGAGTGTACGGTAAGCAAACGCGTTATTATTATCATCGATTATATCGCGTTCTCGACTTGACTGACGCCTCGATATCGGTGACTAGCTGTTTCTCGCGTGACCGTGCGTTTGCTGTGTCACGAACTCTCCGATTAAAATCCTTGTACTTTCGAGATCGGGCAGCGATTCGGTCAAGAATTAACTAACGCACGTCAAATGAAATTTTATCGTATTTATTCGATCTAAATGAAGTCTCGAACAGAAACGATTGGTGATCGTTTAATAGACTTGGCGCGAACGTAACGAGTTTGACCAGATCGCGCGGCATTAATTTAATAGAATAGAATAGAAGAGAAGAGAAATTCAGCTTCCGGCCACAAAAGGATGAAAGACGATTCGTCTGCGACTACGCTCGATAGCCTTTCGATCATGGAAATTTCGTGCAAATCTCTAAACCACCGAGACAGTGTTCCCCTTTCGGGTAACCACTTCGGTTAAATTGTTTTCAGAGATCGAGCGAGCAACGCCACCCACCCGAGCCACGTCTGCTAGCTGGAAAAAGTTGAGCAAAGGAAAATCGAAGTTTGCTCAAGTCACGACGATCAATCGAATCTTCCACCAGATGAGCACGCCAGCGATGCAGAAGAGCACCGCGAGGATCGTTTACAATAAGCACATGACGACCTCGACCACGGCGGATCCTCGAGCACCTTTCATCAAAGACAAAAACGTGTTTCAAAATCGCGATAGCCCAAGCACGCGAAGCAGTACGAACGCGAAAACCAGCGGTACAAGAATCTATGCGTTAAGCTTGCTCATTTGTCTCGGGCTATGATAAATTGTATCGGCTAGAAGAAACGTGTCGAGGTTTCGAACGATGCAGTCAAATGCGAAGGAACGTGATAAAATATCGAACGATGTACATCGTGTCGAAGATATCGATGACATACGACGAAGAGTAAGAACCTCGACTAGAAAGTTTTAATGAAACGGCGAGAAGTTCTTATTGCGATCATTCAACGACACGATGAAGGGCAAGACCACAAGTACAATTGCGTGCAACGATGCTTTTCTTTGACTAGGTTCTCCCTAGCCTTTAGCCCCTTCCGAGCCTCTAGGCCGCGAGCTCTTCTTGGTTTTTTCGAAAACTAAAAAGCAAATAGTGAAAGACACCTCCCGTACCTGTCCTTAGCAACATGAAATCTATGCAATACTCGAGTGTACGTTGGGTAACAATGAACCGTGAGCATTGAATGATGAGCGACGAGTGATGAACAATGAAACAATGAAGCGTGTGCATTGAAAAGCGTTACTATATCACGGTTTTGACAGTAGTGAACATGTTAACATCGAACGGCAGATAATTCGATGTTGTTAGCAGAAAGAAAGTTGATGAGTATGGTCGGGTGAATGTGAATGCAATTATCGAAACGCGTACGTTATAAATATTCTTTTCATTGTTTGCTAATACCGTGTACTTGTGGTTGAACGATAAGCTTCTCACGACGATACAGCGAGAATAATCGATCTCTGGCCGCGGGGGTGGACCGCGGGCGAAACTGTTGCGAATTTTAAGAAGATAAATGCTTACGAATGTATTTTTTATGACCCTTTTATCCGTTTATCAAACGCGGGGAAAAGAGTATAATTGTCGTGAGCGAAATGTGTTCTTTAGTTGGACTGAATGTAACGTTGTCGAATATTTTTTTAATCAACGAGGAACGAAAGAGGAACTAGAGTTTTTTCATTGATACAAACGATCATTTCCGATTTGTCGAGTTATTAGAAGTGGCGAGGTAAGTTTTATAAATGTTAGCGTCGAAAGCCTTACACATGCAGGGTGTCTATTCTCGAGTGGGCCACCAAGAGTGTCATTTTTCACGATACATCATCGTTTGCTAATATACAAATGCAACAACGATTCTTTCGATTGATTGATCGGAACACGGAATTATTTTCAGCGATCACAAAACGAACATCCCTTATAACACATCGTGACGATTCTTATTTACTTGAACCGTTCATTGCGCGTGATTTTCTGCATGATTCGCGGCTAATCGCGAATCGACCCCTCCTTAATCAACTATTCGATTGTACTCGAACGCAGACAAATAATTAGCATACTAATTTGTACGTAAGGGATAATAAGATAATACGTTTATTTAACGGCGCGATAACCGAGATCGTTAAGTGGCATCTTAACAAACGTTAACACATCATATCTAAGTCAGATTCATATCCATAGGGCGTATAGTACCGTACTAATTATATATTTTAGAAAAAATACTAGACCTTACTTTTCTGATTTCACGTATTTTTTTAATTAACGTAGACAAATAACGTACCTTGTATTGCCAACGATTCAACGAGACCACAATTATAAGCGTACCCGGTGTGGTTGACTGCGAGGAATTTACTGTTATTCGATAGCGTAAACGGTCGAGCTTCTTTTCGTGTTACACGCTTTAACGAATGTTTGTCTGCTCTTATCGAGATTAATTACCGAGTTATTCAATGTGCGTCGCTTATTTCTATCATTGAACGATACACGAACGAGGCGTTATCTTAACATGTACATCATTTTTGCGATACAATTGCGAAGAGAATATTCCTTTCTTTTCAAAGAATCGACAATAAGCGTTCCTAGTAGATTGTGCTTTGTATCTTTTTTCAATGTTCCTCGCAATACCGTTAATCATATCTTACTCTGTAATTAGGATTCGTATGCAAAAAACGGTGCTAGTAGAAAGGCTTGATTCTCCTTAACGGATACAATTTTTCATACCAGCGATGTCAGAACTTTCTACTAATATAATCGTTCCCGTAAATATCTTATATTACAGAGTACAAGTTTTTAGTCATGGTGCGTGATCTACCATCATTGGAATAGTAGCATATCCGCGAGATAAGAAAAAACACACACATGTATGTTAAATATACCTATTTAACAAATATTGTATATCGTAACACACTGCTCAATATAACGATTCTACAATAACTATATTAAAAGAAAATGTTGTTGTTTATAGAAAAAAAATATATTATGAGAATACGGTGAGAAAATGTGCTCAAATTGGATAATTATATAGCTTTGAAAAAAAAAAAACAACGTGTTGACAAATAAAACATACCATGCAAGTAGCAACTGTTGTTTCATTCTTTTTTGATTTTCAATGAAATTGGACTCTTGTCATGTAATAACAAATAATTAAACCTTATAAATAAACACGTGCTTTATTTATGTGTAGGCCCATAATGTTTACAATTAAAATACAGTTGCACATCACTGATGTATATAGTTCTTAGGATTCTGTGCTTCAACGTAAACTTTACGTCCAAAACAATAGACTAAAAGCCATGAAAACACAACAGATTGCCACGTATGGACTCTTCCTTTCACCGATTCTTGCACACTTCCAAAAAGTGCCCTGCAACCTAAGTAACGAATATCATTAAAATTATTATACCAAAAATACATTAAATAAAAGCATTTATGAGAAGTTGACATTTATTTATACATACCCAACCTTTCCTAACCTCTTGTCCAACAAGCTGGGCACAATGGATCTAACGTAAGTACACGTGCATATCAGTAATAAAATTACTGTCAACAAACTCTGGAAGTTGAATAGGGCAGACTGCACGTCCCCCCGACATAATTATTAGAACAAATTATTTAAATTCTAAGTGTAGTTTTCTAAACTACGAAGAGG
The DNA here is from genome assembly GCF_050947335.1 of Megachile rotundata. Lineage (NCBI taxonomy): Eukaryota > Metazoa > Arthropoda > Insecta > Hymenoptera > Megachilidae > Megachile > Megachile rotundata. The sequence continues at coordinate 15,124,216 of NC_134994.1, forward strand.
TTATAATAATGTTATCGATGATTTAAAATCTTACTGAAACTGCTAACTATGAAATAATAAAAATGATGATCTTACCATTACGTTTTAATATTCGTCAATTGTGGTAGCAATTTATTATAAGAAAAGTAATTTAAATCCCAGTGACATTCAGTTTGACGTATTATTTGTTACATGGAAGATAGTACTCATGAGACGACAAGTTTTTATTTATTTTGTGCTTGACAGCTTTGATTGGTTTGAATACACGTGTAATCAAGAGCAATGCGTGATGTCGAATGTATATACCTAGTAATCTTTTATTTTTTATATTTTTTCGTTCTATATATTTCTTATATATGAGATATTCGAGCTTTAAAGTGGATTTGAAAAAATCTGTGGCGAATTCGGTGAGTGTTCGAAATATCTTTCTACTTGATTCCACTCGATTTTATCCCTCAGTTTTATTTTTCCTGTTATTTGTATATTTTGTCTACTATGTAGATATAGTATTGTGGCAGCACTAAACAGGATCGAGAATCTACTGAAGTTAGCCGACATGCGCGTGTTGAATATAATCTGTCGTGGAACGAGTATATGCCGAAACCAAATTCCGCCATTTCGAAAGGTTAACATTCAATGAGCGAAAAAATTTAAAATGTAACTAGCACTTACGCGCAATTATATGAGTCAAAATATTAATTCGCGTATCTTGCATTAAAAATTATATTTAGTTTTCATCGTAAATCGTATTAAAACATTATACCGCACAAATACCATCGATAATGATTATTAAAGTTCTTAAATCATTACTGCCGGGACATTCAGCTATCTCTATGTAGCATTGTCGATGTCGATGGTGTATTATTTATAAAAGTGCTTTAAAGTAAATCATACCGCGTTCAATGCATTAATAAAAAACATTGATTTCGAATTGGTTAACGAATGATTCATTCTACAAATATATACTGCAAACATGTACCTAATACAATTTATAATTTTTACACGTTAAGATTCATCGTCTGTCCGTATTCTGCGGTCGCCGCGTGCAGTAGTAAAATGGCTGCCGAGAAACGTCAATACATTTTGTATCAATAACAGTTTTCTTTTGTAAATAATCGTAGCAAACAGGATTGCAATAAAACGGATGCCGTTTAATTAACATTTGATTTTTCTTATAAACGTGTGTATGAAGGAGTGCGTGCGAATCAGAAATGGCAGAATTTGTGCGCGGAGGTCCGAGCGTGTCGAACAGTGCTAAGGTACTTACGGGTATTATTCATCTGAGATTATTCATCTGTTATCGCGCACTCAGTAAAAATGTAGATCGTAGAACAAAGAGAAGTTAATTGTGACTGTATATTTAAAAATATACGTCTACTTTCACAGTTTTTAAGATATCTAATAATTTCAAATTATTTTTTTTTAAATATTTCGATGAAAAGAACTTGCGATATCGTTTACGGATAATGTTTTTTAATTAGTTTACACAGTATAAGTGATCATTGAGGAACGATTGTAAGCACAAGAGCATTATGAACAGATATTTACACATGGTACTTATGTTTTGTTGACAGAAATATATGTTATATTTAAAATACATACTTATATGCTATAAAATATAAGCACTTATCTTGTTTTTTTACTATACCGTTTATTGTTATTTTTATTATATTTTGAGAATCTTCTCAGATATTTTCAATTGAAATAAGTAATATTTATTTTAATGTAATTATATTCACAGATGGATCATAACAGTAAAGGTGGTTCACCTAGCACTGGTAGTGAAGATGGTGGACAGAATGAATCCATGAATGCAGAAAATGAATTTGATCCATTTTTGGAGAATATACCAGATGATATTCAAGACACAGAGGAACCTGATAGCGCTAATGCAACGTTATTAACAGCCCCTCCGGAAAATCAGTGAGACTTGATACCAATAAAATCTTTCAATTATTGATGAAAAAATTACGTTTAATTAAATTTATAACAAAGCTTTAATTTTTCATTAATATCAGTTATTAATACACATGTTTTATAGGTGGTATCATGGTAGATTAGATAGATTTACTGCAGAAGAAAGACTGTGGGATGCAAGTAAAATGGGTAGCTATCTAGTGCGTGAAAGTGACAGAAAACCTGGAAGTTATGTACTGTCTTACTTAGGAAGAACTGGCATTAATCATTTTAGAATCACAGCTGTGTGTGGAGATTATTATATAGGTATAGCAACAATTATTTCAGGCATAAATGTCTTCAGTCATAATATATTTACAGAATAAGTCAAATTAGTCTGTTTATTGTAGGTGGCAGACAATTCAATAGCTTATCAGATTTAGTTGCATATTATACCCATTGCTCGGATCTTTTAAAGAGAGAAAGACTTATACATCCTACTCCACCTCCTGAACCAGTAAATGACAAAAAACGGATAGTCGCGATACTACCATATACAAAAATGCCTGACACAGATGAGTTGAGCTTCCAGAAGGGTGACATATTTTTTGTACACAATGATATGGGAGATGGTTGGTTATGGGTTACCGCTCATAGAACTGGTGAACAGGGCTTAATTTTCCGTGAATTAGTTGAAGATTTGGATGACTCTATTGATCCTAACACTGTGTTCTCTTGGTTTCATCCTAATGTCACAAAAAGTGAAGCTGTTGATATGTTAGTAAAAGCAGGACCTGGTAGTTTCTTGGTAATTTATTTGTATATGGATTCTGCTTCTTTTAGTACTTTTCATTGTTAGTTTAATTATTAATTAAAAATAAATATTCATTAGGTCAGACCTTCAGACAATAGTCCCGGAGATTATTCGCTTTTCTTTCATATAAACAATCAGATTCAAAGATTTAGAATCGAAAAAAAGGGTGTACGCTATCTTATGGGCGGCCGAACTTTTGAATGTCTCGATGCTGTTATAAATAGGTACGGTACTTTCGTGAATATGAAGTTACTCTCAAACTTCTGTGTTCTAACTAAACGGTGATCGTAGATATCGGAAAGAACAGATAGTAGAAGGACATACTCTGGTTCAAGCAATGGTAACTGAACCCGATGGTAGCGTAAGAGTGAACAGAGAAGTACAGCACGCGGAAAAGATATATGCTACTCTGAGGGAATGTCGTGAACAGTCTGGGGCAAAGAAAAATAAAGGAATTAAAATGCAAGGATATTTAGAAAAAAAATCGGAGAAGAACAAAAAGTGGAAAGCATTATACTTTGTACTCTTGGTAGATGCAACAGATACCCATTTATACTTATATGACAATCCAAAAAGGACCAAACCTAAGGGTCTCATCGATTTAAGCTGCGCATACTTGTATCAGGTAAGTTGAAAGAATTACTAGAAATTTCTCTTGTGTATGTCAGTCGTAAAAATTAACAAATTGTGATTTGTCAAAAATGTGTATTTGGTACTGTAAACTGTACTAACATTAACAAAACGATATTCATTAAGCAAAATAGCGATAACAATCAAATTATGAAGATTCCTTCCTGAGATGTAGTTCTTTTAGGTTCATGAAAGCGTATTCGATAGACCTCATTGCTTTCAATTAGTTGAACGTGCTTTACCATGTTTAGCCACGATAACATATTTGGCCGCTCCAAATTCAGAAAATGCTTTAGACTGGATTAATGCCTTGAAACCATTATGTGTATCACAACTTACTCGTGCTCCAAAGGTTGCTCGTCTTCGTGAATTGCGTTCGTTACATCTGCATATTTTAGACGCGCATAGACTTCCATATAAGTTAGTACCAAATCCATTCATCATAGTGGCTCTAAACAATGTAAAAGTTGCTCGTACAAAGGTTAAGACTGGATTGCATCCAATTTGGGATGAAGAATTCATTTTAGAGTATGTATATGATTAACCGTTCAAAACATTTACCTTTGAATAATGCATACTATAAATTACTTAACAGGGATGTACCACCGGATGTTATGTCATTTTCTTTAACACTGTACAATAAGGGGAAACGCAGTAAGGATACAGAAGTTGCAGAATTAACCGTCGAATTGGCAAGTTTAACGAACGGAGAAGAAATGGACGAATGGTATCCATTATCAGGAGTTACACCAATAGGTGAATGGGGTGTGTTGCGAATACGGATAAGGTAATTGAATTATTTTACTACATGTAGTCAATTCGTCAGCCCAAGTACCATTAAACATTTTATGCATTTATAATGTTGCAGATATCGGCATGATCTAGCGATGCCTCCTGAAGAATATAGTCCGTTACAACAACTGTTGTTGGACCCAGATCTACATGTGGTTAGAGCGCTAGCAGATGTGTGTCATTTGGATAGAGTACCCCTGGCAAATAGTTTACTTAGAATATTTAGGTATAAACAATAATGTCACGATTAATGGCACTCTTGTTGAACGTTTGATTATAATATAAAATATGTATGTTTAGGCATGAAAGAAAAGAGGCAGACCTTTTAAGATCACTGAATCAAGCAGAAGTATGTTACTCGTATTTTTATTGTAAAAGAAGATACTGATTATATCACTAGTTCTGTTAAATTTACTTCATATTTTATATAGGTGGACAAAGAAGACGAAACACCAACACTGTTTAGAGCTGCTAGCCTTACAACTACTTTAATGGATTTATATATGAAATCAGTTTGTACTTCGTTTTTGAAAGCTGCATTACGTGACACTATAGTAAAATTAATTGAAAGTAAACAAAGCTGTGAATTAAATCCAACAAAAATGGATTCTCCGGAAGATGCATGTAGCAATGCAGAATTTTTACTACAGGTAAGTAAATAATTTGAGACTAAAGTATTATTAATAATTACGAATTACAACGAGGATTACTTTAGGTCCTAGATGAAGTGACATTGAGCATTTTTACGAGTCCCGACGCGTGTCCACGAACTTTGCGATATATTTGTGGATGTTTGCAAAGAGCAGTTGTTGCGAAATGGCCGCATGAAAGACTAGTCAGAACGCGAGTAGTCAGTGGATTTATATTTTTACGTCTACTGTGCCCTGCCATATTAAATCCTAGGTCATTTAATTTAATAGCTGAACCGCCACCTCCAGCTGCCGCAAGGTAGGGTAGGTTTATATTAAACGTAAGAAACTTCATAATTATATAAATTATCCTCTAATTATGAAAAAATTATTTTATAGATCACTAGTAATGGTTGCAAAATGTTTACAAAATTTGGCCAATTTAGTAGAATTTGGCGGTAAAGAACCTTACATGGAAGTAGTCAATCCGTTTATTCTCAAGAATAAAGAGAGAATGGTTGTCTTTCTCGATCAGTTATCTGTACGTACTTGTCATTATTTTAAATTATACGAGACGGAATACGAAATTTCGCTTTCAAATAATTCGAATTCATTGTACCGTAGAACGTAACCGAGAAACCAGAATCGGAAGGTGCCGATCCAAGGAACAGGAGTTGTGTTTCAGATACAGCGCGAGACTTGGCAACGCTACATCACATTTGTGTTTCCCATTTAAAAGAACTTCAAGCATTATCAAAGTCACAGGTACGTGTACAGGTTTAATATCGATATATCGTGCGATAATCGGACGAATGATTCATTGATAAATGTTTGCTTTTTTAGCCAACGATAAAACAATTAGTGACCGTGACTGAAATGTTAAGCAAACATAAACAAAAGTACATGGAAATGATACGGTAGTGCTAAAACCATTCGCCATGAACAATGCCAAACGTAACAAAACAATTTATAAAATTTAACGACAGATACACGGTAGTATTTAATAAATTACTCGTAAGTGGTTTAAGTAATTAAACGTACAGACTGACGTGCCATATATATATATATATGTATATATACATACATATATATACATATACATTACTGTATACACACAAGCCTACCATTTACCATTTCGTATGTAATTAGAAATTAGCTTATACGTATAGTAAACAGTAACATGACAGTGATATAGTTACATACAGAATCATATAGGCGTATAACGATTTTATATTTACTTAGGTGCTCGAAAATAAATGCAAACTAAACCAAAAATGAGTATGTACATATGTAGTTTCCCGATTCCTCAATACTCGAAAATATTGATCAATTCCTGTGTTAATTAACTTTCCCAGTCATTGATAAAACTGTGAACTTGTTTGGAATAGGTTGAAAGAAATATTTCACACGTGTATAAATGAGTTTTTTTTATTAATTCCAATTATTTTATAAACTAATTATTACATTTGTATCGTTGCGATATTAAATGAAAAATGTCATGTTAAAGTAAAAATTTTAATCAATACAAAAACTCTTAGAAAATTTAACAAAAATATATATATTATCATGTTAAAAAATTAAGATGCATATACATATGCATAATAATAATATTAGACACATAAAAATGTCTTGTAACCTTCATCAATGTATCATTTAGAGTAAGGTTGATTTCAATGATGCATAAAACATACCGAATTATTATAAATTTATTTCATACCCCACTTTTAGAAATTAGTGCTATATCAAACTCGTCAACATGAAAATTCATTATTGCGAAATATTCATAACTATTTTACACTTGTGTTTTTACTGGTATGTTTCGTAATTGAGTTAACATATTTAATAAGTTTATCAAATAAAAAAAAACATTGCTTTAAATTTGTACTTAGTGTGTTATGCCTGTATGATATTTATTTCAGTTGATAATGTACTCTGAATAAAAGAATAAAAAGTGTAGACGTAACAGGAATACGTCCAACTTTTTTTTAATCCTTTCAAATAATAGAGTTTACATTATATTCAATTGCGTATGATGTGCGAATACATAAACTTTGATTTAAAAAATTTACTTGTTCAATATTTTAGGACCGTTTGATTTGGATAAAGTAATTTTTTTTCATATGAAACGTTCGAAGAATAAAATTGATTAATCAATGATCTTTTAATCGCTTTTTAGTTTAATATTATAAAACCAAACAGCATAGATGGCCTATAATTAATATTTAAAGATAATCATTCAAGATAGAATGAATATAAAGAACACTTTTTGTACAAAGTTTTATTACGAATTTGAACTACATAATAACACCTATGCTGTGCAATTTTATATATACACAATTTTAATATTTGAAAAAGCTAGTATTACAAATTTGCGCGTTTACATATATAAGAATATTTGCAAATTGTACTATTTAGATCATTTAGCAAAGTATTTAACCCTTGACTGTTAAAAATTCAGTCAAATCCGAGATGTGGAATACTAAATCTCCTATACAACATCATTTTCTAGAAAAACTTAATTTTGTATACATTATCGATTCAGATTATTGTCTGAACAAATATCAAAGTATATATCTGCGAGTTTACAATTGATATCTGTAACTTTTGGAAATTACATATTTCTCGTCGTACAATCACCATTAAATTGTACTAATTTCACGAATACGACAAGACAAATACCCAGTACACGAGTGTGATGGGACATCTCTTTATTATAAAGAGACATAATTAAGCATTCAAATATCAACGTAAATCGCAACATCACTTTTATATAATACAATTCTTAAATCATAATTGTTATGTTGTCTTTTAATTCTACGATAAAACAGATTAATATAAAATGATATTTACGTTCGTGTACTATAATTAAAATAAGTTCGTACCTACCGATTTACCTAATATAATTGTATACGAACTTTCTCAAAGAAATGAACGACATCTTATTTTCAATATAAGCAAAAGCTTATTTCGTTTCTCATGTAAAGGAGTATTGAGTATACATTTTGTAATTGCACTAAAAAAGGAAACGCGATTGAACCTATGTATTCTAAGACTTGTAAATAGGCATTTACGTTAAAATTGCATACTTAATCATAGTAATACCTAACTAGCATGGCATGCTTAAGATTATTTAATCACAGCACAAAATGAGTTATCCACATTTTACTTCTTTGAGTCCTATGACTTGTTATCCTCTGGATTAGGTAAATGGAATTTTTCATTGTGCGTAGTAGAGTATAGAAAGTAAAGATTGAAAATATATTTAATTAAACATACGTTTAAAACTATATTAGACTAACTGAATAAAGCACGTAAAAAATATGCACGATGTAAATCGTTACATTTAATGAGTTACGTATCATATTTTCCATCCACAACACCTAAAACTATGCAATTCCTCCATTGGATAATACTTTTTCATGCATACAATAATAGTGAGGTAAGCGGATGGTTTAGAAAATATTTCGATACCGACCATTTTATGCAATCAAGGGTTAAAATTTTTTGCTAATGGAATATTAAGAGTTATATGGCAGATTGTTGAACAATGAATTTTATGAAATTTAACTTCAAGAGTAAAAATGTACGCGATAATATACAATGCTATTACATATTTTTTTTCCCTCCCAATGTATAGAAAAACTTGTGCTTGTAAATTATGACAATATTCTATAGAGGAAGCTGCAAAAATGTGTGTAAAGTGAACATAATCTAATGATTTTTACAATCTATTTTTGCATTAATGTATCGAATGAGAAAGGTAATGTTTCTTAGCGATTTAAAATAAACAGCATCGATGTCTCCTACGGCCGGAGTTACTTGTCCTCTTACCTCTCTTTTTCTCTTTACCGCTAAGTTCTTTGTCTTTCCGAATTTCTCTCACCTATAATTTATTAATATAAATCCCAGCATAAAAGCATTGTAAGCTGACAAATGTACACACGTTACTTACCAAAGTATAAAAAGCATCGTCTACTCCCATTCTCGTCTTAGCAGAAGTTTCAACAAAAGGCACACCATACTGACGAGCAACTTCTCTTGCTTGTGTCATATTTACTGCCCAAGACTGCTGAAGATCACATTTATTTCCTACCAATACCATTGGCACCATGGATTCTTCCGCGTCTTTTACTCTTTTTATTTGTTCCCTATATGTTGCTATATCCTATAATATGAGACATGTACAAACTTCTGATGCACATTTTAAGAAGAACATAGCAGTTACCGAAAGTGTAAGAGGGTTCACATACTTCAAAACTTTTAGCCGAATTTACAGCAAACACTAATAAAAATCCTTCTCCTGTTCTCATGTACTGGTCTCTCATTGCACTATATTCCTCTTGACCAGCTGTGTCTAATATATCTAAAAGACATGTCTCCCCATCTATGACTACCTAAATTTAAAATATTTGATAGAATCATGGACTTCATAAGCTATCCTTTACTGAATCATTGGATAATATTAAACCTACCTGTTTTCTATAAGAGTCTTCGATAGTGGGATCATATTCGTCTACAAAATGGTTTTGTATTAATTGAATCGTCAGTGCAGACTTGCCAACACCTCCAGCTCCCACAACAACAAGCTTATATTCTGTCATTATGTAATTTGAATTTCAATTTAAACTAAAAGTTTTAACTTAAAGTCACAATTGCTTCTTATCTACAAAATAAAAATTGATTATTTGTTTAAACATGCAGAAATGTAAAGCAAGTTGTTCAGTTAACTTCAATAAAGGAAATAGTTAATGTACAGTTAACAAGCAACAATTCTTCGTGTATTTTGATTACTTTATCCAATAAATATAAAAAAAGATCCATATATTCTGAACAATTTCGAGCGATGATTCTTTGTTGAGTCATTCATCAGAATCATTTTGATAAATTAATTCTGTGACTAGATCGTTATCAATACGTACTCTGTTAGCAACAATTTTCGCCAAGTTCGTACAAATTTTAGCACGAACGATCCTTAAGTCATTTATATTTTTAATTCGTCGATGAACGCCGTACGTTTTGGCGTAATGTACGGTGACTTAACAACTTAAAAACAGAACGATAGTGGTAAGCAAGCACACCCAGTAACACTACCGTGGAAACATGTGGGTAGGTGTAACTGATGATTACGGATAATTGTAAAACAACCTACAATGTGCATCTTTTGGGGCCCAATTTGACGAGAAAAAGTAACATTAGACAAACTTAACGTTTGAAATTGTCCAAATTACCGACAGTTCAACGGGAGGTGTGTTCTCGAGTAAACATCGAACAGACCATTTAACGTTATCGACATGAAAGTAAACGATGTCCAAGCACAAAATCTTTTCCGTTTTCGTTCATGACCTTACCAAAGTTTAAAAATTCATTTCAGGAACATGCACCGGCTTTAAAGCACACTTTTCCGACTTTTACCACTATGAATTAGTCACTGGAGAAACCATCTGGAAAGAAGCAACAGTACTGCCAATATGCAAAGAATCACTAACTACTCATAGGAGTAAATTAAAAAAAATTGAAAACACTATATATTTTAAGTTAACTTGTATAACATGTACTTTACAAGTATTATGATTTCAAATACAAAATGATTCGAAGCTTGATTATAGATAGGAATTAAAAGCAAGTGGAGTTCTGTTTCCAACCAATCATAAAAGAAATTCTAGTTTTATTGCCTAGCGTATGTACGCGGTTTCGTATTAGTCGCTTTGAGAACGTTGCTTGGTTCGTGTAATCTCGAATACAATTTTTATATTGATAACAATTTGAAAATATTCTGAAATTAATCAGGCTGCTTTCTAAAATAATTTTCGTCTAATAACTTGAAAAAAATCGATACTAAATGAAGTGGTTCGAAAACAGTATAGGGGGCATTATCTAACGCCTTGCGGCGGAACTAACAAAGCAGAAAATGGAGGTACTTCTGGCATCCACTATTACCTACTGTATGTCAATTCTACTGCGCATGCAAAGTGCAATATTTCGGCACTTTGACGACGTAGTATGGTTCCTGAGGCATTTAGAAACAAATTTCTATTAGGGTTTAATGCGTTTTGACGCCTAATAAAGCCAGAAAATCAATTTTTGTCGAATTCGGTCCAAAACGGTACAGGTGGCGCCATCTAGCGGCGAGCGGCGGAACTACGAAACACTAAAATTTCGATTTTCTCAAAAACTAGGGACTTTTTCGAAATTCTGAGATATACAAATTCTTCCTTGTCGCCTACGGAATCGAACGAATCTAATTATAGCTTGCTAGGACCATTATTAAAGAAAAGAGAAAAATAGCCCATTTCATGGACTAAAAAATTGGCGTCCATCTAGCGGTGAAAGTTGGAACTACAAAAATAGAAAATCCCGATTTTCTCGAAAACTAGGGACTTTTCCAAAATTCTGAGATATACAAATTGTTCCTTATAGCCTAAGGAATCGAACGAATCTAATTATAGCTTGCTAGGACCATTATTAAAGAAAATAAAAAAAATGTCATTTTATGGAGAAAATTTGTGGCGCCGTCTAGCGGCGAAACTGCGAACTAAACTGAAAAAACGTATGTCCGTACACGCGTTAGGGAAAAATATAAAAAGTAATATTTCGCAACTTTGACGACGTGGTATGCTTCCTTAGACTTTTTAAAGTAATTTTTGTTGAATAAGTTATTCATTTTTTTGCCTATTAAGCCCAGAAAATCAATTTTTATTTGACCCTTTACTGCGTGTTCGGACATACGTTTTTCAGTTTAGTTCGCGGTTTCGTCGCTAGATGGCGCCACAAATTTTCTCCATAAAATGACAATTTTTTAATTTTCTTTAATAATGGTCCTAGCAGGCTATAATTAGATTCGTTCGATTCCTTAGGCCACAAGGAACAATTTGTATATCTCAGAATTTTGGAAAAGTCCCTAGTTTTCGAGAAAATCGAGATTTTCTATTTTTGTAGTTCCAACTTTCACCGCTAGATGGACGCCAATTTTTTAGTCCATGAAATGGGCTATTTTTCTATTTTCTTTAATAATGGTCCTAGCAAGCTATAATTAGATTCGTTCGATTCCGTAGGCGACAAGGAAGAATTTGTATATCTCAGAATTTCAAAAAAGTCCCTAGTTTTTGAGAAAATCGAAATTTTAGTGTTTCGTAGTTCCGCCGCTCGCCGCTAGATGGCGCCACCTGTGCCGTTTTGGACCGAATTCGACAAAAATTCATTTTCTGGCTTTATTAGGCATCAAAACGCATTAAACCCTAATAGAAATTTGTTTCTAAATGCCTCAGGAACCATACTACGTCGTCAAAGTGCCGAAATATTCATTTTTTTATTTTCCGTATATGCGTGTTCGGACCCTCACTTTTTAGGTTTAGTTCACCCGTTTCGCCGCTAGATGGAATCCAATTTTTTAGTCCATAAACTGCACTATTTGTAGCGTGAGCAAATTCAATTTTTAAAATAAAAAACAATTTGTTATTAGGATCGTTAATATTCCCTGATGTTAAGTCTCGAAACTATTCTGCATTCCATGAGCAAGTTAAGTTCACGTGCCCTCGCTCATCGTGCTATTCGAGATTGTAGACGTTGAGTGAAACGCGGGTGGATTAAGCAAGAGTATATCGAGACTTCTAAATTCCCTCCTCGGAATCGTAAAGCGATTCAGCGAGTAGCAAGCAAGAGCACCGCCTTGAACAGTCTAATTTCGTTTTAATATCACGGAGTCGGTAGAACGATCGTTTGCCGTAATGGTAATCGTTACCACGACAAAGCAATCGAGCGAAATTGTTTTTTCGGTAAGGTGACGAGGTAACCGGAGGAAGGGTTGAAAGGTGTGCAAGTAATTTGAGGCTTTATTAGGGGAAAGCTCGGTAATTTTACGAGTTTTTCAGTGAGGCGAATTAAGATTTGCATAACGTCGGCTCGGTTCTCGGACTTAAGCGTCGAGAAATGCAAATGTAACCTCGTGCGTTAGAACTTTCCCTCCTCTCTATTCTCGTCTTCTTTTCTCGGATAGGATCGCGCAAAGAGCGGCGGATAAGGGAGGAAAATAGCAGTTTCTCTAGCACGATGCCTCGCGTACATAAGATTCGGAGCGTTTTCGACCGAAATTCCGACACGACGCCGCGTCCTCGTTCAACGAAACAACCTTCCGCCTGCTTAAACTCTTTACCCTCTTACAATTCTCGCGGACGAGCTTTCACGTTTTTCTCGCTTCTTGTTGACTCTCGGCTCATTCGCGAGAAGGAAAACTGCCACGGAATTCGATCCTGTCCACGAGTCGCTGGAATCCTCGTCTCGTTGTTTGTAGACCACTTTGCGGGAAATCGCTTTTACCGCGTTTCGCTTTTACGACAACGTTACGATAACTCGAATCGAATCGAACATAGAGCGGTAACTTCGTGTCAGGTCGTTTAACGCGCGATGATCTCCGAGAAATTTAATTTGCTCGTTGCCGACTCGATAATAAGGCAGACGCGAGCGGAACGAATGGAAAATAAAAATTAACGAGTTTTTCAGCGTCGCCCGTGTAAAGCGGCGAGGAAAGCACGCGTTCGATATCGGATGCGCATACAATGACATTGATACGTTTCGTGACCGTTTGCGTAAACTGGCCGAGTTGAAACGTATTCGCACGTCGCGGCTCAGCTGCACCTGATTACGTTAATAACGAACACAATTGATGCTCACCTACGTGACTCGCAGAACGGCCGCGTTTAATCTGTTTACCGAAGTCCAACGTTGCTACCAGTCACATAGTCGTGCGTTTGTTCGGGAAAATTTGTCGTCGCTGCCGGCTCGAAGGTGAATCATGCGCGTATTAAGCCCGGAGATAGCATTATCGCCTCTATAACTATATCTAGTTCCGTTTAATCGAAAGACGAATCGAATACTTTCGAGGGAGCGAAAGAAAAATTTGACTGGATGTTGAAAGGTGGCAGGAGGAAGAGCGGAAACGTGGATATTAAATTGATAATGGAAATTCATATTATCGCTCGACGCGTTATGCACGAGGGAATATACCGTGGCAATCAACGCGTTAAAAGTTGTACGGTATCCGCGTATAGTCGGAGGTAAGCAAGAGATTGCTGTCCCATAAACATAAATACGTTTCTAGACGGAACGCAATGAGGCAATATTTCTGCCAGGCACGTAGCAGGAACTCGGTATCGAGGGGAGGGTAAGAGAAAAAGAGTGAAATAAATAAAATAAAGGGGGCAAAAGGCAGGTGGGCGAGGCAGGTATTTACGGTATATATTCGTATCGCCTACGGGCTGGTCAAACGTCAATTCAGCCCCGGTGTATTCCCGGCACGCGATGGAATCACTGGGAAAAACCTGTATTTTCTGCGAGAAATCTCGTGTCCGGATAAAGTTGGTTATCGCGCGACTCGGCGAATACAACGAGCCGGATCGAATAGGATCGAGTTTCCTTCCGTTTCGTTTCCCTTCGACCTCCACTTTCGAAACTCCACAGATCTCTTGCTTCCGACCATACATACAGATTCGAGCACGTATTCATCCCCTATAGGGAATGTCTATTTTTTCGAAATTTCGCCTCGTTGTACCCGGGGATTCGCAGTCGGCTACCGATAACCGTTTATCCGTACGTCTGTTTTCGTTTTTCGGCCAGTTCGCCGGAACGGAGGAGGAATTCGAATAACCGAAATCACGGGAACCCGCGTCGCCCGAATTTGTATCTTGAGCGACGTTCCACCTCGAGTAAGCGAGAATGCCCGGATCGGTGCGGTACGCGAACGCGCGCACACATCGCCGGCGATAAATTCAAATTTTATTGAATTATACAGCGCATCGGGGAAGATCGTTTAAAGTACAAGCAAATGCTTTCACGATCGAATTCGTCGCGTGGTTTCTGGCAGAACTCGTCGTTTCTGTTTGCGCATAATAAATATTTATAAGGGAGGGAGCTCGGCCAACGACGAGAAGCAGTTTCATATTATTATTCGATCGATTCCTGTTCCCGAACGCTGCAAATTATCGTACTCGAAATTATCAGTAATTTATATTTATTATAAACGCGTATTTCAATTATTTCGCGTTCCACCGAATTCGATCAAAATTTCATATTTCGGCGAGACTTCGTTCTGGTCGATGAACTCGTCGGAGTTGCATCGTCGTATACCGAAACGCGATATTGGTTTAATTTCGAACGATAACCACGACCGATAGCGGGGCAATAATTGGCCACGATCACAGCGTTGATCAATGGAATAGCGGAGCCATCTGAAATAATTAGGTCCACCAGTTTTGCGGTAAGATCGAATATGAGCCCGCCACGTTAACGTCTATACCGGGGACCATGTAATTGCAATTTCACCAGCCGTGCAAATGTTGGTCCATACGTTGAACCGGTTAAGGCAACGCTATAATAGGTCTTAAACGCGGCAACGAATCGCGTAGGCCATCGCCGATTATCGAATGCCAATTTGTGCGTCGTACTCTGTTTCTCGGAATGCTAGGAAAAAGGTTATATTCGTAATTCGTATCAGCGATTTATCGAAGCGGATAAAACGTACAGCGAGGATTAAAAAATATCTCTGGCCAGCGTCAGGGAAGACAATGGCTACGAAAACGTTTAATACCGACGCGTCCGTATGCCTTCGATGTGATTTATCGTTCTCCAAGATGCGCAAGAATATAATGCCGGTGATTTATCGTTCCATTATTCGGCCTCCTGGGTGCCCTTGCGCTTACGACAAACTGCCGAACACTTGGCTGTCTACCAGCCAATGAAATCCTTAAAGAGGGTTGTTTCCCTAAAACCGTAGACGTCTCGGAATACGTTGTCCCTGCTGAACCGTCGAGTATAAAGTGGAAGCTTGCGTTACCTTACCTTCTTCCTTCGAAGATTGCGTTTGCTCCAATTTTTCTCTCTCTCTTTACATTCCCGAGTAAGTTCGCGAGTCGTACTTTGTCCCTGCGCGTAATTGCGTTCCCATAACGAGGCGAGGGAAATCTTACTTTTTCCTTTTGCGCCTTCTTCTCGATCTGATATTCTGCTTCGGTACAATTATGGGTGGAGTTGGGCCGAGTTCGGGCAGAGGAATGTAATTTCGTGGTGCCTTAAATTCAATTTCGAGCGTGTTCATTAGATCGTCGTTGGGCAAAGTGTGCCTTATGCTCCTCAAAAACAGCATCTCTTCTGCGGGACGCTTCGGTGGCGGCTGCTGATCCGGTACCACGTGGACTTTCGTGCAACCCGGTTTACATTTTTCCCCTGCACCGCAAACGCGATATTTTAACTACATCGCGCACCTCTTATTTCAACCCTTTTGTTACCGTAGTCGCTTCGATTCGAGCAAAGAAATTTATTTTTATACGCGGGTATTTCATCAAATATTAACGTAGCAAAAGGGTTATTTTTTTGCATCGCTGGATAAATCGGACTCGAGATAGTACATCGTTTCGACAGCTCGTACGTTTCGTTGCCATCTCGCAACAACTGTTTATACTTATTTACGCTCTTAGGAATATTTCATGCTTTAGGTTTAATTCTGTTCGGACAGGATCTCTTTTATTTTTTTCTCTGTTGTATGCTTCAGCAGTTTCACAGAGAAAATTAATTACCGACTGAAGCGCAAACAACGAGTTCTTTGTCCGAACAAACAGGATTTCGCGAGTTTCCGTATAAACTATAAATCTCTGATTGTTTATTTTTTGCGTTATTGTTTCGTACGCTGTACGTGTAAAATCTCCGGTGGAAAATGGAAAAGCTGTGTAGGTATTGTAAAAAATTATTTGTAAAAAGGCTACCGTTAATAATTAATATAGCGTAGATTTACGTCGCTATTCTTGTTCGATTTCGCGACGTTATCGGATTATCTAACCCTTTGTACAAGATTAGAGACGAAAAGCGCATTGTACCTTGTTCGTCGGCGCAATTGAAGTCGAAACTCCGCTTTTCTTGTTCCTGAGAGTCGTCCGACTGGAAATGTCCTTTATGCTTCGGTATTTTCACGGATAAAATGTTGTCGTCGATTTGTTGCGTTAGTTCGTCGTACGGTGGTTCCGCGTGCGGAGGCGGACACGATCGATGAAGACATTTCGGACAATCGCATCGGTTATTTGTCATGTTACCGTAGATTTCTTCTTTACCTTTTATCCGGAGGATTTCCTTCTACAATTTGGGGGCTAGTCTAACGGTTGCCATTTTGTCGAAACATTTGAAGGGACCTCGATCGAGCGCGTCTTCTCGTTTAACGACCATGTTCCCTTCGTTGGATTCCGTGAATTGAACTTTTTCATCGAACAAGTTCTTGACTCGGTTATTAGGGAAAAAGGAAAGCAAGGAGATTTTCTGCCTCGAACGCCGGAGTCGATTAGCGATTAGCATTAACGATACAAGATTACGCTCTTCGGAGTTTAGGATGCTGGCTGGGAATTAATCGCTGACGCGACAGCCTCGAACGATATCGGAGAACTTTTCATCAATGTTTATCGATGTTTTTAGCGTTTACGTTGCAAACGACGGTAACCGCTGAAACACGGGAACGCGAAACACGGTGTTGTAAATAAAATTAATTCTATTTATGGTACGTTCGAACGTTACAACGAATAATTTCACGCGCAAACGTATAGAAATGCCAGACACGTTCTCGACGAAGAGGTTTAATGGATCGATATAGAGTTTTTGAACCGCGCGTAGGACAGAAATAGTTTTAATTGCAAGTAACGAATACCGACAGGACACGTATAAAGCATTTTGCGTTTATTACGGACACGACAAACGAATAAATATTAGCCAAGTGCCCGTAAACACGAATATACAAATGTTGACGCAAATAAATATTAAATAAATAGAAGAACGCTTTATCGATCCGTTCCGTCGGCAGGAAATTAGATTCTAGAATATAAATGAATCGCGGGCATTGCATTCGCGTGCCCTTTCGCGACAAAATTTCCCGTATTCGGCTCTCGCGGCTTTCCGGAGACGCAACGTGTAAAATATTAATTAAATTAGCCTGACTGGCCGCCATCTCTGAATGACTTTTCCGTATTAAAAAGCGTATTTAATTAAAATTTACGCCGCGATGGAAGTAATTTTGCAACGGTGTGTCACTACTTTGTCGTCGACTTGAAAAGCGATATCTGTTAACGAAGTCAACTTTGTTACGCCTTCTATTTTTTCCCTCTCTCTCTCGCTCTCCCTGTCTCTCCGTCTACGTGCCTCTCTCCGTCTTCATTATCTCGCGATCAAAGTTCAGGCCACCGACTACAATCGAATTATCGGTTTTTAAATGAAATTCTTCGCCACGCTCTGCTCGGTTTTCTCGGAAACTTTTCAGGCTAACGCAATTTCTCGCGTAATTGGTGGATTAATTCGATGAATTTAACGGTCTGCTTGGAGTTCGTTTAAGTCGTTACAACGAGTGCGCGTGTAATCGTTTCAGCCCGGTCGTCTTCGCTTTATATTTCTTTTCCTTTTCCTATCAAAGCGCCTTCCCGACGCGAGGCGTCTCGCCGAAAGATGAAATTTCAAAGTTTCCTCCTGCTCGTTGTCGATAAAATCTGTCTCTCTTTCTTTTTAACGCGTGCCAAACAAATTCAGCCAGCGTCGTGTTCGTGGACGAGCAAACGACACGGTTCGCTTAATATTTTTCATTCCTTACCGCGTTGAAAACACAAGACGCGACTCGCAGATAGAAGCACAAAGAAAGCGGAAGAAGGAACGATGTAAATGAGAAAGAACCGTTATGGGGTCTTTCTTGGCGATGCAGAGACGGGACCAAAGGCGAGACGAGGGTCGACAGAGGGACAGAATCGTTGTTTTCGTCGGAAAATTTCTTCTGGACACGAGACGGCTATGCCGTGAAAGCTGGTCGGACGTCGGTGGTTCCATTGTTTCGTATTCGCGGCCCTTTTCTTCCATGATCCATCGCGAAAACCTCGTGTCATCCCGTTGAGTGCATGGATTCATATTTTACCAGCAAATATACAAAATACAGAGATTCCTGACGTTCGACCGGCCAATATGATTTCTTTTTTTCCGCCTGCCCTTTTATCTTCGTTTCGTTGGACAAACAACGCCTACGCATTATAAACTTTTTAATTCGACCGGATTTCTCGAAACGCAGAACTTTTTTCGAGGACCTTTTATCGAGATTAACGTATTGACTCTCGTAAGGTCACCGTATTTCCCGTTTCGAAATATTTGATGGCGGTGGTTACGACCATGCGCGTTCATCGCCACGCACGGATTTAATTCGTTAAGCACTTAAGAAATTAATGCACCGTGGTAATTTTGAATATGATTAAAGTTAAATAATGTAAAACAGCAGACTGTAACGGTGAATTTTTAACGCGTTGAATGCCGCGGGCCACTGCTACCGTCAGCACCGCAGTAATAGAGGTCAACGGTATAGCTGGCCATGCGCCGAGGATAACGTTTTCGCATGTTAATATCGCGGATGAAACCGCTCTGTTTCATAACAGTTTAAGCGGAAATCCTTCGTTAGAAGTTGATTTAACGTCGTTGTTTGAAGTTCGACTGGGTGAAAGACGTTAAATCGGTTAACCGTTTGATGCGCATCGTCGAGAAAGCAGCGTTTCCACAGATTTCGCGGAAGAAACGCTTTTAATTAAAAATAACGATCGCGGAACGATTGTTAGTTTCCCGTGCCGAGAACGCGTTAAATATTTTTCCGTCGACTCGAAGCCGAAAGGTTATTCGTTTTAGTTTCGCGCTGCTCGTCCGTTTTGAACACTTGAGTTTGCCGAAACATAAGCGAGCTTTATTTAACCGAGCCGCGGATCTCCGGGGTATAATGTCATTGTACGTCGACGTAGCCATCCATTTTGACGGCTAACGAGCTGACCGTAATATCGTTGCGCGAGTTGGCGCGAGCACAAAACATTTTTAATGAGATATACGGAAAGAGAACAAAGTTGCCACTTTAATTTCGTCGGATCTCGCTAATTTCGCGCCAACTTTTTCCTGACACGAGCAATTAACGTTATTCCGACGTCCGTGGAAGAATAATTGTTTGTCCGCCGTACTTTTGTAAACTTTAGCTCGGCAGAACTTGTCTCGCCATCGATTCTCTTCGCGTATCGAAAATAAGAGTTGCTCGTCTTCGACGCAGGTTGTACACTTCTTAATCTCAGAAACCCTCAAAAAGTAAAACATCAAAAGCCAGATTTGCTCGTGTCTGTACTGGCGAGACAATTGTCACGCCTTTCAACGCGGCTCGTTAGTGCACCGGTGATCTAATCTATCGGTGTTGCTTCCGTTTAGCCGGATTGATCAAAGCCGTATCGAGCTAATTATACAGCGGTTCAATATCCAACGTGCATCGAATGACCCGTGCGCCGAAATCATCGAATAATACGTCGGTGGAACGCGATGTAATATACCGCGAACATCCTGGAATCTTCATTTTTCGCAAACATCGCATTGTCGGTCGAAACAAACACGTTTCGTCGATAATATTCCGTAACAGAGTGTTACGTTAACGTTCACTGTAAATTGCGGCAGTCAGACTTTAATTCCATTATGTCCTAATAGCCGAGATAAATAAATTAGCGGGAAGCAAATAATAACCAGTAAACGCGTTGGCGGATACGTTCGTGTACCGATTATAAATCCTGATATAGTTTAATGCCAAGGATTGTTTACGAACGATAATTATGCGGCATGATCGTGCCGTAACCGAGGCTCGTTATAATCGTATTATAGATTCGATCGCTTTAATTGCGGCGATCTTTTGTTTCGCTAATTATCTACATCGGTGCGTGTATGCTCGTGGCCGGAAATTAATGTCGTAGCTGAAAGGTTCGAGGGGAAAAAGGCGATTTGAAATATCAGATACACGGGATCACGCATACGCACTTGGGAATCGTGGCTGAATACCGAACCAATCTGTAACCTATTAACGGACCTTTCCGATGTCGGTGGTTATCGATCGAAAACCAATTAATAGGATTCCCGTTGCGAATGGTTGCTCGATCGAAATATCAATCGTAAGATTCAAATACGAAACGAGATAACGTGGATTGCTCTTTGCATTTTTTATTTATCGAGTCGCCCAACGACAACGTCTTGGTACCGTAACGGTGCTTCGTAACGAGACCGTTCGTTCCGAGTTAAAAGTTGAAAAATGCACTTGTCTCAAGATTATTACCAACGTTTGTCATTCCTCGTCGTTTATTTACGAATCGAAAGCACCGCGGGGGCTACCGCGAACAGCGGCCGCGCTTGAAATATGTTTGCCGATCAATCGAATCAATTTAATCAAGAACCTAATACATTATCGCGGTATAGCGTCGATTCCGTGGTGCGGCATCGTTTAGAGGAATTTCAGGTCATCGATCACTCGATCGCGTTCGAACACCGTTACGTCGAATGAACCGTTTCATTTCCAACCGTATACTTTGCATACGCGTTTCCGTCTAAACGCGTTTAATGCCGTTTCAACCTATCGAATGCATTCCGCCTCTGTTTGCACCGATGCCGAACGATATCGTAACAGAATTGTACGGTATCGCGATGCTCTGGGTTACGTTGCTCATGACCGATCGGGTTTATAATATTAATAGCTAACGGATGCATAATTCGTATTTGTCGGAAAATCCTTTTAGCACGTACGAATTAATAAACATGGCGCTAATGATTTTTTCATAGCGAATCTATTAAAAATATGAAAACTTTAAAGAGTCGAACATAGAACATAGTTGTATTGTCGTCGGAGAAAGGTATCGTCGATGTAGTAAAAATTCGGGACAAAAAGGGTGAATATCTGCGCCACGATCACCGTCGAATAAAAAGCTCCACTATTCGAACGTACTCGACTCCGCGTTCTTTAAATTTTAAACGTATTGTTCTTATAACTATAGAAGGCTTTACAATGCCCATTTCGCGATTTATTCGTCGAGATATTTTACTCCGAGTGAATAGCTTAGAAGGGAGAAAGAGATAATACAATGAGCAGTACACATGCGCGATACAGAATATAAACTGTAGACGGATATTTTAATTTCCGGTTGGTCGGTGTCTCGGAAAAGCGAGTCCGCGATAACATTATCGGCGGGTCGCGTTTCTGTCTGGTCAAAGTTTTCATGAATTTACAAGTTTACAAATGAGTTTGTTCGCGTTTTAATCGATACCAGAGACGACGTTTCGCGAATGGAAAGAAACTTCCGAAGAGTCGTCAACGGTATTTAACGTAACATCGTTATTGGGCAATTACACGAACTTTGGCTTAATTGGAATATTCCACGGCGCTTAAGAAATTAGTTTCTCGTAATTGTTCGCCGCGAACTGTTCGATAAAACAGAGCTAGAAGAATCGCCGATACTTCCGTTACCAGCGATCGTTCGTCATTTTTCTTAATCGTTTCCGTTACGAATTAACAACGAAGTCTCGAGTAGTTGGGCAAAAATTTGAACGGTCTGTTCGTCGCGTCCTCGGTTTGAAATTTTATGGAAATTTCGAGACAAAGCTATTTTCTACGGTGGATGGCGAACGCGCACGAAATGAGCGGTTGTTGGACACGTGGCGGGTAAAACCACTTTTACCGTCGCCACCCTTAACGATCCTCGTTCTTCGTGTTTCATCGCGACTGCAATCATCCTCCATGGAGCCAGCATTTTGCACGAATATCGCACGAATTACCCCACAATTCACCAGACAACAGCTAATTTCATTTGCCTCCATACTGGCGAGAGTTTGTTTCATTTTTGCGTCTACTCGTTCGGATTCGAGACACGAAAACGAGCATATTCTTTCGCGTCCTTTTATTAAACGAACTGTTACTTCTTTTTTCGCGACACCGGAACTAGTCTAATAATTAACGTCGCCGTTTACGTTACGATGCAACAAATGTACTATTTTGCTTCGTAACGTTACAATTCCAAAGAAGGAAAGTCGAAAGGAGACTTGGAATAATTTGAAAGTTGAACAAAGGAAGGTAAAATATTTTTGTCAAATCCGAGCGAGAGACGTTGCAGCAGCCGAAGCTTAAGCCGTTGGATTTCGCTGCCGTTGACGTTGTCGGGTGACTGGGTTGTCAGTAACGGTCGGGGGTGGCTAGGCGAGAAGAGAATGGTAGAGAAAGGCAAGGAGGAAGGTCGGGCTGTGAGGTCAGCGCGTGACAAATGAGGCTGTTTGTCTGAAGCCTAGTACACACGGATAACGAGCCTCCTCGGAGGTCTTGGTGGGTCCTCTTTGCCCGTTGACTCTCGAGTCGCATCCCTCTCCGTTATTCCGTCCTCCCTAACCATCCCCGCTCGACCAGCCGAGAAAATTGCGTACTTTAAACACGCCTAGCCGCCTCTAATTCTCGAGTATGTCGTTGCATCTAATTGACGCGGTAATTAGCGACGAGACACGGACGGTTTTGCAATTAGGAACCGCGACAACGAGACGGTAGGAAAAGAAATTTTAGCCTACGACCGTGATGTTACCTAGGAGGGATCGTTGCGCTTCCGGCGTCGCGACGCGTCGTCGAAACACGCGAAAACGACATCGGCAAGAACGCGTCTGACTTCGTGGAGGTTCGGTTAATTAGCTGCTGCTTCATCGGTAGATCCACCGGTAATTATCCATTATGAGCTTGTCCGATCGAAGTGGCGACTTAGTCGACGCTCTATCGCGACCCTTAATTAGCCTATCGATAAACGGAATCTGGAGACGAGCGGGCGTGGAGGTTCGTCGTCGCCGGTTCTCGTTGGAAGCGTAAAATGTTCAGGGTATCCGGCTAAATGAGCTGTCAGTTTGACGACGCATCCCGCTGTCTATTAATTCTTCCTTTAATCCTGTCGCCGGGTAACCGTTTTATTCCGCGGTTTTTTTTACTGCTTTTAATTCGCATGAAATTCGATGGCGAGACTGTCGGATCGATCGTCTCTGAAAAATTATCTTCCCTATCGAAACGTTATTTCGATCGACAAAGTTTGCGGTGATGTCCCGATGGCAGGAAGAGCTCGATTTATTCTGTCATGAATTATGCGGACATCTATCAGTTCGGAACGTTCGGTTCAATACTTTCTTATTAATCCTATCCTGTCGCCTAAGATGAAGTGCTCGCGATGAATAGTCACGTACATATAACCACTTTTCTTACACGCTTTCTAAATATTTAGAACATAAGTTTATTATTCCGTCGTTATGTTGCAGACACGAAGGAAGGAAGGGAACGGCAATGTTTGAGGAGTTAATTTTTAATTATACGTTCTCAACCTTCGGTACTCGTAGAAACGAGGTAAATATGTAACTTTTAAGCAGAGTTTCCATTAAGGGCAGATAAAATATTGACTCGAACGTCTCAAATATTTTCCCGGCCGATGCCTTTAACATTAAATTCAGAGGAAACAGACGTTTAACAGCGCGACGCAGGAACGAGAGAGCGGAAAGATCGGAAAGCGTCGGCAGATTTCCGAAAATTGTTGGTTCTCGCAAAAAAGGAGAAGCTTCCTCCGTCGAATTCGATCTCGTGAATGATAGATGCGCGGTGGGGTCAGGAACGATCGATAATTTGTTGGCAAATTGAATGGGCGTGCGATGTCCAACTCGGCGTCCGGCGACCCTTAAATTTTATCCTCTTTTTGCGCGGCCCTCCTGTCGACAAATTTTAATATACGCCCTGGACGGCTCCGAGCTTATCCAGGGAAACGCGAGGAAACCGTCGCGTCGCTGGAAAAAGAGGATCGAATGAAACGACGCGATAATCCGCGAATAAATTCAGCAGCGCGATCTTCTCGACGCGGGCTTTATTTATTGCTGGGACTACGATTCGAAACCGCTCCGCTGCGATTGTCTCTACGATTGTATCGCCATCTTATCCGAGATACATCGAAATCATTGACCCAGTTTATCTACCCATCGGAAGTAAATTCAAATTTATTAACCTATCGCTTTACACGCCGTTATTGATATTTATCGCAAAGAGATAGTCCATTCTTCCGCTATATCTTTCGCACTATCTTCTGTATAAGCGCGCGTGTTCTCTGATTTTTCTAGCAAATGCAATTTGTATGTTTTACGCGCGAAACATATGCTGTCGAAATTTTTGAAAAATAGGGATCGCCAACGTGGGAAATCGTGTCCGGGTCTCTTTCGGCTACCTCGTTCACACCCTACTCTCGCGATTCCTTTTATCGTCGGGTCAAGGGATCTCGAACCTATGCGCATTTGTCAAAATTTAACGAAATTCAATATCGACAGGATTTGACGAATCGTTGCCCGTTGTACCGCTTATTCTATTATACTACCGATCGCGTTGCAAAGGACGGTTGTTTGTTGCTCTTCGAATATTGCCAGGATGATCGTTTTCCCGATGGTACATCGACCACCCTATTAATTACGATGTAAATTACCGTCACTGATATTAAATAGATAATACGTATTATCGCGCGAAGAGGGTTACTATAGACACGCGTCGAGTTGTTCGATGTACACGCGGATCATGGATATCGATAGAATTAACGTCGAACTGCATTGGTTACATACGCAACGATGCATCGAGAATAAATAAAATTTGAATTCGAAAGGAGCTTTCCGATTCTAAAGGCGGAAGTTTATTTCGATTAACCGCGAGCGAGGATTCGAGAAGATCGAACGTCGAGCAAAGAGAAGTACAAAGGACGAGGGATAGGGTAAATCGGTCGAAGGGAAACGAAAGGAATTAGGAAGATAACGCTACAAGCTATAATCGATAACTGTCGAGGGATAAAAATGGCTGGGACGTAACATATGGCGCGATATCGTAACGGTAGTGGCAAAAAGGAAATTCGAGATCGTAACTTGATTGCTTTTTCTCGACCTCCGCGTCCCTTTGTCTCCCCCATCCCCGACAGATAAGGAGATGAACCGTGATAACGATATCCGTGACTTATGATACTTTAAGTAAGTGTATCGCCATCGTATCTCGAGTTCACAAACCTTCCCGTTCGATTTTTCGCGATCTTTCTTTTTCTCCTTTAATTCTCGCCAACGTTCTAACGTCCGCTGCTCGATATTGCACCTAACTCTTGTCTCTATTACCATGCTGACTCTTCGTAACGTTTTTACGTCGCTTCCAGAGCTCGGCAAAAGCCAGCGAATAATACAGACGGTACTCTGATCTTTTTTATACCTTGTTTCTTTATCGTCGTCCGAGATTTTCATTAGATTCTCCGCTGCGTGTATCACGAGCATAGACGGTGGTATATGCAAATTGGATCGCGGTATCTCAGCCGAAGCCGCATATGCAGATGGTGAATATTGGAAGAAAAGGTGCTGCCGCGACATACTTGCTTGGAACATCGAAAGACGAGAAAAGTTCCACGAGGATGGAATTCTTCTTTCCTCCTACCTTTTAAACAGATTCCGCTCGATACGTTGGAAACTCGCGACGGCTACCAACCTCGAAGTAACAACGATTTTCATGCGTCGTTTAAAGGAGAACGGAAGGTAGAGTCCCCTGATCCTTTCGAGAAGTAAATCTTCGACAATGTTCCTCCACGAATTCGCATTCGATCACGCAACATTTTAACGCGTTATTCCCCTGTCAGTAAGACACGCGTGTCAACCCTTTAGAATCGATGGAATTTTTTATATTTCGATACCACAGACTCCTTCTTCGGACCTTTCTACACTTCGAGTCGAGAACGCGACGCGAATGCAGCGTAACCGCAACATCGCGCATGGGGTGGGAGATTCGCGATCGACGATCGATCCTCTGTTTGTTCCTTCAAGTTCAAAGGTCGTGAAATGCAACGAAATTCATAAATATCAGCGTTCAATATGTACGAGCACGAAGACAGTACGTGCTCTAAAGGACGAGTCGGGGACATCCTATTATGATGGTCCGATCGCAACCAATAAATCACTCGGTAGTCGGTCCCCGATGACGTTCGCCATCGATCATTCGCAGCAATTCGCAAGAAGGGATCGTTGACCCACCACGAAGGGACACACAAAGCCTAGACTAATCGATATTCGACCATTAAATAGAGACACTTAATTAAGATCAATAAGGCTTCCGATACGACATTAACGCTGCACGGTGCTTTACTTTGACGTAGTCGCTACAGGACCCATCTCAGGATGATCGATGCAAAACTTGTTTCAACTCGTTAACCGTAGTTAACCCCTCGTTCGAACGAAGAACACGCGAAACCTTTTTCGCGTTGCATTTTGTCATTCCTAGCCGGTGGAATTTTTACGAATACGAGCTCTTTCTAAAAGCAAAAACTCGTGCTTCGAAGAATGCTCGTACGACTAGACACGCTCGTAACTTGTTCGCGCGATAATCCGCAGAGTTTTTAATGCTTAACGCGTAAATAATTTTATCGCGAGGTCCATTTTGTGCAGCAAGCGAGACATTCGCGAATCTACGATAAACCCGTACGGGAGAATACGGGATAGCGTACGGGACGTAGTTAATTGTCACTCTTTAAGCCGTGTATCAAACGGCGTTTGTGAAAAAGAAGTCGCATCGTGTCACCAACAGAATTATATTTTAGTTTATTCTGGACAGTTGACGCGACCAGTCGTCGGGACAGGTCGGAGATTAAATTTTATTTCAACGCGTTGCCAATTTTTTTTTTACTCGTTCGAAATAACATAGGCCCGTAAATTCGGGTCAACGATTCGGAACTCGGACCTTTGCCCGAATAAACACGTTCGTTTCGGCCAGAACTGCGAATTTTATGGAACTGCGAAACAAAACGACGATGAACCGATGCTCGGTTTAAACGCGATCTTCGGATTTCGCCATTCGTATCACCGAATCACCTTTCTGTTTGTTTTATTCGCGCGACGAATGTTCCTCGGTCGAAAGCGTTAATAACCAATTATAGGCATACCGAGTCTCGTTACCAAGCAACTTGTCATACTCCGTAACGATCCCCGTAATTTGATCCGTACGTATCGTGAAAGCCGTGTGTAAGCATTAAATGGGGCGATGTTTAAAATTACATTCGGTCGGTATCGCGACGGCATAATCTTGCGAAACAGCTTTCGCATTCACGACGATGAATGCGGAGGGTCGTTAAACAGCGCGATCGTCGTAAGTCGGTGGGGAAGAAAAAAAGCTTCTTATCGGTAGCGTGCCGCGGCCGTAACTCATCTCCGAAAACGAGAATATTATCTCAAGTATAAATTCGAGACGCGGTTCAGCAATTTCATTGATTTATCGAAGTACACGACGGCCCGGTTGCTCCTCTAGGGGAGGAAGCAAGGTACCGAGCGTGCCTGGACATCAGCATCTTTGAACTTTATTTATACGCCACGAATCCATGGATTGTCCGTGGGCGCATTATAATGGGACATTACCTAAATTGCGGACATTTCGTACGGCCATTCGTTGGCAACTCCTTTCAACACCGACCGCTCCAATTTATGACGCTCTTACACGGGATCACTCGAGGACATAATCCTTGCTTTTCCAAGACGGATGCTTCCGCTCGGAACAATCTTTTCGCTATGGGTTCTCGAGAGCTCTCGTTTCCTCGATTCGGTTTCGCTTTGGCGCGGAAAACCTGAACGACGGCGTCCGAGTTTCAAAGAAAAAACCACCGTTTTAGGAGCACGCGAAATAATTATGAGCCGAGGATAACGAGCTCGTTAAGAAAACCCTTCGGTTCTGCCGTTCCTCGAAAAGAAAACGTTGACCGAGCGAGACGGCGGAGTCGAGGAGTTGTTCGGCCTGCTCGTTTTCGAATCGCGGGACGGATAATCGACGTCGTTCGAGTGCGAGCAACGAAACCGACGCTTTTGTCGGGAGTCTCGCAGCGGCCTGGCGATTTAAGCGACGTCCAAACTATGGAGACTTACGGGCGTGACCTATATGAATCCACGCTTGCAACCAAAGTTACGGCCACGGAAATAAATCCGATTTAGTCCCACAGGAAGAGACAGATTTATTTCCGGAAGAACATTCGACTATTTGCGGTAGACGATTCGGTTTCTCCCTTTTCCGCGTGTTCCCGAAAAAAGAAACGGTTACTGGAGGGTGCGAGCTGGCAATCGCTAGATTATTTTCACGAACAGATAGCGTCAGCTAGTTCTTATCGATGATGGATGAACGCTCGGCGAATATTATGAACTCCCAAGACATTTCGTTTACGGCGGTAAAGGACAGTGGCAAAATGGTCAATTTGGGAATGGACGCGCGTAAATATAAGAACGATAATAGCCGTATAACGACGTCGCTATAAAGCGACTCGTCGATGAATATCGGGACGGCAAAAATTCCGACAAAAGTTTTTTTATTGGCCCCAGCGCGTTCAATATTCCGCGAAGACCTATTCGTTTCGTTCATCCGTTGCACTCTGTTTGACAAGATCCATGAAAGAGCGAATCTACAAAATAAAAATTCACCTCGATCGCTCGGGGAAGCTGAATATTCAGGAGAAATCACGACTGTTTCGCGGCTGTCGTTTCTCTTAAATCTCTCTTTGCGTTCGTTGAAATAACAGATTTGCCAGGTGAAATCCTCCCTGATCTTGGGACGACGTTGGCAAACCTCACGGATACACAAAGTAAATACGAATGTATAGGGCCAATAGGTTGAATAGAAGCGACCGCAAAGCGCAAAAGGACGGGCCAGAGAAGCGGAAGATGGTTCTAACGCTATCGTGCACCTAGGTATCCGCAGGGTTTGCGAGGTTAAGGGTAACAGTGAAGGGTCCTTTCTCGCCGTGTTCCTTTGCTGACCGAGTTTAGCTCGGCTTGGACCGTTGCGCGTGATCGAAACTCGTCCAGTACGATGGAGCCGAAACAGCAGACGAATTCCTGCACCCTCTTAAGCCGTCCACCGTATACGCTTCAGGATAAATCTCCCGACGCGTTGCTTCTACCAACTAAAGGGATTGCTCGAAACAGTGGCGGTTGTTTACTCGCGTACACTTTTCGGTTTGCTAACAAAGAGACAGAATGTGTCCTTTCAGGATGCGCGCTGAATACGCGAGTATTCAGTGGCAATTTAACGCGTAGATATACGAGAATAAGAATCCTAGTTACACCGATGCTCGTTTTTCACGCGTTACAAGAAACGTAATCAAGTACATCTCTGGTTCTATTTTTAAGCGGGCACCTAGCGACAAACGTAAGCGCTCGTAAAAATGTAAATTTTGAACGGACGATTAAGCTTGCGCGGGTGCGATTAACGCGACGGAACGTTGCGACGCGAATTTATTCTCTTGTAATTGCGATTTATCCTCGTTGCCGGACAATCGCCGAGCTCTGCCCTCGCGCGATCGAGCTCCGCATGCGTACTCCGCGAACCCGCAGCCAGTAATTTTAAAGCAGCGATTAGTTGGAGAAGTCGTTCTTAAGTTATCGGTAAGTTTGCGGCCAAGTTGCACGAGCGCGCTACTTGTCGTTTAATGGATCGTTTAATCGGATATCGAAAGTTACGACTTCGAGCGTCTGTCAGAAAATTCGCCCTCGTAATTTCCAGCGGCAGCGTTTATGTTTTTATCTCGTTCGAAACATTCTTCGGGAAGCACCTATGTGAAATTCTGACGCCGATGTTCCATTTTTTACAATTTTTTAAAGAGCACGCGTTTATCGGAGAACCCTAATATTTGTTCGTAAAAATACGGGCATGGAATTAGGTGATTACTCGAAGACAGCGAATACGCCGAGTCGCGTATTTGATAAACGGGTTTTCGCGAATTATCGTACAATCTCGTCGCTCGTGCATACGGCACGGTAACTCGCCGGGCTATTGTCTGCCATGTGGCTGCACAAAATGCGATAAGCAATGATTTCCGCTTTAAAGGTTCTTTATTGGAATGTTGCTGAATCGTCGAATCGCATAGTACCACGAAAGAGCGTAGATATTATCGCGCACGTCGTACTAAAATACCGGCTCTGTCGGTATTTATTCGACTAATGTACGCTCGTACGACTATAAGGTGATTTGCGCGAAGAATCAAAAATCTACATGCGACCGATCGACTCGGTAAGTCGAGCATCGCGGTAAATATCGTTCCAAGTGTCCCGAGAAGCAGTTAATTAACGTATTTTCGAAACTTTACGCAACGTAATTATTCACGCGGTGTTCTCGACGGGTCGCGGCGTAATTCACTCGGTCATTTTTCTCTTGCTTTTCCGCATACACGCGTGACACCAACTGTCCCAGCACTGGTTTCCTCGTGCAAGCGTAACCAGGGTTAAACGCGTTTTAATTATATGCGGTTATGGGAAGGCGTGCATCCCTGACTGATACACTTGCGCGTCACGGTGCGCAGGATGTCGCGCGGCCGGTGTTAATCGTTTTCGAATTTGTCACCGTTGCTGTCTTCAACTCTTGACCTGACTGTATAACCGCTATCGCACGAGCTACGCGCCCGTTCGTTCGTGCCACGATAATTACCATCGTGCAATGGCAAAAGTTTGAAAATTCGAAAAACTATGCGAAACGTAGGTTGCGTAGAACAGATGGTTCGCTTTAGAGCGTTCCTCGTACGTTCGATAAAGCGTTAGCTTTTTTCGCTATAGCAGGACACAGAGGTTGGCCGGTTTAATTGCAGAGCGTCGAACTAGTAAAAGGTATCCTGCTGGCTGCCAGTTTTCGGTTCCCTTTGATGCCATTTTTCGGGGAAAAATTGAAATACATTTTACGGGAACGTCATGAATTTAATATCGCGTTTCGGTAGATGTCGCGATTATTACGAACAAGAATTGATTATGACGGTATTATGTGAAACTAATTTAAGCTTTATATTTTCCAAATTTGTCCATTTCGTTTGCCCTATTAATTTCTTGGATATTCATCCGATTGTTTCCTTCGTTTCCGTTCAATCCGTACGACTGCTCCGGTTACCGTTTCCGGTTGAATATCGCCGAGGGAAAAATTACACGGTTCTGTTGCTCGAAGTATACATAGTCGTAACTCGTTGCTCATCCTCGCATTTTCCCTGTGGCTGACGTCGTAACCTTCGCGTCTTTTCAGTCGCGTGTTTTCAACGGGAAACGCTACGCGTCGCGCCGTACATCCAGGGCGACGCGGAACGTTTAGCGCGCTTGCCACGCTGCCCGTGTAATTTTCCTTCGGCCCTATAAACGGGAAAACTTCCAGCGAGAAATCTTAGGAAACGTCGACCCCGTTCTATTCTCGTAGCCCGTATATAACTTACTCGGGAGTGCTTTATTACTCGCGAAACTCTTAAGAACAAGCGCGAATATAACGGATAATAACAGGCGATATTCCGCGTTGAACGCGGCGCCGATCAAAGGGTACATTGTTTCAAGAGTTCACGACCAGCAGAAATTACGACAGAGAACAAGGGTGGAAAGGAGCGACAAAATTGACTACGAAGCAAATCGCCTAACTCCTTGGCTCTTTTAATAAGCGAGAATTATCGAAAAAGCAATTTGTCGTAACGGACTTCCAATTAATTTGCCTTCTTCTCGTTTTTCATTTTCTCGCGCGGTTTCTGTGCCATCGGTTTTTTCCCCGACGCGGAAGTCGTACTCGAGATTACAGTTTCGCGCAAGATTCTCGAGAATAAAGAAGTGCGCTCATGTCGGCGAAGAAAACTCGCGAGAACAATATACGTCGCCGGTTAAATTCCTCGTCACGTATTCGATGTTTCTCTTTGAAAACGTTTAAGATGAAGCGAATAGACGTAAAGCTCGTATAACGAGCGCGCCCTGTCACCCAGCTTATTATACTTTTAATAAATTTCCTCTCGTGTACCTTCGACCGGTCGTATAACACTTTCAGCAGGCCGCGAACGGCCTTTTCACTCCGGCGACCATTTTTTGACTTTCAGATGAGCCGGGCTCATGAATATTTTCTGTGGAACCGCGTTATTGAACGCGGTACAGCTCACGCCCGTTCGCGTATAAACTTCCTGTCGATAGTTTGACACGGTCGGGAAAAAATAAAAAAAACGACGCGAAGGAAAAACGTAGGAATCGTCGTGACAAAAACGAGCGTGGCCGCGCGACGAGTTGGTCGTAGATTTTTGCCTGCGTAAATTTCGTCGGCGAGATTGGTAAGCGATATATTCGATGCAAATAATTCAACGTATTTGTCGCCGGGAACATTATTACTCTCCCGAATTCGATGCTCGCGCGATGGAACAACAACCGACAGTCATAATATTGCTGACTGCGATAAAAAAGCGCAAACAAGGGAGATCGATTCTCCCCGCTGCTTACGGAGATTAATTTACGGTGAACGTACCGCGCATCGCGCGTTCCGTCCATCTGTTTGATGGCTTTCCAACAAATTAACGGGTTATTCGAATTGGGAAATCTTTTTTCGAATTCTATTTATACAGGGGATTTTTGCTATAACGCTACTATTTTTATTGCCGGTTAAGCGAGCTTCTCTTCACGCGGGATTTCGCGTACTCTACCGGTGCTCGCAAATTCTCTGTTGAACGTTGAGTGTTATATATCGTACGTGGAGGATTGTCACGCATCAAATTTTCATGCATCGATTCCTCACGCATCGACTCTCTACGCTTCGAGTCACTCGCGTGTCGAATATTTATGTACCGAGTATTCACGCGTCGAATCTTCGCGCGTCAATTTCCTACGAGTCCGATTTTTTCACGCTTCGACTTCTTACGCGCCGTTTGATATCCATCATCGCAATTTTCGCGGTATTCCGAGACCTCCTGTACTCGCTCGGGAATTACTTTTCTGCAGTGTGCCCGGGCAAAACGTACAATGGACTCTAGCGGAGTTCACGGCTAGCAGCGTTAATAAAAAATAAATATTCTCCTTATATATAGCACGAAGATTCGTTGTCTTTTTTATAGTCGAATGTTTCAAGTGGCGAGCTCGGCGGAGACAATTACGGATAATTTAGCCGAGGGTAATAAAGTCGCAGTTCTTTCTTCGCTGCAGTTCGTTTTCAAAACCGACGAAGCACGGCAATGATAAACGCGAAAACTTTGCACACAATATCCAACGTGAGAACTTTTCCACGGGATGGTTATTTTTTGTTTCCGGCAGCCGCAATTTTTCGTCCGTCGTTGAATATTTAACGCGGTCGTGAAGTCAAGAATGGATTATGTACGTTCTCGATTTCGGGACGGTATATCTTATCGATTATACGGCATGAACGGACGTAGATGCATTAATAAATCGGTGCAACCGGCTTTTCGCAAATGGGGCTATATATTATCGACGAGTCGTCGAGTCCGCGATTATGGTCGAATCCAAACCGCGCCGATTGCACGGTAGCTGCATTAACGTTTCGAACCGGTTAATTGTGATTCAGTTCATGATTCTTCCCTATACCCGAGCGATGACGTATGGTAAATACGATTCTATCGACTCGTGAAATCGTACTCTTAGCAACGATTATTCGAAAACACGAGTTGTCAAATTTTACCGTGTTCGAGAGGTAAGTAATCGAGTACAAGCTCGAGCGGTTTTTTCGCCGATGCCGTTGACACTGTTGCTGGCTGAAAAATAAGAGAATCTTAGCGGATGAAGATCGAACGAACGCAGCAGCGAGTCGCTATTAATTTTCATTGACGCGTTTCGACAAAACCACTTTGAAAATGTCTCGCAGACAAATAACATCGTCGCTCCTTTCGTAAGAGTGATGCACGGCCACCATCGCTCGTGCCGGATCCTCGCTGCTGTCCTGACACGGAATTCCCGAGGTGAAACTATCCTCCAGCCTCGATTCCCGTCTTTCCCCGTTTTCCCTTCGGTGAACCGTCGCGTTTTCTAGCCCCGTATTTCATTCCTCGGCCTCCGCCGGCTCAACCTCCGTGTGTAAACGTGTCCTAGTACCACTCGTGGTCATAATTCCGTTTAAGAGCATAATTCCGACTCTCGAGTGGCAAACATTGCGACGGAAACACGACGAGAATGACAACGAAAATGACGACGGTACCAACAGCCAACTAACTTCGTTAAATCTTGACACGTTAGATCGCTGCGCGTCATAACCCGACGCGTTAAATTATTACGCGTTATATCATCCGGCATTGAATCGCTACGAATCGCAATACCGCGCATAGCAACCACCGCATGTAGACATCACTGCGCTTTAGATTATCAGTGCATAAGTGTCACCACGCGCAGAAATTCCATTCGTGGAAATTTCCATGCACCGAGATCACCTTCTGTTAGATCGCATAAGGTGTAACATCTTCGATGATAAGCGGGAGAAGCGATAAGATACGTTACAGGGTATGTTTCGAAAACGGAAGAGCAGGGAAGAGGATAATCGCGTTTGATGAATTCGAGATAAGCCAAAAAACTGCTTTCAACTGGAACTTGGAGAAGGGTGGTTGCACTAAGGATCGAATGAAAGGGTCGAGGCCGTCTAGAAAGCAGTGGTCGAGTGCGATGCGCGAGGAACGGGTGGGCCGCATAACATCAACATAATTTTCAAGAGCCGCGAGAGGTCGCATTTCCATAATGGGATGCATCGAAAGCTAGGGGCTCGGCTGGTACGCTTCCGCTTCACCCTTTCTACTTCGTTCTTAGGCCGTACCTTCCGTCCCTTTTCGTTTCTCGTTCCTTAACCCTCTCGTCGGACTCGCGGTAATCCGTTTCAGTCTCGCGTATGCAGCGAAACGCCGAAAAAGGTATTTGCTCGAGCAACGACAACACCACGAAACGATTCCTCGTGTTTCGTGGGTGATGGATGATACTCGTTCTTCTTCTTTCGTCTCTGCTTGTTTTCGCTGGCTCCGCTGCCACGTTGTTTCACCAAAGTTTCGGTAAATACACGCTCCGTGCGCTTTCTTCGCTAAAACGGGTTTAAATCCGATCGGCCGAAATTAACACTTTAACTTTTGCTCTTAATTATCGTTCAGTAACTCGATAGGGTAATAAAAACTTCGAAGAAGTTTCAGGGCTGAAATTATCGACGGAGGGAGGGTCGAATTTCTGTATTGATATAACCCAAGTTGATGTATCAACGTCAGTGCGGGCGGACACTCGATCAAGGAAGCGGTCTATAGCTCGCGTTCAACGAAGTTTCCTACCGTACCGCGCAAACTGTCAGCTGCTTGCCAGCGAGAATGACGCGTTTAAACTTCGCCGGCGATAACTGCTCTTTCGATTAACCAACGGAGAGCCACGAATATCCGTAGCTAGCGATCGATTCTTCCTTTGCTCGCTCTATCAACGACGCGGAATCGAACGAAATAACAGTTTGCCGATCAGACGTTTCGCGCGAAACAGGCTGGTTCGATTCGTGGCGACAAAAAAATGTTCGACAGAGTTCAAAATAGTCGACGGATTTCAAACAGATTGAAAATTGCATTTACCCCGAGGGAAAGAAACGATTCGGTTTCGAGGATGAATCCCGTCAGTTTTGATAGTCGATGTCGGTTAAACACGGCTATGAGGTAGTCGCTTTTTTCGTATCAAATAAAAAAAAACATAATCACGGGTTTCCTTTGAAAGATTCAGCTGCCTTGTCGGCAGTTTCGCGCAAAATAGCTATCTCTGGGTTGCCTTTGCCTCGTATGACCACCGTGTTTTACGGACTCGATGAAATGAATCCGTGAAATTAGAGCGAGATAACCGGTCGCAAACGTTCTTCACACAATCTTGAAGTTTGGCCGCGTTAACAGGGTCGGACAAGTGTATCGATAAAAGGGACAAAAATCGGATAGTAGGAGGCGGTGACACGAGAAAAACGGGTTCGTATATCTCAATTCGCGGTTAGCGTTCTATCGATAGAGGAGGATACGCCGTGGTTCCTTTAAAGGGGATCGTGTACGGTTAGGGGGAAGTAGAAGCAGAAGCCGAAGCAATTGGCGAGCTCGTGCACGGTTGTGGTCTCGATATCGCGTGCGCTATTGAAATTGGATCTAGCCGTTGTAGTTCCGTTCAAACGATCGAATCGTCAATTCGGAGCATCGCAAACGGGCCTCCGATTGCTGATACCCGATCCTATGGGACGCGAGCACTGGGATAAAGATACGGAGAATCAAGCTGAAAACGTAAAAGAAGTTTAACGATTCTCTCTAAGGTCGTGAAAGTCGATTTCGTAGCGGATTTATGGTTGTCCTGTTTCCAAGTATAACGCTGATTCATAATATCGCCCGGACTAATACTGGCTGCTTGTTTTCGCGAGACTGACTTTTTCTCGCAAAGTGTCCTATCGTGAAAAGTTCTGGGCCATGGCGACGCGTCCTAGTCTTAATTTATGGCAGGATCTCTTTCGGGTAACTGCGTCGGTCAGGACCTGCTTCTCGCTAGTGTCGACTTTCGAAATTTCTCACAGGTGGCGTAAAAAATCCGGCAGAAATTCCACGCGATCTCCCCGGCTAAATGTCCACGCGAAAAAGACTCCTTCAGTACGGTTTTGGAATATCGTTATCGGGAGGATAGTTTAAAAGTTTAGGTAATTATATGGAGAAAAGGCAAACTTCATCCTGGAAAATTGGTCGACGCTCCGGCAGGTTTCAAAAGAACTCGCTTTTGTGAAACGAATCGTGTATTACAGAGAAGGGAAATGAGGAGTAATTGATTCAAGAATTTAAACGCATTTCGCGTTTGATGGTTGCTGTAACCGCGAAAGGGATTCGTCGTTTGATCTCGTCTCGCGGTCCGAATCGCGTCCAACCAAGTAAGCCTTTAAAAGACTCGTTCGTCGAATCGGTTTCGGGCGAAGCCACAATGTCGGTTAAGTTCCATTTCGGTACGATCACATAGAGCATGAAAATCTGTCGAACAAAGCTACCGTTACATCGACCGGAGAATGCTAGCCACGCGATCCGCCATTCGCTTTCAACGTGATTGCCGGTCATTATTCTTGAACAAACAAGAGGGATGGAAAGAGCCACGAAAAGATGGGATAGGGTTTCGAGCAACGAATCCTTGCCAGCAACCTTACCTGAATGCGTTCGGTAACTTTAGAGAGGAAAAGTGTACAGAACTTCCTAGTTTAGGAGGAAATAAGTGTCGATGGAAGCGAGACAAATCTTCGAGTACCTAATCGAGAACTTCCAAGACAATCGATACTTTTGCTAGGAATAAAAATTAAAATAACGATGGTGTTTTTAGCGACTACAGCAAGTAAAGATACATGATCGATGCAAATCCGAGCAAAGTGAACGTGTTTCAACATCCGTAATATCGAATAAATAAGGAATTTCGTTGTGAGCCTTGCAAAGGATCAAAACCTCGACATTTCAGTATCCAGAAAGACGTTAGAAATTGTGAATCCGAGAAAGATATTCCGATCGGGTTTGAAGTACAAATCCTCGATGCTTTTCACAAGATTCGGAAAGTAACTCTATATACGTATACATAGGCAAAATATAGACAAAGGAAGAATTTTTGTGTTTGGCAAGCAAATATTGAAACGCGAGTGGACGGACCGTGCGAGAAAGATAAGAAGAGAAAAATACCACAAAAATCGTCCATTGTGTACGGGACGTCGATCGTAAGTCGGGATTGAAATACTCTAGGTCTTCCGTAGTTTGGACTTTTTCCTAGGTTATCCTAGTCTCCATTGTTAGGCGTTGTTCTCATTCTTCGAAGATCGAAAACACACGAATTGCGACTCGCGTTACATAGGAGTAAATGCGGTTGGTTAGGAAGGGTACGCGATAAGAAATGGAATAACCATAAAATTAGGTGAGCGCACAAAGGGTTAACGCGTGCGTCCGTTGAAGGTCCGATGGCCCGCTCAAAGACTCCCGAGAGTCTTCCGGCGCTTTCCAGGTGGAACCGCAGCCGAGCAAATAAACTGTCGCGCTTAAGAGCCTTCAGAGAAAGGGGTTGACCCGGCAGGGTCTTACTAGTTTGCCCAAGGCGATAGATAGAGCGAAGATGAAAGAGAACCGAAGTAATTACGTTTGGCTCGTGGTCAGACTTTAATCTTCGATCCTTGGGCAGGACAGCGAGGACGACGACGATGTTCCAGCAAGACGGGCAAAAAGGGAAAAAAATGGATCGACCGTTCGATATCTGGCGCGTTACCCTTTTCACGCCTTCGTTCTTCGTCCAGCTCGGCGTTTCCATGGTTCGTGGGCACGTTGATCCGTCGTTGGTCGTTTCTGCTCCGGCCTCTGCACCGCTGAATCGCAACGCGCCCCTATTCTTCTCGCAGCGAACGTCGGTCCATTCTTTTCGTTTTTTCCATTCACGAACCTCGTCGACCGGAGGCGAGCGCATTCTCTTTTTTCACGGGCCGTGTAACGCTTAAAATATTTGCGCTTAATTTTCCCCCGGGCCGGCCTCTCGTTAAACACGGCTAAAATAGGAGATCCGTTTGCTCGATCGGTTCGGTCGACGCGTTCCCTTTCGTACGAATAACTGCGTTACGGATTTAACGTGGACAATACCGATTGAAAAATAAACGCGTACGAGTGGATGTCGATGTAATTGCGCTGCCGATTCAAATTCGAAGTAGTCTACCGAAGCGTAAAATTGCAAAATTGATAGCCGGTATACTTGATAATCGTTTGCAGTACCGACGTTTCTACCGCCCCAATTTGCGCTTTAATCGTGCAAAATTGACGACACAAATCCATCGATCATACGATGGCTTACTTATTAAATTTCGGATAAAATTGTAAATAAAATCGTGTGCTCGCCGGCTGAGTGCCGGGACGCGGTAGTCGCGACGGGTCGAAAGCTCGAGGGGTCGCGACGGATTCGAGGGTTGCGTAGACAATGCCTTGGCAGGTTTCGATTCGTTTCCAAGCAATTAGTTGCATGCGCAGGTGCATAGACGTTAATAATGAACGGTGACTGGGTTTGTTAAGCCGCTGGGAACGAGGCGATAACACGGGCAAACCGGAAAACCCTGAGATTACACGGGCTGTTCGCGTGCGAAGGGCTGGAAGGGGTTCGCACGGGCATGAAAATTAGTCCGGGCTTCTTGGTCAATTTACGGGCTAAGATACCATGTCGAAGTTAGGTAAGTTTATGACTTGGCGGAGGATTCTCCGTCCTGCCGTGATAACGTTCCTCGTAACGTAGCGGCACGAACGAGGAGCCGAGCATGACGAGCAGTTGCGCTTAGCTAGCTGGTTTCATTAACAGCCGCGGGTATTATCAAATAATAACTTGGACCTGCTCCTGAATCCTCCTGGCCACCGGCTACCATCCGTGATCGATAATAATTTCGGCACGGACTCTCTCGCGCACTTCAGATTTATCTCCGGGATTCTATCTTGCATGCTGGAGCGATTCGCTTTGTATCATTATCCGCACACCGACCTACTATTCAGCGGACCGTTTCTCTGCGGTTCTCGAGCGTTGGTAGTCGTATAGAAAATCTTATCCCAACGGCGAGATAAACTTTCATCGATTCGAACGATGGAAAATAATTGATAGGTACGTTGACTTATTCGCTATTCGAGGAGTTGATATCGGAAAAGCGAAACGCAGAAGTTAACCGTACGGTGTACGCTCGTTATACCGGCGAGATTCTTGCGCGCACGATGAAACGAGAGTAGCACTAGCTCATCGATTATCTACTATGAGAGCGCTCTCTTAGAGTCGGTAATTGCGTATGCGTAGCATTTTAATTGCACTTGTTCCAGTTTTACGTAAAGCTCCGCTCACAGCGTTAATAGTCGAGAACAATAAACGTCGCTACCGGTAACGACGGAATAAAAGAAGAGGGAGCACGCGGTTTTACGTCGACGGTTAGTAAGAGAATCGCATAATTTGTACCCTTTGGCGGAGCAATGTATCTCGTTGGTAACGAGGGCGTCTTGATTCGAGGCTGTATAAATTAATCGAGTTACGACAGCGTTCTCGGCCTAACGACCACGGTAATCCCGGACACCGAACAACAAGCAACCTCAGCCGCTACGCGTTTAATTCTACTCGTGGCGTTATTGCTCGATTTCAGCTTACCCTCCTCGGGTCAACGATCCACCGTTTGCTGTCCGTCGCGCACGCTCGATCGATATTCCGAAAGAATCGACACGTACGTCGAACGCAAATAACTAAATAACAGATTGGGCCACGTTCCACCGGTTGGCACACACGGAGGAGATAGTTGCACGCGTCACAGAATGTTTGACGATGCGCGAGGAAAGAGAATCGCGGAGGTGAAACGCGTAGACGCAAAGCGGGGTAGGTTTTCAGGAGCGTGGCAGCTCGAAGGTACGAAGAATGTCTTACATTCGAAGCATTCATGCGGGGAATTCCGAGCACGTAAATCTTGGCAAATCTTGCGAGTGGCCTTCTAAAGCCATCCTCTCTCGGCTCGCTCCTCTA
Source organism: Megachile rotundata (assembly GCF_050947335.1). Lineage (NCBI taxonomy): Eukaryota > Metazoa > Arthropoda > Insecta > Hymenoptera > Megachilidae > Megachile > Megachile rotundata. Next base: position 15,165,058 of record NC_134994.1, read on the forward strand.
TTTTCATCGTCTTTTTCTTCGCCCGCCTCCTCGCCTCTTTCCTTGGACTTTTTCTCAATGTTTCCGACGCTATGTAAAGGAGCGCGGCTCCGTTCGTGACTCGACGGAAGACGACTTTACGGGAACGCTTTTACGTTTCGCCGAGCCTACTCGTGTTCACCGTCGAGCATTAAACGGGCTTAATCCTTTGCTCTCCGGCGTCGACTTTGCGACCGCGCGCAAAGCGTCTCTGCCGCCCTCGAAATTCCGAATTTCGTTTATTCGTCGACGGAACATCTCGCTCGCGTCGTAAAACGCGTTTGAGCGCGGCTTGAAACTTTGATTAACACTTTGGCTGTCAGCGTCAACCGCGAGGCCTCGGTTAACCGCCAATGGATCGCTTTTATTAAACGTTCGTCCAATGCTTTTATTAAACGTTTATCAAATACCAACGATACGCTCTCGGTTATTGGTAATTCATATTAATATCGAATTCTCTTTGCCGTCGTTGTATACGATAATTTCGTTCTGTTACTTAACACCGATTCGAGTTTTATACGGATTTAAAAAAAGAAATCGTCGGTAACGTTGTACGTTATCTTCGATAAAAACAGCCATTTAGAAAACGGAGAGAATTAATGCGCGTTCTCTACAATTCCCTTTTGGAAATCATTCGTTTCGTTACGTTGGAGAATTTTATCGAACCGGTTTCCCATCGTTACTCGCGAGTGAGTAATTATCGGCGGTCAAAGTGGTCCCCAGCGAGGAGAGAATGAAATCGATGTGGGCATAGCCGGTGGCGGTTATCCTGAGCCTGCTGTGCTATTAATCGCGAAGTAACTTGCGCGTAATAAGGATCGGTTAATTGCAGGATAGAGCAATCTCTTCCGATTGTCCTTATCTATTGTCCGTTATCTATGGTTGCTTGGAATGGAACTGTACGATTTTGAAGCGAACTCGAGTTATTCTCCGGTCGGTGGTCAGCGAACGGTTGCATTGTAAGATCGACTTCGAGGCTTTGCCAAATTCCCCGCAATTACTCCCGATCGTTTGAACGAGTTAACATCGCACTATTATTCGCTCTGTTAATTTTCCTCGGGTTCCTTCGGCCAAATTGTTTAACGAACAACAAATATTGTCTTTCGAGCCGAATAAGCTTATTCCAAGGTACTTTGCAACGTAACTAACTTTTCTCCGCGAAGGGTACACAATTCGCTCTTCCTAAATTTTGCTGATAAGATCGAATCTTTGAATTTGTGCTCGACTTCTTTACGCAGCAGTATTTATAGTTACAGCTTGATCGTCCTATTTATCTTGGTACCAAAAGTGATCAAGTAAATGAACGAATTTTGAGGAATGCTATTTCCTCATTGGGGATCCATGGATCCCCGAATGCAAATTAGACACAGGCAGCTATGTTGGATTATACAAATTTTGAGCAGCGGTCATCGATGATCTTTCACCCGCCATGATCGACGCGTTAAATTTCATAACAGGCTTTCGGCGTATCGATACAATAAATAATCGGTGCAGAGCTCTGTCCGAGCAATTTAATATTTTCCAATATTAAATTGGAAAATCGGACGAAATTCGATGTTTATACAGCTATCGTATCACCGGAACGATAGAACAAACCGTCTGAAAACCGAGTAAAAGGTAGAACGTACTCGTTACTGGCAGATATTTGCCACAAACCGTCAATCGATGTCGAATGGTCGACAAAGGAAGCGATGTTCGTGATAGCTTCTCTGTGTATCTCGTAAATGAGCTACCTGGCGGAAGTGATGGGTAAACTCGATGGTTCGAATGGATTCGAGAGATCGATATCGTTACTGGAAATACCTAGCGAAAATCAAGTTATCGATACGTCGCTTCCGCGATGATCCTCGAGAATATTTTTAAAGTTGGAACGGTATTCGTTGCGCTTCGATAAACTGCCACTTATCCGCCAAGTATTTACGCACTTGTATCTCGTTTAATTCGCGAAAGCGTACACGTTTAAACGGGAAAGAGGCCGCCTCTTCCAAAAGATTCGAGACCGAAACGCGAACGGGAGTTAGACGAAGTACGTTTCAGCCTTTCGAAACGCTTCTTTTACGCGCGGTTCAACGTAACGCCGGAATTAGCGTTCTTTCCACGCTTCCATTAGTAGATTGCCTTTCAAAGCGAATAACCATCGCCGAGAGACTTTGCGCCAAAGTTCCTTCTCCCAAATCGTTTTCAACCGAAAACCTAAACGTTGACGCGGACGACGACAACTTTTCAACCCCGTCGGATCGAGTGCTCGGTCGTTTTGAAAAACGGCCACTCGACTGTCCTGACGGTCGTCTCTGTTTATCGCTGCAAATTTAATCCGTTCAGCTAATTACGAAACGTGTCCGGTTGATTTAGACCGCGAGGGGAATTGAAAGGTAAAAATCCTGGAGATATCTCTTGGCGACATACCGCCAAGTTAAAACTTTTTGAACGCCGTTCAGAGTTACTCTGTACAACGAAATCGGATACTCCTCTGCTAGATAGGAATAATCCAGCCAGTTGTACGATCCAGAAGTTTGAATCGTTCGTTTCGAACGATTACGCCGTAAACGATGTAACGCGGAAACTTTCGTCGACCTGTTTCGAGTAATCATCCAGCCGTCATGTTATAACAATTATAACTATCAGGTCGAGAGGGTAGAAGCGAATATTCGAGTCTCTGGAAATTAAGCGAAGTTCGTCGAACGGAAACTGGCGTAAAGGCGTAACGAATAAAAGCCCCGAGAGAGATTCGCCTTCGATTAACCGGAACACCAGCTACATCGTACCTTGTAATGCATTATTTTATTTAATTTTGTTCGTTGTTTCGCCGATAATGCTTCTCGCTCGAGCTTCTTTGGAGAGTTCGCTTCGTGCAAGGGATAACGTTAATTCGAATCGATTCTGCTCGTTTTCTGGCGAATAATGACTGATCGTAGCGGCGGTGGAAACGAGGTCGAAAAGGGGCGAACGAAAAGAGAAAAACACGAAGGTTTCGTCGAAGAGTCGAATGCAGCTGGGAATTTGAGGAAACTAGCTCGAGATTTCCACGTCCGATTAAAGATTCGATTTAGAAGCTACGAAGTCAGGTTGAAATCTTTCGTTCGATTAACCGACGATCGCGGAAGCGATCTCGTCCGTCTTTGGCTGATCATTAATCGTCTCGTTGCTTCTTTTTCAATTTTTCTCGACTATTGTAAATCTAGCAAATTTATTCGGAGACAAATGTCGAAACGGTTACCGTCGTAGCTCGATTCCGCTCGTTTCCAGAATAACACAGAATTTTTCACGCGTATCGGCGGAACAAAGGTCGGCTCATTTGGTCGAGAGCATCCGGATGAATCGCCGTCGACCAGGAAAATTATATTAACGAATCTTCGACGAACGTTCGTCGGCGCTCGATCGAACGAATTCGTGCCGCATGGAGCGGAAAAATGCCTCCTAATTTCCCTTTAATCCGCGTTAAAACACATTTCGCTATCCCAGCCGTATTCCGCAACGACGTAACATCGTCGCGGGTATTAAATCCGTGATACGGTCAAAGGATACGTTCCGCTCGTGAAATTTCGAAACCCTTCAGGCTCGGCGGAATATAACGGCGGCTTAAATCCGTAACAGTTATAAACATCACCGACCAGCTTACGGTAATTCCGTGCCGGGTGTAATGGGAGTAGCCGCGTTTCTCTGCAACGGGAAACCGCAAAGTCGAGAGGCATCTTACCGCGTGCTACTCTCTCGGCGTGTTAACGTTTTAATGCTAGCTGGAATTTCACGGTTGAGAAATCTGCCGTGAATCATCATCGGTTTCGATTCGAAGCCGACGAAACGCGAGAACGCGGCGAAATTGATGAAACCGAGCGCACTGGGATGTCATCGTGCGTCGTCAAGAAAACGAACAATCGAGTCGGTTCTGTGCGAACCAGACACTGTTGCTCCAAGTTATGTATAAACGCGTGGCAATTTAATGCGTGGTGATCCAACGCATAGTAATTGCCACGTGCAGTGATCTACGATATGCGTAGTGTTCGAACGCGCGATAATTTCGGTACTTAATGATCCAGTGCGTGATAATCCAGCACATGCGGTGATTTAACGCGCGACGATCTGCTGCAAAATATTTCTATCTTTATTTCGGTAAACTCTTTGTAGAGTTTAAAATAAATAGCTGGTGAGGCAACGAGCGATCGAAAGATTCCAATTACGTAATTTAGAACGCGAAATTGTCTACAAAGTAAGATGGTTTGCGGTATCTCGTAAAGAGCGTTGTGTATCGTCAGAGAAGATTTTTGTTTCGCCAACGTCGAGATAAATGCGGCGGAAGCTTACAAGGGAAAACATCGAGAATAAAGAGGGAAAAATAGGACAAAGCTGACTCGTGATAATTCTGTGTTTCGTCGAAAGAGCAGATACAATTATTTTCGTGGTTTACAACCACCGGTTGAACCGTAACGAAGAGTTCTTTTCCCTCGAAGCATCGTTCCCTTTCCACACGGTTAACGCAACATTTACCAGAACATTTATCTGTCTAACAACGGACCGAGAATAGAGCCGAGAAAGTATCATCGCGGAGTAATATGCATAATAGAAAATCCTTGTGCATACCATCGCGAAAATAATCTCGAATAATCCGAACGTTCCATCTCGATGGTTTCGTATACAGGGGTCGGATCGGCGAAGGGATTAAAGGGGAAAAGAGTAGCGATGCCACGAATTCTCGATAACGTACTAGTCAATCTCGCGCAGAGTCGACTGGTCGGGTAAACGAAATCGAAAACCGAAATGCGGTTACCGCGATTCAATCTCGCCGTCGTCGGAATGCAGATTCGAACCTAATACGCGGAAACCTTCGACGTTTCAGGAAACGACGTCGATGCCGCGATCTACGAACTCAAAAGGATCTATAACGGTACGTCGCTAAAAAGGTCTCTCGAAGTAACATCAATTTCCATACGATTTCGACGTTCGTCACGATATATGCCAAGCCTTCGCAAAGTCCTGTAATCTTTTTGTCTCGCAGACATTCTTTAAAACGATGCTGTACTACTCGCTGAATCTCGTTAGCGATCCATTGGTTCGCTCGACGTCGAATCGAAAGAAACAAATCGCGAACAGTCTTGGAGCGTGTCGCGAGAGAACGTAGTTTCTTTTTTCGGGCGAGGGTGAAATGGAAATACGCGGTAGGGGTTCGTAACACAGCGGCGAAATAGCGGAGAGTTGCGGGGCCAGCATTAATTCCGAACCACCGGTGGCTTACAAAGCAGCACGCGCTGACCTTAGTTAGATTACGTTTGCATTAGGAACTCGAGCGGAATACCGTTCTCGAGCGGCTACCGCCGCCGCAATTTACAGTTCACACGTCGTGAACCGACGACGGATGACCGATCCGTGCTTCGTGCTCCAAGCTTCGCTCTGCCTTCATCGAGACGAGTTCCTGGCGAACGTGACGACACGAAAACGCGGCGAGCATCCGCGAATCAATGAAATTTCACCCTTTGTTCGCCTCGTACGATCGAATATTCATTTAATCGTCACTTCGTTCACCCGACCGTCCTTAATACCAATTACGTCGCGAGTGTTAACGCGGACAATGAATTGCTTGAAATATTTTAAGCCGTGTCGCGTTGACACCGCAGCCTCCCCACTGGTAAACGCGTATTTGCGGATCGTAATCTTTGCAAAATTAAAACTGTGTACACTGCGTTTCCGCTATCTTCGCGCGACCGTCCCTGTGCGTTACTCGCATCGCGTTCGCGCCCCGGGGGCAAATTCACGGTTCACCTCGTTCGTTCTTACAGATTCACGTTTCCACGCTGCGAGAATAATTCCCTCGCCTCTCGAATTTTTATAACCGCGGTTTAAAATGAAACTTAGTTATAAATCCCTGGCGTACAATAGGGCCACTTCTGTGGATTTCAAATTATTACGCGAGCGAAAAAGGTAATCTTCGGAAATTATTGTTTTAGTTCTCGTGGAAAAAAAAACAGTTCGTTTATCGGTGTTTGTCAGGCAAAAATCCTTCTCTCGATGCGATAACTTTGATGGTGTATTCTCTCATAATGCCCGCAATCGCGACACGGATGAACCTTTGCAATTCTAATTTTTCATCGGTCGAGCGACGAAACGAGAAGCGATTCACGGTGAACGTGACGACTCGAGATCGAAGACGGGATATCGACGAGCGTCGAAATAAATTTCATTCAAATCACCCGGCGGAACAGAATATTAATTGAATCGGAAAATTCGTTCTCCCTTTCGCGGGGGAATATTGATGTAGTGGCCGATTAAAATTATAGCCTGTCGCTTCTCCGCGAAAATTTTGTCTTCGAGCAACAACCGACGCGATCGAAGCACTCGGAAAAAAAAATAATAGAACCGACAACCGAGATGAAATTAACGTTCGATGGATCGTTAGGACTCGATCAATGCCCCGTTATCTCGCGTCCCGTTCAAATTTTCGAGTTACGCGAGTGAAAATCTTCATCGTTTTCGATTTTTTTTCCCATTCTCGTTCGAGCTCTCGTCTCTCAATTTCGCCAAATAAAACGAGGGAGAGCCATTCGATGAAGAGAACGTGACAAGCCCGCGGCGAAGATCGCATCTGCGAACATCGAACTAATATTAATTCAAATAGCGTTCCTGGATGGAATATTAATTGAATCGTAACCCTTTTTTTCTGCTTTACGAATATCTCTTCGTCACTTATTTCCCCATCAAATTTTCAAGGATTTTTCGTTTCGTTATTCCAAATTACAACATTCTTTGTTCTCGAAATATTTCAACAGAATAAATTTGTAGTCTGCGTGGCAACGTTGATTGGTATTTATCAACAACCGAGAGAGAAATTACAGATTTCCTTTTGTCAATCGAAAGGATGTCCTTCTCGAAATTATGCTGCAAGACCGAGCGTGGTACAGACAAAGAGAATTAGTCGAGGTGCACTGGGAATTCGTTTTGCATTCCCTGTACACGCCAGATATGGAACCAACAAATTTCCATTTATTCAGAACGTTGTAGTACAATTTTATAGGGGAAACACTCTTTTGCCTTGATAAATTGAAACAGTTTCATAAAAATGACGTTGCGTAAACTGCAAATGAAGTTTGCCTTTATCGAATAAATAAGGTATAAAATAGGAAAAAGTGCAATGATCGCAAAATATTGTTAATATTTGAAATTTACTACCGGTTTAATACTACGGATCGCTTTGCCGATGAATCGCCTTTACGACAAAGAATAATCGAATAAAATTTGGAAAGTATCGTTTGACGAGGAAAGTTGAGTTCATAAGAAAGGAGAAGTTTAGTTTCGGGAACCTTGACTGCTCGTCGTTTCGCATAATCGCTTGCCGGGAAAATCGTTGTTCCCAGGACGACGAACTCAATTTGTCGGAAACGTTTGCTAGATACGGTATTAAACCCAAAGTTAATTAGCAAGGCAGACGTTACAAAGGGCCAAGAGGTTAACGACGATTTATTAGTGTTCTAACATAGAGGCAAAAATGAAACTGCCAAGTGTCGACACACTCCGTCATTTTATATCCGAGCGACTTGAAATTAAAACCGGTAAGCTGCCTCGAGCAAACAGAAATGGTATCACGGAAAAAAAGGAAAAGATAGTAAGGAAGAATATTGTTTGACGTAGCTTAATTTAACTTTTGCAGAGCAGCTCCAAATTAAAACCTATTTATCTAGCCCACGACGAAACGAGAACGTTATTTATCTTGCAAGGTACACGTTTCGTTTCGAGTCTATGTACAGGGTGTTGAAACAGTGACAGCGGTGTTTAATAAGGCCAAATAAGGCCGTCTACCAGCCGAGAACCGTCGAAATTCCGCTAAATTTCAACCGTGTCCACCGTGAATAATCAAAGCTCGCGGAGTTTATGTAACTCTTACGAGGTTATGATCGATCGCGTTACGTAAAATTTAATTAACTCTCCCCAGCTGTTTTATTTATATTTTCCAACTTTTAATCTCTGGGCGCACCTAAATTCCGCCTAAGCCGCCTCCAGCTACCGCTCTCATTTTTCCAACGAACGCGCAGCTTCGTCGAACGAAAGAAAGGTGTCAACGATTAACTCGTTAGCGTTTTGAACGTTTATCCGAACGCGATTCGTGCCTCGAAGAGGAATATTCGATTAGAAACGCGAGCGAGGATTTCTAGGCGAGGCTCGTTCGACTCGAAATACAATTGGCTAATGGAAAAGGGGCGAATAGTTGGAGGAAAATAGGATTGAAAGTGGGTCGAAAGGCGGCATTTTCTTTCCGCTCGTTTCTTCTCTTTCGACAAAGCCGCGGCTATATATACACCCACTTACCGACGTTGTGTTGTCGGGCCAAAAACGAATGGCTGGATTTTCGAAGATTCCAAAGGAGAACCGGTGCTCCGCTCGCTCGTTTAAACCATCTTCCCTTTTCTCTGTCTTCCATCGTACCTTTCCTTGGATTAAATTCCAGCTGGCCCGGAAGCTATTCGCGATAAACCACGATGCTTTTTTCTTCGATTCTTCTTAACGGCTATCGTTCTTCGTGGTTGCATAGAATTTTCCTCGTTTCGGAAGATAAAATTCTCGCAACTTCCAGACGTGCCTTCACCGGTAATCGAAATCACGAATGTAACCCTTCGGACAGTTTCCCGAGGCCATTCGCTGCTTACGTAACTCTCCGAGTAATAACGATAACGCTTAATAAAGCGAATATCCGGTCATTTTCATCGCGACAGTAAACGCGCCGAGTAATTATCTAAAGCCGTAAACGAGACAGACTCTGTTAATGGTACATGGGTGTTATTGCATTATTCTCCGCAACCACCTTTCTACGCTTGTCGCGGGAAATTCTGGTTACAGGATGATCGAGGATCTTCGCGTAAACAACCGCGAAGACGAGATACGTAATCGGGAATTCGAATTTAGGCCCCGGATTTGCTCGGTTGCGGAAGCTTAAACGAGGTTTAGCCTATGTCGCTGGTTCACGAGTTGGGATCTCGTTCCAGACGTACAATATCACGGATTTCGACGCGCGAGATCGCGCGAAACACGTCTTTTAGGTTGTAAACTTTTCCTCCAGAATATTGCTACCCCTCGTCGAGGAGTTATAACGAACCTCGCCCGATACGTCGATCGGATATTTCGAATTACACGTTTCCTGCTCTCGATATCGCTCTCGTTACAGTTTTCGCGTGCTCCTACGTCCGTAATTTGAGTCTGATACATTGCCTGCACGTATAGAACGAATTAACCGTTTTAAGACGCGGAGCTCCTATTACAAGATGGATGGAAGGAGCCAGAGCTTTTTTGTAGCTAAGTAACAGTGAAAGTTTCATGTCACGTACAGTAGTTATTCTGCAGCACCATCTGTTGAAAGCTTTCGGTGCACGTGAGACGGTGCTACGACTACGGTTAAAGGTTGCTCGTCGTTTGTCTTTAGTCAACCGTAAGCTTATTACTACGAGGGTCACCGTAATATCATGTCTGTACCATCGTTATAGGAATCCCATCGATTATCAACCGCGTAAAATCTTTCGTTAGGTAAAAACGTTAACAATTGGTCCGAAATGATAATAGGAGATATAGATAAACGTAACGAGAGAACGCTGTTAACGAAGACAGGTGCGTAACGTAGAAATGTGAAAGAGACGTGGCCAGTTCGGCAAAGCTTGCTCATTTGCGGCTCGGAAACCGGTGGCTGGTTCGACGACAAGAATCCTTTTCGTATTCAAAAGCGTTTCCGTGTCTTGTCTGCGGTCGCTATTCCTATCCCGGGGAGACGGTTAAATTCGATTCAGGAGACAGTTCAAAAATTGATTTACAACGTGCCAGAGAGTCCCGCTAATGTATAAAATATCAGTCGGGACCGATCTGTCAGAATGCTTCGTCGGATGTATTCTCCAGGTTCCCTGTGGACTTTATAGGATTCCGATAAAATCGGCCGTTCGCAACCTGCTCGCCATTAGCCAAGCAAGCTGGAATTGCTGCGCGAATCGATTTATCGGTCGATCCTGCGGCGTTTCGGCCCGAACAATCGTAGAAGTAAATAATACGAATGGCTCGAATCAAATCTGCTTACATTAACGGGCCCATTGTTGCTGTAATTGCGGTAGAAGCCGGTTCTCGCAGCGCTACGACTATTGTCGGACGATCGAACGATCACCTCGAGTACGTACACGTAGTGTCGGTTTATTACGCGGACGTCGAATGCATAATATACCGGGGTATAGACGGTACCACGCGCACCACGTACACCTCTTAGGATCATACGCTCGCGGCCGATCGCTTATGCCTCTCCTGTAGTACATTTTTACCCTGCATAGAAAATACGTTCAAGTTCTCCACACTTTATTGTCAGGGAATTTTTCTGTAGGGACATTTTAAAATCATTGGACGGAATTAACGCGCAGTTACGGTTGGAAAATGTGCTGGTCTCGTTTAGCCTGTTAAATTGAATCGATTTAGGTCGAAATTTATACCGGATCCGGTATAAGCTCGCGTTACACAGGAACGTTCGGTTGTAAACCGAACGACACGTTATACGAACCGAAACCAGTCATTCTCGTAGTCATTCGGCTGACTGACATAGTTGCCAGCACATTGTGTCTCTTTCGCTTCGGACGTAGAGCGTCAGAGAGAATGTCGCGTTGGCTTTGCGACGAAGGATTGTTGGTGCTCGAGGTACAATAGCTTTGTCCAGCGAACGAAGAAACATCGTGTGTCACAGCGAATGAGTGATTACGCTTTTCCTTCCAACGTGTCTCGCAGATTAACGCATCCTTGCCTCGTGAGCTATTATCGTTGTAATCTCGGTTTTTGATAGTCACATCGTGGTTTGGAGAACAATTGAAATCGTGGAAATTCTCGTCGCAGAGATATTTATACCGGTTCAGCTGTTGACGAGGATACGGAGCTGAGAAAATTACTTTGGAATTTCGAAGCTTCGAGGTTTCGAAATTCTAGTTGTTCAGAATTTTGAAAACCGATCGTACCGGTAGAAACGTGTCGAGATCACGATGTTGGCAACGAACGGATGCACGATCGAGGGAAAAATGGTGTTAGCGATTGTTACAGCGGTTGCAAAGTGCGCGAGGTAATATTTAGATAGGAGAGATTGGCAATCGGTCGATAACGAAGGTGAAAAGGCAGTCGAAAGAGAAAAAGGAAACCGCAGAGCCCGCGGCAATGCGCAGAGGAGGAAGCTGGCGCGGACAGTTGGACGAATTGCGAGTGTGTTGCGGCACCGGTGCTGCCGGGTATCACGGTCGAAAGGTCAGTCGGTGATAAACGAGGTCGTTTGTCTGTGGGCCGGATGTAAGAAAATGAAGTTTCCTTCCCGTAAGCATCGCGGTGCTTTGTTTCACCGGACGCGAGCTTTATACCCGGTAAATTACCCCGACTGGAAGCGTGCGTGGAGGTAAACTGGTTACCGTGACCGCCGTGTGATTTATCCAACATCGTTAAACCCGATAGCTAGCCATCCAATGAAATTGATATCGGGATCGTAAACCGTGTGCCGGCACGATTTCGTCGCGGTTTCGTTTCGTCTTCGCGTCGCTCTTGCAAGTACCGTGGTGGCCCTGCGTTCGCGCGAACTTGTTCGACAAAATGCAGCGTTGATCGTGGAACGTTTCCATTCCGAAGTAAATCGATCCAACGAGTATCGTGGAAGCGAGGCAAGATACTTTGCCGGAGTTATGTCCAACGGAAACGCGGAAGCTAGAAATTATGCAAAACGCTGGCAAGATTTGACGCGACTGCTCGTAGAGAAGCAGAGAAACGGAAAGTAAAGAACGATCGTGGAAGAGGGCTCGAGAGAAACGGAAAGGGAGGACAGAGAGTCGGTTGTTTTTGCGCGGTGGATTTATTCGGCGCGAAACAGCGACGCCGGGTTCGTCGCGAGGGTTGAATTATCGAGCCACCAAGCCGGATTTAGAGGTCGAAACGCGTTAAGTCTTAAGCTTAGTTTAATTCCGCTCGAAGACACGCTACCGCTTCGATTCTGATTCGAGACTATGGAAATTCCTCGATTTCCCTCGAACGGGATCGTTCCTGGACGTTGCTGTGCGGATTGTCTCTCGGAAGAGATACGGACTCGACCCAGAACGGTAGCAAGTGCTGGATATCGCTGCAAAGAACGAGTTTCCGAAGAAAACGGGATCCGATAGCGAGAATGGAAAACGTAGCGGGAATTAATCATTGGCGAGGGGGATTGCGGTGCGTTCGCGAGGCGTAAGCTTAAGCAGTTTATTTCGGGTCTCGGTTACAGAAAAAGGATCGGCGGCATTGCCAGTTGCAGGGAGTACGGTTCGACCATTTGTAATTTTCCGCTCAATGTAGCATAAGCTTCCTGGCACGATTTGGACTACTTTTTAGTTATTTGCCGAAGCTCGCCAACAGATATTTCATTTCATAGCGAACTTTCAACGGAAGAACTTCGAGGAATATTTTCACCATTCGAACTACTTCGAATTACGACGGGTACCTATCGAAACTAAACTTATAATCAATGCAAAATATCCAACTCTTTCGCTGATCGTTCAATCGTTCCATACTTTTACACTCCTATACAACTCGTACCAACCAGCCTTTCGTTATAATCCGCCTTCGTTGTTACACAGGAAGCGTAAAAGTTTCATTTCGCTCCGAAACTTTCTAACACGAATGTCCGATTAACTATATGTCATTTCGTGCGCATTAATTACTGCCCGTATCAGGCATCGTTAATCGATAAAATGCAATCATTTCACGCAGTGGATATTATTCTTGCGCGAATAAATATACGAGTAATTGTAAATTAATATCCGGAGATCGGGTTTAAGCGCGATTGTCCAGAACGTCAAATTGTTCGGATCCTATTATACCACGATATTTGGTGTTCCGTTTAAACGAACCTTTTCGGTACAGTCAGGGATCATAAAAAAAGCCGTGTAATAATTCGGTCAGTTCTGTGGGGCATTTTATTCGAACGTGCGACGCGGTCCCGAATTGTAACCGGACTGTTTCCTAGTCGGAGTAATTACGAGCAGAATCGAAGAGCCGAGCAAAACGCGTACACGTACGCGTAACGGGACCGGGCGTAATTCGTTCGAAGGCAGCGTATGCATTCGAAAATTTTGCAATCTAGCCTCTACCATGTTGGTCGTCCATCTGGACGCGTCGCGCCGGGCTAGGAAATTCGTGCCGCGTGTCAAACGGGCCATCAACGGCCGCGATCGGGAACAGGCGAGCGGGACGCGGTTGTTTACCGTCGCATTTGCATTGTAAAAGGAAAGCGGTCAGACGATTCCCCGTGAAAACGTCCTATACTCTCGACGAGAGGACCTTCCTCACAGGCGCACCGTGCCTTCTGATCCTGCATAATTCAGGTTTCTGTCCCTCGACCGACCTTCTACCCCTCTCCACCTCGCCCGTTCCGCCGCGATTCTGCAGCCTGGCAGATAAACTCCGGTCCAGTATTTTATTGGCTGGTTGACTTACGCCGTTGAAAGTAATTTATGTTTTGAATATGCTAAAACTTGCCTCATAAATATGAAACAAGCATTACGGCTGCTACCCTCCACCCTCGGGCTTCAAGATAACGAATTTTACAAACGGTCTCGTTCTCTGTAATGCCGCTACTTTTATTTCGCCCCCTCTGCCCACTTCTCCCTTTTTCAGTTTGTTCGTTTGTTCTTCTCGTTATATTCCGTTCGCCGCGGAAGGCCACGTAAATTCCTCGAACGCTTCGATCCGTAATTATTCATTCATCGACGTTTCTCTCGTCCCGAACCGATTCGAATCGGATCGGATTTTTGCTAATTCCGCGGGGTCCTCGGGAAAAAACTGGCCTGAAAACGGGATATCAATTTGTTTCGCTGTATCAACAACGCGAAAGGGGTATAGCAACAGAGAAAAGTTGGTGTAAGTACGTCATTTCGAGGGGGCGAGGTAATAATTTTTGCATGGAATCGATGCGATTTGCGACGACACGCGGTGCCGCGATCGATGACGAACACAGGATACGGGTAATCGGATTAAATAAATTGATGGATGGATCCTGCGGTCGTTTCTAAATCCCAACGGTACGCCTCGGTGATGTAGGTTGTAAAATAAATCCGCGAGACGGATTACATTGTGCGCGCACGAAACGCGGCTGGTATTCGCGGTATATCGGTCCGCATTAATTCTTTGGTCGAATTGTATTTAGGAACGTCTCGATATCGTCGCACCAATTACAAACTACGCTAATTTACCGTCGATCGGTAAACGTACATAAAAAAACTCCCCAGCGATCGACGTTTCTTTCGCGTGGTCGTACATCGGTCAATCCGATCGCTGATCGGTCCTCCTGAAATTTTTCTAAATCGAGTATTCGTTCGAATTGCCGAAAGATTTTCGACGGCAGCCGATGGTAAATCAAACTGCAAACGCAAAAGTTTTACGCCCGTGTATATCACGCAAATGGTATACTAAATCAAGAAATTCGCGCAGGTGGTTGTAGCGCGCATGTGCCGCTGACATACTCAAAACAGCCTATAAATTATCGTTCGTCCAATTACGTTTCTTTCGCGTCGGACGAGAGTCAGCACGAGTGCAGTGGCGTGCAAGTGACGCTTAATCTGGCCGCGACCAAGAGTACCGGCACTCGCGACCACGCTCTAAACGCGCATTTCTCCACGTAGATGTGCATTTCGTCATCAACTCTCCGTCAATTACAATGTTTTGAAACTTGTCCAGTTCTAAACGCGACGCTTTGTCAACACGAAACAGCAGCGTTGTCAGCAGACCGGTGTAACTTCCGTATAATCAGCGCGTATAACTTTGGGAATACGAACACCTGTACGTACAGAGTGTTCCAAAACCGTTGCGCGTTGAGAAAAGTGCAAATATTTCGTAGCAAATGAACTTCAAAGGGATTTTTGGGATACCAGCAATCAGAGATTGGATATTCGTGTTTCGAATGTTTGCGTTGTACCGCCGGTAACCATAGACAATCGACGAAACGTCGAAGTAGGAAAGGCAGCGATACCGGTTAATAAGAGAGGCTGAATGTCGGTTCGGTATCACGAAGGAATGAACATTGTACAATTAGCTAATTCGAGATCTCTCTCCTGGTGTGTATATCTGATACACATCAGATTCAATTTGCTAATGGATTCAATTTGTGCCAATCAAATGCATCGAGTGTTATAACGGATACTGCAGAATGCAAAATAAGTATACTTAACCGTTTTGATTAATTTAACCCCTTCGGTCGTACTTGCGTCGTCGATTACGACGGAACGATATTTGCGACGTAAAATAAACGATTAAAAAGCCGGGAGGTACCGTATCAAAGAATAACCTATTAGATATCTTTCATGATTGTGCTCGATATCGAATCGATTCATCACGCGTGTCCATGGACTAGCCGCGCGTACCGAACTCTATGCGTGTTCATCGGAGCACAGTGAAAAATCGAAGTAACTACAGATTTATATGCCTTACGCGAATATCCATCATCGTCCCCCCATTTTTTTTCGTTTTAATACGTCCATTGGGCGTTCGATGGGTCTCCATAACGTCGTTTACGACGAGAATTTTGAACGCGTGTAACGATCAATATTACCTGTGATCACACACTGTGTCTCACGAATCTGTTTTCCGACTACACATTTATTTCACTGAACAAGGCGATTTCCTTTATTTGCTGAATCGGTGAAACAACAGTTCGATACACCGTCGACCGTTTTACGTGGCGACAGAGACGAATAAAAGTTTCATAAAATCCGTCTGTCGTTTAAAAATACAGCTTTATAATTTATTTCGTGTCTAGCCGGAAAAGCTCTGTACTTCGTCGCAAAATCATATAATCTGTTAGCGACAAGCAGTTTCCCTCGTATTTTCAGCAAAGGCGGCCACAAAGATCCACGAACATTGTAAATCTTCGTTCACTTTAGCCTCTCGACTTTCTTCTTTTTCACCCTTGTACGTTGTTACCGGCCAGAAGCGGTGTTGATAAGATTGCGAGAAGCCGTGGTAGAAGTTCTTGCGGCTGGTGAAATTCACGAAACCCCTTGTCCACGTTGCTGTCGTCGATGCTTTTTGCCAATTTCGAGCTGCTCCGATTTTCGCTACGATTATGGTAGTTGCACCCGCAGAAGAAAGACACGACAGACGTTTTCATCGTCGACTCCGTCTACTTTATGTCGTAGATGTATCGTGTTAAATGGCTGATATAAAAAAAGCGAAAAATCTGACATAATAACCATAATATTAAGCCGGTTTAGCATAATTTATTAGCCGAAAGAACATCGAGAAAACGGCGTAGTTAATTTCATTAAATTTCGAGCTCGAAATTGATACGGCATAAATTATACGATGCTTCAGTGTGACGAAATTGCGCGAGTCTTTGGCTCATCCGACACCGTTCATTTAATATATACCAACCTAATATTTGAAACAGGATCACGCGCGTTTATGAGATATACTTGGCTAAAACGTTTATAAGCGTTTTAGCCTGTTAATTCGTCGCGAAACTGAATTTCTCGATGCGCGAGTGGCTTACGAAGGTGAACTTTCGAGAAGTTTAAAGCCCATCCCCTTCCGCGACAACGAATGGAACCCGGAATATAATAGAAATCTGCTCGATGAAACGTTAATAAAGGACTCTCTCGTTAGAGACGCGGCGAATAACTCCGCGGAACAAACAAAGTCATCCCCTCGGCCGTTGTCGCTCTTGTAATAGCTTAATTCGTGCGGTTTAATTAAGCAGCTCCGGATTTCGGACCTGACCAGCTTCGAAACGTTGTCGCTTCGCCGCGAGCTAGCGCTCGATTTTCATTTCGCATTGATCGCCATTCTTCGACCAGCAGTCTTTACTTTAATAGAATCGTTATTCAACGGAATCGATGAATGTCGGTTATCGAACGGCAAGCAATTTCGCTTAGCAAACCGACAAATGAATCCGTGAACGTTGAAACACAGCCACGAGCAGATTGATTTCTCCCCCGCGGTGCTTGGTCGCCGGATCGACAGAATCATTTTTAAACTTCAAGACGCTTTTATCCACGCGTCGAGCAGAAATACGATTCCGTCTTTTCTCTTTATTTCTTTATTTCCCTCGTAGTATCCAGGCAAAGTAAACGGGTCGATCGCTGAGTCGGTCGCCTCACCAATTATTTGTCAAGGATCAACCGAACGCGTTTCGCCAAAATATGGAATGAAAAAATCCTTTCTTAACGTTTTCAATAATTCATAAGCGCGTCAAACGAGTCCAATTTCGAATGCAATTGGAACACGCGTAGCAGCGTTCGCGGTTGGCTTATAAAACACGGAATAAACCTTTACGAGGAAACAGAGAGTCGTGTTTATTGTATACTGTTCTTCTCAACGATGCCGACAACAAACCTATCCTTGTTACGACTACTTCATCGTACAATGGGAAACAGAACAGCACCGTTGCGACGCCAGGTTCACCGTCGAGCTTCCGTGTTCGCTCTCGAGCTCTGGCGTTCTTTCCTTTGATAACCAATAGAAGAAAATTACGTTTAGAAGGAAGTTTGTCGTCGTTCGATCGATGGGAATCGATACCAATAGAACTCTCTCGCGTCTTCGCGTTTCACGGTTAGAGAAAATGTCCGTGCCATCCCGTACTAGCACCGTTTTTATTTTAATTTCGAGCCGCGTACGTTTTAATAGAAGCGTGTCGGACAGAATACCGTGTACGCGTTATATCGTCGCGCAAAGGTTAGATCGGCACGCGTCGCTCGTTTTAACACGAATCGGTATGTTGAATATGTCGGCTAATGAACACGGTTCGCTTCGAATTTGCTTCGTACCTTTGATGTTTGAAGAGCGACGGTGTTGCGTTTCGGGCGAATTTTTATCAACGAATACCGGTGTGCAAATTCAACCGGTTAATCATTTCATGGCCGACGCGATGCGTGTCTAGCGTTCGTGTTCACTTTTCGTACTCGTTCGATAACTCTGACGAGATATTCTTTAATACGAACACGCGTGAACGTGTACAACCTACGAGATTGTAATTTAACCGCGTTACTGCTGAAATTTTATCAAACGCGAATCGTTGAATCACTTTTTGTTTCCGTCGTTTGCACACTTCGTGTAACGGTTTTGCTCTTTTTATCCACGACATTTCGCATAAAAGCCGTTCACCCCGCATAGAAACGTCTGCGAATAATAAAATGCGAGCAGTTCGTTCTCGGTTTATTTTGCGGATAAACGTTTACCGATTGGCGAGTTTTGACCGCAACGCGCGTTCAAATCCCTCCGGCTGATTGCGTTCGTCAAATATTGTTCGCTGCTCAATTGTTTTCCAATTTTTGTTTCCGAGTAAGTCTGTTCGTAGTAAAAATTTCCATTAAACGTTCGAGGCGGAAAGCTGTCTACGAACAATGCTCGCGTTTAGTTGTCGAAGGTGGAACGTACAGAGAGTTACAGAACAAACGTCGATGTTCGTGCACATCGAAAACAAAAGTTCGCAATCTAAATTGATCGCGTATTCACGATTATTTTTTAACCGACTTCGAAAAAGGAGGAGGTTACTCAATTCGATCAGTATATTTTTTTTTTTTTTTTTTTTTTTTTTTATTATTTTTATTTTCTATGTGTGCCCGCCTATTACGCCTAGCTGGATGCACCGATCGGAACGAAACCTTTTGCATCTGGTAGGTTCTGACTCCCCATTGGTACCATTATCAAAAAATTTTTCATTTTTCAATTGCAAAGTGTTGTTATTGCAAAAAAACCGGCAACTTTTGAAATAAACTTTTCTCGATTTTAGTGCGCTTTTAATATCTTATCACGGACATGATTCTGAACAATTTTGTTCATATAAAAATTTCGCGGAAAGCTTTAGTTTTCGGGATATTAGCGAAAAATTGTTGAAAAGTTTTGAAATCAACTTTGGACGATTTTAATGTCCTTTTAATATGTTATCAGGTGCACGATTCTGAACAACTTTTTCCTTATCCGCAATTAAGGGGAAGCTTTAGTTTTCGAGTTATTAGCGAAAAACTATTGTTACTAATACAGTATTCACTCCGTAAATGTTACTTTTGCCGGCCTCGATTGTACATTTACGGTAGAGGTCCTACATTCTTTGTAGTGTGCCGAACGTAGAAAGAGACAGCCATACAAAAGACAAAGAGGGATAGAGTTTCGAGCGTTCGGCAAACATGAAAGACTCGTGCGTGTTGTGTCTTTTAAATTTAAAAATTAAAATTCTTTATTTTTGGTTTTTCGTCAATGGAACTTTTACCATCGTATTTGTCTCGTTTTTCTGATTAAAATGACACCAAACACGATATGATTACGATCGTAATTACTTATGTAACAAGCCATAAAAGTTTGGGATGTAACATTTACGGTAGAGGTGCGAATTCCTTCTAAAGGCTTGCTATACAAGTAATTATGATTTTAATTATACCGTGTTTGGTACCATTTTAATCAGAAAAACGAGACGAATACGATAATCAAAGCTTCATTGATAAACCCCAAAAATAAAGAATTTTGATTTTTGAATTTAAAAGACAGAAGACGCACGAGTGTTTCATGTTTGCCGAACGCGTCAACTTTCTGCTTCTCTCTCTTTTCTATTCGCCGTCCTCTTTTATGTTAAAAACTTTAATCACTCGTTACACACACAATTGTTAACGTAATTATATCATGTTTGTAAAATATCAAGAGTAAAGTATCAAGAGTAAAAGTTTCATGAAAAAAAAAATAGTAAGAAATAAGAAAGTTACAATCTTTTCCTTTGCTTGCATTAGTATGTGTCTCACCGATATTCAATCCTCGTCGTTTCGGCGACCGATCCTGTTTCATTCTTGACTGATTTCGAGGGGGATCCCCCAGTAGTGGGGATACAATTTTAACATTTACGGTAGAGATCTTTTTAACATTTATGGAGTGAATA
Organism: Megachile rotundata; assembly: GCF_050947335.1. Taxonomy (NCBI): domain Eukaryota; kingdom Metazoa; phylum Arthropoda; class Insecta; order Hymenoptera; family Megachilidae; genus Megachile; species Megachile rotundata. The sequence goes on from NC_134994.1 coordinate 15,184,937, forward strand.
CTGTATATTGAATTCTACGTATGCCTCCGTGCCTTTGGTGGTGTATGAGTCAACATGCAATCGCCGATTATATTTACCAATTTTACAATTAATAAAAAAAAAAAATTGAAAAACGAATATCCATGTTGTCTTTTACTTAATTATGTTCATGGCATTTACGCGGACAAAAAAAAAGCCCGGAAGAACTATCTCACAGTATCCTATAAAATTCTCCCCATTCCACTAAAAAGCGTGAAATAAAATAATTTTAAGAAAAAAAATACACCGACTTCGAAATGCACTAAAAAGTATAAAATAATTTCTATTTCATTCAATCATACAATTACGTCACAGATATGAATGAAACCTATTTACTCGTTAGGTAGTGTATTAAATACATTTCAACCTTTTCGGAGGCGGCGCAAAATTAAAAATACCTCAGTAAACGTTGCTGCCAATAACCAGTTGACTGTGGTATGGCGTATTGGAAATTAATAAATCCTGAAAAAGAATACGAACCATTATAGATATATCTGGTAATATACATAAATGTAACGACTGCATCTTCATTTCGCAACGTTTCTGATATAAATGAAATTGAATCGACTTCGTTCGCATGTGGAAGCCATGGATCTAAGAACCTATAAACGGAGCCCACAACGCGGGAATTACCAAATTTGCGGCAGATGGGCTCTATCTTTATAGTATATGCGGCGATCGAGTCTTTTCGTCGCATACTCTATGAATCTAGATAGACCATAGTTCCATTCTATACGCATTAACACCTACTTCGCGGCGTGCTGTCGAGTTATATGTATAGAAAAAAAAATAGCTATACAAGCTTTGCCTATGTTCGGCTGTGCAAAGGTTGACATGTTCAAGAAAATCTTTTAATTTTGCGCCGCCTCCGAAAAGGTTGAAATGTATTTAATACACTACCTAACGAGTAAATAGGTTTCATTCATATCTGTGACGTAATTGTATGATTGAATGAAATAGAAATTATTTTATACTTTTTAGTGCATTTCGAAGTCGGTGTATTTTTTTTCTTAAAATTATTTTTCGTCAAAGGGAATATACAAGGTCGTTCTTTTTCCCCAGCGTGCTTGAAAATCAACGACCATTCGGCACCGAACGAATCTGTACCTCTATCGATTCCTTCTCCGCGTCTAGATGTCAACACGATTAATTGATCAAGCGACCAGAGAGGAAGACCGAGCCGTTTGCTCCGGACCTTGTTAGATTCTTCCAACTTGGAAATCCTCCTCCAAACCATACTTCCGTCGTTTTCAACCCCCTCGACCGTCTACTTCGTCGATCGACTGACAAGGATACGACATTGTCGCAATTTCCACTGAATTTACACGCGACGATTGTTTAATCGTCGTAGGGAAAAATCGAGGAAGAAGAAATTTGTCGATTCGTCAAATATATTTGAACGTTTATCGCGTTAATTGTTCGGATGGATGGAATATTTGAAGGAAGTAGCCGAATTGCGGAAAACGTTCCGGTCGAAGCTAATTAAATTCGATAGGTGTCGTTAGTTGAACGGGTAACGAGTGAAACGGGATATGCATCTTGTATCCAATCTACCTGGCGCGTTCCCGAAGGATCACGTAATATATATTGCAAAATTTAATTAAACCTGCCGTACCTGTGCACCGCGGTTGACTCGCATCAACGTCTGTTTTAGGCGTTAATTGAGAAACGCCCGAGTGGATTAGACTCTATCGGCGAAACTATTCGTTTGGCAATCAGGGAGACGGCAAATTGACAGGGGTTGGGATTTATCCGTCTAATTCCCCGTATTTGGTGGATAAAAGTGGGATTAGAGGACGATCTTTGTAAATAATAAAATCGAAAGCTACGTCCCTTGGCGAGGATACGAAACTCCTAAACGTATTTGTACCTAGGTTCGAGTATTTGTGATTTACGGTGAAAAGCTTCCCTCTATAGACGAATAAAGAAGAAATACTAATCCTCTTTCAAGCTGCGGATAGCAGAGATTATCGGATTTTCCACGGTTACTTTTCCCCCTCGGTTGCCTCTCGTAGGGCAATTTAATTCGAATCCCGAATCTATACGCTATCACGAATCGGGATATACTCTTCTTTCATTGATCAAATTGCCGCTTATTTATATTTGAAACACTCGAAAAATTTTCTCTGCACAAACTCTGCCACGCTATGCGCCGTCGACGGAAACTTTCTTCGCTCGGAGATTCTTCGAACTTTGATTACTTTTCCCGATAATATCTCGGAGGAATGGCTTTCGTCGCTTCTTCCTTGTTTTTTCTTCTTCGTCGCGACGAATTAACAGAATAGTTCCGTGTACTCGTTATCGATTTGAATCGCGCGTCGATAATACACGAGGACGGTTATATAATAATCGTGTTCCCGGATGGCTAATGTGTATCGACGGTCGTTCAATTTTCAAGCAATACAGCTCTCGTCGAGGAGTAATATTTATCGACGGATATTGAATCACGGCCGACACATACATTCCGCATTAATGCGCGGTGCCCCGGTGAAAATATTTCGACGATGTAATCGGATTGCCTGATAAATTGCATCGACAGATACGTTGCGTGCTGGCACTTCGAACGTATTATTCACTCTTGCACGGCCACGCTCGTGCACGCTCGTTCGTTAAACGTTTGTTCCATGATCGTTCGACGTTCGATCGATTCTATATTCGCCAACCTATTCTCCGATACTAATTATCCTCGAATACGGTTTTAGAAAACGAGAATTTCATTCGCGAAAGTAGCTCGCTTATTTGATCGAACGCAAATATTTTTACGCGATTTACGATCTCGCCAATTGAAACAGAAGCCCCTTTATTCGTGTACCAAGCCGATCATCGAAGTTGTTAGACTTGTTCGAAAGTTTTTGCCTATATTTAGTAATCGTTATTCCGTTAAGTACACGAAGACGGTACGAAGGAACACGCTACTTACCGTCTTTCCTCTCCTGGCCTATTTTCGTTCGGCTCGTAACAAAATGCTCGAGACGGTGTAGCCCAGGGGGTTGGAATAACTCAGAGGGTGGTGTTCGTGGCGCGATAAAAGTAATGCCCAACGCGTTGTAAACAGCGCGTAAATGAAAAAGATACGAGACGGTAGTTGGAGATAGTTAGAGAAGCCTCTTATTTTCCTTCCTGGCCCATCCCCGGCTTCCAGCAAACTCTCATAAACTCATAAAGTTTCCTCGTACGTCTCGTTCGCTCCTATCTTCCTTCCCTAACCCCTCACGGTGTTGCCCGTCTTTCCTTCTTCTCGTGCTGTCTCGTTTTCTCGTTTACAAGCCTGTTTCATTTGCTCGTTGCACGGCAGTTTGTTTGCCAGCACGGACGCGTTTCTTTCGAAAACTAAAGAAGCTTAAAGAGCATCGACGAAGGAGCCGATGTTCGAATCGAAACCCTTCGCGCATCGAGTATTCTTCGACTCTGCGAGATCTATGCATCGCAATCAAGCTCGTCAATTTTTAAACCGCTCAATAGATCATTATCGTTAAATCCGTGCAATCTTTCATTTCAGATCGGTTTTGTATAGGAAGAAAAAGAAAAACGTTGGTCGTAATAATAAAGGAATTTAATATTTGTCATATTCGAAGGCGAATAATAAAATTGGCTTTAAATCGAGGAGCCGTTAAATCGGACGACCGTGTTCGACGCAGAAAAATCCAGCGGATGCTCGGTCTGGAAAGCTCGTTAATTCGGAGTGTCGGTACTCGACGGAGAGCTCGGAGAAAGAACAAAATGCGGGCCGGCCACGTTCGTTCTAATGAAAAAGTTAATTGGCCTGTGTTCGCGAAATAGCCGATCGCGCCGCGGTAGCCAACTATTACCCCACAGCCGTAGCGTGTTACGATTGAAAAGCTTCCTCTATAAATTCGCATCGTGCGACCAATTAATCCCTAAGCCTATCTTCTTCGTCCACGTTTTGCCAGGAATTTTCTCTCAGAGCTTTTGATTATTCCGAATCGATACAACGAGGCAACAGTTTGGCTCGTTTTAAACCGAAACGCGCAGCCAAGTTTCAAACTTTCGATCGGATGATCCAACGCTCGAAAGCTTTCTTTTTAATAAACTCTACGTAACCGTTATTAACTCCTTTATTTTCGGAGAGCGAAACAAAAACGCATCGTTCTCTTTTTAAGGCGAAACTTTGGCTGTTTTTACTCGGTTTTACAGTATTTTGCTCGAATCCGGTGGTGTAAAGGATAGAACGCGCAAAAGAAGTTGCGCTAGTTACCGCTATATTTTTCGACGATAACGATTACGAGCGCTATCCACGATACCGCATTCTGATTAAGCTCGTTAATTGGAGAATCTCGCAGCGACAGTCGATCCGGGTAACGTTAACACGGACCACTTTTACGAGAACGAGAACCAGAACGTTAATTGTACTTTGGAGGCTGCCAGAAAAAAAAAGCGGCGAAAAGAGAGAAAAGGGGACTCGTGCAATCGTCGAGAGCACTCTGGTTCGTGTTTGCTCCGCGAAAAAGACTTCTTTTCGAGATTAACCTTCCCTTTGCCGTGGATGAATAGCGCGAAGGTTGTGTGTAAAAATCGAAAAAAGCCAGATTTATGGTTTTTAGCCTGGAGGAATCGCAGCGAGACGTCACTGCGAAGCTTTTGGACGTCCGGTAACCATTTTCTGATCAATTTCCAGCCGCTCGGTTAGGCATAAAAACATTTGGACAACGGTCCGTATTGTTAGCAGTCGGTGGTATTCGTGTTCTATCGTCCACGGTTCGTCGCGAGGTTCTTTGTCCGGTGACAAAATCCACGATTGGAAATCGAAATCGAGAGGGCTATCGGTGAAACGGGGAAAGAGCGAAGCAGCCAAGTAACCGAAGCTAATATCCGGCGACTAACGGGAACGTGTAACGTTCTATAGCCGATCGTTCATCGACGTCTCTCAAAGAAACACGCTCGACACGGCCTTTTATCTCTTCAACTTTTAACGCCTCGTTGTAATTTTTCATCTATGGCCTCGATTACTTTTAACGACATAAAATGGAGTAGCGCCTTTTACCTCGTTACAAAAACCGTAATGCAATTTCGTCGACCGATCGATCGAGTCGCCTTCGGTGACGAGTTATCAGCGCGAAAAAATGCGAGAAGCGGTAGAAAATCCTTGAATTCGAGCGGATAAGAAAAGGGAAGACGAAGGCGTTTTTCGAAACGGTCAAAGGAAAGCCTTGTCGCGACAGAAGGAGCTTTTCATCCAGCTTGCACGGTCGAGAGCACTGTCAGTCGCATACTCGTATAACATGCATTGCCAGTTGCCCGCTGCCTATCTGCCCGCCCGCTCGTCCGACCAAGCCCTCTCTCGCTTCCTCCCTTTCATTCCCACCGACGTCTTCTCGGCTTTTGAAACGACCACGTTTCACCCGGCAATCATGCATAAAATAAGCGTTTGCGCGCTTCTACCTCGAGCTTGACATCCAAGAAGCGTTTCACGGCCGTACCGTACATACCTACGTACGTACATACTTGATTCTGTTCGCGTCTCTCGACAGAGCGTGTCTCTACCGATAACGCCTTAATTGCCTCGAATTCTCCGCTAATTGTGTACTCGCATCCGCGCACTCCGATAAAAACAACGTTCGGACCAGCGGGTAAAAACTAATTTGCGAGCACGCTCATGAAATTAATTGTACCACGGTGGTCACCATCATTTTCGCGAGAGTATAAATTCGCGAATCTTTGCGGAAGCTCGTCCGTATGGTTTCGAGATACAACAGATACTCGTATCGGGTAATCTCACGGTCGAAATAAACCAACGAACATCTTCAGCACCTGCGGTAAATTATTCTCTAGTTAACGATCTCGCCGATAAAACGAGTAAAACAACTTAGCAACGACCAAATTAGAACGACGTTCGCGGAGAAATCGCGTTTCTCCGTTTCTGTTGCCGTTATCTTCGCCTTCTTACCCGCCGGCTATTTTTCTTCTCGAGAACAAATATAACTTCTATTTAAATAAAACGCCGGCCCAATACGCGACGAACGTTGATTCTCTCTGTTCGATCGAGTCGCGAAATAAAAGGCGAAAATATCGTTGACAAGAACGCTAGAGGGGAGGGAACGAACATCCTGTGTACAGAATGGTGACAAAATGGAAGTACCGGTTGTTCTGGAGCGTTGAAATCCGAGGTGAATTCATTTACGTGCAAGTACTACGGCAACACCGGGATTTCGAGCATAGAACATTCAGCCAGTTTCGCGGTAAATCAAGTCATCGTGTTCAAGGAATTTTGGCCGAGGCGACCACGCCGACGAAAACATCGTGTCATCCAGCACGAGTTAATTTTCGTTTCCGATTTGTCACTATAAGTACCGTTTACGTCGTAACAGCGACAGATATAGAAAGCAATTCATCGACTGTACATTTACGGAGTAATTTCTATAAAGTTGGACATGTCGGATGTGCTGTCCAACCATCTAATAAGTTTTGCGAAGAGTAAAACTAGATTCGGTGTCGGAGCGTCGAACATTCCATAGTTCGATCGTTAAATCCAATGACAGTCTGTCTGCCAATTACCGCAAGAATCCGACGGAGAAGGACCCGACGTGGATCGGTCGAAGTGTATCAGGGGTGTCTGGGACAGGACAGGCTGGTTCTTTGCTCCGCGAACGGTCGGATAGGGGGTGGATGTACGAGACTGAAGGTAGACACGGAAGGGGGAGGTAGAACTGGGAAATTAGCTGTTCCCACGATAAATTGGAGTTTCTGATTTTCGTTTTGCGGTCGTCAACGTCACGTCCCCGGTGGCCATCCCTTCCAGCCACTCGATTCCCCTTACCCTGCCCTGTCCCGCGCAGCCCTGGCTCGCTCGCGCTCTCTCGCCACCGACCTATTTACCAATTTCTGATAAATTGAGTTTCGTCCTCCGTGTTCCGTTCCTCCCGTTCCATTTCGTATCGTGCCGTGTCCGTTTTCCTATGTAGCTATGTACGTCCACGCAGGTAGGATCCGTGACCGTTTAGATCGACGAGGACACCCGGACCCGTTGCCCAGTGACGTATATTCATCTGTCTACCGCGAGAACTTCTCTAGTTCCGTGTCCATTTAGCCTCGAATAACGCTCGTTCACGGTCAAACTAACACGACAATGATATTTCTATTCGATTAAAGTTGGAACGGTAACAAAGTTTCTACGTACGATCGAGTCTTGCTCCGAGCGTTTATGCGAGCGAACAACTGGGACCGGTAAATTCAACCTCGACATTAATTACCGTTGTTCTTGCGTGATTACTGGCTCACCTTTTCAAGATAATCGTACCGACGTTTCGCTGATAATCATGGCTATCCTGCCGATCACCTATCGATGGTGTTGTCGCTTCGGTGATTAACGCGCGTGCCTCGTGTACGCGTTTCGTTGCGTAACGCTCGCAAATCCGCCACTCGAGATTCTTTGCAACGTTGTTGTCGCGTCAAGGATGAACTGCTCCGTTCATCCTCGTCGATCGGTTTTTACCATTTTCGAAGATAGACGAGTCTCGAATAAACTTTGCCGCGATAGCGGAGCGGAGGATCGACGCAGGGTGCGCCATAGTTTACTTTTCATAGAGAACTCGATTACTCGCGACGCACAGTGGTTGAAAAAACATCGCTCGGTTAACACCACGCTGTGCCGTGCAATTTCTTTTTTCCGGTTCCCGTGATTTCATAGAAAATATCGTCGCGCTAGAAACGATGGAACATCGTCGAAAGCTATCAGGAATTCCCGCAGACTCTATACAACATACGGGCAATTTCGATGAATCGGTTGGTTATTGGTATTATTGGAAAACACGATTTTTAGGCCCCAGACCTCGATACTTTCTGATTTCTATCACGTACGATGCCGCTACCCGTTTGATCGGGATCTTCGATTGTAACGAACTCTCAGCGTGCTATGCAGTTTTAATTTCGCGCTATCTCGATAATCTGGCTGTCGCATGTTTTATGCTGGCCATTCTATCGGATTCGTAATTCATGGCGGTCCAGGCTGCGAAAAATTGCACGCGTTTCAAGCTGGACGTTTGCGAACATTTTCGCTCGGAAAAATACTGTTACGAGAGCGCACCTCCGCAAAATGTTATTAAAAATATCGTGAAAAATACAAACAAAATCCTTCCATTTCCGCTGCTACGAGAGTCCGTTAAACAACACGCTTTTTACGTATTTATAATAAAGTGCACGATTATTTGACGCGAATTATTCAATGCTTTTACCGACATTGACAAGCGCCAGTTCTTTCGACACCTTTTTCTCTCGAGGAACACTAGAACTTCGCTGTTTGAATTGCGTAATTCGACTCGTAGTTGGAACGATAATATTATTAGATTTCTCAGTAAGAAAAACAGAGTTTCGAAGCTCCGGAAACATAGCCACAAACCCTTCCACCGTTTCGAATTGAACACGGATCATTCGTCGAGACCATCGAATAATAATAATTAAGCGAAAACTTTGATACATCGACGAGGCTTCCCAACGATCGACTAGAACGTTCGCGTTCGTAGTAACAGGGGAAACAAGGATCGCAGGAAGCCTTTCAGGACTTTGTCTGCGCGCAATTTGAAATCGCGGCTCGAAGTCGAGTCAAACATTAATTGATTGCCGCGCACGCTCAACCCGTGTATCGATCGACGCCACAGTACCGAACCAAATAGGTTTCCCTCATTTTTCTTGGCTGTTATTAGCCTCTGTGCCGAAGCCATAATTGAACGCGTTGACAACTCGACGCAGGAAACCTAGGGTGTTTCGCGTGTACAGTCAACAGCAAATTCTCGGGTAGGCATTACAACCGGTGATCACTCGATTTCTGGAGATTATTAGGAACACGTAGATTTAAGAAATTAAGGAGCTGGAGGTGAAGAAATCTACGAATGTAAAGATGCGGAGATTCAGAAGTTTGAGAATACCGAGGTGATTTATAAGTCTGCAGACATTGGGACTAAGCTTTGACATTTGGGACCATAGAAAATTAGAGACGAGAAAATTTGGAAATTTGTTTGTTTAGAAATGATGGAATTAGGGGTCGAGTTTACACGCGTGTCCGTAGCCGCGGGAAGCCTACGTTGCAACAGAGTGTACGCACGCGAAATTCCAACGGAACCGCATCGTTCAATTTCACGCGGTGTATCGGGAGCTGTGATTTAATGCGAGGTAATACATTAATACATCGACAAGCCAGCTCGATTAAGGAAAATTGAATTCCCACGAAGCTGCTGGCTTAATTTCGCGTCAACGGTTACGGTAAACGTAACTCAGGAATTATACCGGTGACAATTTCCATCGTCGATCGGCCTTGATTCATCCGTCGATTATCATGCTTCGGGAGATTTATGCGAAACTCGTATTCCCTCCATATTGTAAGACTTCGATCGAGAATAAGGGTGAGAGAGTTCGTGTTCGGTTCCCAGGAAGCGATATATGTATTTAACGTTTTCGTTCTTCGATTAAATTAAATTCGGAGCAATTGTTATTCGCGTTCGAACGTAGGCTTTGTAAAATAGAGGCGCGATATCTATCGTAAAGAAACGGAGCGGAATTTACGAGGAAAGTCAACCGTTCGGTGAATCGAGACCCGTCTCGCGAAAGAATCAATCGATATTCGAGCCTCTAACGGAGCATAAGACCCGATACCGGCAAGCAATAATACGTAAACGTGTGCAGTGTATACACAGAAGTTGCGACTGTATCCGCGTTGTTCCGAAAATATCGAGAGAGCCTCGAGTATTTGCGCGAACTGTTTCCAAGTTTTCGCGACAGATTTCCTCGGGCGATTGAAGACTCTACGAGCATTTTATTGCTCGAAAACGATCGAATCGACGATGATCAAGAACCTCGAGGAAGAAGCGTAAAGCTCCGTTAAAGATCGTTCATTGTGTTTTCTTTCGAGGAATGAGACGATATCGCAACCGCTCGAAGCGACACCGTGCTTGCCTCGGAAATATTGAAATTTTTCTTGGCATTCCAGAGTAACGTTTCATGTTCTCCATAGACGTTCGCCGGAGATTCTTTCGAGATATCAGCATACTCGCGTGTTATTCCTGCGACGTCGTATCCGGTGAAACGAAATTGCGGCTTCGGTTCACGTGACGGAATGGAAAGTTGCGAGGCAGGAAACCGGATAGGCCACCATTTTATCGAAACGTACCGCGAGTCGCGAGACGTCGACGAGAAGGATCGTTAAAATCATCGACGTAGCAGGAGTTGCTTCCTGGTATTCGAACAAAGAGGCTTCAACGATGACGGAGAAGAACACGAGAGGCCTTTTCGAGGCGTGTAAAACCGCGACAAAGGTATCTTTGGTTCAACCGAGAAAACGAAAGTTGGTCCGCTAACAAACCGAAGCCAGTACCATAAACTAGAAAGTTTCTTTGGTTGGAAGTTTTAACGAAAGAATTTTTTACCTCGCTCTACACCATCCGGAGATTTAACCGCGGAGAAACAAAGGGATCCAGAATATTTAGTCGGACTCGAATACTTCGATAATACCTTTAGGAAATAACTACTATCGCGATCGCCATCGAACAAATAAGATCGTGATAATGCAGCTCTGGTATGACTCTGATAGAAGATAAGAAACAGTAGCAGTTTCTGAGTGGTTTACGTAATATATTCCGAAGAAAATTGCGAACGGATCCTTCGACTACGAGTACGAAAATACTTCGTCTAATTCGTTTAGAAAATGGAGTCTCGAGGCAAAAGAGCGCGACTTCGAATTAACTTCGTGTCTTAGGTTTAATCGAATCCAATGAGGAACGCTGAGAAAATGACAGTCATTCTTTCGGGTTAACGGCGATGACGGCAGAATCGTAAGGAGAAAAAAAGAAGCTGGGGAACGAGAAGAAGGGTCGTAAAAAAGAGCAGGAAAAGAATGAAGGAGGAAGAAAGGATGGGAAGAAGGAAGGAGGGTGAGTAGCATAATTTTATAAGTGTTTAGGAGGAGCGGCTCGTGGAATAGCGGATGTAAGGTGGTTAGAGGGAATGGAGTGAAATCGAGCTGGTATTGCGTTCAAATTTACATAATAACCGACTCTAATCCCTGTTGCGTTACTAGACCGACCTGACGCTCTACCACGCGCAAATACAGATGTATAATATATTTTCAGCGTTTGCTTTTATTGCTCCGGTCACGAATTTCGTAAAGTTGCGCTCCAGCTCCCGCTGCCGCCAGTTTTTGTCTCTTCTCGTTTATTTCCCGTTTAATAACGCCGGTATTTCATCGCGCGAGCAAAAATTGAAAGGACCGAAGCTACGGTGAAATTTCACGCGGAGTGAAAATAAAACAAAATCGGTCGACGCTATAAGTCACGGTCGACAAATTTTCATTTAGTTTCGTTGCAACGAATAACAGGATATTAACCGAATGTTCTGTTCTACGCCGATGTTCTTATCTTCGACTAAATTCGAGACGATCGTTTCAGCTCCAAACTGCCGAGTATCTTACTTCCATTACGAAAACGTTTGCGTGTTATCTTGGGAGATCAGAATCCGCGCAAAATAAACTGTTTAGTCTAAGGTCGAGCATTAGTGAACTTAGAATTCGATAGAAACGTAGAATCGGTGTATCGTGGCTAGAGATTATCCGCGTTTTCTTCTAGGGATCAGGACGAACACACTTTCGGTTCATTAAAACGGAGCAAAAACGCGACGCGGAACGGATCGATTTTATTCCGACAGAGATACCGCGGTCATTCTCTCTTTTTATATGTTTCTCGTTGCTTATTTTCACTCTTCTCGTTGGAGCAGTACAACGAATAAAAGAGACGGCTTTCTTTTTCTCCGATCGAAACAAATTTATTGCCCGTTTCTAGAACTCGCGAAGATGCAAAGCAAAAAGTTATTCTTAATGATCGATCTCGACTGCACTCGAGCGATGCTGCCAACTCGATCGTTTATCGGAGGACGCGAAGACGCATCGAAAGAAATTAATACGCGTCACGCACGAGGATATAAATGTTTGCCAGGTTTTTCCGACGGTAGATTTTCCTTACCGGACGACGCTTCATAGCGTTGCTACTGCTTGATTCTCGCTAGGCGACCAATTTCGAGAGTGCTCGTACAAAACTGTCAGTCCCATCGGACGGTGCGTGCCGAATTGCATCTGTCAGCCAACCCGTTGCATTTAACGCACGCTGCTTCGGCGGACGTTGCAAATAACCCTCTTGTCTCTCTCCGGTTTGCCTACGACGAGTCGTTTCAATTCGTCGAATTATATCGTTCGTTCCTACACGTTTCTTTCTCGTTAAATTTATGAAGATATTACCTTTTTTTCGACTGTACGGTTCTAATTTTCGGTTCGTATCAATCAGTAATGGAGTTTGATTTACGCTAGCTGTCTACGCGACCGGGTTAATTACGTCAGCGAATTTATAGTTTCATTGATCGCGTCAGTGTCCGTTGATTTCCAGATATCCATACATAACCCACGGGCATTCTTCGGCGTCATTAATTGAACGTTCAAAAGCGCGTTTCGCGTGCACAAAAGCGCAACCACGCGCGTGCATGTGTGCGCGTACAATGCACCGAATGTCGGTACACGTCGGACGTTCGTCGGAGCGTAAAAAATTCGCTAGAGCAACGAGAGACGGTTTCTCGATATTCAGCGATTAGTTGGAATGCGCTCGGAAACGTGAACGATTTGTCGAACGACCGAGGGAAAGAAGAAGGTATAATAGCGGCGTTTAAAGGAGGGACCTGAACGAGGCGGACGAAAATAGAGAAACGAACGGCTGCGTCAAGTGATCGTGTTCGATGAAACACGATGCACGTAGAAATACGTGCATCGCTTCTCCATTCTGGACAGTACACTGACAAATATCGCTGATATCGGAATGGAAAGCGTACATGACATAAACAAGATTCGTGCTCGGCGTACGAAAACGGACAAAAGCACCGATGTCCGTATTTTTCTGGCCTCGTTTTATTTATCGAAGACGGATTACAATTGGAAATAAAACAACGTCGTAACGTTGTTTCTCCCTGCTGTATCCCTTCCGACTCTTTGTAAACGAATGTTTTCTCCGACAACACGGCTCGCTTCTACCGAAGACACGTTTTAGAAACCTTTTTTTTCTGCCGTCGCAGCGAAAACATTTTGCGCTTGATAATTAGAGTCACTATAATTTGGCAAATTTGACGGATGAAACGTTGAAGCAATAGCGAGGTATGCTCGCGAGAAGGTGGAATCGAAGAAAGAAAAAGGAAGGCGCGTAGAACGCAATAACGTAACGTTCGCGTTGCCGCCACTTTATTGCCGAAGTCACAGTTATAGGAGCAACCGCTCGACGTTTTACGAGCGGTGGCCGCACAATGCTCGCACATTCGAAGCGAATCAAAAGATATTGACGTTTTCTTTCCTTCTTCCGGGCCTCCCTCCCCATCGTCCGTTTCTACCGACACACCGGAGATTCCCGATAAGAGCAGCCTATGTTGCTTCCGAGCGGTACACTCTCTGTGCCGAGAATTACCGTCGTCAAGCAGTCAATAAGCGTCTGCCGGCGGTACTTTACGTCGTGCTTTGCAACGAAAAAGCTCGCAATTTTGGAATCACCGTGACACGGCACCCTACTTCCGACTTTTTCAATCTTCCTTTATACCGTCGACTTTGTCGAACATCCTGTTATCCGAGAATCGATCCGTTGCTGCTTTTACTCGGCACGGGAGTCTGTCACCTTGTGGTTCGTGAAAACTTTCGCAGACTCGACAGTATATGATCGTCGATAAATCTTTTACCGTGATTAAAGGTACGCATCGAGCTGTTCACGCAACGAGCACATTAATTTTTTTTATTGCATTGTAAAATTCAGATTTAATATATTAGCGGTTGATCCTTTTCTCTTGCATCGATTGCACCATGCGTTTCATCGGTCCTAATTTCGAGCTGTTAATCCAGAAACCGCAGTCTCGAAGATGGTATCGCGACGGGACGAGTAAAACTCTGGCCAACAAAACACGGTCGTGCGACGAATTCGAGCAATGAATCGAGCTCCCCTTCCGCGTCGTTGACTTTTACCGATTCGAGTATATTTTTCGAAGTACCGAACCCCGACTGAATATCCCATGGGTTATGACGTCCACTTAATATTTTACGGTCGTCTAGGTGTCTCCATATAGGAAACGTATGAAACGAGAAGTTTATGACGATTCAAATACATTCCTCTCTACGTACGCGGAACCCAAACCATCCTGTAAGGTCGTAGATGAGTTTTCAGCGTCTACAAAATGGACCAAAGGATTTCTGCGTTTAGAAAACTCTCTTTTCTTTTTATTCGTTTCGCGATGCTTGCGAAATTATCCAGCACTCTTAAGAAACGTTAGAAACTTCGTCGGACGGGTGTTAAATGGGCATTAAAAGAAACGTCCGAACTCCGAGGCTCGCTTAAAGCCATCGCTAATCATTCGCTGAACAATGCAACGGACAACTCGTTGCGCAAATGCAGCTTTCGCGAGATGGTCGTAGAACCGGTGTCGGTTGGAACGCGCTCGTGCAAGAAATTCATGGAGCTAATGTGCCGGTTTGTCATTTTCACCCGGGATATTCGTCCCCGTAAGCCGGCTGAAAACCGTTCGCGTGTTCTTAATCCAGGCCGAACCACTCGTCACTTTTTCCGTTCGATCCTTGCTTTTCATCGACCAGCGCGTTCCGCGAAACAAGACATTTTCGAGCTTCGTTTCGCACTTATCGTAGCACAGAATTTGCGGTTAATCGTCCAACGTACAACGGTACGAGCCGCTTAAGAGGGGTTTATTTCGCAAAATATTTTGTCAAGAATATTAACTTGGCACGAACGGATAGGAACGCGAGAAATGCAGGTATCGCGGATGTCCCTTTGGCGACAAGCGCGAGAAATAGCCAGCGTGTTTCGTTTAGTCAAAGAACGGAAGAGCCATTTCCAGAGTCATCGTCGTCCTTTCCGTCGTTGTTCCCGACATGACAGATCTGAGAAGAGAATGTAACTTTCTCGTTTACGCGAACGAGATAACTGTACCGTGAAACGAGCTTTTTCGACAGTTGCGTTAGAGCAACTGACGCGCGTGACTTGGAGGGCGGTGTTCAGGTTACAACGGAATTCGTAATCGGTACTCGATCAATTTTTCCTCCTTGTTTCCGGAAAAAACGAACGCCAGAGAATCGGTGCCCTTTCGCGAAAGCCTATCAATTCATCGTGACGAATTTTGCAGGCAGATTTTTGTTTCACGAGTATGAATGCGCGTCGACGGAGTTTCCTTTGAATCGCGAGTTTTATCGCAGCTTCGATTCGGGGAAAGAAAAGAGGACGGAAGGTACCTCGCTGTTCCAAGAACTCTTTCGCTCGGCAATTTGGCCCTGGGTCCCGCTGTTTTTATTCCGGGGTCAACTTAAATTTTAAGTTCCGCCTTGAGAGTTCTTTGATGACATCGCGAAGTAGCGCTCGGTTCTTTGTCCGTCGTCGGAAGAAAATTCTCGAGGAATAGAACACGGAACCGAGGAAGGAAAGTAGGACAGGAAAGAATGCTGGCTCGATGGCCGTTACCAATTGCGTCTCTTTCTTTGTGCTGCCGTTTCGCATTCGATTCTCGAGTATACCGACACACGGATCCGTATTTAACCTTTTTAACCAAACAGTCGATGCTCTACCTGAAACGAGAAAACTTTCTTTCCTTTCGTAGTTTAACGATATAATGGAAATTAGGTTAGATATGAAATATGTGGATCCAACGCGTGGGGATCCAACACGTGGCCGTCTCACCTCTGGGAATCCAACGCGTGGAGATCCAACACGTGGCTATTTCAGCCGTAGAAATCGAACACGGAATGTTTTGACGCGTAGGGATGCAACGCGCGGCAATATGACGCGTGGATATTCAACCCGTAGGAATTGAACGCGTGGGAACCCGGCGATAGTGTAACTCGTAGCAATTTTACGTGCGATTATTCCGCAATCGTCCTGCCGTGATTTCTCGTTGCACCGTGAATTCTTCGATCGGCAATTTCTCTTACGCCATCGGTTCCCTTATCAGCGATTTTCTCTGCACCATCAATTTTCTCGTCGGCGATTTCCTTTCGCAGCACAAATCTCCTTACCTTAAATCGACTTTCTTTCCGATCATGCGAACATTTTTTTTTCCTTTCGGCCACCCACGGTATTTCTTAATTCACGGATTTCCCGAATCGATTCTCGATTTTCCAATCGCGTTTCCAATAACTAGGAAGCCCCTCAAAGTGCCGACCTGTCTGGCCGTCCGTCGACTTATCTACTTGCTTACCTTAATGTCTTCCTTCTCGTCTCGGAAGAGACGCGTCAGAGTCTTATTGGCCGAGGCCCGTTCGCGCACGAGTTTACGGACTGCTCGAAGAGCCACGGCTGCAAAACTCTGTGTCTCGGTCGGCGAAATTGAATCCAGCCTCCGGGGAAATGTTCCACGCGTTCGCGAAGTCCAGTCGTTTCTAGGAAGCTCGCGATGAAATACTGCTTTGCGAAGGAACTCGAATCGCTTTTTTCTCTCCGGCTATGCGAAATACCAACGATTAAACGCGATATTTCTCTTCGTTCCACACGCTCCAGCGTAGACGAAAACCTTTGAAATCCGCTCGTTCGTGTTTACCTTTTGATAGCTCCCGCTTCATTATTTTTCGTCAGTCGACTCTCGACGATTAAATTACAGTTTTATCGTTATTCGCTCTTTTCCCAAAGTAGGTGGTAGACGACCGGAGAACTCCTATTAATTTCTATTAAAAAATAATTCTATCGCTAATAAACGTAGTTCGATGCTTTTACTAAGTTTAATAATTTAGGTTGACTCTACTGTAGAGTAATATTATCTTGTGAGAGCAGTCGTCAAATATTCCGTAGAGCAAAGTCGTACGATTTTAAATAAATAACGAGATAGAAGACTTTTCCTACGATGGTTGGTTAAGAGTAAACTCGTTGAACGGATTAGAAGGTAAGACGAGAGTATAAATCGGAACGCGAACGGAGCGAGAGGATTTGTTTCGCTCGTTATTAAAATTACAGGGACGACAGCGTCGTCGAGACGGGGCTAAATTTCGTTTCGTCTGTAAAGAAATTCATCTGGAACGCGAGAAGAAAGGACTGAGAAAATTCCAAGGTCCCTCGAGAGCAAAGTTGCACTTTTGTTACGTCGAAAAGCAACTTCTTCATCGGTCTGTGCTTACGTTGGCGATAAAAAATTCAACGGTTCGTCCTCGATTCCCGACGGACTAAATTTTTACGGGCCTCCCTTGTTACTCTTTCCTCCTATTCTCGCGAGTCGAAGAAAAGAAGCAGCTAACGGATAAAATTCTAAACCAGTATTTATGAGCAAAGTAGTTGCGTCCGTATACCCGATAGATAGGATTTAGCGCGCAAGAAAGTTGCATCGCTCCGAGTCAGAAAAGATTAAAAGCATGTAACGCAACAAGCTGCTCGTTAATTGCCTGTCACAGAGGCTGGAAACTCTTCCGGGCGAACTCGGCAGCGGGAGCAGAAAGAAAATTGCGGTATCTATTTGTTATCTTTTTCCAAGGTAGACGTCGGTTTCGTCGGGAGAAACGAGCTTCTGGCGGAAGATCCCGCGAGAAGAAGGCTCGTCGGGTAAGTTTGAGGGGAAAGAGGTCGAGACTGGCGCGAGAAAAGCGATATTTCCATCGGATATCGGCGCTGCCGACTCTCCTATCGCATAAGGGATTCCTTTGAATGCTAGCAGCGTGGCTCGCGCTGGCAGAAAAATTACAACCCTCGTTGCTTCCTCGAGAATCCTCGGCTCAAAGGTACGCGGAATATCCATACGACGGCCTGACTGGTCTGGGTTAGCTCCTCCGGCTGCTAGACGGAATCCTAATACGATTTCGAAACCCATCTCGTGCAGACCTAGTCGAGAAAGGAAGTTGAAGGTTGCGCGAGCAACTTCCCTCGTAAATCAATAGAATCGCACCCCGATCTCTTGCCAACGTTCCGGTAAAAAAGATTACGACTTTCCTATGCTCCTCTTTTTCCTTCGGTTTCCCGGTCCGAGAAAACGATTCGAAACAATGTTTGCTTTCGTCAAAAAAAAAGAGGCGCCCGTCTCTGTCGAGCTTTCATTTTTAACGCGGGCGTTGCAACAGGTGCGTGCGTGCCACGCGATCTACGCAAACTGCTTCCATCCTTCTATCGGCCATCTCGGGGGATAATCCCTTTGATATTGTTTGAAATTTAAATATTGTCCGTGCGCTTCGCGAAAGATCGCGCGTTTGTTTCCTTCGAATCCTTCGGGAATATTTTCCCGAAGTTTATAGCAGTCCTTATACTTCCACTTGCTTTTTGTGCCTTTATCTTTCCGCCGATTGTTGCTTGTTTGACTTTTATTCTCTCCACGGTTAATACCGTCTATTTACCTGACCATTGCTGTACCCGGTTAGGACTCGGATTAGTCCTAACATACTCTAACCTTCGGAGTAACATTTAAGAAAATTCCCAAGCTGGAATACTCGAGAAAGCATATCCCAAATGGGCCACTCCAAACAAAAGTACTAGTTAGGTTGAGGGGAGTCCACCCCGGTTCCTCTAACGTAAGAGTCTCATTTGTGCCGCATTTCTTCGCTGTAACAAGTTTCCAGGAAAAGAACGGTTTACAGCGACGTCTCTCGGGATTCTTAATAACGTTTCATCCAATGCTTCATCAATCACACGGTTTCTAGCGCGTTACCATGGAAGAAGCTCAACGGGGTTCTAGTAGCTAGCGACCTTGGATCCAGAGGCATCGAGATCGTTACTTCACGGACTGCCACGTTCACGGAACTCTTGGAACAAAGTTAATTTCAGGAATGTTGGATCGACGTTTCCGCAAACGAAACTTCTTCCGAGCAAAGGCCGTGCCTAGAAAAGAAAGGACTCTCGCAGGAAATGAAAGACGAACGGACGAAACGAGCCGGAAGGGAATGGAGGCAGGTGAAAGCCGGCGCGAAAAACGGCTTTTCCAAACTTCAAAATTGTTCCTCTCCCTAAACAAGCTCGCTTCTGCATCGTTTAACCCGTGATTCAAATTTCGTTCCTTTTAAATTAAGCGGATAAATCCTTTTTTATCTTAGAGGCACTACGGAACGAGTTGTTGCCTTATTATCTTGTACAATCAGAAAAAAGTTCTACCTTAACGGTCGATTATAGGAAAACTTTAATTACGTTGCTCTCGTTACGCTTTGGCGTTGCTTTTTGCCCTGTTTATCTCCGATATTTCCTAGACCATCGATAACCCTCGCGGAACTTATTAATTTTCCCAGCGGGAAAGATGAAATTGGAAACACTTCCGTTACCGTACTACGTTCGTTTCTTAGATGCGTAAACGATGAAAATGTAGTTACGAGGATTCGGATAGCTCCGTGGTTCGAGGGGCAGACTCGAGCCGGATATCTTTCCTCTCCTGGTCGGTTCCGTTTATTAAAATTCTTGTTAGCTCAAAAAAGAAACGAAGAGTTTCCGCGCTTTATTCTATCCGAGATAAAATTATCGTTGTTGAAGAATGCAAAGGAACAGAGTGTCCTTTGTGGAAAAGTAACGGTAGTTTTTACCGAGCGTTTTCATTTCGAGAGGCTACGTTACTCCGCACGTTTGATATCCGACAACGCAAATGGAAAATCTCGGTAACGCGAATTTTGTAATTTTACGGAGGTTGTTGGTTCATAAAATACGAAGAAAATGAGCGTGCAAAGACAGAGATAAATCGGTCGTAAGAAAGTAAGAAAAGAGAGTTAGTCGAATCGAAAACGAATCGGTCATTTTCGGCGGAGAAGAGCAGGTATCAACGTTACTAGAAACCGTGTTAGTTACCGGAGTGTCTCGTTATTTCTGTCGCGTTCCGGGGAAATCGTTTTAAGACCGTTTAAAGACAGGTTCGTGCCAGTTTCGCTCGTCATTCCGGCTCGTTTGAAGCGTGCGCGACGTTCAAATCCAAGAGGAGAAATCCTTACTTTTACCGAGCTCGCGAAATGTCCTGCTTTTACGACAGGCACGGGAGCATTAAAAATTCTAACCATCCGCGGTATTACATCGTATTTTCAGCGGATTCGAGCCACTCCTGACAGCGCGTATCGGCTTCCGCAGCTACCTGCCTAGCGTGGTCGACCTATCCGTCCCTGCACATTTGCTTCGCCGATATTATGTTTTACGATGACAAGCGACTAATGTACCACCTAGCTTGACTGACGGGAAATACAGGGAAATGTGGGAGTTTCAGAAGCCTCTTAGATCCTCCGAATAAGCTTAGCTTACCACTGTTTCGCTCGCCGCGATGAAAAGCGAACGAAACGTTCGCTCGTAAAAGTCCTCCTACATGCTTGATCGTTCGGGCAAAGTTACTTCTGCAAAGTTACTACTATACGAACTATCGAGCAGAAGCCCGTATTCTGATATGTATTACAAAGATCCAGTAAAAGCGATATTACAAGTATTCCGTGGCTACGCGTTATATCGTCGGTATAACCTTTAGCATTCGTATTTGTTTTTTTTATAAAAATGAGTTAACCGAATCGCTATACGGTGAATCTTCGCGCGTTAAATCCTATTATATCTCGTTCCAAAATAACGACGTTTAAGAGGTACCGTGCAGTATTATCATTTGTTCCGGTTACCAAACGCTTCTAAAGCGTATAGAAAGAATATTCTGGCAGACGAATTCAGGGATATCGTTCTCCGGCGAACCGCGAGGCAGACTACGTAACTCGCGAAATAAAAGATCCGAGCGAAAAAAGGATCGTGACATGAATATTCAGCACGGTGGATGAAGTTTTAACTATCCGCCGGTCTATTAATCAAACGGCGTTATCGGCTGCCCGCGGAACGATTCATAATGATGGCAGTTTGTCGATTATGCACCGTCGACGTGTAACGACGTTCATTGCTCGACTTCGCACGCGCTACCGACTGGAAATTCATCTCCCGACAACTTCGAGCTTTTTGTTTTACCTGCCGAGTATCGATTTTCGAACTTGCCGTTTAAATCTCCTTCGCTGTTCGCGCGTAACGTACGTTAGGTATGCGGAGAGAATCACAATCTGCCACGGGCGGTAAACGGATATTTTCAACGAAACAAACAGAAAAGAACGAATCGATCCTGGCCAGACGATTACCGCCAAAAGCGACGGTTAGTTCTTTACCGTAGCAGAGCGAGTTTATTACACCGGCACGAACGATTTCTACGTCCGTTTTGGTAGACGGTTAGCAAACACGTTTGCGTACGAGCACACCGTGTTCAAAGGGAACAAGCAGAAACAGAGACTTTCCTCGGACCGGGTGTAATCCATTGAATCGCCAGCGGCGGAATCTGGATTCGGTGTCTATAAGCTTGAAAAAGCTGTTGGTCGTCGGCTGACAAGAAAACTCGGTCGAGCGAAAGCGAGTTCCTACAAGTGGCGAGCAAGGACGAACGGGAGGGAAAAAGAAACGGTCAAAGTAACGCGGGGAGATTTAACGAGATCGATGAAGCCACCGTTCGAGCTTCAGGGCCCTCCACGAGAGTCTGTAAGCCTTCTCCTCGTACAAACCGGCGCTACGATCGGTCGGCCCGCTTCTTCTCCGCTGCTATCCGCCAAGAAAATCCTTTGCTAGCTGTCGCGTCGGCGTGGGGTGCAGCCATGTTAACATCGGTTTAATGGCGAGCCGTTAAGGGGCTAGGCGCGCCTTAAGCGATGAAATAAACCACCTTAATGCTCGGCTACCGGCCGTCCTTTTTCACTAAAACAGCACATTTTTCCTCGATGCTCGCGTCCCGCTTCTCGGAAGGGTCGCCGGGAAAAAATGTCGAGCATTTGCGACACCCGCAGCTCGTACGAGCAGGCGCGAGCCCGCCTGGACGCCGCCTTTTACCGAGGGGAACGAAATATAGGGGTCCTTGACGGCGCGACGAGAATGGTTTTACATCCGGACAAAGTGACTTTTATTTTTATTCCAAATATCGCCGCTGTCCTCCTTTTCTCCGAGACCCTTCGCCATTCGACAACGTTCTAGTGTACACACCCCGAGATCACGAGGATTTTCATTGTAAACGCAGCTTGCTACGACGGACTCGAGCCGCTTTACGGATACTCGTAAACATTCTCCTGTCCACGACCGGCTGAAGATCGCAGATGCTGGATCATGAACCTTGCAAACGCTCCTACGCTTCAGCCTTTTTCCTACGGTTCCATGGACCGTTACACTCTCCTCTTAAATAATGCGCTCCTTTAACTGCCTCGGGATATATCCGCGGAAAGAAGTTTGCACCGCGAAATTTCGAAATTCTGCACATGGTCATCGTTGCGCCCAATTTTCACACGCGTTCAACTGTCATATCGGTTTACCGCGTGTCAGGTACTCGTGCGTTGGAATGACACGTATCGAATTGCTACACGTTAGACCCTCGCGCACCGAAATGCTAGGCATTAGATCCTCATATTGGATCCTAACGCGTTCATTTCCTATGCGTTCAACCGCTACGTATAGAATTTCCACGAGTCCCCGCACGATTCCCACACATCCTATCGTGGCAAAGGTGAAAACTTCTTGCTCGAACAATTTTTTTACGACAGAACTTTTCTGCGATTTCCAAGATTCGCTGAAATAAAGTGGTCGGTTTAAAGGTAGAAGCGGGGGCCATGTTAACAGCCTCTTAATGGTGGGACATTTGTAAGGGATTCGTAGGTTTAAGCGGTAAAATAAAGTTTCGTCAGTCTGCTCGTTCTTCTCCTGGCAAACGTCTGCCGCTGCTTCCTCTTTGTTTTTCTCCGCCGTTGGTAAGACACTTTCCGACACATTGACTTTTATCGCGGGAGATTTTTCTCCGGTTCTAACTCGGAGCTTCGAGCGGCCCGCGAATTCTATTAACTTTGCGATGGTGCTTCTACCATTTGAAAGGTAGACGGCTCAGATGTTCTTGGCGATCCCTCAGATTTCGTTACGATCGCTTCCAATTGCTCCGCACAATAATTTCGTTCTCGTTCCTCATTTCGCGGGAAGCTAAATAGGTCAGCAACATTAATCTTCGTAATGATTCCGCTGATTCCGAAACGAACGGCAAACGGTTCGATGCAACGTTGATTAACAAACTGATGGCAGTTTCGCGATGTCATATCATCGAATGGGTGCGCTAATATCGACGCTTCGACGATTATAATCGCGTTCTGTCTCGCGGATTACGAACTAATACGCGGTAAACGATGTTAAGTCTAGTATTAATATCTTTATCGTTAATTTTGTCGTCGAATTGAACATGAGTGCACAATTGCAGGAGCGAGAGAAACACTTTAATTATTATGTATCATTGTTTAAACGCTTTGCAAATATGACTACATTCGTTGGTACGAAATTTGAAAACCGTGCGTCTAGAGTTTCGATCGAAGCGTAGAGTCGATCACCGGAGGAGCCGAAGAGAAACGAACTAAAGAATCGTGGTCTGAGCAGATTCGAGACTTCTTTGTTTGCGGAAGCCATTGTCGCGAGTCTTTTGTAGGTTTCGCGAAGGCGTTTAACGTTTGCTTTAAAACGCGAAACGAACGTGTTTGTTAGAGCGTCGAAGCAAGCATCGCTAAGAAACGACGTCTAACCCTCTCGTCCTCCCGCTCGTTCGTTCGAACGCCTTTCTAAAGCCCGAAGAAAAGACTTACCGTGGCCATTGCCGACGTAGCTTCCAGCTACGGTCTTACGATCGAAGTTAATCAACTCCAAATTCCTCGATACAATGATCAAAGCATCGAACAGTCTGCTCCTTTTCTTCGGATCGCCTATCCTTTCCGTTCGCTCGCAGACGCGCCATCGATTGTTTATTTCGCGTGGTTTCTTCCCTTCCTGGCAGATTTACCGACTTCGAGAATGAACGCGAGTCGCTACGTACTCGATTTATAACGGTAAAGCGAAACACTGGACTATTGAAAAAACAAACGGTCAGAAGATCGGCTGATCGACGCAATCAAACGTTATTCAATCTAACGAGGTGTTATTCGGTCCAATCAAGTTTCATTGTATCGCGACAAAATTAGCGACGACTTCATAACGCGAAATATCATCCGTCGGAATTCGATCGTAAAATGGTTCAACTAAAAATTGTCTCAGATTTCTTGGCGAGACGTTTAAGGACATTTCGATCCGTACGAACTGCCGTTTCGAGGACAGGAAAAACGTTTGAGGAGCTACCGGGAACGTATGTCCGAAAGAAAGTAAAGCGTGCTCTGTCCAACTAATTTAACTTTATAGATTTTCTCTTCGCTGCTCGTCCGACCGATAGCAGCTCGAATTCTGCCGTCGTCTCAATTAGAAGAAATAAAAATAAAACAGTCGGGGGTAGAGAGCTCTTTGGACGCGTTCATTAGTCGCTTTAAAAATAAGCTACTTTGGTTCGCGTATTTGACGAGGTTCAAAGAAATTCCTCGATGGCATAATTCGATGGAAGGTAAAAGTTCCGAATGGAAACGAACGAAAGCATACGCTATCGAAATGGCCGCTTCGTTAACGACCGAAACTCGATCGACGGGATAAAAAAAGGAATTAAATCGGTTGAAAAATAGACGAAGCGCGTTGCGATCACGGCGCCGGCAAAACCGCAGACGGAAAGTTTGTCGCGCAAATTCTCTCGTTATCGATCGGTGAATTTATGGATGCCATATTCGGACGAAAACTTGCACGCGTTTTTCGTCGAAACTCGTTTCGATTACTCAAGATCGCTCGTACGAGAGCTCCAACGCACTCGACTCGAAACTTCCAAAGTGCTGTTCGATCCGCGTCGCGTGACGCGTAATTTCTGTGCTTCCGAAAAAAGTAGTTCATCCGACGAGCGATTACATGCGCGCGCTACAAATTGGGGCAGGATGGAAAACAAAATTCGAAGGCTATCGATCGTAAACTAATTTCCGAAGTTCCGTAAGCTCGTCAAATTACTTTCGTCTAACATTCGTTACCGCGACTCGATGTCTTTCCGAGTTGAACGCGAGGAGGGTGTTCGCTGGCGTAAAAATTAGTTCCACGATGGTGAGCGGCTAGATTCGTATCGGGGAAGATCATTCGTCTTTCCACCTGACGACATTCCTTTCATTTGGAAGCTATAATCGCGTTTCCTGTTCGCCGGCGATCGTAAATCATCGACCTCGGGAGAGGCGGGGGGACACACTCGAGATTCGCGGACTCGCGACGATCTTTATCTTCCGCGAAGAGCGAGAGCGGCGCTTTTTCGTGGAGGAAGTAACTCGAAACTCTCGATAAATCCTCGTTACGTTTTGCTCGTCGCGTTAGCCGTAATGATTACGGTACACGAATCGCCCTGACAAATTGTTTTTACCGGACGTAGAGTCGCAAAACGCAACGAGGATGTCGTTAAAAGTTGAAAAAAGCTCGAGTACCCGTTTGAGAACGTAGGTACTTTTAAGTAGATCGCGTTCGAAGAGATTAATATCGTTTCTTTGTGGAGTCAAAGCGGGTACGGTAACGATCGACACCTACTCTACTTTCTCTTTAACGGCTTGAAATTTTTACACGTAGCGTATAAATAGCGATAGCAATCGGAAGTGTGGCGGACCGTGTACGAGAAAAAAGAGAAATAAAAAAAATAAAAAAACGAGCCAGTCTACGGAAGTTTCGTATTTCACCTTGTGACATTTTCCATCCGCACTCTCTCGTTTCTCTATAAAAAAAGCGAGAAAAACGGCGAAACAATAGCGGTGCGATTTTTATCGGGCCGATTTATTTGACGAGGAATCTCGATCGCAACGACGGAAGCTTTCCCGTACACGCGACCCGTGGGAAAAATTCCTGAACAACGACACGCTTTCTCTACCAGATTGGGACAACCCGTGTCACGTTTCAGAACAACGCGGTTAACACGAATTTCCATTAGGAAATTAATGGAGAAGCCTCTTATTAGCCGATCTGACTGATAACGCGTTGCCAACAGCGGTTTGACAGATTGCCGCACGGTGCGTCGTATACTCGTCTCGCTGTTCGTAAACAGTCGATTATGAGCGTTCGTTGATAGAACGCTTTGACACGACCACGGTTGTGCAGCCTTCGATGTAACGACGTAACACACGATAACTCGCTGCGCTATTATTTCGCGTTAAACATCATTCTCTCGTGCCTTGCAAACGCGAACAAATTCTGGAAGAAATACTTAAGTTCTTCTCGAAATATCCAAGTACATAAATGTTATCATGCAGAGGAATTTCGTGCCGGGACATACGATCTCTGTACTATAAGCAATCTCCGATAGATGTTGTATGACGATCCACGACTCGGGTTCTTCTTCCACGTTGTATTTCACTTTCGACTTAGACTACTCCCTCTTGAAAAGTTTCACTGTTTCTGCAGGCAAGATCGCGGGCCAGGTATCAAGAGCTCGGCCTCATCCTCCACTGTCGTCTCTCGTACAAACTCCAAAGAATTTCTCTCCGTTGCATCATCTTCTGACGTTCGTTCTTCGATAAGCCACGAAACTTTCTTTCGATTCGAGAGATTCGTCGTCCAAGTTGCCTTTGGCGTCGCGACACTCGCGTAATCATCGAGACTCGCGACGACACGGTTGACCGAGAGTCACGCGCTAGAAACAACGCTTCATCGACGTTAAAGTAGTTCGACGACGACAGGGTGCAGGAAAATGGGCGCCGAACCCTGAGCCAGCTACGGTAATTGGGCGACTCGGGTTAGCAAGGTGTTAGCGTGAACGTAAACGGGATTTAAACCGAGAGAATATAGTCCGTGCCAAGAGAATTTATGAAAAGGAAGTTATCGCAACGGGCGGGTTTATAGAAGCGAGAACAACCGCAACACAGAGGGGCTTATAATAGCGTGTGGCTCGAGGACGATACTGGAATTGTACGATAATGAGAGGGGCGATAGCGAGAGATCGCGACACCTACGGAAACGCTAAAATATCCGGAACGGTGTTTATCGCGGCAAAGGGATCTGCTTTCGGGACAGTGTAGGAACTGCCTTGATAATTGGAGTTTCGCTACGGCGCGGGTCATCGTTGGCTCGCGACGAGCGTGCACCGGCAACGTTCAAACGACGCTACGTGAGCACGATCTCGAAAACTCTCGCTAAGCAGATTCGGCAAACACGCGCAGCCATCGAACGTGCGCGCGGGATGCATCGCTCGCTCTGTGTACCACGCGAAATTGCTTTCGCGCAAACTCTCGCTAACTACTTTTCGACTCGCGAGTCTTGCACGCGCTAACTTTCGAACCATCGGCATTGTCATCCGCGATGCCAACTTATCGCAACTTATTATCCGTCGGGAAACTCGAGCTGCTTCGTTGACGTTATTTTGCTCCGGACTAGAAGCTCCCGATCCTCGTAAGCGGTTTTCTCCTCGCGATTCTAATTTCGAATTAGCCGAGAACAGGAGTTTTAATCAATTTTATCGATTACGAACACACCGGTCGAAACAGTTTTAATCCCCGAAACTTTGCGTAATTAATTTTTAGCAAGTTTGCTCGTTTCGATATTAGTCGAATTATGAACGACTTAGGTTTTCTTCGATAGAGAGAGAGCGTATAAAGAGTCTTCCCGAGATCGGAGGCAAGCGATGAATCAGAAAAGTAAATAACATTGTTACGAAGTAATCAGTAGTTGAAACGATACGGTCAATGGAACGAAGAAAAGCTCGAAAGTAAAAGAAAGAAGAGAAGCCGGAAAGAACATGTGGTTGGCTCGAGCGCGATTCAGTCCATAGAACAGAAAGTTTAGTTGGTTGGCAGATGGAGTGGAAAGAAACGTAATTACAAATAGTTGTTTCACATTTCGCTCGCAGTCCGACTCGTTTACCCGCGAGTTTTACTCGGCTATTCTGCCGGTCGATCTTCGATTTGATAAATAGCTCGATTGGCCGTCGTGTTCCGTCCGAAACAGGTAATTTCTGCCTATGCCGTGCGATTCGTCGGAATACGGCCGTATCGATCCTCGCGATTTTCGAAATAATTAACGTACGAACAGTGATTAAATTGGGTAATGGTATACACAGGATGGTTCAAAACAAACGTTCGCCATAGAATCTAATCGATTCTCGCGTCGAAAACAATTGGAGTTATTAGTTTGCGAAACGACGTGCAGCTCCGCGATCGCTTTCGATTCGAATGCTTCGCGTTTCGTCCAATGTGTACAGTTTTTGAGGAATCCTGTAATTAATCTATACACAATATATGCATACGAACGAATTTCCTCTTGCGTTAATTTTAATCAAGGCTCGACTACGAATAAACGAATGTCCGTTAGTTGAACACGCGTGTCCAATGGTCAATGGTAATAATTTTCGCCAAACGACGAAACGAAATTAATATTCGAATCGGAGGCAGCCTTTCTAAACCACAGCAATATTGATAGCAACGTTGAATACGCTGCGGGCAGAAAAACGAAGCGTTTGATAAATCGAGGTAGAATTATTTAATGAACCGATGAATGCCGGGTCGAAGCGCAAATTATACTCGAATTCT
The DNA here is from genome assembly GCF_050947335.1 of Megachile rotundata. Lineage (NCBI taxonomy): Eukaryota > Metazoa > Arthropoda > Insecta > Hymenoptera > Megachilidae > Megachile > Megachile rotundata. The sequence continues at coordinate 15,213,327 of NC_134994.1, forward strand.
AAATGACGGCGTAAACGTGCAAATCGTGCGAATTATCGATCACCGACTATCGCTACCGACATCTTTCAAAACGTTACATCGAGTCGTTTTTCACGAGGCGACCAGATAGAGTCAAAGGTAGAACCGCGTGTTTCTACGGTTAACCGTATTCAGCGATCCGTTGACGAGCACAAACTCTCTAACGCGAATTATTAAATCGACGCAGTCACCTTGTCTGATCGTATGCGCAAACTGAAAGTTCGGCGAGTAGATTGAAAGAGCAGAACCGCAGCGACGCGACGCGTAGAACGCTAGGAAGCTGCGGGCGCCTGGACGCTGGCGTATTTGCTGATTGCGCGGCTTGCTTGATCGAGTTAGATGCAAACCGAGCTTACGGTTGTCCCTTCGAACTACGTTTGCCCATCACTTTCTAGCCGACCTTCGGATCCCCGTGTATACATAGAATTAGCGACAGAAGCAGCTCTCCTTCGGGTCTGGGGAAAGTGCGGACTGCTTCGTTAACTCGTGGATACAGCGCGAGACGTGCTTCGCTTGCCAACCAAGAAACGACCCGACCAGACACCGTTCTGCAAGATATCGTCGAATAGACCGCAAACGATCAGCATCGGAATCGTTGACCAGCTTGTATCGACCTTCTGGTCACCGCTATCGAAACCGAATTACTGTTCGATAGGTACCGAATGAATAGAACGCAAATGAATATCTTGGATTATTGTACAGGTAACCAGGAGTTTATTGCCGAACGACTGATCGATCTCTACAGGACGACACAGATTTAATGCGACGGACGTGTCGGACGAATGCTCTTCCGAATACTCTGGACTCCCGCTACGTTATCGCCGTTTACACCAATTTCCACGCGTCGGATCCCCTCGCGTTAAATTTCCGCTCGTTAAATCTCCACGCGCTTAAATTACACGCGTTAGTTTCGTGCGCGTCGGATCTTAAACAACCACCCCGTGTTGGATTTCCACGAGTTAAATCTCTGCGCGTTAAATCTACACTCGAAGGATCGTCCCGAGTTAAATCCACGAGCGTTGTATCATTACGCGTTATATGGCCAAACTTTGCATCCTATGGTTACTGCCATTTTGTAAAACGTCGCTACAGCGATCTGCGAGGAATTTGAAGGGAAGTTGTCGATTCAGCGGTAAATCGAATTGCTGGAAAAATTCTGCAAACCTCGCTTTCGGATCTCTCTATTGACGGTACACGAATATTGGAAAATGTGTATTCCGTCGCGAGAAATATCTGACAAAGGATAGATGGATGGATAGCTTGTACTTCTCTTTTAATTCCGTTTCAATTAAAACCGGTATACGCTAGTCCGAACAGAAGATTATTTGAACGTAATTTTTTGTGGCGAAACACACGGTTGTAAAAGGTACGAAACGTGTAGTGCGACTAAAATGCAAAATGTATAACGGATTTACAAATGCGCGTATGCAACAAGAAACGGCAAATAAAACGTGAACGTCGAGCAGTCTTGTCGAAACTGTCGGCTCGAAAGAACCCAGGAAAGTAAGAGGTCGATTCGAACGCGGAATGAGCGCAATTAACGGATTGCGCGAGCTTTTTTGCTTTTACGTTCTTTCCCCGTTCCTCTCTTCCGGTGACGCGTTGCCTTCCTCTTAACTTTTACGTTACTCTTCGCTGTAGACACTCGAATCTGGTAATCATTATCTAACTCTCGAACTTCTTCGTTTTCCGTGCTCGTACACTATCTTCCATTTTCTCTCGCAGTCATTCGAACTTTTATCTAAACGATTCCGGCGATAAGAACTTAAACGCAAGTTCAATTAACGTCCGCGAATTTCGTTCCGATATAAAGCCGAGTCATCCTGTTTTTACTCTCTGATCAATTGCTCGGCGGTAGCCTCTAATCGTCAAAAGGTTGCGAACAATTTGCCAAATGACTGTCCACGACGTCTTAAATCTGTCGATAATGAACTGGCTTGTTATCGACGAATCGGGTTAATCCCTCGGTTCGTTCGATTAGCAGCCTCCGGTGCGAAAATAGCGCACGATCCTAATTGGACTGCGAATCGACTCGCATCCACCTTTATTAGATTTCGGTTTGACACGAAAGAAAAAGAAATTGAATCGACCAGGGCTTGCGTGTTCACCGTGTTTCCGTCCCTTTCGCGAGAACAGATTCGAATATCTCTGCTGTAGACCACGCTCGCTCGAAATAATTTAATATCGTCGCAGCCGTAGACTTTCTAATTTTGACGGTTCGCCGCGACAGAATCCGCGCGTTAACAAACTGGCTGGAAAGTTGCTGGAAAATTTTCATTTCAACGGTTATGCCGTGTTATTTTTTAACTCGATGCTCGTGTAACCGAAAGAGAGTACTCGGAGACAGTTATCAGTTCGAGGCTCTCCTGAGCTTTCGATCCAGTTATCATTTAGCGCATTCACGAGCTTCCGCGATGACTGCAACAACGTCGAGAAAATTTTATAAAGAACGTGGATCTTTACTCGTTTATTGTTTCCCTTCGATTCGTCGCTTCGAATTGTCCGTATAATTATACGTAGGTTCTTAAGCAATTTGCAGATACAAGTGTATATAGATAAAGGGGGTCGTGAATACGAGGAGGACGATAATCATTAACGTGACCGATACAGCGAATGAAACTCTGTAATATCCGATTAAACGTAGGCCACTCGAGGCGATAAAACGGTGAAACGAGCAGTAAGCCTGCTCTGATTTACGAGCAAATCAAATTACAAGTCTCTGCCTACCTATAAAAGATGTAAACCAATTTACGAGCGTATAAAACTTTCCACCGATCTCTCCCGTTCGGCGATGATTCTTATAATCGTCGGAGGAAAAGGAAATTCCTCTCCATCTCCGGAAAAGCACTTTCCTTGCAAAATTAACCACCGAGATGAGTAGCGAAGAGAGCAAGAAAATGAACGTAGCAGGATCTTCTCTACCGTCTTTTCGTAATTTCTTACTAATTTCTATACATTCTAAGACCATTCGTTAAATCGTAGGAATTTGCATCTCGGGCCACAAAGCGTCATAGAAGGAATGAAAATGTTTTTGCATCGAGTTTTCTCTGCTTTTTACGCGCAGAGGATTTCGAGAACGTTTTTCGAACGCTCGCTAGGGATCTCTGTCGCGACTTAATCAAGGCTGGAGACATTTGCGAAGGTAATAAGGCGGTTGAATTCGTTATATAACGAGAGCACACAATCGAAATGTTTTTTAAGGGTACTCGCGCAAACATGTAAGCAAACGAACCGTCAGAGAATCAACAAGCCGCGTTACTCGTTCTTCGTCGGTGAAAGGTATGCAAATGGTGAGAAAGTCGCGAGCACAAACAGAGAGAAAAGAGCTGACTGAAACAGAGGTCAGGACAGATGGAAGATGGAAAGGAATTGGATGCTGCTGGGTACACTTGATCTAAATACGCGCGTGCCCTTAGCGCGAGGACAATCGAAAAGGAACGGCATAAATAGCGGTTGGCTCGTTTCTCCTCGTTCCAACGCGGAGCATCTTGCTTTGCATCCTTATTGTTTATACTCACCGCGAATAATTGCTTTTTAAATTAACTCTCGGCGTCGAATTAACATAACAAATGTTTGCTTGCCTCCAGGCGCTTCGAATCTCTTGCGGTTTCTCTCCCTTTTCTTCGTTTTCGTACATCAAAGACCGTATAACTTACTTATTTGCTCGCTCTCGTTGACGGAGCAGCAATTGAAAATGTTACCACAACTTTTCCTACCATCTTCTCGCGTTTTCCTTGTTTGCAATGCGTTTGCGGAATAATATTAAACTTTACGTTCGTGTCGTACTTTTTAATAACGAAGCCTTCTTGACTCGGAAAATAAATTACAAGAAAATATCTCTGTGAGATCGTAGCTTTTAAAAACGAAATTGTGCCGAAATCTCCGCGACCTCGTTAAAATATTCTTTTCGCGAGTAGACGGTAATCGATATCCCGAGCAAAACGTCAATATCGTCCGAATCTAACAAGCAAACTACGTTCCGCAAAGGAAAAGGAGTTTTCGATACACGTTAAATAGAGAAGGAAATAAATGAAAAGAAGCAGAAGCGCGAAAGAAAGTATCAAAGGTGTGCCTCCTCGTAGCGGCGTCCCTCTTGTTCCGCTGTTCCGCAGCTACGAACCTATTCGGTCGACCGTGGAAACGAAGGATGATCTCGTTTGACGAAAATTAACGAGCAAGATTCGCAGTGTGGATTTCGCGCGACACGAGTGTTGATCGTGTTTGCCGGCTATGCTGAAACTACGAGCGCGCGCAATTCGAAGCGTCTCGGGTTTCGTGCCGGAGCTTGCGTTCATAACGAGACAAGCGGGTTACTAATTTCTTGATCCGCGAAACTTGGCAAATTAGAGAGAAACAAGCCGAAAGGGCGACAGAGACAAGGAGGGTGAAATTGAAGAAGAAAGTTGAACTTCGAGAGGATTAAAGAATCAAATTACTCTGTAGCCGGTGGTTTATTTTCGCTCGCCATCGGAGGAGATTATTTTCTTGAATTAAACATGATCCGCCATTCTAATTAGACACTGACGTTGCTTGTCTCGTAACCCGGAATATTTCTCGACAAAAACCCTTATTCCAACCTTCCGTTACGGAAACTTCGCCGAAGGAACTTTCGAGATCGTCGACGAAGAAAAGTTCCGTTTAATTTGAAGCATTGTTTAAAGATACGATACGATATTTCGCAATACGACGAAACTACTCGCGCGTATCGAAATTACGATCGCGAAAGTTTAACAAGTTTGGATGAGATTACAATGATCGATACTTGGAACAATATCGTAGCGGTATCTTCCGCGTCGCGGCGAAGCAGATTTTGTAAAATGAAGAGCTGTAGAAGTTTGTCGATGTTCGCGATACTAGGAGAGAAAAGTTGAAGTTCGATTGGGGATCAAGAGACAAGAAGCTTCCCCTTGACACGGAGAATGTAACATCCGGTGTCGGTTTCGTGTAAACACTCGCGCTTCGTACGCGCTTTCAACGCTGAAGCCCCGCGCTCTGAAAAGCTGTGTAAAGCGGGCGTGCGAATGGTGGAAGCCCGCCGTCTGTTCTTTATTGCGGCAGTTAAACAACCGGCCGTGAATATTTGATTGGCAATTTCACGGTCTCACAAAAGATCAGCTCCCAGACTGACTGGCGTCGGGGGTAGCAGCCCCTCACAATCAACCGTGTGTAATCAAACGTAAGGCCTCGGTTCGCACCCCGGAACTTCCAGCGTCTAGGCTGCTCGAAACTTCCTCGATGGATAGTGGTCTGACTCGTTGACCTTGAAATCGCGATTTCATCCGCGATGGAAACCTTGAACTATCTTTCGCGGAACGGTTCTACGATTTCTCGTTCGTTCTCGTTTAACGCGATGCTCCTTTTTCGTTACGCGGCCGCACAGCTTTAAGACGATAATTTAGATGGGTAATTCGCGACTCGAATTCTCGTTTATTTAACTATTCGTTTCGCGTGCTCGGTTTCGTGACCGGCAGACGCGGAGCAAATCTTTTCTCTTTCGGAGGACACACAAAGAATCGGGAAACGACTGTCTTGTCTTTTCCCTCGACTATCCGACTGTCTGTCGTATCCGGAGCGCATCGAGGGAAAGGGGAAACGAGGAAATGAAAACTCTAAAGAGAAAGCCGAGATTGAAAGAACGAAAAATCTGGCGACTTACAGTACGTGCACTGGCGATACAATAAGGGAATATCAAATGAAGACGTATCAAAGGAGGCACTCCATTACGAGGCAATGCCGAGGGAAGGAAGGAACAGATACCTCTAAGAAGGAGCCGAGCCACTTGATCTCGACGACATCGGAGACCGAGAAACGGGATAGGATGCGGTAGAGGCCGCGGTCGGTTCGAGGAGATTTTTCGAAGGAAATTAGAAAAGGGAAGAGGCCAGCTTTGTTAGATGGACGAACATTGTTAAAATACGAAACGTTGCAGCGAAATACATGAAAGGAAATATTCGAAAGACGGTCACAAAATATTCTACTAGCATCGATTGCGATAAAAGTTGCAATCATAGAAACAAGATTGAAAATCTCCGGCAACTTGTTTGTAGCGTGCTAAAATCGATCGTTCGTGTTTCTCACTCGCGAACGTTTTCGTAAAACATCGCTGGTTCGTAGATGCTCCGTAATTGTCCGCTTATCACGGGAGGGATGGATAAGTTGTCTAAATCAAGCTTCGTATCATTTACACGACGAAGTCGACGGTATAATCAAATCCGTGGAAAAGCTCATTGGTTCGAAAGGCTCGTACGAGTCGTTGAAACTCGCTACGAGAACGAGCGGAGATATCCCATTAACGTTTTGCACCCTTCCAATGAGAAAATTAGATCTTCCACAGATGTTGGAGAACTTTCCATCTTAGGGGTTGCCTCTAATTCCATCGGGAGCCTCCTGGACCGAACAACTCGCGGAGAAACTTGCCAGCAGTAAGACGACGCGTCGTCTTTTGCGCGAAACTCCTCGATCAGTGGTTCGTTCGCATCTGCTAGGCAAAGTACCGGCTCGTACGGGAATCTCGAACGATTTAGGGTCGATCGAGGACGACGGAGATCTCTCGAGCGACATAAATCTTTTAACGTTTTGAATTTATTAATTTCCTCGCGGAGGAAATTCAGCAGATTCTTGAACCATCGGTGATCGTTTAAAAGCGATTATGCCAGGAACGAGAATGGATATAACCTTTTTTCTCGTTATTCTCACCCGTTCACCGCTGTAACAGATTCCACGTGTTACGAAACACTCCAGAATCGAGTTTTCAGTCGATAGTAAGCTCATGCGGATCCACGCGCGGGTTTTATCATCGTGGAAGGGTTAATTCCCGATTCCTTTTTCCGTTCATGAATCGTTGATGGTTCTCGCGATTAACGTCTCCGCGGAGCGGAATAATTGCACGGAAATTAGCGCTCGGGTTGAAAGTTAGTTTCTACGTTTTCGTCGTTGATGAAAAGATCGCGTCCCGAATCGAATCATTTTCACCCCCGACAGGGTAGCTGGGTTCTGATTGAAATTGCAAATGCAGCTACCATTAATTTACGAGAACATCAATGCCGGTGGTACTTTTGATTTTATAGCAAATCACGCCCCACTCTTCGCATAATGCTAAAAGTAATTAATTTGCGAAATCAATTATTCGGAGAAATTGCTGGTCTATAATATAGCCTAAAAATCGCTGTTGGCGGAACGTATTGAATTCGATATTATGTTTTGCTTCGCAATTATCGGCCGATTAATTATCGCGTTGCCGAAAGAATATTACGGGTGGTTTTTAACAAAGAAAGAACATTTTTGATCTTTTCAAAAACGCAGCACGTTATTTAATTCGCGACAATCTAATACCTCCGGTGAAAATAATCAAGTTGGCCCGGTAAAAATGTAGCGTTTGAAAGTATCGAGCGTTACGACTGCAGCAAGTTCGCGCAGAATTTCGTATTTATTTTTGTGGCTCAGAGTGCATCGGCCTTCGTCTACGGTTAAGTAAATTCAAACTTTTCACAAAGTGGAACCCAATTCGAAACACTCGAGAGTTAGTTTAATTTCGTTGCCCCTTGGCGTGATTGTACACTCGCCATAGTCCAGAAACCGCATACTTCTCGCACGTGTTTCATCGAGTACCATACACGGAATTTCTGAGGGATTTTCGAAAAGCCATCGGGTTCTACGGCGACCTGATTAACGACTACCTGGTTGATCGTTCTCGTGGAATGATCCGTCGCATCTGGCGGCGAGGAAACTTTCCAGTCGTTTTGGATGTTGCTTCGAAAGCCGGAAGTTCGCGAAAGTCTCGACGGAAATATCAAGCATTCGGTGGCTGCAAAGCGGATTACGCGTGCTCGCATGAAACGCGATTGAATACTATGAACGAGCGTGCATCGAATAATTTAAGCGGATAATTAAACGACTTAAGATAATTGGAGAAAAATTAAGAACAATCTTGTTTTCCTCTGTTGATCGTTGAACAGAGAGAAACGTTATTTCTCCGCTAAACGAGGTTTTAGAAGAATCGTAGATTGTTAGGTGCTATTCGCAGGAGCCGTTCGTCAAGGTATCTCGCGCGCTACGATATGGAAAATGATGGGAACTATTTTCGAAATCCTTGCGCGGAGTCAGCAATACCGATTGCATCGAATGGCATATGGCCTGACAATCGAGAAACGATCGTAAAACGTCGACACTGAGCTCGTCGATTCTGGTTAGACGCAAGAAAAATTGCGTCAACGTTATTTCTTTCCTTTTTTCTTGAAACGTAGTGTTGACGTACCTTTCACTCGAATTTATCGCGTTTTCTGTCTCGACCGTCGAGACTTCTTTTTTTCGTAAAAAAAAGTAGTTGTCGAATAAATTGTCAGCGATTTTCATCGCCGAAAACGTAAACGGCGTTGTTATTCTTTGTGAAAACTTGTAGCAGACAGCGATTTGTTGCCGGGTGATTTCAAATTGAAAGCGTTTAAATAAACAATACAGAACCGCTGGTCGTTTACGTGCTCTTCTCTCTCTGTCTACAAATTAAAACAGAGTTTGACAACTAACGATTGCACCCGTTTCACGCGCATTGCTCTTCACCGTTACTTTTGTAAATTTGCCGAATGAGCGAACGAAACCACTATATCTGATTAATTTGAAGCACGGCGTATCGTTTAACCGATTCGTAATTATTTACGTCGCAGTGGAATAACGTAATTATTATTTTATGTTCGATGGCAAAACAATTTCGTAATAAAGCGGATTGGCGATACAAGCGTTTCAAAACGAGATCGTTCGATGCATGGATGCACGTTCGAAAGGACAAAAGAGGGAAAGATCGAAGCTCGAATTAGTTATTCTATCGAGGAGGGGAAGTTGGCTGATTTGCCGAATCTGGTCGAATCTGGCAGACGGTAACGGTGTTCAATCTCGGTCGTTTCCATTATACGGACGTCACGCGATTCTGCGGTGTCGCTGAATAATTAACGAGCAGCCAAGTACACGGGGGAGAATCGTGAAAATCGGTGACAACGTCGCCGCGGCGACGTCAGTCTCGACCACCGCGTCGACGTCTTCGATCTTTGCTCCGCTTCTATTTTCGTGCAATTACGCCGCGTCGATTATAAATTCGATCCACTGAAAGTTTAATATCCGGCCGTTGCTGCTGGAAAAAGCCGGAAATGACGCGGTGAGCATCGATCGCGTGAGCACCTTCGCCGAATTAATCCCTTCCGTCACGAATTTTCCACTTCCGTCGCCCTTTCCTCGCTGCTCGACTATATCCGTGCATATTCTTGCCATTTCTCCGTCGGAAATGAGACTTCAGCCATGTCGAACGCGATGCTATCAATCGTTCTACTGCGAGCCAAAATATTTCTGTTTTAGTTGTCCGAATTAACCTATTTTTATACGACCCTTTGTAAGCGTTCAATACGTACCGAAAGAATCCGAGCAGAGAGAAATCCTAGAGGAATTTCACGGATTTCGAAAGAAGCTCGATGCAGGGACTAGATTCGAAATTCTGAAAGGGTCTCGAGGCAGTCCGTGTAAAAATGATGGAACGAAATTCGTGGGAAAATGCAGTTTCAAGTTGGACACGTAGTTCTTTCGACGGTACGATAGCCCGTCATCGAGGTGGATGAGTTATCGCCACGTCGAACGTTGCCGAGTCGAAGATACTTTGCCGCGAGGGGAAAAGCGGGCGGAAGAGGTCGACGTTTCTTTAGCCGGAAAACGGCAGACTGTCCACGATTTATCTTGGACGTGTCCGCGTTTTCCGCGTCGGCAACCGCGGGGAACGCGAGGCAGAAAACGTTGGAGTTCCTGGGGCATACCGAGCGGAAAATTACAAATAGTTGGCGGATTTTGCCGGTCAGGATCCGATACGGAAACCGGAAGCTGCGAGGAACGCTGGAAGACGCCGGGAACATCGATGTAAAACAAAGATCTGTCGACCCAACGGACCGTGGAACGATAAATAATACGATGGTCGTTTCCGCGTATAGCAGTTTTTTCAAAGCTTCTTGTTCGTCTCGAACAAGACATCGACTGCTTTTCGTCGAATCGATGCGACCGTTTTCGCGCGGACGAATTCTACGCGCCCCAAGATTTTCCTCGCGTATCAAAAGCTATTCAAGCGCTATGTTAAATTGTTGGCAATCATGGTAGAATAAACAGCGATCGAGCGCTTCCGCTCGCTGCCGCAACTGGTTTGTTTGTGAAATATTAAATTTCATTTCAAGCAATTCCAGCTCAGGGAGCGTACGATGGTAGTACCGCAACACTGCTAGAACATACAGAAGTGGAATTGAAATCTCGAACTTCGTAATGTTTAAAATTGATAACGAACGGGAAACCCTTCATCCGGTGGTACGCGAACAAAATTATAACTCGACTATCAAAACTCAACTTACCTCGGTTCGTATGTTATCAAACGCGTGCTAATTTTAATACGAAGGATGCTGCTCCTCGTATTTTACAAATTTTCGTGTTCGTAAGATATCTCTTATTCGAAGGGTAGAAATTTTCAACTTTCTGTATGTACGACGTAAAAATAATTTTTGTAAACGCGAAGCATAATTCCTTTCTCTTCTCTCGGGCGAGACGCGAGCAATCAAGACAGCTTGTTAAAAATGATTCGCGACGAGGTAAAAGGGTGGTGCAAACCGTGGGAATATTGTGGCGACAGTGGACATTAAAAAGGCAAACAGGCCGCGAAGTTGGTGTACGGTCGAAAGTTAAAAAAATGTTGAGGAGCGTCGTTGCCGGCGACGCGAAGAGAAGAAGAGCCGTTAAAAAGGAATTCAAAGCGAGCGGAAAATGAACGTGTCAAAGGGGACTATTTGAAGAAAGGGAATCGTAACGAGTTTGCCTAAGTTTACGGGAAACTTCTTGGCAAAGCGTGTCGCGGCGTTTCGCGAGCCAAGCAAAAACTCGCCAGGAGGAGAAATTCCAGCCGCGTAACCTTCTTCAAAGGACAATGTCGTGCTTTCGACGACTTCGAACCGCGCGCAAAAGACAAGAATCTTTTACGCGACGAGAAACATAATTATTTCGCCGTAGCTGTTACGCGTAATTGCGGTACCGTAATTATTACCGAGCGAATTAACTTCTTTCCGCGATTGCTCGAATTTCGAACGTTCGAGGATCATTGGCCCTTCGTAATTTTCAGCACCGAATCTCTGCTCTTCAAATTTTGGTAGCGCACAGTCTGTAGGTGTTCCTTTCGCGATCGATACGTCCCGCAAAAGTTCATTCTCGACGAGAGGACACTTTGTATTCCGTGATCGCGTCGTACTCCCGTTAAGAGAGCACGAAGCGACCACCGTCTAATTTGCCGGCGAATTTTCCAAAACGCGACCATGATCGCACGATGATGGAATGGAAATGAGTCGAGTCGACGGCTGGCTCGAGGGAGAAAAAGGGCTCGCGGCCGAGCGATAGAGAAGAGAGGCGAACGAGTCGAAGTGGGGAAGAGAAGCAAAGGCATGTCCTGTGGGATTAAAGCAAAGCTCTGCGAAATTGCACAAAAGCCACGGACTTTCAATAAACTCGAGCCGCGTGGTTATTGATTTTAATTTGAAAATAAATCCGCCCCCTTTCGCGTAACCGTTAACGCAACAAGGACAAGAAGAAAGGGTGTATCGAAGTCGCGATCGAAAGAACGGGAGAGCTTGTTTCGTCGATAATTGAAAACCTTTCTCTCCGATAAATCGTCAAATATCGTCGACGTTTCAGCAGAAAGAGACGGAAATAATGGAGCAGGGACGACGGAAGTCACGGATACGCGATGGTAAACAATCGATAGCTACGAGACACGTTTCCGTGGAATTTTTGATATGCCGTGGATTTCTCGAATAAAACAAGCTTCATTTTAAGGCGTACTTGGCACACTTTCTCGGAGAAATGTTGTTCGACGCGGAAATACAACGGGACAAATACATTACGTATCGTCGGAGTGGCAGATCGCCACGCGTCGTGCTCCAGATTCGACCGTGCTTTAAAAAGGATACCCAAGGCTTGTTTGCGCGTTGATCGGCGTGATACGCGCGTCAAACTCGACGCGGATTCCGTGGTCGTTCGATGCGCGGATAAATTGACAAAGGACGAAGCGATATTCCGAATCGAGGAAATCGGAATCGAAGGGGGCTCTCGAGAAGGCGTCGAACAACAATCTCGTCAAAGTTGGCACAAAAGAATGTTGGCAATGCCAATAGGCGAAAACGGAATTCTACCTGTTGGAGCGTAGCAACATAAAATTCAAATTTCGCCGATGGAATTTGTCGGGCATACGATCGCTTCACGAATTCGTTTATGGTACGAATGTCACGCGCGTCGCGCGAGTCTTCTTACCAGACGGTTCGCGAGTCTTTCGGTGTGCTTTTATTAAAAAATTTTGCATACGAGTCACAGCTCGCCGTTAGAAAATATTTTCTGTGTTCGCTTTAGAATGGAAACTGTCGTACATTGAATGGACTGTCGACAGAAGATCGTATTAATAAAGTATTTTCTGCGATCACAGAAACAACCGAGAACAAGGTAACTTTGTAGAATCAAATTTCTTTGTAGCAGAATTTGATTTCGCGAAAAGCGTTCAGAAACGTGCTCGTCCGTTACGTCGCAACTTTATATTTTCGCAGACTCCATTCTCGATTTATTCTTAGACGCGAGTTCACTCCGAAGGAAACGCGAGCCACCCTGTATTAAACGTTGAGCGTTAATCGTGCCCGCGTTAAAGACTCGTTAATCATAGCACGTCTTGACTGGACAGTCTGACAATCGCATTCTTCTCTTATCCTTTTAACGATCGAATTGAAAATTCCTCTCTTTTTCTCGGTGTTTCTTTCGACTTGACAAATTTCCAACAGGCACGTATCGGAACCAATATCTCTAGGTTCGTTAAAGCGACGACCTTTGCAATTACCGCCGTTTTCTGATACTGCGCTTTCGCGCAAAGCGATTCTCCCGTTAATTCGGAATAAATTGAATTTTTCGTGAAACGAATTAACGCAAACAGGAACGGGAAAATTTACAGTTTGCGTTGGTTCGTCGATGCGGCTGCGATATCTCGTTTGCGAAGCGATAAAGGAAAGCATCGGTAAGCGTTCATCGGTGTCCACTCGCAGTCGAACGACTCCGCTGAAAGGACTTAATTCCGTCGCGACGGCGAGGCGGTAATTTTATCGGTTCGATGGAAAACGATGCGATCGAGCGGCCTAGTTACGTTATTCGACTCGATTCGATTTGATTCAAGTCGAAACGCGACGGCGTGACACGCTGCCAACTACGCCAGCTGCCTCGATATTTCGGGGTCACGTCCCTTCCTCTCCGTTCGCAGTTTCTGTTCGCGAACTCGCGTTCCTTCGCCGCTGTTCGCGTAGTTACTAATTACTGCTGGAAGTCTAGTCAAGTCCAACGGTCCGGCGTAGTTAGCTTAAACCTCCGATAAATGGTCATCCCTGTGGCTAAGCTATCCTCTCTCGTATCCGTGTCGGTGAACGAGTCGCGACAGAAACGTTATAAGTCACCGGTTTTACAGAATTAGCAGTCGACGACGGAAAATCAATTTCGTTTCTCAATTTCCACTCCGCTCATTACGAATTCCAGGCGACTTTCGAACTCGTTGTTTCGAATAAACCGATCGCTCTACACGCAACAACGTAGCGCTAACCAACGAGGACCCTCGAAAAGTTCCGGAAACCGAAGCAACTTCTCGCAAGTATCATCCAAACTTCTCTCGAACTTCAAACTGACTGGAGTGCATTAATTTCAGCGCGAGAAACTCTGCATGTTGGACATATTTACAGCTTGTCATCCTAAATGACACCGCAAGGTGCACAAGGTTCCGCGCAGCTAAGCGGTGAATTTTGTGCCGGTACGTAGTCGGAAAATTCTCGACAACGCGATCCACCGCGTAACAAATCCCTTCCACGAAAGCTGGAAATTGGCGGACGAAGCAAAACAGCTTCTCCGGCCGAGAGCTGCTCCCATTCCGTTAACTTAGCGTTCCCAGCAGCCGTCCGTCTATCCCAGCGTCCATCCAACCAACTTTCCGAGTTTCCGCAAGCATCGAAACAATTTCTGTTAGCCGAGTTATTCGACTTTGTCGTCGTTACGTCGGTAATTATTCTTGGGAACGCGGATAGCTGTTGCGAGCCCGAAGACCGGTCCACCGCTATTACGTCGTTATACCGTGGCCCGGATAAGGGGCAAGGGGCTCAGAGCGAGATGGAAGAGACGGGACAAGAAGAGGGAACGGACAAGGAATAGAAGGAGCTAGGACAAAGTAGCTTCTCCGGGTTTCCTTCCTATTATCTGTGCTTGGCGGTCCTCTCAGCCAGCATGCATACAAAGCAGTATTTATAGCCGGCATATAGCAGCGTACGCCGCGTTCCCTGGGGGCGAGTTGAACAAATATTCATCCCCCAGAGTCAAAACACGATCACCCCGCTTGCTGACTCTTCGCGACGGCGACAACGACGGCGAAGCTACGTTTCAGCCTTTGCGTCTATTTTCGTCCATCCAGTCACGTAGCAACACCTTCGTAACGGGAAATCGCGATCGTTTCCGCTACTGGTCCATTCTATGGCTGTTTGGAGCAGTTTCGATAGATGGTTGTAGTTGCGAAGGTGTCGAAGGTACCTTTGGATCCGTAGCGGATGGAATCGTTCAAGGGAGTCGAATGTAACGAAAACTTTTATCACTGAAAATCTCGGAACAAGTTTCCTTTTCCTCCAAATGTCCGGGGCTTGTACGGGTTCTTTGCGAGAATTTCGAAGACGCGTTACAACGAAGTAGCTGTAAAAGCACGCGGACTTCGAAATACTTGAACCGGTAGAAAATATTTGCTCGTTTCTCAATTTCTAATTATTATTCTGCTTCGCGATGGACGATGAAAGATCGAGTGCACGGTGTACTCCCGGTGGCGCCAGTTATCGATGACCCTCGTTACAGTTAACGCATTTATTACGTTATCGAACTCGGTGAGCTAAAGGAAAAGTGAACATCGCAAACGGACAGTAGGATGATAAATTCGGCTCGTAAAAGGAGAGAACTAAAACGTGACGTTGATGTCCGAAATTGCCACGAGAACGATAACTATCGATTTTCGATAAATGACTGTCCCTCCGAATAGCTTTGTTGTTAAGCGGTACGGAGCGTCGTAAACAGTTGAATTTTATTCAGTCAGGAGCGTTCGGATTGCGCAGTTTCGTCGAGTTTATTTGGTTGTCGTGAAACGTACCGGAACTATCGTACGCTGCCGCGCGAATTTTCGAACGAGCTTTACGCGTGCTCGCGTTGCGTCTGCAAAAGTATCGCGATAACGGATAACGGTAACGCCACATTGTAACGATCTTGCCGACCAGATAAGAACAACTTCCTGCTGCGTCATGTAAAACGGAGAAGTAAAATTGAACGACCACCAGAAACGATTTTCTCTGCTACGGCCATTATCTTGTATCTTTTTCGACTAAATCACGGTACAGCGAGGCAAGAACGTACGTGATTCGAATTCCCGGTAGCAATTAATATTTGACCTCTAACGATTCGTGCTCTTTACGCGACGATCGTCGCGAGAGATATCGACTTATATATTAACTCGGAGAATAAAAAGTTTCATTTTCGGAACGTCGCTAGGAATTGCTTCTTCTATCAAGAACGTCGACGATAACGATTAACTAAATGAAATATCAGGACTCTCGGCGCGGTACTTAATAGCGATTCAAGGAAACGACCGCGCAGCGTACGTCGAGCGAGAAATTGAAATTCGAGGACAAACGAAAATGAAGCGAAATAAAAACCGCGATACCGCTATCTCGCGGATCTTGACGGGAAGTCGGTTCTCCTCGCAAAACGCGGCTCGATAACTTTGCAAATTACAGCGCCGAAGGAATGCCCCGACAGGGGAGAACGCGGGACAGCCGAGGGAGAGGAACAAAAGCAACTGAAACAATATCCAAGGGAATGAGAAAAAATACGCTTAAAACGACTTTCTCCTTGCCTGCCAGCTTGGTTATCATATTTCAACGGTGGCCGACGTAAATCCGCGTAATTTAAATTTTAAAGCGAAAAACAGTTACGCCGGTGTTTTGTTTCGCGTGACATCGCTGCCCTATTCTTCCCTCTGCTGCATGAACACCGGTAAGTTTACCAATTTCTTCGCTCTGTACAGATATCTGGCGACAAACGGAATTCGTGGATAAGAGGAAGATGGATCTGAACGGTAGCGAAACGGAACGAGGGTCTCGAAGAAAGTTAAAAGACGAACGGTAAGAACGAAACGTAAACGGGAAAGGGTATCGAGAAAGGAAAACGGACCTTCTCGTCGAACTACAAGTGCTACTTCGCACGTAGATTCCGGCTTTGAATCTCCTTAGCGATGCGATAACTAGATTCAGGAGCAAACTGTCAAGCTTCCACTTTGCATCGGTCGGTTTTACCAATGAGCTTGTCCGCTTTGCGTTCCTCGGTTACTCCTCGAATCCTTCTGTACAAACAGGATGTACGATGATGCCGCTGTGACATGACAAATGAATCCTATCGATTCCATCGGTTCGACGTGGGTCGTTTTATTTCGTAAAAAATGTCTACGATAATAGTACCGTGACTGTAAACTATCTGGCGCGAATGGTCTGCATGAATCTCCTTTAGTCGGGCGTCTTTCATCCCGCGAAGAAAAATTGTCCCTGTTGCGTTTAAGAATTTTCTGAATCGCAGCTTTCGCGAACGAAAGAGCGCTTCCATGGCGATGTTGGAAATTGACCGAAACCCAAAGTGTTCGGAGTATTTTGTTATGCGATAAAAGTTCATCCGGTGTTGGAAAGTGACCAAGATCAACAGGAAGACCGGCAGAGATTTATTTAATAGCGAGAGGAAATGGCGGAAGGGAAGAGCGACAGGGCGGAGCGAAACTCGATTCGTTCCAAGAGTATCTTGTTCCTTCGTTAATTCTTCGCGTGTATTCGTCGAACGTACTCGTAATATAAGTGGAAACGTATTACCCGATTGCTCCGCAACAGAAACGTTATAAAGTTCGAGTGGAAAGCGATTCGATCGGTCGTTATATTCCAGCGGAAATAGTCGCGTTCGATAGCGGAATCGCAAATAAGTAGGAGAGAAAAGGTGTCGGGAAATTTATGTCGCCGAGGAAAAAGAGCTCATAGAACGTTATCCCGATGAGCCGATGACCCTTTCTAAATCCTCCTCCTTTCAGGCGATATTTTCTCGACGCAGCTACACCCAATTACCCTCTCTCGGTTTTATATCCTTCGGTTAGGAACTGTTTCGATCGTATCTATATAGACGGAATCGCAAATAAATAGGAACGTCGTGGGAAAGGTTTAACAGCGAACCGTCTTGAAAAGCGGATCAAAGAGGAAGTAGCGCAACTATTCCCAGTTCCCAGTCGATTCGATTTGAATAGGAGAGAAACGCGAGTCGAGGCAGCAGAGTGATGCGCGTGGAAGAAGATACGAGTCAAGTAAACCGACCGAGACGAATTCAACGGAAAGGGTGACTGTCGAACTTGCATCGCGCCTTTCTATTTCTTGCTGTTTCCTCGTGTCGCCGAAGGAACAATCTTTAAGTAGATAGCACGCGTAGACGTCAGACGACCTACCAACTTTCGGAGAACACGTTAAGTAGATTGTCCTCGATTGCTAGACTCGGGCTCATCGCCTTTCGGATCCCAACTTTTTCCACCGTTCTTAATTCTTTCAAACAAAAGCGAATCAAGAAAATTTTCTCGTAATCGTTTTATTTTAAAGAACTAGATATTACGATTTATTGAATTTCTTGGATATTGAACTGTTTATTAAAATGGTTTAGTAAGTCTTATCTACGCGAAGGTTTATTTTTATAGAACCGTAAAGTAAGAAGAACGCGCTTCTTTCGGCAAAAATGTAGTAAAACGAATTTATTTGGAAGTGAAATTATTTTTGCGCGATAAAAAGGAACGTCTTCCAAAAAAATCGAGTTTTTCATCGACGTAATCTTTCCTGAAGTGTTCCCTCGCTAATCCACGTCTGTCCACGTTTTCCCCGGCTTCTTCTTCGTCATCCTTTTTCCCCGTCCTTACAGCTTCTTATCGCGGCAGCAATTTTTTTTCGGGTGTATCGCTGTACGTCAGCCCATTCTTTCGTTGGCTGGTCGTTCGACGTGCTTTTTCCATAGGTTGCCAGGGAAGAAATTTATCGTCGGCCAAGCGGAGAGTTCGAAACGACGTCCCGATATCTCGCCACGTCGAAGGTAAGAGCGTTTACCCTCGACGTCCTGCGGTACCACGAATCCTCTTACGTGTTTTACATTTTTTATTAAAATCGGAGATCCCGATCTGTGCAATTTCGTTTGAAACATTGTACGAGGGAGCCCTCGACACTGTGAATTTAACATAGGGGTGAAGAGTTTGAATTACAAAAAAAAAAAACCCGATCGTGTTCGAAATAATTGGTAGCCAACGATGGTCCAATGGGTGATCTGCGAACGGAAATAATAGGAATTATTGTAAAAGAAACTTTATCCGTTTGGAACGGCAACGTAAACCGTAACCTCGAAAACCGAGCGTCGAGTTAACCCGAACACCGCAGCCGCCCTAGTCAGCAATTAAGTGCGCCGCGCTGGATAATTAGATGGCTGGTTTTAGAGGTCGTCCGTAACCCCGTATCGATGGTCGGACCAAAATGAAGCCGACACCCTAGCAACCGTCGGCGAAACTCGATGCAATTTTTCCCGATACGGCGTATTCTCCTCTTCGTAACTTATTCTCCTTTCTCATAAACATCGAATACCGATGATTTACAATCGCGGAACATATAAATTCTGAGCCATCGAACGGGACGAAAGACGTAATATGAAAATATTGGAAGAAGCACTCGGTAGGTAAAATACGGATCGTCTAGGAGTAAGAGCAGCGAAAGCGTTCAAAGATCGCCAAGGACAAAGGCTTTCCCTTCAAGGATACTCTCCCAGCGAGTGTTGGAACATTCACAAAGGAAGCTAGGAAGGAAAGAGATTTTCTTTGAAACCACCGAGAGTCCATTCGAAGGTAACTCGAGGAAAAATCTCAAGTTTAAAGACTCTTTTTCCTAGGCGGTCGAGTAGCTTGTCTTTGCCTCGAAGTCGCGTCCGCGAATCTCGAAAAGCGTTAAAAACGCTCGATTGCTATTCTCGCGGCGCCTTTTTGTTTCGGCGCGTTAGGAGAGCGGCAAAAAAAATCGATTCGGCATCGTTCAGGGATTATTTCATTGTAAAGTTTGCTCGCGTGAGACGCGCTCGTTTGCAACGCGATATTTACGCCGCTCCATTGTGTGGAGCGTCGGCAACGGATTCCAATTAAACAACGTGTATTCGAAATAAAAAGAGAGACAGAAAGAAAGCATCGAGAACGATGGCTACGATTCAGCGAAATAATAGTTGTTCTCGATTCGAGTCGTTGAACGGCAACCCCTTCTCGACGAATTTCGAAGACAATGGATCGGATAAAAATGGAAAACTATTGGATTTTCGTTGGGGCGCGTGTAGTTGGACGGTCACGGCGATGCGACAGCCAATTAATTTCACCTGCCTCGGATCGCGTACCTTTTGTTTCCGATACAAACGACGCATTGTCGCGGATTAGTCGCGTATCGATTCGAATTCGTTTCGTTTCGTTTAGCCAAGTTCGCTCGACCGTTTCGCCCATGAAACCGTTAACTTAGCAATTGGAGTCGAATCGATAACGTCGTAATTTATAAATCACTCTCGTTTTCGCGATCGCATAAGGCCCGGTCGATTTTCACGCGTCGCATTATTACGTCGCGCGTATGGACAGCGAGGCAAGTGAAATAAAGCGTTTATCACGGATAGCGGCGTTGCCGGAGGGAAATAAAAGACAGAGATTCGTTTATTCCAGTTTTATTATAAAATATAATAATACGTAACATTTACGTCGTGTCCAATATTTACGCGCTATACGTACATGTATAGTAGTTATATGTACAAGGGAGTGTACTCGTAAAGTTCACGCCGCTCTCGACGGCTGTCGTTAACCTGTTAACTGACTCATTTTTCAACGAGAAAAAAACTCGACTCTCTTGCTCCCGTAACAAAAATTGGGCGAAGAAGAGTTCATTCATCTTGCACGTAGACGTATGCTAATACACTGTATTTTCCTCTCGATTAAAGCGTAACGATGCAATTAACCTCACCGAACTGGTACACAAGTTTTTGCACGTCGCGTCCACAATTTACTAAATGGTTTCTTATCGTACAAAATTCGACTATTAACCTGTTAACCGAGTAATTGCTTCGATCCGATAAAGGTTGTTGATCCTAGAAGCATCCAACGATTAATTAACTCGTTACGTAATTTATATCGGCGCGTCGCAATTATTTCTCGATAGAGACGCAATAAAGATCGAACGATAAATAAAAATCCTTCATCGCCTTGATTAATTTTCACGCGTCGTCCGACTCGGTTAACGGGTCACCGACGTGACAAGCGATTGCGTAGAGGGGTCAAAGACAAAAATTCACGGCGTAAACGTTTCATCGCGCTTCTTGTTGGCAAATTGATCCGACCTCCGTAGTTAACAGGTTAATCGAATAAAATTCGGCTGCACTCGCGCGTGCACACACCACACGGAGATACAATGATCCCCTTCTCGGTCACGCCGAGTTTCGAAATTTGCCATCGCAAACTTTGGTTCCACGTTTCGCGTCGTCGAAATCCCGCGCAAACACCAAAATCATCGATCGAACCGAGAAACGAACGAATCGCGCGTAATTAACGAACGCTTCTCGTCAAAACGTACATACGTGTTTCTCTAAAAAAATATCGCCAAATTTCGTGCGCTCGTACGGTTGTTTTTATTGTTCTTTCGTTAACCCTCGTCAACGCGAAACGATCGAACCTCGTTCCAGACGTCAAACGAAATTTATTTCTGCTTTATCAACTCGCTCGGTGGTGCTACCGTTATTTACATCTAATAGCGTTTCTCCAACGTCGATTCATCGACACGCGGTTCGTTTTCGAGTTCGATCGGATCCGCCCTCGATCGATCTAGATCGTACCGTTTAATTAAAACATGATCGCCTATCTGTTCGCGCTTAGAAACGACGAGCCTTTTACGATACTTTTACGAGCGTCGAACTGCAATTTCACCGTAATTCGATTGTACGTGTACGCGTGGCGACCAACTTTCGAACAAAGACGACAAATCGTAGGACGTAACAAAGGAAATTGTGCGGTTACTCGAGCCCCGTCGCGAAAGGGTTAATTCACGAAGGTTCTTCATCGTCGACGATGTATTCAAGCACCAGGT
This sequence comes from Megachile rotundata, assembly GCF_050947335.1. Taxonomy (NCBI): domain Eukaryota; kingdom Metazoa; phylum Arthropoda; class Insecta; order Hymenoptera; family Megachilidae; genus Megachile; species Megachile rotundata. Next base: position 15,234,602 of record NC_134994.1, read on the forward strand.
TTTTCGTGTCCCCGAAAGGATAGCAATTTACATGCAAATTAGGAGCAAAGGACCGAGCGGAACGGTTACAAATCCGTTTCAATCGATTTAACGCTATTTCCCAAAGTATCAAAGAGCGGCTCACGAATTTACGATAACGATCGCCAATCGTCGAGCCGGTAATCCTAATCTCTCTCGATCTTTTCGCGCTTTATAATTATTCGATGAACCCTCGCTACCAGCTAGTGGAAAATTATTTTTCCTTCAGATGAAAGGGTTGGCGAAGAAATCTCGACTCCGTCGCGTCGATCCGAGAAACGAAGTACGCTTTTAAGGAAGAATTCTGAAGGCTCGTAGTAAGCGAGCAAATTACATCGGTGATCGCGAACGGTGTCGTTTACGCGTCGACTATGCCGTCAAACAGCGTTCAAAGAATCAAAGCGTACGCCTCGGGCGGTTGATTTAATCGTCGACGCGAACGGGACCGCGAGACGAGCAAGAAAATCGAACCGGATTGGCACGGTTCAAGGGTAGTAGCGCCTCTTGTCTCCGCTGAGAAACCACGCTACTCCGTAACGCGAACAAAGGAAAATTTAATCCATATACCGAGAGGGGAACTATTACGAAATTGCGTTTCGTACCGGTATTCCTAGGAGGTTCGTTTCCGTTCGCCGTGAAACTCGTATCGCGTGACGTGGCGCGGAAAAACGAGGTCGAATGATATCAGGAAGGAATTCGAAATATCGACGCGAATTTCGCTCGCAGCCTCGTTGAATATTCTGTCGCGAGACTGCTGTAAAACAGCGCGAGAAAATACGATGTTCGAGGAACTCTGCAAAGTGTCTCTCGTCAAGACAAAATTCTATCCGACAGATTCGTCGCGGATCAAAGAGAATTTTCGGTAACGTTCCAATTACGGACACGAAACTCTGAGGAGCTACACGGAACGTTTCGATAAAGCTGCACGCTCTGAAAGCAGCGAGCACGCATTCTTCGGGACAAAAGGAATCGAAAAGCGAGGCTATCGATTTACGATCCGAAACTCCGTTTTCGCGGCGAGAGAACCGAAGATCGAGCTTTAACATTCGGGACGCTTTGTATACATTTTTGCCGACTGAACGGAGTCATAAAATCCAACGATCGTCTCTGTTCGCGAGTCGATACAATTATTTGAAGCTTTATATAATCCTCTGTTATTTCGTCACTATTTTTGTCTGCAAAGAGTTCGCTCGTCGACGGGTCCGTTAGTCGAAGAACAAACTCGACTGTTGTCCCGTTCGCAGCGAGAGAAATGGCTCGACGAGCTTTCGGAGAACGTTGGCGGAAGTCGGTAAGAGCGCGATCGCGAAAGAAAAATAACAAGTCGCAGAGACGTTCGCGAGTAGAGCAAGATTTCCAAGAATATTTTCTTCCCGGCATCTCGAGAACATCGACGTTAGATCGATTCTTAATCCTCACCTTTTCTATCGTTCCAAAGGAATTGCTTTTTCATCGGAAAAATATTTCTACGAACGTGAAAAGAAGACCCTGAATGGTGGGACGCGAAAGTTAGAAACGGGAAGTCGAGCGTAAGAATTTTCAGGACGAACACCGTCACACGCGTGTCGTTTCTCGGGAAAGAAACGGATCCACGATCGCTGTACGAATTTCCGGTCCACTAAACAAGAGTCCGGTGGACAAATGACGAAACAAGGGTCGCAAAAAGCGACGTCGATTTTGCGACAAACGGACGCGAAAAGAATCGAGTCATCGAATCGTGACCGCAAAATCGGGGGATAAAAATTGTCAACAAAGTAGAGGGAAGAAAAGAAAAAGTCGGGGAAAGAAAAGCGAGTGGGAAACACGAAGCGCGTTACGCGATTTCTCTGAACCGCGGCAAAAACAACGGCGCCTTTGAAAATCTCGTGAAATCGCTAAAAGCCGCGGCCCCTATTCTCCTCGCTCTCTTTTCGCCTCTCTTTTCGCCTCTCTTTCGCTCTCGCCCCATCCACTGTCCACTCTCGTTTCCCTCTGTGTTACTTTGCACGAGCTGAATTTTCGACCGAGTCGAGTGGACCAACGCGAGACGGAAACCACCGACATAAAAGCGACTCTTGCTACCTTTCTAGCTCGCCTCCTACCCTCGCTTTTCCTTTTCTTGGCCTCGTTAACGCCACGCGTCGACTAATTGTGCTCGTGGTCTACCTTTTCGCGATTTAGGGGCTCGTCCCAGCACGCGTTTCTATCTCGTGTGACCGCCTAACGAGGAAACGGTTGCGAAGCGACATTTTCTATAAAATTATCCTCGTTGTTTCGTCAAAAACGTGAAAAACCGCGCGAGTTTTCGCGAGTTACCAACGCTCGTCGCGCTGGAAAGTCGTCAATTCGAACAATACCTTTAGATTGCGAGCAAAACGAAATAAAAAATTAACCATTTCGCTCCGACAGCTTTCTAGCGAAATGTACTCGTTGCGTACACAATCGAATCGCTGACTACATCGCGTTTTCCACGGAACGCTTACAGCGCAAGATTACGTACCCCGTTTTATGAACTATGCGCTACCGCCACGGTAATTAAAATTATTTTTTTCAAACAACACCCAACTTCCGTTAAAAAACCGAGCATCGGCTCGAAAATTTTCCGATTCTACACCGCATGCAATGCCGTATTCGAAGGTCTGTCGTATACGAAAGCGAAAAAAGAATCTCGCGCAAATTGAAAACCGTTGTTGGCTTCGCTTTCCGATACTGATTTTCAAAAATATATTCCACTTTTATTTTCCTGCGAACGAACAACGCCGAGATACGGTGGATTCGAAACGCGCATAGAAATTGGATCAGCCGAATGCGTTCGCGAGGAATCGGCGATGCGCGAAGTCTCTTTTGGCTGATTTCAGCAAGGCGGATTTACCGCGGACAATGCGAGTACCTTCGCGGAATGCTGGTTTTCCGTACTCTCGCTCGAAAATTAAGCCCGACGCGTTCCCAATTTTTCCTTGATGCCATTGTAATTTTAATTACGATCGTGCAGCGGTCGTCGAGAAGACTGCCGCACGAATTAGAAAACGGGTCGATGACGCGTCGCGATTCATTATTTTAACTGCGAATCGGTCACGAACGGCTTTTCAATGGTCGGACCTGCCTTTTGTTTAGGCTTTTACACTAACGAGCCTCTAGAGACTTCGCTAATTCGATCTTGAATTTCAACGTTTTTTTTACCGAGAAAATTCGTTCGAATTTTAGCTCGAAAACGTCAACCACCGTACCGTTCCTTTTCAACTTTGAATAGCGGACACGGAATCGTACTATCTTTCGCTGTAGCTGTTGATCGAGGCATCGATCACCGATGACCTTCGTGACAAGCTATATTTTGCGAATGAAAAACACGGGAAACCACGCCGCGGAAGCTTGAAAAATCCATTCCCTCTCGAAACAACTGTTCGCGACAGATCAGGAGGATCATTTCACGGACGTAAACAAAGAGACACCGTGAAAAAGATGGGTACGATTGTTCCTTCGGTGGCGAAGCAACCGTCGAAACGAAGTACGGTCGAAAGTGTCGAGAGAAATAACGGTCCCAGCAAAATCTTGAACAAGTGGCTCGAATGATGCTCGGCAGAGACAAAAGGACGGAAGAATCGATCGCGAGAGTCTCTAATCCTCCGAAAGTATTCAACGAATTTCAGCCGCGGAGCTTTTTCATTTAAAGCTCGCTAAGTAATGAGAATTCGAACGCTAGAGTTATCGAACGCGATTATAACACGCGAAGAGTGGTTAACGCGAACCTCCTAACCGCGAACCATCGCTGCCCTCGAAAAGGTAAAACCACACGGAAAACGGGAACACGTATCTCCGACGAATCGAGGTTAGCGTTATTATAACACAGAAATTCGTATTCCTGAAACGCGTGTACGTTCGGTAAAGGATGGAGTTATTAAAAAAGGGACACGTACAGTATCGACAAAATGCAGGTAAATTGGAAACACTACGAATAACATCTATCGTTTTAACAATTACGCTAACAATCACGACGAAACATCGTCGAAGAGCAGACGGGGAGTTTGGAAGACAACAGGATTCGAACTAACGATTTAACTTTATGGTACGATCTAGACTCGACCGCGACGGTTTCTATTCGCGGAACGATCGAAATTTCGTCCTCCTTAAGTTACATGTTACAAGAAAGTTTTCGATTCGGCGATTTAACCCATTAGCTACGAGTAACTGAGACTTTCGATCGATAGCGCGGTTGGAACGGTAAGACATCGAGTAACAAAGGTATAAAAATAAAAAAGCCATCCGAAACGTGTCTCGAAAGGAAACCACCGTCGTAACGCACAGGTACCTAAAGGGTTAACGAACCAATTACCCTAATATTTCGTTTACCTCTCGTCTAAGGATGTAGTCTGTCTCGAAGCGACATAGTCACGCTGCGGGAACACATGAAATTCGTCACGGAGCGCGACAAATTCCCTGTTGAATTATTCTTACGTTCTAAACATAAAGGTTCGTTCACGCGTACAGACATTAACCACGTCGGAGGCAAATATTCCTTAACTCGTTCGGTAATTTATAAAAAATCTGTCTACACGATCGTGTTCGAAAAGATGAGTCCGTTCCTCGGCTAACTTATCGCGTCTGTACAATAAATACATATTATTTACCTATACGGTGTTTAAAATTCACGATTGCCGATAAAAACGTCGCGTTCGTCGCTGCGTTCGTTCGACATCGTCAATGTCCGTAGATATGAACTGACCTTAAAGATTCGTCTGCGAGTAGACGAAGGGTGGTGTGACGCTGCACGCACTCGCGCCCTCGGGCAGGTGTACGCATGTGTGTGTGCGCGTGTGTTTCGTGTGTATACCCACGTGAGCGTAGGTGGCGAGGCGAGGCGAGGCTCGTGGATTCGATGCTCGTGACGAGAACGGCGATCAACAGTCCGTCACGAAGGAGAGGCTGGTCGTCTTCGGCGATGCGTAGGCATGAATCGATTGGGAATATCTCGATTGTCAAATGCGCAGGGGGTCGGTGTGTGGGTTGGACGGCTTGTGTCGTGCCGCGCAGAAGCTCAATCCGAAGCACAACATTAACAGCGCCACCGAGCCTACCAGCAGGTGGCTTGACCACGACACGGAACACTTTCCTGAAACAGATGCGAGATACGTCTGTCAACGCCTTGACACGTCCCTTCTCCACGGCTTCGCTTCCGGTTATCTACGGTGTAACTGTCGCTACGCGGTTACACCGTCGTCGCGTTCGCTGAAAATCCCTCGCGTGCGAGTCCGCTGTTAAGTGACTCGCCGTCATCGCGGAAAAATTATATCCCGTTCGAAAATTATTATTATAACATTCAGAATTGATGTCTAGCGAGGTTCTCTACTCGCGTGTCTAACCGAAACGAACTTTCTGTCTTGTGAGAGATTGTGTGCCATGTGAGACTGTGTACCAGTGATCTCTCGTTTCCTTCTATACACGCAAAAGTAATAATTCTGAAACGCCTACTTTCCCGAAATAATAAGATCGAATAAAAATTTCCATCCTCAAAGTAAACCGTCGACGTTTATTCACCGTTTAGTTTCAATGTTTACTTTATAAAGATTGCCTTAGACGATAGAATGCCTCGCGATATTCAGCCGAAAGAAATGAAAAGTACCGTGAAACGGAGAATCGTTCCTCGTCTATCGTAAGAATTCTCGGAGAGCGCCGGAGTCGTTAAATCGGCGCTCGCAGCTATACTCACCGAGATTGTATACATTAGCACCCTTCCCACAGGACTCCCGTACCTCCCGGTTGTCCCATCCTATGGGATACATCACCAGACCGCCGCATATCATCACTGCTGTAACGAGAAAATGGCGGTACAGGGTTAATGGTAAATTTCAATTTTTTTCTTCGTCCGCGGACAGTTTGATGCTTTTGATCAACGAAATACCAGAAATTCCTTGCGCTCCCGACACCCGCTGGAAAATCAAGCCGATATAATTCGAGCCTCGTTTCGATTAACGAATCGTCCGGTGTTCGACCGATCAAAATCCGCGGCGTACCGCGATCGAACTCTTCCTCTTTCGACACTGATTAATTTAAGGTAATCGTTCGAATACGATTACCGTTCGGAAACAATGGCATAATGCGATAAAACGCGATTTACGATCTCGCGAATTTAAATGTTATTTGAAAGAAAAGTTTGTAACACAGTACATGAACACCCGATTTTCCTCCAACCAGTACCGGAAGGGTTAATCGTCGAACAAACGGTCCATCGGAATACCAGGCATTCCGTGCACGGTCGACGCGTTAGCTCGGATAACCGGGAGCATCAACCGTCACCGATTACGTTCATCGGGTTGTTTTGCCTTCGTTGTGCTTTGCGTTATCGTCGCTTCGACGAACAACGGGAGCCATCGTTGCAAAGCCACCTTCCTTTTTCATTTTCTTCGGCCGCGTTATTATCGAGGACTACGTTCCACACGTTTTCTTCTTGGCAGCACGTTTTCAACTAGTCTTCTACAAAATGGCCGAGATTAATCGGAAATAAGAAAATGATAAATCCTTTGTGCCGGTTTGCTAATACGATAATAACGAATGTACAGTGACAGCTGGTGGAAAGCTATTTTAAACACAACGAGTCGGGAGTAGAAAAGCGACGCGAACGAGAAAATGGAACACGTCAACGTTTGAAAGAAGAATGATATTCGAGTAATATCCGTTTTCTTTGTGGACAGTCGGTTCTCTAGCCGTCCTCGTGAAACCTCGTGTCTTCCCATTGCTTCGCAAACAACCAGACGTTCCTATTAACGTTTCCCGTTGGTTCGCTCGTTTCCTAGCTCTCGATCGATCCGAGCCGTATCGCTTTTCGAGAAACTTTGCAAACGGTTAAATTTTATCGTGCTTTCGAACGATACTAAGCTCCACGCTGAAATAACACTGTGGGATTAAACCCTGAATCGTTCTGAAAGTAGGAAAAGTTTGAAACTCGACCCAGCCGCGTTATACCGCTCCTTCAAATACCACTTTTAAAATAATTATCGTCAATCCTTTTTAGGAAAATCGTTTTTTACTTATTCGAATACATTCAATACGTAATAACGATAATGTCAATTATCATCCGAATCCTCGCTAGCCGAACAGCTATCCTTAAAAATTATTTTCTTCGACGTTTTATACTTCGCGATATAGTGAGACGAAATGTTCGAGTACAGGAAGTAGACGCGAAACTCGTAGCGAATTCGTGATTCGATTTGGCAACCGATGTTCTACGACGATAGATCTATCGTAGATAGAACCTAGTCAGGAAATCTATTGTATCGTCTATTATGCGAGCTAAACTGAAACTCACCGCCAAAGTTATCGCGAAACTTGCCACAGAGCCCGTTGCTCGGCTCATTGTCGTCGAATCGACGACGAGACACCAAAGGTGTAAAGTTTACCGCGAGTATAACGGCCGCAGCCTATTAACCAGGCAACATCGATTACGAATCTTATCGTAACCGTAACTTTCTTCTCGAGTCTGACAAGAAATTAATCGATCCATCACCTGCCGTATATCGGTAGAGTATTACCAAAGTACTTATTAAGCCCCGAGTACTTTGCACTTAGAATTTCTTTGACAAGAAAATATCTTCTATCGATCTAATATCTAAATTTGCCTGCCCTTTTATCTCAGGGTTCACGTATATCTTACGAGTATATTCCTATGCTGAAATTATTATTAGTTCCCGGTTGCCAATCCTCTTGGCTCGATTGTTCGACGCACCAGGATCGCGGTTATTGCCTGCAACCGTTCGCCAATCCACGGGAAACAAGGTAAATGACCCAAAGAGGGTTAAAGTCTCTACTCGTACGTTATTAAAGCATCTCGTCCCGCGCTCAATCGATGAAGCAAAAGTTTATTTAGTTCCGACGATTCGGACACGATATTACTTTAAATACGTAAATCAGCGCTTCGTTCTTTTATCTTGGATTATTCGATGAAATTTCCAGCGACGGCAATCGATGTTCGAGCTCTATTACGAGCAGTCGCATCTTACGATGGAACGACGAGCGTTGAAAGCGATTCACCGTGCATACTTTCGAGCTTTTTATTCTTTTGCGAAAACGGCTGACCCGCTCGCGCTTTATTTGCCGTTCAAACGCGCGGAACGTAATCGGCCGGTGCAACGAGCCTCGACCTCGAACGATACACCGCTCGATACTTCGTTGAACAGCAAAGAGAAACGAGAGAGAAATAGAGAGGAAACACGATGATGCTCCAGGGAAGAGAATAAATCTCGAATTGCCTAGGAAATTGCAGCGAACACGGAGAGTTTCGTTAATCCGTAACAAGGTCTAAATCACTAACGCGATTCGCCGTTGCACGAGATTAAATTAATTAGTCGAACCGTTCATTGATTTTATAATAATGTCCGTCATTTGGAGCGGATGTCATTACGAATACTCGAAAGGGTAGCATCACGCGAAGCGTCCTACTTCTCCGACTTTCGGCACAGCCAATCGATACTCGTCGTCATTTTTCACTCTCGTTATCCGAGCGTTATTTTGTTCTCTCCTCTTCTTTTCATCTCGCCTCGTCTAATCCCTGCCTCTAAGCTCCGAGGATTAGGTAAGAAAAGCTGATAAGGGCGATACTCACCAGCGAGCAGTTGCAAGGCACCCAAAACTCTCGTGTGTTTGGGTGTTTTGAGTATGTGTGGCAGAAAGCTCGACGCAGCCGCGAGCAAAGTTAAAGCCCCGATCACGGCGATCGCGACGCCGATTCCCATGGTGACGGTGCTCGCCTGCCACCAGCCACTCGGTATGTCCCAAAAGCTGCAATCAAATATTTTCGCAGTTACAGCATCGACCGCCGAGTGTGTTCGTTAAACTATATTGTAGACAAAATTTCATGGAAATTCAATTTCAACTCGTAAATTAACTCTTTCCGGGCTGAACCGTAACTTTGATTGAAAGTTAAACTAAATTTTGTAGCCGGTCGCTGGTGCCGCTCAAGCCGAGTTTATTTATCGCTCTGTAATCGTGGTCGCCCGATAGAATATGACTACGGAATCGAAGATCGATGCTAAAAGACTTTCAATTATTTCGCGTCGCTGTATTCGCGGTAATTGACTGGTCGAATAGCTTTTGCGAGGGATTTGCGAATCGAATTCCGGTACGCGTCGCTTGTCCCGTGGACAATGTCACTCGATCGATGCCTATTTAAACGAAATTGATACTACGAATTAATCCATATTCGCATCTACCGCTTGAAATACCTTTTCGGACATTTTGTAGCAGGTGCCGCGATAGATTATTAAAACAAACGTTCATCCGATGATCGAAATAAACGAAGATCTGATTAATATTCAAGAGTTCGTAGTACGTAGTCGAGAGAAAAGAATCTATCGCGAATTTAATGTCGTATCGCGGCGAACGGTTTCGAGCAACGCTTGGCACACTCGGCTTTTCCGATGAAATGTAAACACCGTGCGAAAAAAACGTGTCAGAATTAACGAACCTTTACCGTGATTTTCGAGCAAATCGCGCGATTCCTGCGTTTCGCTCGACTACGATTTCACGTTCGATATCCGCGAATCACTCCCCTGCAGTTTTAATTTTCGCTCCGCTTTTTGCTTTTCGGTAAACATGATTGCGCCAAAATATCGATTCGAAGAAACGTCCGTAATTTCATCGCGTGATTTCCATTCAATTTCCCTGCTTTGATCAAACGTACATGCGTTGATAACAAACTAAACCGAATCGGTGTGCTCGCGCGTTTCGTATCTTTGATCCATAATTGAAATACGTAACACGGCTCGCTTTCATACAGCGCGGTGGTTAGATTCGTGGTGAACGCTGTCTCGCACGGTGTAACCAAATGCTGTAGAGCCCCGCGTTATGTAACCGAATGCTGTACGTCAATTCGGTAATCATTACGTAATATCTGACCGGATCAAGCGTCGAAAAAATTGCAGCAAACATTTTACGACCGCGCGATCAATCTAAGTCTCGCGATTTGTTTCGCGAACATGACTGTTTCGGGTTCGAAAAAACCTGTATCAGCAAACGATATCGACGCGATATCGGCGAATGTTCGAAACAAATTTTCCTGATACCGAGTCGAAACAGCGGAAACAACGTTTTTACGCGCGCGCCTTTATTTACTCGGAAATTATATTTGAAATTTCCTCGTTTCGCCGTCGCGCTGTTACGATGGAAACGAATCAAGAAGAACGGGGCTGTTTCATCGCACGGAAGAAATATACGTAATTAAAATTCTTCGGCAAAAGTTCGCTAATATTTTACGAGTTCGCGGAAAAACGCGTAAGGGGCCGCGGAAACTTTGTCAAGGTTATTACGGTCATTTCTTATCGAGAATTATTCTTATTTCGCGGTTAAAAAATCTACGGAACTTTGCGTTCCCGGCGAACGAAATTAACTCGGCGATCGTCGATCGCGTTTGCGAACGGAAGCAATATCGAAGAGAGGTGCCGAGAAATTGAACTTTTCCGCCAGACTGGCTTCGAATAATCCGTACGAGTTTCTCCGCGAACCTCGATGCGTTTCGTTGATCTGTTAAAAAGTTACTTATTCGCGAATGAGAACCCACCATTCTCCCCTAAAGGCAATTACAAATTTTCAACTAGCACATTCCCTGTCATCAAAGCGCCTAAATTGAAGTATGTAATATCAAACGCTCCCGTGTTTGTATCGTGCACCTTCAAAAGCGGCGAGTAGTTTATACTTTGACAGCGAAGTTAATGGACGAATAATGTGTCGAATAGCTCGACGAAAATAACGCGATCGAACGTTCACGATTCTAAGAAGAGGAAAAATGCGATGTACGTACCTGGAATACCTGGCGCACTCGTACACTATTTCGGGAGCGGCGTTCGGCGCCCTTATCCGTGGATAGTTGCAACGTCGAAAGGAACTAAAGTACGCGTCCGCTTTTCCCAAAAGTCGTCCCTGAAATTCAAAACACGCGCGCGTTCAAAACGAGAGACAAAAGAAGAGTTTTTTCCGCGCTGTATTAATGATTCGATCGAATGAATTGCGACGCGAGAGCCCTGTCTCTCTACATTGCTAAAGTTCGCGATCGAGCGCAAAGCGACGAGTTTCGGTGAAATTTCAAGGAGGAATCTCGTCGCGAATAGGTTGCTTTTGCGCGCTGATTTTCGAGAGGATTTTGGTCCGGGTTAATGGTACTCGGTTCGAAAGAACAGAAGCAGATGGATCGTTACTCTTCGTACGCCGGATTCGAGACGGTTTTGCGTTTGAACTCGATCCACGAAGAAAACCGTTGACCCCGTGCCAAGCAGTTTCTTCCTCGAGAGATTAAGTTTTGCAGCCATGGTCGTTGCGCGACGCTCGCGCGAGACGCCTTTCTTGCACGCGAGCCTGCTAAAAGCGCGCCCCCGCTTCCCACTGGGATAAACGCTCCAAAGTCCGACAGAATTTCCGGCCGAATTGTTCTTCTTCGGAACTGCCGCCGATTCGATCGTTCGCCGAATAAAACCAATTTACCCCGCGATGCCACTCTATTTTCCGTCGTTCGCTGCCAATTAACCAAATCAGCGCCTTTCGAACAATCGTTCGAGTCGTCTTCTATCTCGACGATTTCATCTCGAACTTACTCCGCGCAATTACTACGACAGTCTCCACATTCGCTAACGGCGAAGCAATCTGCATCCGCTTCCTTAAGTTACCTATCTATTCACGCGTACACACGCTCTAATCCAACTCTAAACACTCCCATATCAAAGGTCTATCAAACGCCTCGCTGATGAAGTCCTTTAGCACAGATGCTATAAAATGATAGCGGTACTCTCGGTACTTGCCACCAGAACACTTGAACGCGAAACCCAGACAGGTACTCTGTCGCAAGATCTCGCGCAACTTCCAAAATACGCAACTTCCGTACGATAACTCTGCGCTGTCCGAAACATGCCTTTGTCAAGCAGCTTCGGCGATTAAACTTGCTTATCGTCGCAAAATCACTCTTCTCGTAACTAGGTAAACGTCGCTACGTAAACGTCTTGACTAATTATCACGCAACTTTACAACCAAATATCGTAAATTATTTTCATTTGCTTATCACGCTTCTGCAAACATTCTGTAGAAGCTTGTTGTCGAAGGTAGAACTTTACGAACTTTGCTCGGTAGATAGAAGTTTAAAATTAAATTTCTGAAACTCAGTACCTTGTCTGTCATAATATTCGTCTGAATTTTTCAAGCCTGCGTTCCGGTTTCAAATTCCTCAAGAATTATAGAAAAAGTAAAAAATTGTAATCGCCAAGAAAATTCATAGAATCCCGATGCGACTAAAAGTTCATCCTAGCTCGCCAACGAGTCACGAACGAAGGAACGCTTAACACAATGGACAATAATAATAATTTAAATCGACTCGTAGCGACGAAGGCGCCAAAGTGTTCGTTTTCGGTGTAGAAAGTGGAGTAAGGGAACGCGTTAAAAGCGTTCATCCGACGAAATTTCTCCTTAAACGAACGCAACTGGCTTTCCCGGACTAGCGAGTTAAGCCGCACGCACAGTAGGACACCGGCGAAGAAGCGACGACGTAGGATGGCAAATGTAAATTCGCTTATGCATTTATTCATCCCTTCTACTCGAGTATTTTCAAAGCCATTTAAAGGCCTTGCTCCATGCTCGACTGCTCGAGAAGGATATACGTTTCGAAGGGACGGATACTCTCGTGCACGGGACGCTAGGCGTCCAAATTATTCATCGACTGTTTTCGCGTCCGTTACCTGCGTCGGATTAACGAGCTCGCCAGCGCAGGTAAACGCGTTTGATTCCGCTCTCTGCCGAACGAACCGACGAGCAATTTAAAGTTCCCAGTTTCACGGTGACTTTTCGAATCCCTCGAGAACGCTCGAAACTGAAAGAGAAGTCGTAAATTGATTTTTCTTGCGTTCTAATGCTTAAAGAAGAACGAGCAAACTTTCCAGCCACTGGGTCAAAACTTTCGGTCCGGGGCGTGTACTAAAGGATCGCCAAGCGAATAACGAGGCGGGAATTAAAACGGTATTTATCTCCGACCCTCGATAATCGACCATTTATTCTTTCTGTCCCTCGAAGAAGCTTCTGGGTTTCGTAATGAAACTGCGCCGTCGCGCCGTGCTTCTGAAGATGGAAATTGCTCCAGAATATTATCGGTAGCGATCGTTAAAATAAGTGTTGGGTAATTCAACGACGAAATATCGCTTATACCAATTCCAAGTTTAGGGTTCACCGAACACGATTACCGCTGGATCTATATATGTTCCGATTATTATGTTTCATTGATCTGAGCTAATGAGTAAATCATGGTTGTTGACTCATTGATTAGCGCAATAACCAACCGCTTTATAAACTGTACGCTTTAAATCACAGACGCTATTCTATGCGTCGAAAAGCTGTAAAAGTACGCGAATAAACAAAGAGTTAAGTCCAGGGTGATGTCAAACACTTTTGCACCGCGAACGACAAAAGTTCGGAAAGCTACGTTTTATCGAATGGTTCGAAAATTTGCAAAATAGGTTATTGAACCGCGAGCGTGAACCGTGCACCCTTATCTGCCAACTTCCATGAATCGCGTCGCTGTCCACAAGTTTGCCAGACAAGCTAGTTATTTCCTATTGTTTCGAATCGCAGATACTCGTCCAACAGCCGGGATCTCTCGCAGCTTCGTTACTCCGTTAACAGGATATTCCGCGCATCGAGTTAACCGATTATACCGTGTAAATATCTGCGTTATCGGCCGACAGGTACCGTGAGCTGAACGTTTAACAGGAAACGCGTTTACATTTCATTTCGCTTTATGAATCGAACGGTTCCTATGAAAATAGGAATTCGTCATTAAAGGTTCGTCGATCACTCGCGCGATCCGCGAAACATTTTCGCGTGCACTTGTTGAATGTCGTTTCTCGTTTGACCCGTTGCGAATGGTTCGTTAAACGCAGCGTCGTAACGAGGCCGGCCGAAAACGCGCTCCACCGCGACTAAAGCGTATAAACAGCTTTATGCAAAATTTATAATCTGCCAATTTCAGAGCTCATTAGCATGCTAATGTCGCGCTTTGGCACGCGACTCGGCAATACCCGTTTCTACGGCTATTGGCCTAGCGCGGATCACCGACAGACCCGAATCAGGAAATATCTCCCGATTCAAGAATTTTTGAATAGGAAACGAGGTAAAGCGAGGAAACCGTATTCGTTTGAATAAAAGAAGGTGCACGGTTGTTCCAGCCACGCCAGTTTTCCTGATAAAGTTACCGATTTTGCATCTTTCAAAGTATGTTTTTCGAGACGACTCTTACAGATACAACGAAGATAAAAGTTTCTACTTTCGGAGACGATCGCGTGCCAAACAGTTTCCTCGAGTCCATGTTTTTCCTCGGAATCGCGTTAGTTCGTTGAAATATACAGGCGGTCGCGTAATGGGATCGCACTCGATTACCTAGAGAAAATCAGCAGCTAATGGAGAGAATTAGCGAAGAATGTCTTGGACTCCGTGCTCCCGAGTTCCGTCCCGTTGTTCGGTGGACTGGAAGTCGGAAAGCGGAAACTTCGTTGCTATGTAACGACGACGTAATCGTGTAAAGTTCACCGTGCAGATAAATATACCATAGAATAATGACGCGACAACGAAGCATCAATCACCTGACACCGTAGTTGTTCGGATTTTACGAGAACGTGTCGGTGATTCGCGTCGAGAAATCGCGTGTTTAGCAGAATTTGTTGGACAAGCGAATCGAAAATATTTTCATTGGAACGTCGATAACCCGACGGTATAAAAACGTATCTCCGAAAGTCGATAAAATTTTATTAGCATGGAGGCAATCGAACGAGCGGACGAGCTGCAGACGCTAACTCGCGAACAGGCGAGCTGACAGGGTCGCGATGAAAGCGCGCGCGCTCGTCTTTCGCAGTTCGAAACGGAGCGGAGAACTTCGAAACCTATTAACGTTTCTTTGGATCTATGTTACTCGGAGCAACGTTTCCGGATCCCCGGAGACATTAATATAGGTTGCCGTTTTCGCGATAGAGTTTCCAAGTTGCTTCGACGCTTTCGAGCCGGTCCTTGTCGGTTTCGCGACGCGGCCCAGAAACGCTTCGGAATTGTCGAAGCTCCTCGCGTCGATTTACCGCTCGCGCCGAACAACGATCCTCGTCCTTCCAAAAGTTTTCCTTTCCGCGTGATCGCCGAGTCTCGCCAAACATCGCGCCACGCAAACTCGCCCTGTTAACCTCCTTCGACGAGTCAACCCTTCTTTCCTTTTCTTCTCCGCTTCTCCCCTCTAAACGCGTTCGTTCGCGAACAAAAACGACGTCGTACGGTTTTACGACAATGGAGCGAAACTAACGGCTCGATGAAAGCTCGATGCTATCAAAGAACATCGGAAACCATCGACGTCTTTTTAACCTCTCGTTGCAACGCACCCTCTCTATGAGCAGGTGCTTTAAATAGCAGTCCTTTCTATTTCTCGAAACGCTCATCCTCTCGTTTCTCTCGAAAGGCAAGGGCGAGAACGCGGCCACTCGTCGACCTCGATAGCTGTCGGTCATTTTAACGATATTCCTAATTTACTTTGATCCAACGATTTTCCTGAGCGAGTAGACTAAAGAAAACATCGATGTAGGGAAGACCGTGATATTCGCCAGTTGCCACGTACTACGCTTAGCTTATACAAAATATTTAACCACCGAACGTTATCTAACTCCCGGGGTTGTTATCAAGCATAATATGCAGTAATTTATGATATATACCTGCAAACGTTATTAAGAAGATCGCGATATCGAAAATTATTAATTATAAAATTCTCCGTTCAATGACCCAGTTGTATAACTCGTAATCGAGACGCAGTTCGTTTCACGCTACGGTTCGATGAGCAATTTACCCGATTCTGTTTATTAATCCGACCAAATGACCGGTGTTTAAATTACAGAACGCATTGCCAGCGAAATTCGACCGACAGTGCATGGTACGATTGATATTGGAAATTTGATTTTATCGGGACCAGCTCTCGCTATTGCTCCCCTCTGGTTTCATTCGCTTTTAGCCGTGACTGCGTTTCCTCTCAGACTCGTCTCGTTAATTAACGAGCGCATCTGGCGTTTAACGTTCGAACGCGAAGCGAATATCTTGCTGGTGGTAAGACTTTTAAACCCGTGGCGGACAACGAGCAAAGAGGAACGATTTCGTTTTACGAACAGTGCGGTAATTCGTAGCGGTATTACGACGCGACGAAACGCCGCCACCGATCTCGTCTGATTGCAAAAGCGATTTTCAGAGAACGATTGATTCGTCATCGCGACAGGAAACATTGTCGCGCCGTAGGCGTTTCGTTTTCGCTGGCGCGACGTTTCGAACAGACTGATTGCGAGTTAGTACGTGCGAGATGTTGACGCGAGTTTGGTCCATCAGCGAATTGCAACTATGTCGAAACTTTTTTACCAAAAAGACGAAATACCAAAAGAGAGATGTCATATCGAGATGATTCATTCGATGTATGATCAAAGGTTACACGGAGTGTTCCAGGGTTTTCGTCGCAAAATCAGAACAAACAGAAAACAGTGTTGTATATAGCTATAAACGAACGACGTATCGAACCTTTATTCGATTCGTTTTCTCTTTGCACTAAACGTGATTAGTCGAGATCTCCCTTTAACCCAATCACAAAGAGAACCAACCACAAAAGAATGGTTCGAAAGAGCGGTGAACGTGAAAATATTAATGTTTCAGTCTTCGATGACTAAGGATCAACACCGAGCGTACTCGATTCGTTAGAGAAGCACGGTGGAAGGAGCTTGTAGTCTGAGAGCTGAACTATAAACCACGATCCGCAATTAGAACGCGGCCGTGTTCGTTGATCTACGAAGTGGCGTGGCGGCGCTAGATC
Organism: Megachile rotundata; assembly: GCF_050947335.1. Lineage (NCBI taxonomy): Eukaryota > Metazoa > Arthropoda > Insecta > Hymenoptera > Megachilidae > Megachile > Megachile rotundata. The sequence goes on from NC_134994.1 coordinate 15,251,436, forward strand.
GGTTTTCGCGTCGATCAAAGGGAACACGAATCGCTCACCTGAATCCAATAAGGCAGGTAAAATCCGGAACAGGCGAGGATCGATGCCACGGTGGACAGAGTCGCCCACAGCACGCACAGCACTGTCATCTCATCGGTTTAAAAGCGTTCCTCCGCGATCTCTCTCCCTCTTATCTCGCTGCTACTCGATCATGACGAACGAACGCTCGAACACAGCCGATCCTCGAACGCGAATGCACTCGTACAAGAGGGTACCCACTTTTATATACTCGTTCTTCCTCTTCGATTCCAGCGGAGCACGAAGCCAGGCTCTCTTTGCGCGAACACAAAATTCGAGGGTAATTGGGTCGAGCACCGCGATGGAACCAGGCTAGTCTCGTTACAGCTTCGTCGCACGAGTCGTTACGGGAGGAAAACCTTTTCCGGCCGATTCACTGTTGCACTGTGCGCGACGTAGGCCAAGACGAAAATAGAGCCGGTTAATGGGTCGGTCTTCGCGTGTCGGAACGGACCGACTCACGGTCAAGGTTCGCCGTCGGCGCGATCAACGACCCATCCTTGTTCCAGTGTCGATCCTCCGTTTATCCGCTTCCGATCGGGACGAGTTCACGCCGCGGTGTACGCGAGATCCTCGGGAGGCATGTTCCCCGAGGAGCAACGGGGTCGTTTCGGCTGGTCGAAGCGTGGCCACGAGTGTCCCGTTAATTATAGAATCTCGTACTGACTGGTTCGTCGACTCGAGAAGAAGAATTCGGTGCGCCGCTTCATTTTGCTCGCGGCGAGAACAAGGCGGACGAAAGGAAACGTTTCTTTCCACGGTTTAATTATAGACGAAAGGCGCGAGAAGACGCGAAAACAAGAAAAAGAGGAGGAAGAAGGAGAAGGTAAAGAAGAGGCGGACGGAGAGGCGACCGAGTGAACCGTCACTCGCTCGGCGCCGCTTCGAAACTGTGACTGAACCGTACCGTTTCGACAGAGTTTCGGCTTCCACCGTCTTTCGCGATGCGCGCTGCTACGCCGAGTGCGGCGAGTCGCCGGTCCGCTCCGCTCCGCGTCGCGGTATCCTCCCACCCTCTGCCATCTGGCGAACATGTGTGCGCGTGCTGTGGCCGCTGCGGCTCCACCGCCACCCGCTTGCCACCGCCGCGCCCTTACGTAGCTTCGCTCCTTTCCTATCCTTCCCTCTGATTTTCTATCGCTTCTACCTTTCCTGCCCACGGACCACTCTTTCGAAAAACTCTAATTAAGATGGCCAACCGTCTAGTCACCGTCCTTGTTGCTACCTGTTGATGCTTTTCTTGCGATATCGTCGCGACTCGCTTTCCACCGCCGATCTTATTTCGTCCACGGCTAACGGGCAGGACCGCTGATAAGCTTACTTCTTACGTTTTATCGAACGATAAATGATCTTGAAATCGGCTACTCCGAAACGACGACAAGAACAAACGAGCACGAGCTATATATTTACGCCTCCGTTTCTGGCAACCCTCGTTGTGGGGAAACCTGAAGGAAACCACAGAGAGAGAGAGATCCGACATGCATCGAACACCTAATCCGATTAATCTTGTACCCTTTTACGAAAATCTAGTTTTCATATTTTTCAGCGCATATTTCCTGTGCATGTTTTTTGAGACGCTCCGTTTTTCGTTCTTTTGTTTGGTATTTCATCAATGCCCATACGGTCGACTCCCTACCAATTACGCGGACACCGTTTTTCCGTCGAACTTCGACACTCCAATCGGTACGGGAAAAAGCTCGTGGACGCTGGTCGCGCAGAACTCGAAGCTCTGTATTCCCGGGGAAAAAAGAGGAAGGGAAACAAGAAAAAAAAGCGGTAGACACGTTCACACGCGCGCAATTTCGACTCGCAGAGCGTAGCGTGTGTCACGGGGTTGCACGACACACTGCCAATAGAGATCGGACGTGGCGCGAACGCTGTAGGTTTCGCGTTACCGTTTTGTCTACGCGAACCGTCGTTCGCGTGCCTTGTGATCGCGGCAAATGCACGGAAATGAGGCTTTCGAAGATGGAAACCCGACCGTCCGTGATAGAATTATACAGAATTTTTTTTTGTACTCGTCATTACCGTGTCTACTAATGGCTCGCAGCTCTTTAATCATCGTCAAAGCTGCAAGCTCTTGTTCAACGGACAAAAGTTGAAAGAGAGTTCCCTATTAATCGATCGAGCGTCCCTAGTTCTCGCGAATCGAGGCTACTCGCTTATCTTCCTGCTTTTTCAACTTTTATAATAAATCAGCATTTCGTGCAAGTTTAGAATATCTACGAGATTCGTTCGAATCTTCCACGGTTAAATTTATGGCGCGTCATATTTTTCGTCTGTAACTTCTTCAAGACGTTTGCAACCGATATTTGGTTATCGCAAGTCGAAAGGATAGCCTTTTAGGCTCTTCACCGACCATAATTTGTTTCCCCGAATCAGTTCCTCTTTTCACCGATGAAGTATGCATTATTATACATATAATATATTATAGATTTCAGCATGCTATTCCGTTTCGAAAGATGGTTATTTCGTGCGACCCACACTTTTTCTGACAAAGTCGAGTTCGGTCTCGTCGGGACGCAACACGACACGGACAAAGAAAATTCAATTTCGCCGTTCCGCTATGCCTCACGAATACCCGTCCACCGTTGCCACTGCATCTTACAAGTTTGGACTTCTTACTTGTTAGAAACCTCCAGGAGAGCGACGCGTGGGGTAGGTCGCACTCCTCAACGTTCTCCTAACACGCTAAATGATTTATCGACGAAGAAATTGACAATCTGAACTTCGAGAAGCTCTACAAATTTAACCTCTCGACTGTTTAACGCGAAACTCGTGGAATCTCGATCGTGGTACACCGTTACAGCAATGTCTTTTCACGATCATGGTTTTAATCAAAGGTAAAAGGTACACTCTATGTGCACGCGTTACGCGTAACTTTCGTTACATTGGAAAATCGAAAGCAAACGACAGCAAACTTCTTTCAGTCTCCTTTTAGCCTAAGCGCGTACGTGTCCGGAGTATAAAGGAACTCAAAATGGAACAGGGGAACGAAAGTTCGATCGCGAATGTCGTTTCTTCTGTTACGCGTTCAGAACTTTCCCATTATTCAGCGTTTTCGTCAAATTTTTAGAAGTTTTTAGCAAAATCCAGTAAACTCGGCGACGGATTATTTACGAGCAATGGTTCGCAGCTCGCGGTGTGTTAAACGCTTCCGAAACAAAAGGGAACACGAGTTACGGCGCACCGAACGATGCATTATTTTCAGAGTCGCGGCACGCCACCGATGTTTCAACAAAGCGACTTGTCCGAAACAATATTTTGACGTTGTAACACGGTGCCGAGCAACGTGACCGATTGAAAAGCTGACAAGCGTCGAATTTTTCCGGCAAATCCCTGTACACGGTTTTTCTCCCCATTTTTTCTTCCTCGACGGCTCTCCCTTTCGTTACTTTTTCTGTCATCGTTGACTACCGCATCTAACCCGCTAAAAAGGAGCTTAAGAAGCCTTTTATGAAAAGATTTTACCTTTATACCCTGCACCGCTCCATTAACACCAATTAAATCGCGTTCCTGAAGTTTAATTTTTTTAGCCACAAACAAAAACAGGAAACAATATTCCTAAGATCTTAAAATTTTGGAGTTCTGTTGAATACTAAAGACGTCTGATCTCTTAAAGCTTATCTTCTCTTTCCTTTAGAGTCGAAGACCATGCTCAAATTAGAGGCTAGATAATCACAGTATCGCGTAGTCAGAGAATAGTTTGTTTACTGATCAACGATAGCGAAAGAGCCCACGTGAAAAGATACCTTTTCAGGAAGAACATCCCCCGTACCACTCCAATTCGGAAGTTCTCGCTTTAAAATCAATTTGCGCAAAAGAGTGACTCGTCCAACTGCGAGTAACGAGGGATGAATCTTAGCAAAGTTTCTCTGGTTAACGCGAAAATGGAAGGAAAGCAAAGATCAAAGACCAAAGAGAGAACAGAAGAGGCTAGTAGAAGAGATCGAAATGGGAACGGCAAAAGGAAGAAAGGTGAACGTGGAGAAAGGCGGTATCGAAGAGGTAAGAAAGAGAGCAGAAGAGATTCCTGGAAGATTCAGCGAACAAGAAAAGGGCGAAAGAGTGTCGAAAGTTCGGTGTCGAAGAAGAAGAATCAGAAATAGAAGGTCCCGTACGAACGAACAGAAAGAGATACAGCGGAGTAACAATGGCGCGACGCTACGTTCCATTTCGCAGCACGGAATAAAAGTTTCTATTCCACGGACTGGTAGGCGAGAACCGTAAGCACTCTTTGACCCTTGCTCGTACTTCTTTCGAGCGACGCGGTCACATCGTCTCTGCGAAAGAAAACTCTCATTTCGCTGTAAATTCCATCGAGTTTCATTGTCCCGTGGTACGTGGTCGAAATGGCGCGGGTCCTCGTCTCGTTTGGCTAAGCATATTTTTACTCGAACGTCCCACGACCCCTTTGTAAAGTGTCTATTTAATTCTCGTCGGTTCGTAAGTGAACCCTCGACAAGAGTAACTTCGGTTCGACCACCACTTTATTCAGACAATTTTTATAAAATGTTATACCCGGCGGAACTATATAGATACCGCAGAAAGGACTATATGAAAAACCGCAGGAAAATTATTTCGAAATTCAGACGATGAAACGAGCAGACGAATAATAATTTCAACATTTTATCTTCGAGCTGTGGACTTCCTCGTTCGTTGCATTTTTAAAACTGACGCTCTCAAAAAGGAAGTCCCGTGGGAAAGAATTTTATTTCGTCTTAACTTTTATTAATTAAATGTACTCGCAGCATGGACGAAGGAACGATGTAAATAACTTCGACTGCTGAGCGTAGAGTTCGAGGAGCATCTTCTCCCATTAAAAAATATTATAAAATATCGAACTTAAATAACATCGTACAGTTTATTCGTATTAACATATTATTTAGATAACGTTGGAACTACAAGTGCACGAAGCTCTTTTAAATCGAAAACGAAACAAACTAGCAATTAGCTGAGTGCTAATGGAAACGATACACGCGTTCCTATAAATATGAGAAAATGGTCATGGAGATTATTGAAGCAGTAACTTTTGAAGGCGGTTTCTCGTTAGTTAACGTTGCGAAGTTCGCTGCGGTTGCTACTTTTCTCGCCAATAGCCCGTGTAGGTGAGAAACTCCTTTCCTTTCCTTCCATTTCACCGTTCTTCGTTCGCCCGGTGAAATAGAGTCTTACAAAGTCGACTGCTTTATCGCGTGCCACGCTGCCGCGAGAAATCGCCATCTTCCGAAACAGATTACGGCCAGGGATTTACTTTTACGACCGGTCAAACATCGAGGACTCGCCGGCGAATGTCCAATCGGAACGATAACGTTTCCAACACACTTTCCAATGGCTGCCTTCTGAATATCGTGAATCGCGTGCAACGTTTCGTTCAGCGTTACTTTCATAAACCGAAACGTTCTTTAAAAAGCACCGATGGAGCAAACGAGTTCGTATTCCGGGCTATTTCGATCTTAAAATGTCGTTTCGAGAACACATTCGAATCGAATAGAATTATGGAGGGGTATTTTACAAATGTAGTGAATTTTTCATAGATATATATACCACGCGAGATTAAAAAAAAGCAACAAAGGCAAGCACAAAAGCAAGGAAGCACGTATTTTCTTCAAAAGACTGCAACAGGTGAAAGAACTAGCTCGACAAAAATAAGATTAATTATGTTTTCGTGATAATATTCACACATACACCGCATTTAGTACTTTTATTTTCCCTCGTTAGCGGTGTTACATAAAATAAGTTAATTGTGTACCACGCAACAAAACTTGTGTATCAACGATCGAATATCCGTATTCAAACTGAACAGAATTCCTGGAATATTAAATCGTACCGACAACATGATATAAAATGTTTATTGCAAAAAGCACTGGTGCAGCATTCTTCTTTCGTCCAGCATTGTATGTCACCGGCGAATTAAAATAACGCTCAGCTAATCTTAGCGGACAGTGCAAGACACAAGTATCGCAACGGTGAACGCGTTAAAGAGGTACATCTGGCTGACCTACATGTTCATTCGTAGGATGCAGAAGCACAAAAACGGACGGTACGTCTGCGACACAGCCGCTCGAGACGTAAGAGTGCATCGTTCGAGATAAGAAGTCGGTCGGAGCAGTCACGATAAGAAGTTTCCTCGGTACAGAATCGCGCGCAACCCCTGGCTTCTGCATCCATTATTCATAATTCGACGAGGATTCCGGAAAAGCGACGTCAACAAGTAGCGGCCGCTTCTGTTCCGGTGAATCGAGCTAAATCGAGGTCTACACGATCGGCAACATCTGCTCGTCTGCCTGTAAACGTCTACGCTCGTTACGATCGAACAAAACGTCTACCGGGAATATCAGTTTTTCGATCGTTCTTCCTGGGCGATACGACTTTATCGAACTGGATAACTTTATCGGCGATCGATGGCACGAGGCTGCCTTTAAATATCGATCTAAACGTTCTAGGCAGGTGGATCGATTTATCGAACTTTGTTCGTTCGAAAGTAGCATACGAATCTTCGTTCCTAAAAGTGAATTCTTCCGTCCGAGTTACGTCGGATCGTTCCTTTGGTGCCCAGTTTCGTTAAATGCTGTATGCCAAGATTTATCTTAATGGCTACTCGTAAAGGGTACAGTCCCTTTGCCCAGAGGAGTCTCCAAGAACACGGTGGATGCTCCCAGAGGGCCCGTTCACGACTGCAACGGTTTAAAGCCGCGTTTGCCATGCAACCATCAGCACGGCGGTGCCCCTATTCCTTAGGTTGTTTCATTGCTGGCACTTTCGTATTCTGTTTCATCCGACAAATCTTGCGCGTGGATCCTCCAATTTTGTCGAAGCACTTTGTGCCAGGTAAGTAAGCGGCGACAGATAATACCGGGTAACCACCTGAAAGCGAATTTCGAAAAGGAGTAGTCGCGAATAAACGGATACGACATCATAAGCTACGTACGAAATAACATAAAGAATTATCAATTATCTTTACAAACGTGGATGCGTAAAAGCATCTTTAAAATGTTGCGCAATTTAAAAAAAAGTTAAGAATTTAACGCGAATCAAAAATACGCGTCGATATCCCGAGGCGAACGATACTCTATTCGGTCGAAAATGCATTTGGCTAGAGATTCGTGTTTGTATTTATAGTTTTTTTTCGACATCTGTGCAATAAAAATATCAAAGCGGCGGTAGAGTCGCTGTGGGGCACTCGCGGCCCGTTTCCCGTTAGACGTTACGAGACCGGAAATGACAAGCTGCTACCGTTTCCTGTGTTTCCCGGATATTTGTACAGCTTTTACCGTGCCATCCAGCTAACTTTTGTAGGTACATGCTCGATCCTCCGGACTGTTTCAGTGCACGCGTGCAACTTTTAACGATCACGCTTTTACGAACTCGAGGAAAGTTGCAGTGGTCGCGATCGAGCCCGAAAGACGCGCAAACTCCGAGATTGTAGGTGCAGCGAAACAGCGAAGAAAACGCATCCGTCTTGGAAGCGCGGCCGAGACGATACCGTCGAGACGGAGGACGGTCAGGGAAGTCTAGTTTTATTGCCGTTTTCTCACGGCTTCGAGGCAAGACTAGCGGTCCGAACTGCTCGAGATAAGAAGGGGTTTATTAGAAGGGAGAAAGCAGAGCCAGGATATAGCCGGTTCTCGTCCGGCTGCTCGGTGAACCAGGAAAAGACCCTTATCACGGGACGAGAAGCCGGTGAATAAATACAGTTTCGCCAAGTTGCTGGCAGTGCTGAACTTTCCGATTCCTTCGAGCGTCCCGTGAGCTCGACGAGGACGGCGAACTTGGACGGAAGAAAACGAGGGGACACGCGTTTAACCCAACTATAACTCGCGCTACCATCCCCCTATTTCTCCCCGATGTTTCTTTCCTTTTTCTCGCAGTCCTGTAAACGTTATACTCCCTCGAACGACTCGGTTGCCTTCTCGATCGAACGATTCCCCGAATCCATCCTCGCTTTTTCGTCTTCGTGTTTCGTTTTCCCGGCGGCGCACCTGCTACCTCCACGAAAGGGAATTCCTCCGAATTACGCGTCGATTGTTTCGAAAAACTCTTCCGCATTCAGAACCATTATTTCTCCTCGACGGACGACAAAGTCTAATGCGCTCCAAGATTCGTGAAAATTTTCACGCCTTACGCGACAGAAACCTGCTAATAGACTAACCGGTACTAGCTGTTATTGATCGAAAACCGATAATAAGCCGTGAGTGATTAATTATTCGTCTGTAATTCGATCGATCCAATAAAATATAGCTGTTCTATAATTAATCGGAGATCGATAACTCGGATTAAAATAGACTTCTAAGGAATATTCCTCTGCCTTTTCCGTCTGGACGAAGACAGAAGTTGTCGTTGAAAGTATATTCCGGCATGAAACGAGCGGAAAAAACAAGCAACGTTCCCGATAAAAATACATCGGCTTGGCGGACTTGGACTAATTGGTCCAGACGGAAAAATTTATTCTCGGCGGACGTTTAATTATCCACTTTTTCCTCGCGTGACCCGACAGCCACGCGAGCCACCAGGGTAACACGTGTTTTCGATAGGTTAACGAGCGATCGTTCGTAGATCGATAAACGGGAAACGATCCTAGTCACGGCTAACTAACTACTCGAAGCAGTGACTCGAAGGAAAACGGGCTCTTAATTTTGCAACGAATCGACGTGGGAGTTGGCTATCCTCGGAGGGTGTCTTAATTGCGACGAGTATCCGGCTTCGAGGCAAGGAAAAAGAACGGACACGGTAAGGAGTTAATTAAAATTGCGCATCGAGCGAAAAGAGAAAAAAATAATAAGACGTCGAAGGAGAAAAGGAGAGATCGTTGGGTGAACGCGTTTCTTGCGATAGAGATCGCAAACGAGAACAATTGTCAGATGAGAGGCAATCGTATCTAAGAAAATCGTCGCGAACGATACAAACAAGGGAAAACGAGGAAAATCAGCGGACGACGCCGGGGGATACTGGGACAGGATGGAAGAAAAAAACTGGATTAGAGGAGAGGATTCCCTGGCAACGGTACAGGTGTCTGCTGAAAATCGAGTACATTCTTTAACGAGAGTCAAGAATTCTTTAATTAACATTCAGACCGGAACTTGACCGTTCTTCCACTTCTTTAACGAACTTCAAAACACCTCGATATTTTCTTCGCACGAATGAAATGTCGTTCTATCGTAATAAACGATTTAAAGGTAGGGTGTTCGAAGAGCTGTTGGGCGCAGATGTAATTTTGATTAAAGATAAAATCGAAAATAAAATAAAAGTAAGGGCAAAGTAAAAACTATTGAAAGAAAAATGAATCGTTCCGAAGTAATCGAGAGGATTGGTCGGTGGCAATTATCGAAGATCGATGGAAAGACGGGAGGGAGTTACGGTTCAGGACAGGGAACGGCGAAGATTAGGTGGGCGTCGTGGAACAACGACGTCGCCGTCAGACCTACGAGACCTAGACGGTGAACCCGGCATGCTAATGAACTCGTTCACCGACGCAGTTTACCGTACGCGCTTTAATCAAAGAGCAACCGGCAATTACAATTATCCCGGGGATTTGTTGCAATTCCTCGCGCGTACGTTGTCCGCCCGAACGAACGAGCAACGGCGTTTATCTCCCGCCTTTGACTTTTATTTGCCTCGTCGTTTTCCACCTCGTTTGCGAGAATCGTCATTGTCGTTGGAAAACTACCGTCCAATCCACTGGGATCTCTTACTCTTCTTTCTACTTTTAACCTATCGCTGCGACAAATTCCAACACGGAGCTTCATTGAAACTTCTCGATTGTTTGCGAAATTAATCGAGTCAGAACGATCGAAGGAGATGTACATTCGTTTCCGTTAATATTTTATCCGCATTCGAGCGGGAGGTTAATTCGAAATTAAATTAAAACGACTCGATAAAACATTTTTCGATGGCGTTTCCAGCGGGAATGCCGAGAAAATTCTTGCCGTTGAATTTGACCGAAAAACTTTCCCGAGTAAGATGCTAGAGCGTGAAAGTTTCGGTCGAGTCAGTAACTCAAGCTCATCGTTTAAAGTTTTATCAAAGTATTTAGCACTGGTCGAGCGAGATTTCGAGCTATACGTGACATTTTACTGCGGAGAGTTGTCGTTTTAACGAGAAAGCCGTTTCCCCTCGGAAGAACGCTCCTACGGGAGTCGCGTCGAAGAAGAAAACACGAAACGAGACCGACTAAATTTCATTTATTACGGAATTGTTCGTGTTTTAAAGAGGCACTTTTGCTTGCTCGCAAAGCGCGAACATTCTTGTTGCAGTATGCTTTGGGAAAAATCTTCCACCGGCTCGGCGCGAAGTGTCGCGAATAGCCGAGAATTTCACGAGTCGTTCAAGTGACACTCGACCTTTTACTATCCTCTAAAAAAGCTCTGGTCGTCTTCGTCATCGTCGTCGTCGTCGTGGTACGCTCGACGGAGCAAGGAATCGATCTTACGCCGTCGAAGAATATCCTTCTGCTTTTTCTTCGGCTTCGATAAAATAAACCTTGTTTTGCGCTAAATCGAATCTTTTCGAGCCCGACCATAAAGCCATTTTGAGTGGTGATAAACGTAGCTACTTTACCGCGAGATAGCCTACTCTCCTTAACGTGTCTCGCTCCTCGATTTCTCTCGAAAACAAGCTTGCAGCCGTAACGCAATTTTACTAGTTGATAAAATGTCGATTGCGTTGTCGACGCGTTGTTGACATTGAAAGAAACGCGGACCGTGTAAAACGAAGCGGGTGATTTTTTAATCGATATTTCCTTTTTGTTCGTTTTTTAACAAAGTTCACAAAGTGTTGTCGTAAACAAAGGGCTCGTGTAAACGAAAAAATTAAACAAAGAAATTGCTTCGACGCAATTCGTTGTATCTTGCTCGTGTAACGCTCTCTGCTGGAAAATTATCGATAACATCCCGATATTCCAACTGGAATAACACGTAAACTGAAATTTCAATTTTTTTACCATTGCGCTGTTTCTTGAAATATTATTGTTATAACTCTGGCTCGCGATTACCATATCATTTGAAAGTGCAATACTCGCGTTGCAGAAGAACCCAGTGCGGTAAGAGACGCTGCATAGTTTAAATTAGTCTCTGGCACCAATTTATGCGCCGAAACTACATTGAAACCAGTTACGTTGTATAAACGAACCACTCGACTCGATTCGAGGGTGGCAGCTATCTTTGTTGTGAAAATTTTAAAGGTTTCATGCAAATCGTCGCCACAAAAAATATCCGTGTCCGATGTCCGTTCACTCTTCTTAACTAACATGTTCCCCAGAACCAGACACGACCCCGCGATATTACCGCAAAGTTCGTTAATCGATCGAGACAAGTCCGTTCAAAGTTGGGAACGAATGGACGACCGTTGGGAATCGGCAGGGTAATGGAGGGAAGAAAGCTCGGCAAAGCTTGCGAATTGAATCGCATCGAAACGAAGCCGTCTTTGACGATAAATGGTTGACCGTTGAAACAGCGGATCAGCGCTAGGACCAAGAACTTCCTTGACAATTTGAATATATCCAACTAATCGGCAAAGTGTCAGAACAAGCTGGGCCACGTAGCACGCATATACATATCCCAGGGGTCGATTGTGTTCGATTCTCGATAACTAGCTGGAACTTGCCAGGGACACGTGACCGAAATTTCCCGATTCAACGAGCGAAACTTTCCCCGAGATTGACGCTTTACCGTCTACCACTGCATCTGCTTTACCTTCGCCTCGTCGTTGTCCTTGTCCTCGCGCAACACCATAAACTGCATCCTCTGGATTCGAAAACCGGCTTGTATTAAACTTCGGCGCTGACGCGAGACGAGTAAGTACTCGATAAATATCGGATACCGAGTTTCCGATTAAACTATTCGCGCGAATTACCGATACCTCCCTTCGGCTTCCGATGCCAAATCAATTTTTCTCGCGAGCCAAACTTTCAAATTTTCTGCATAAACGCGTTGGTACACTCGTTCTCGCGTACGAGTCGAAAACAATGCTTAGACGAAGCAACCACTCGCGAGACCGTCGTTGCCATTATCTTCGCGTTCATGCCCCACCTTCCGAGGAATGAGGGTTCCAAACCTACGCTTATAATTTTAGATGCTGGAACGTTGTATACGCGTATAGGATCTCTGGGAAACAGGAATTTGGGGCAGCAAGTATTCGCTAATTACGATTTTCCCTGCTTCCACGTTCCCATCCCGTGGAATATGGAAGTTTCGATCCTGCAATAGTAATTTTGAATACTGTTATGTTGCGCGCGTAGAGATCGTGAAAAATAAGGAGCACAGCCATTGGTTATCCTTCAGCCCATTTCCAAGTTGCAAGATTAACGAGTTGCAGCGTTTTCGATGCACGTAGAGAAACGAGCTAGCCTCGATTCCCGAGGGATAACCGTCGACCGAAGAATTGCTCTTTCGAGGGACGTATTCTTCGCAGATGAGTCAGGGAATAAAAATATTGTTTACGACCGAATAAAACTGAGTCCCTGTTCCATCCGGCAGCTACCCGCGAATAAAAATGCGTGAAAAGTGGGTGGGGAAAAAAAGATCGGAGAGGATCGTCCGTGGAGCAAACTCGCGAAATGTAACGCGACTAGGTTCGCGTAAAACGAGATGAAACGACGACGTCGAGGACTGTTGGGAATAAAACGTAAAAGGGACCACCGAAACAGAGGTTCGTTCGTCGATGGTGATCCGCAGGTATCTAGTAGAAATCGTAACGAGGATATATTTGAAACGCGAGACGAAATTACGACGCCGAAATCGAAGGAAATCCTGGCAGAACCACGTTAATAATTTCGTCGGTTGCAGGCGGTGGCCAGGAATCGCAGAGAATGCCCGCGTAATTTCGCCGGCGCATAATTTAACCAGCTTCAGGGAAGATTATTCTGGCGGACGTGCAATATGATAATTCGAGCATTTCGATTTGCATAGAAACCAGAGACTGCCATGTTTTCTCGGCCATAAGCGACCGCTTCGTTAAGATGAAAGAAGCTTTTCGTATAATGTATCCAAGATTCGTGCAAGCAATGGCAGCAACGGTGTTTCTCGATTCTCCGGATCCATATTCATGGTATCTCGCCGCTTTTTCTCTTCGGCGAGTTTTCGTCTGTTTGGAATACGATTTATTTTCGAACGCGCGTTGACCAGCCAGCCATTGCGACCCGAAAATTAAGTCACTTCGGATAATTAACGAACTCCCGATAACGAACTAGCTTATCGACCGTGATGAACGATGACCGATAGGTTTGTTCGATATTTTCGGAAAAGCTTCGCGGCGTTTTCGTATCATCGACCGCTTTTAGTCGCATGAATATGCATTAACCGAAAAGGTAACGGGCGTAAGAATAATAATAACTGTGAAAAATGAATTTTGATTCGAATTAATCTTCTCCGGTGAACGTTTCATCCGCGACAACGGAAGCGCGCTGCTCGCAGCAGAAAGTGCCACCAATAATTCATAACCAGCGTATAGATTCACGCTCCGTGGACGAAGAGGACGAGAAAACTGCACGAATTTCCCACGATGCCTCGGAAACGCTAAAGAGCTATGAATGTTTAATAAAAACCGGATACTCGTAGGGAAATGGCTGCCGGGTTTCGTCTATTGCTGATTTCACGAGAAAACTTCCGACCTGCTGGATACATTAATATCGTGCCACGGTCAAATATACGGCGGTGCAACATGGCGGATATGACTGTCCGTTTTTACACCGGATATACCGTGAACGTCCACGAGATCGAACGCAGCAGCCGAACAAAGCGCACAAAGGATCAAACGCGAATTCGCGAAACACCGTTTCGCGATCAAAATAATTGTCCTCCCGAGGACCATCGTAAAAATCGTTGGAACGCCTCTGACACTTTCTAGAGCCTGCAGAAATTCGCGCGCGGTTAAAAAAATAAACTCTTCGAAGCGTTTGCTGTATCGCGGTATTCGTCGAAACTGAGAGAAAACTGCTGGGTCGCAAAAACTTGAACGCGTAGAGCTTTATGAATGTTTAATGAAATCGTGATATTCGTGGTCGCCGGCTTTCGACAATACTTATTTCGCGATAAAACTTTGGTTGTCCGTCGTCGAATCGCAGAGTCGCGTCGTCGGCAAATGACTTTCGAAGAGCGTTCGTTTCGTGCCATCCTCGAGAGCGCGGTCGAAAATCGTGACATGTTTTTAAGACCTCGTATCCACGACGAACACTATATTCCGCCGCTGCTGCTACTGAAACAACCCTCTCGCCGAACTTTATGATCGAAGCATCAATCTTTCGAAAGTATGCAGTTACTGGACTCGCGAGAAGTGACAAGTATCGACCTCCCGAGTACTAAAGGGTTCGAATATTTCATATTCAGTGACAATATCAAAAATCCCGTCGTCTACAAAATATAAAATGCGATTAATTAGCCGTGGTACGAAAACGATGAAGTTTGGCTAATCGATGAACAACTTGGAGCTTTACGCGCAAACTAGGCAACCGAATATATCGGCTTACTTATAGCAGCCAGGCCAAGCAACGTTACAACGCGAACCCGGTACAATCGTAAAGCCAAATCCTATGCCGTTGCAAATCCTATTAGAAACTAAATCCTACCTGCCGAATCCTATCACCGACCGAATCTCGTGATCTCCTAATCCGCGGAAATTGTATTTGAAAAATCTATATGTATAGAAAACAGAATGCCCGTCGATATATCCCCAATTAATACCCGAATCCTTTCTGCTCGAAATTTTGCATAACTTCTCTGGTGAGACTTTGCGGACCACCTAATCCCTCTCGCTATCGAGCAATAATTAACGAAAGCACTAATTCACTGCATCGATCGTATATTTCTGCGTATAACAGGCGAGCTGAGATAAATCATATAACGCGTAGCGATTTAACGCTCAACGATGAACGAGCGATTGTGCTAATCACCCGTTTTAATTATATGTCGAGGTTCGCGAGGCGGATAATCGACAGTGTACGGACATAAAAGATTCCGCGCGGCAATGCAAAATAAATCTGCTCGAAACGCGTAATTTAAATTAATGGGAAGCATCTATGCGTCGTTGAAAGCTCACAGCAATTCGGTGTCATAATTTGAAAGCGTCTAAACAAATCATTGTACGTACGTCAACGATGATTCTCGAGTTGTGCATCGTTCCTCGCGGAGTTCGTTACATTTTTCGAGTGGTTTACGAGACGCGGAGTTGAAAATACGGACACCGAGCCGTAAGTGTCGGCTGCAGCAAGTTTTAACGACGACATCTTCAGTAAACTCGGTTTGTTAATGGGCAACCAAAATAAACTCGATAATTAATACGGTGAATTCCGCGATGCGAAAAGTTTTCGACTCGGTTGGAAACGACTCGTATCTCTCTTCGCTGATCCTCTTGGTAAAACGAAAGAGAAGTTGCCGGTAAGAAGGAAACACCGCGAAGAAATTGGGTGAAACTTCGAACTAACCGCCGAGCTTCCCAGCCAATTTTCCCCTGCTATTGTATCTCTTTCTTATCTAAATATTATCTCGTTTCTTGGCTTGGACGCTTCCGTGGATCTCTTTTAACGGACATATGTAACATTTCCGGTGCTTGTTGTACCAACAGAAAGCGACGAATATCGCGAGCTCGATGATCCTTGAATTCGATTGGTATACCAACTTTTAAAATGGAATAAATTAATTCTCAACGTTCGACAGTCAACCGGAATCCGTGTTTTATATTTCTTATTCCCTCCCCGAGAATAAGAAATCCTATCAAACGTTGTTCGCGAAAGAATCTGATGGATTATTTTCGAAGCAGCATCGACAGTGGAAGAAAATTTTCACCGACGTAATATCCCTGGCGGTTTCCCGTGTGCGAAAATGATCGATACCTCGAAAAACGTTCCGACCGTGTCCTGGAGGCCACTCTTGATAAAAAAAAAAGAGAAATAGAAAAAACCATCCAACCGCGGTGGCAAGACGAGCAAAAAGAGAGCAGGGGTTGCCGGTGGCGTCGCGAGAAGAGACGAGGCTGAAAAAGGGGAAGGGGAAAAAATGAATTATGCGACGAATCGAAAATGCTGGTCACGATGGAACTCAAGGGTATTGTCCTGTCCTGTCTCTTGCCTTCTCTCTCTCCTTCTGTCGCCTGGTCCTCCTTCATTTTTCACTCTTTTCCTCGTTCTGGATTCTCGATTCTCAGTTCGCTGTGGGAAAAGACGAGAAACACGGAGAGGAAAGACAGGAAAACGAGGCGACGAGCTATGATTTGTAGCGGTGCCGTCAGGATGTTCCTCGCTCTGATGGATCGGCTATCTCTTCTGCTTACTTTCGTCGCTGCAAATAGGAACGGCGACCGTGTAGCCAAGAGAAACTAGCCTGCAAAACGATTCATTCCCTTCGTGACGTTTGTTTGTCTCTCTAATTAGCTCGGACGAATTAAATCGTCGATCGTCTATCGATGCATACTGACTGTAACACTAGCAAAGTTAAATATCTTATCTCCTTTTATTATTACTAAAAAAAGACTTAACAGAAAATTCGGCTTATGATCTTAAGATAAAGGTAGGGCAAAAAAGTTGAACCTTTAATGCATAAATAAGAAGCTTCCCCGAAGGTGAATGCAGACTTGAACGTGCAGCTGACTGTCGAATCTCGCCGTGTTAATAAGACAGCCAGCGTCTCGACGTAGCCAATAAGCCGAGAAGCTGTTCAGCAGGCAATTTAATATTCTAGGCGACCCCCTACGATTCGTGTAGAATCTACACCACGGATACAATACAGGTGGAAAGAATTGTCGCAACGGGATATTATTATTCGGCAATGCGCGCTGATATCGGTAGCAGGTTATGCATAAAAGAGTAGCTAGTTGTTTCGACTCGAATTGCTTTCTCAAGAATTTAATAAAGTGGCAAACGCTGTGAACCTCGAATAATAAAAAAGTAATTGGACAGATAGATTCGTTAATTCTCTATAGAAGCATTTAAGGGTGAGGTAGATTTACTTAGAAATCATTGTTTAGTTTTAAACCGAAGATAAGGCCATTGCAGGAGCAGCGGTTCAACTGTTCTTTCGTGCTGTCTGTATTTAATAAAGCGTTTCAATTTAGAGAGACAACGAGGTTAAAAACGTTGCATACGGAAGCTCGGTAGAAACGAGGTTCGTGGTCAGCAGCATAATCCACGGCAGATAAAGGTGCATGAATTTTTCATGCAGCCTGTTAAACGCTTGGTCCGGGACTGGTCGCGCGCTGGGTTGCTCGTGGAATTTCAGCGAGTCGCATTTGCGTGAAGCTGTAGCCGCAGGAAGGACTTACCTTGAGAATGTTATCTTCCGTTTCCGCGTGATTCAGTCGCGGCGCCGCAACGGGAATCCCAGATGTTCATGCATTTGCATTAAAATGCTTCTAACCGCGGCTACCTTCTTTCAATGCCCGAGCCACGGATTCTCTTCTCTGCTCCCGGAGTGGATTTCGGTCGCGTTACGAAAAAAAATCCACTAGTTTTTGCCGGAATAAAGAACGGTATTTAGCGGAAGTGTCTTGTGTCGGCGATGCTTCGCGCTGGATAACTTTTATCGTTTCATACTGCAGCAAAGTTAAGGGGATAAACGCTTTAACCTGTGTGCGAAACACCGTTTCGCGAAAATAAAGTTTAAAGTTACCAGCGTGTAGTTGAATTAATAAGGAGAGGCGTGTAATCGTGTAGGACGCAATATACGGAATATTTCATTTACGGCGCATGCATTGATTATCTTCGTAACTTCGTCGAATGACTTGTTTTAAAAGTAACCTATGAAAATTTTCTCATCCTGTTCTCGGGCAAAAGAAGCGTACGTTGCACCTCGAGTACACGGGATCGTTCTTCAACGTATCCTAACACGAATTTCTTCGGGCGACCAAAATTCGCTGCTCGAAACACGATAACGCATACACGATTGATCTCCTTTTTTTATTTTTGTTCTCGTTCCCGGTTGAAAAGTCAATTTCACCCGGTATCGGTGAAATAGCGCGGAATAACCTAGATATGAATACGTCGCTGATGGAAAACCGTTATCAATACATTGCAATGAACGATTGACCGTGACCGGGCTGCAACAATGGTAATAAAACGTGCGTGCTCGCTCTTTGTTCGACACGCACCGTTCCCGCTTTATTCTTCCGCTGAAGCACGTTGAAAATTCTGACCGCGGCTAGACTAGCGGGGCGGTGACAGACAACGGTGAAATAGTTGCGTTCAGAGTGTATACGGAAATCGAGAAAAATACAAGGCCGTTCTCTCCCCTTCGCTGTTACCGTCTGCGAGCGGGAACAACCCTCCGCAAGATCAGAATTTCGCGACTGAATTGCGCGGCTGTCTGAATCGTTCGATAAAATCCATCGCGGTAACTGAAAATTCAATTCTTAACGACCGGCTTTAACCGTTTGTTATCTACGATCGAGTGGAGGGAAATTGGAGAATATATTTTGATAGCTGCCAGCGACTGTAACCGCGATCGCTTCGAATCGAAATTACGTACCGCAAGTACTTTGATTTTATCCCGAACATTAATAGCGACCGCTTAATGGGAAAAGAAAGCTAGGGGAAAGAGGGTTTCGCGGCGATTAAATCGAACGGCGTAGACGCGTATGAAATATAAATCGCGAACATTCGCTGAACTTAACGCGGACTTTTATTCGAGCTTAATTATAATCGGCTTTTTAGAGGGAAGACTCGAGCTACAGATTCAACGATGAATATTTAATTACGGAGTAGAATATTCCATTGGAGAGGCAAAGGGTGTCAAGGGAGATCCTATATTTTCTGTTAACCGAGGGAATCCTGTATTGCACCCGAGTGCGCGATAACAGTCTCGTGAAACAAGTTTTCTCGCAGCGTATATGCTGTCGTCGTTTCGATGCAGCTCGAACGCGTTAACTTACATCCCATCGGGTCGAATCGGTCATATTATCATCCAAAGAATCAACTTGTCAGCCACTCGGCGATAACATTTGTCGTGATCCGAATCCACGGTTGTCCGCGTTTCGAGGAAAAACGATACCGTAGGGTGCCATCGAGCTCCGTAGTTCGAGAAATTCGTGTCGCGGAGTTGGATTCGGGCGTTGCTCGGGGACGAAGGACGTTTAATGTCCGCCATCGATAAGGTCGTCTGAGCCCGGCCACCAGAGAGTACGCACTTAAAGAAGGAAGGAGGCGAGAATGGTCGAGTCGAAGTTCGGCAACTGAAAAGATTTGGTGGAAAAAAGGAGCGGAAGAGGAAGGAAAAAGCGACGGAGAAAGAGGCTCGAACTAATAGCAGTGAAACGATTAAAACTAACGACCCCGTTGCGCCAACGGGTTCATCCCTTGTTCACTCGTTGGCCAAGATTAACTACGGAATGACGAGTGATTCGAGCAAATGAAAACACACTGGGACTCGGGGACACCCCGCCTCTTAATCTTTCACCTCTTAATCGGTCTTTTCTATTAATCCGTTCTTCCTCGGTTAATTGTCTTCGTCTCGGTCACCCTCGTTCCCTACAAACCTCCAGGGAAGCGTTCATCGAATTAAGATAACCTCCCGCTATATTTAGGCTACGTGGAATCAAACGGGCCAATTAGAATCGCGAGACGTTGAAAGATCTCGTCTGACCTGCGGCGTACTCGTACTACTGAAGCCGTCGGATCCATGTTTTCGGAAGTGTTTTCAACGTTTATGTTCGTGTTTATCCATCGGTTTAAATTTCAAAAACGATAAACGCAATATTCCTCGCAGAACAAACAGCTACGATTCATCAAACAAAAGCACTCGCAACCCATGAAAAGCAATTAATTTCACCAGTGTTATTGGATATTTCGACTGAATGGGGATCTACTTTTTCGAATCACGAAACAGTTTGATAACAACGGCGTGAATAGTTAACTTGCATCCTGTAATTTCATCGAGCCAAAGTGATCGACCATTGTCCGCGCGGCTTGCACAATGGAACGATTTCAATGGAATATGCTGAAATAACGTTTAAACATCAAAGTGTGCCATCAGAACATGCAGTCATCGTCGAACGAATCATTTTTCTCTCCGTTGTAAATGCACAAACCAATTCGTCGCTGTTTATCGTATTAATAGCATGTTTTTAACGAATCCACCGTCCAGCGAACATCCGGCCGGCTCCACTTTTGATCGCATTAACGCCTCGTCGCGTTTCACTGCACGCTCATCGATCTTCGAATAACTGCTACAAAGTTGCTAGGTCATCCCGGTGTCCTGCTGGTTCGACGAAGAAGAACAAACTACGTTGGAAAGTTTGCGAGCTCGTTCGACGACAGAAAAGGGAATCTTCCCATAAATTATTCGTAAGCTCGGAATTTTTACTCGTTTCGTGATATTCCGTGACCACGGTTCGTCCTACGACCAAAACGAACAAGGAAATATTATTTCTCGCTCGTTTTCTCTCTCGCTCCACGATTCTCTCGGCTTCAAAAATTCCAAGAAAGAAGATATCGATTTCCCCGGTTACAGCACGAGTGAATTTCAAAGTTGTCGTCGTAAAGTTTAAATTAAAGAATCCACGATCATAAAATGGTCCGAGGTAAAATGTGCGACGTATGCACTCTACGAAAGTATTAACAGCGTTATTCACCGGCGGTACA